>NW_027040988.1:4722500-5922500 GCF_037179485.1 Ochlerotatus camptorhynchus
CGATTTAAAACACACCAGAGTATGATGACGACCCTTGCAATTCCGACAAGAAAATCTTGATTGGCAATCTCTTGCCTGATGACCAGGTCGAAAGCAATTTCTGCACAATGAATGGGTTTTCAGCAGTGCATCCTTATCATTCACAGCCATTCGTTGAAAAGCAGAACATTGGTAGAGGAAATGGTTCTCGTTGCACGCCACGCATCGTCCCCCAGACGTTTGCATCGTGCTGAAACTAGACTTGACCGAAGAGAGTTTCTGCTTAATCGTCTGCTGTGATTGATGAGTTCCCTTTGTTTCCACCGTTTTTGGTGGTAGAGATTCCAAGACCCGGATCCTACGTTGAAGGAATTCCAATAAATCCTTCAGAGAGTCCTCGTCCTTTGTTGACGAGAATTCTTCCCAACTGCGGCGAGTTACGGGATCCAACCGAGAAGTGAGAAGGTTTATCAATAACAAGTCCTTGTAGTTTGCTTGTTCTACGATCTGATCGAGCGTTTGGACTGCTCTCTCAAATCCATCCACAAGAATGTGTAGATCCCCTACAGATTCCCTGGTAAGCGAGGGCAGGTTGAATAGAGCTTGAACCTGTCGCTTTTTGAGTTGTTTGTTGTTGTTGTAACGCTGCTGCAAAGTGTTCCAAGCAACTTGGTAGTTGTTCCGGGTAATTTCCAATGGGTCGATTAGGTTCTTCGGCTCTCCTTGCAAGCAGCCCTTCAGGTAGTGGAACTTTTCTACTTCTGACAAGTCCGTTTTCCAATGAATGAGCGAAGTGAAAAGATCCCGAAAGCTGAGCCACTGATCAATGTCTCCATTGAAGGTTTGTAAGCTGATCTGGGGTAGACGTACATGATCCAATGCACCATGCACCGGTACATCGCTCACTCGGGTGGATTGCTCTAAAACCGTTGGAGGCTGTAGGGCACTAGCCTTGTCCATCAAGAAGGATTTGGATGTATAGTAACGCTCACTGTAAACTCGCCTCTCCTCATCGAAATCAACCTCTTCATCTTCAGCGTCGTACTCATCATGTGATTTAATTTCCACCAAGGTGTTCCCATATCTTTCCCACAAATCATCTAGCCTTGACAGGCGGATGTTTACATCAGTTAGAGTAGTTTGTTCATTATAACCCTTGATGAACGTACAGATGTCATCGAATGATGCTTGGATGTCTTCCAACCTTGTTGTCAGCAATTTCCAGGTAGACGGCTTTTGCTGTTGCTTGGGCGGCATGGTGCGTAGATGTTATTTAACCGGTAAACGAAAAGAATGACGTTGTAGTGATCCGAGAATCCAAGGCTTCGGCTGGCATATACTGCTGCTTACTGACCTGACATAAGGAAATGTAGTCCCACAATCGTTACTGTAGATCGAATGACTACCAGAACACCGAATCACCTCGCAACGGCACAGCAATATCGTATCACTTGAGTTCATCAAACGGTTGGAGGAAGAGGGGGAGAGAACTTGTTTGTAGTATTCCAAAATTCCTGGCCTCGGCTGGGCATATACTGCTATCACTCACCCAGAGAAATAACGACACCAGAATCCAAAAACGTTTCGTATTTTACAAGTCCAATTCTACGTCAACGTAAGCGCTCCAAGTCAGAGGAATCAAGCGGAAGGATCCATTAAGAGGAAAAGTTTGTATGTAGTATCCAGATATTAAGGCCTCGACTGGCCATATACTGTGGTAACTAACCTGGAGTACCAACAGCAGCACCAAATTCAAAGCAAAATCCAAATCGATCGAACTTTCTAACACCATTCAAGTCAGCTTTGTTCTAGTACGAACAGGTTTGTGCTCATTAACGAGCTCAGGGATTGCCAGCACAATGATGTGAAGAGGATGTAATGTATAATTAAAATTGTGTATTTCCGTCGTCCATCTTCGGTGACATATACTATTCTATTGACTCACCAAGGCAGACATAACTTGAGCCCCTTCTTCTTTCTGTGTGTCCCTTAGCTAACCTTTGCTCGTGGATGGAGGCATGCGAAGGTTGGTATACAAACTGCAATCGCAACATTCAATGTCGCAATTGATGATGAATGACTGATGGTGATCTCGAATCGAAAACCAATCGATTGCGTTGTCTTCCGGAGGGTAGCATCAACCGGTTTGGCTCCGTATGTGGTATAATTCAAGAGAAACGTCGAAATATTGGAGTTAGTACACGAAAGTGAACGCTTCGGCAGGACATACACTGAACTATGCAAATTACCTGGGCAAAACTCTGCTGCGCTGGTTCAGTGGTCCTGCTGAGATGGTAGGACGGGTGTTGCTCTGATCGCTGTTCGAACGCACTATCATGCAAGAATGCTCTGTTGCAGGTGGATAAACGACCATGTTATTCCACTAGTCATTGTTGTTCACCGGTTCAAAAGCCCGTAGTACCATGTAATTTGATGAGATGAGTGTTAGTGCTGAGAAATTCCCTGCTTCGGCAGGACATATAGTAATGGTTCAACTAACCTGACCGAAAACTGTGGTTCAACGATGTCCAGACCGAAGCCACGCTACGTCGTTGTTTTGTGATGGCTGCGAAGTTGATTGTCCGTGAGTAGGATGGCTGCGAGGCTAATTGTCCGCGTGAAGAATGGCCGCGAAGGTGATTGTCCGCGAGAAGTGATTGTCCTTACTTCGTAATGGCGATCCTCTTTGCTCTTCAATGCGATGGTTGTTTGGACGTGTCTTCCGAATAATATCCAATTCCATCCGGTTCGAAGGACCAAAAATGTCAGGAACGCTGAGCTGATTACCTTCGATGGATGTAGGCTGTACGGTTCTTTATTCCCGACACTCGCAGAATCATGGATGGTGGATTTGACGGTGTAATTGCTATCCCGTGGTCCTTGGTTTTAGGGATTTGAAGCAGGTTGGGAAGAATATAGCAACCAGACACACAAAACTTCTTTCTTCTTCACAAAATCACACACGCGACGTAGGTTCAAAACAACGGACTCACAAAGTATATTTTATTACAGAACAAACTAACATCTATACAATCATTACACAAATTACACTAAGGATCATCCCGTCCTTCTATCTCGATTGGTTATCGAACTAACACTGAATATCCTAAGCTACTGGTAATTGTATGATCCCGGTCGATAGCAGGCGATGTTTTCCATCGGCTGTTATCGACAGAGAGATCCTCTCTTATCGTTCAGTGCTCCTACCTAAATATTCACCACTGCGGCTTAAAGCCGGCAGCGGATCTTCGAAGAGAATATATCTCGTGCTCCCAACGCGATATTCTCATTACCATACACGAACGTCGAAACAATGAAGCCTACTATTCAATCTGGGTGTTGGCTATAGGGTTGCAGTCACTGTTGCTGGGCTGTTCTCTAAACAATCCTACTGACATTTTTTTTCGACTACATTGTTGAATTCAGTGCACGATTTTACATAAGAATCATTCGTCAAAGGTTCAAGTTCATTTTTTTTACTTTTACTTTTTTAACTAATGATATCAGCGTTAGATTAATTGATGCTCCAATCGATTCAAAGGAGAGGTAACTGAATTCTTTTCATTTAAGAAGGTAACTGTTCTGGATTTTTATGCTAACTAATATCATGTTTAAGAATTAATTTCTTCCAAATTTTATTCTATACCAGTGCTTTGGGTTAAATATTCTTACTGGAGTTTTCCTCCGATCACAACTTCGAGGTTTTTGAAATTTGACATGTGATAACGTGCAAGATGCGCCATACTTTGGAACTCCACCAACCCACTGGCATCAAGCGATAAATTAACCGGTTCCTAAGATGGTACCATTATAGGGCTAGTAAAGTAAGTAAAAGAAAAATACAACCATCTTAAAAATCAATAAAAAAAGACAATGAACTGACATCAAGGATTAGTTTTTCGTTTTATGCAAGAAAATTAAAATTTGTAATATAACGACTATAACTTAATTTAATTTAATACGTCAAGAGAGTAATAATCATAAAAATACAGATCATTGCTTCTTTTCCACAGTTTTCTTCTGCTTCTCCATTGTTACCATTGCCTTTTCAAGTTATAATGCTTTCTTGCTTCCAACCCTAATAAAAATAACCATAATAGAGAGCTTAACGACGTGTTCGGGGTATCATCCAAACCATTTGTAAGAAAGTTTACCCATCCGGGATAAAGTTCGTTCATGGTATTTGTTTATTAGGGAACTTTCTTTGCTCTTCTTCCTTTTCTTCCTCCTCTTCCTCTCTCGCTCAACCTTTTTCTTTTGTCGTTCCTCAATCCTTTGTTTCTTTGCGTTCTCTTTATCAATTTTCGCCCGCACTACTTTCATGTGTATTTCCGGTCATTCCTCGCTGGTAGCTACTGCTGGGAATGCTCTCTGGCCCATTTCTGCTCTCTGTAAGGGAGCATCCAAAAATGACGTAGCATATTTTTGATCAATTTTATACTCCTCCTCCCCTCGTAGCGTATTTGCCTATATCTAATACATGGCCGGTCACAAATTCTGAAACCTTCACCTCCCCCCTCAAATGCATGGTCCCTAATTTGTATATGCGTGTTGGTGATATCCTGTAGGGGAGCTGCGTTGTTTTACGTTTCGGTTGGTTCTTGACGCTCTTTATTGAAAGATATTAATAATATAACGTTTACAATACGAATAAACTAAGAGAGTAGCGATTCAATACGGCATCTCTTATGGTGGTGAATTGAACGGCAAAATCCCTGGATGCTTCTCGGTAAGATTTCTCCGCACGCATCATTGCCACAGTCTTCTCCAAATTCTCCGGTGTGTATTTAGTTTCCATGATCTGCTGAAAAACATTGGATAAAGTAGAATCGTCATTAGTGATGCACAAGTGTACGGATTTAGAATCAGCTGTTATATATGGATCGAAATCCGTACAGTACTAATTTTGATAAATAAATACCATATGAACGATCCATTGCTTAGAATTGAGATATAAAACGATAAACACTAACCTTTTCGATCGACCTTCAGGAAACTACTTGCAAACATCACTGAAATACGCTTAACAAACTGAAGTAAACCCGAGAGATTTTCTTAGAAAATCGTTAAGAACGCAACCGATTGACAGAAATGCCCGACACGTGTTAAGGTTTTTATTTTTCTTATTTTAATTGCATGACATTCTGCTTAATTGTTGACGTAAACATTAAGCTAATGCATGAATGAACATGAATATGTATTCATGTATAATATTTACATTGATATGATGCATATAAATAAACAAATTCAATAGGGTGTACGGATTTCGGTGCTGTACGGATTTCGGTCCCGCACGGTACTTACCATTCTTACCGGCGCTACTTTTCTGTTCAGATTTGCTTTCTATTATTGAATAAAGCAATTACAATAACACGTAAAACATACATAGTTGAAGATGCTAATTTCAAATAACAGACTTATGTGGTAATTTTTATACGATAGATGAGGAGGAGAAAGTTTAGAATTGATAGTTCCGTTGAGAGTAGAAACAACACTATCAATTCTATACTTTCTCCTCCTCATCTATCGTATAAAAATTACCACTTTAGTCTGTTATTTGAAATTAGCATCTTCAACAACACACTAAGAAAAAATCATGTAAATTTAGGAGCTCTGAGACTGACATATAAGAGCGTCAATTTTGACATAACATTGAGTCATAACAGACGCGAAATTCAACTCAATCAACCGTACTTTTCGTACGAACTTTTCAGTTTCGGAGCACTTAATTTTACATGAAAAATTTGTTTACGTCTGATTCTTTATGTCAAAGGTGGATTCTGTCACGTGTAAAATTAGTTATTTCTAAGTGTGTATGTAAATCGTTGACTTCACGCAGAAGTAAACTAAACAATAGTCAAAGTACGTAAAGCATAGTTTTCTTATCACAAACTTGAAAATATATGCAGTTTGACAGATGATCTCAAGTTCATCACCGCTACGATTACAGCGCTGCGGTTGCCGGCAAAAACTTGGATTTGTCAATAGAAACTAAGCGGTCGTTTTAGCCTCTGGTGGTGGATAAGGGAAACAATCAGAAAAGTGATGAGGACTGACATTTTCGCCGTGAAGTATACAAAGAGGAAAATGTTTTTACCTTTTCTGATCTGATCTGAGCATAGAGGTAACTCTAAGACTAGTAGGTCCCGAAGAAACGTGCTCAAATTTTTGGCTCAGCTCTGGTACTATCTTCGGTCCCAAGCTAATCGAATCACCCCTCGAAACATAGGAAAATCCACTAACCCCTCATTTTATCTGTCAAACTTTCATAGCGAATCAAAACAAACATTGTGTAGTACTAGAATTTTGACTAGAATGGGGTACGTTAATCGATTTGCTTGGGACCAATAGGCTAGTCAAGTAGTGAGCCAATTTAAAATCGTTAGTTTCGTATTGATTGTTGCTTATACCTTTCAAAAAATGCAATAACAAAGAAAAAATCGATTATATTTTATTGTGTTGAAAGGGTTTTTCGATCCGCGCACAAGAAAAGTTTCTACAGGCCATTGTTCGAAGTAGCGTCTCGGCACCAAAACTTTAAACGCGTTTATCTCGAAACATGATTGAATTTCAAAACCGCACCCTTCTACACTGATAAAACTGCAAAGATTTTACTTATGTGATTTAACACATAACATTCATAAAACGATCCACACATAAATTTTAAAAATAACACATGAACTTCATGTGTTTTACATATGCCAACTATGTGTATTCCAAATAAACGTCATGTGTAATGGCACATAGCAAAAAATATGTGTGTGCACACATAAAACAAATATGGTGTATTTCAAAATGAAGACGGAACACTGTTTTTAAAATGTTGAGAATGCATGTTCGGATTTTCCAGAGGATCAATTGCATATTTTTAGAGGTAAATATGAGGAAACATTCTTGAAACGTATGTATAATTATAATATTTCAATGAACAGCTGAAATCTAGTCGGCGGAAAATGTAGGTGCTGCCCGGTCAAAACACGGAACCGAAGCACTGCAGCAAAACGCACCAGAAGCCGATCGATGCCCGAGCAAAGTCCAGCATCAAAATGACAGCAAATTGAAATCATGTTTTGATATCAACATCAAACTGAAATCCTAATTTGATTTCATTTTATGCAATTGATAAATTTTGTTTTCATTTTGCTGTACATTTGTTCTTCAAAAATATGTTGTTGTGGGTTTGTTTTCATTGCCTTAGCATAACATCAAATTGATTACTTGTTTTGTTATCAACAAGAAAAATTTATATCAAATTGAGTTTTCAGTTTGCTCTCACTGACAGCAAAAATAGTTTTCAAATTTCAATTTTGATATTTTAACCGTTAAAACCTGTTAAAACGACGAAACGAATCATTATTAGCGAAATCACAACATCAAATTTAGATTTCAATTTGATCTCAGACTTTGCTCGGGTGGCGAGCAGTACAAATGGAATGAAAATCAACAAGCCGGATGTTTGATTTGTCCCCACATCATCAGCGGCGTGCGATCGGTATACTTCTATCTGAAAAGTGCAGGTGCTGAAAACATCACTGAAAACGCTAAGCTAGTATCATCCGGAGAGTTTGGAAATGCTGCTAAACGATGATGTTTTCATTGCGGCGAGCATTGTGGTGTATTAATTGATTAGCTGTAACGATCAAGAGAAAATATATGGTAATGTTTTGAATTTCCTGTAAAATCCGAAAATTTTAAAATAATCGGCAATAAAAAGTATGAATAGACAAATTAAATCCATCTTTGACTAGCCATAATGTTTATGTGTGACCGCACATAAAATTCAATAAATGTCGATTGAAAGCCATATATGTGTCTCACACATAAATTTTATTCGTGCAATGACATTGCAAAAATCTATGTGTGTGGCACATAAACGAAATATGCACAATTTTATCAGTGTATGTTTTTTCATTGGCCCATAAAAAAATTCCAAACTTTGCTTACTTTTTGTCCATTTCAATGAGAACCTCCCCGTAAGATAAAATTTGTTAATAGCACCGTCGATACCAAATCAACCCAACATTCGTTATCAGGATTTAAACCGAGGATAATATCAGTTGGTTGCTTACCCCCATAAGACCTTTTAAGTATTAGTAATCTAAAAAACAATGTATATGCAATTTGTGACGTAGGTAATTGCATGTACTTACAGTGCTGTCATGCAGTTGTCTGTGTCCAATTACTTCACACCGGTAATCCAGTTCATTGAATTCTATAGAGTGTATACACTGACCGAATTTGACATATTCCTGTTATGTGGAAGTCTAATAAATTTGCGCTATAAGATAATCCATTGAAAATGATATGATTGAAAATGTGTCAGGTAAATTCTATATGAATATCTGATACATTTACAATGCTGATAATTTGGTAACTTTTATATGATCGTCATATGATAAATGAAAATCGATCAAATTATAATAATTAACTGAAATGAATTTGAAACCCATAAGCATAAGCTATACTTTTCACCACAATATAATATATGTGTCATAAATCAATCGAAGTAAAGTTTATGTGAAAATAACATGAAATTTACTTCTTCTTTTGACACATATATTTAATCGATTTCTAAAAATAAATTTGAAAAATAAACATCAGGCAGTGGGAGCTTTCACAGTTGTGCCTTTTTTTTTTATTGTAGCTGATTTGGGATTCGATCAAGATCTGTTGAGGTGTGATGCTTTCGGTGTCTGTGCTCGATTCCACTGGGCTACGGCTGACTTCAAGATTGAGCTCGTTCAAATAGCATGAAGTAAGAACAGCTCTCCCGACATGGAATGTAGTGCAACTTTATGCTCGTTTTGCTAGAGTGAAGACAAATAGCACTGACAAATTTATGCTCCATTTCGGTGGTGTCGTGTGTTCAAATCTTTCTTAATGCACCTGTGTGCAATAAATCAACGTCTAAATTATATGATTTGATAGAACTGGCTCATGAAGTTCGAATACTACTTAGGGCTGGAATCTGAATTAGCCGTGTAGAAGGCTTACAATTAGAATCATAGCAAAGTAAATATTACAGTAGAATCATTTTTTTTCAATCTCAATACATTCTTTTCTGGAACCAATTATCATATGAAACAATAACAAACAAAGATTATTCAATACAGTATCATTGTTGTTAGTAGTATTTAGTTCAACTAATCATTTTAATGAGTGTACGTTAACATCGTTGAAAATTGTTTCAATAATTTATAAAAAACAATCATGTAAGATGTATTTTATTGGGAGCGATATTCATCCCAGAAAAACATGCAAAAACAAATGCTTGCTGTTGGATTTCTTAAAAGGCATTTCTATATGACTATTTAATGATTTGGATAGATCTGTTTACAATCTTTAAACGTCAAAAATCAAAGCAAGCTATTACAATGAGATATACATGTTTTCCTATACTGCAAAGTTAAATGACAGTCCAATAGTTTCTACATGTCTATTTACACGCGACATATCAACAAACGTCAAAAATCAGTAAAAGCAACTCCAATAAAATATACATGATTATCTTATAAGATATATATTTTAGTGAGCAATATTCATCATGAAAACAGGTATATTTTACTGAATTTTCTCATAGTGCAAACTTATATGATTTTCCATTAGTTTCTAGATGTCTGTTCCCACCCATGACATATCAACAGTTTTTCACCATGAAATATATCAGACAATATTCATATACTTCTTACCTTCGCTAACCACGTTCGAAGCAAAGTATTATCAAATACTAAGTATGTGAAATTACGATAGAAATCATTCCATATCGCAGTCATAGTTTTTAAGTGATAATCCAATGGAATCTATCAATCATCACATAGAATGAATAAATCTGCTGACATTGCTATGTTATAAGATGGATCCAATAAACGGTACATGTCGATTTGTTTCAGTGTACACTCTTGAGGCAAGGTTATAAATCATACGGTAACATGAAAGTAACACTGACGCAAAAAATTAGCTGAATTAAAGGCCAACCGATAGTTGTGGTGCTAGTGTTGACAACACATTTTTAAGCTACATTCATGTGTGCCCCATAGTTATATCACAAACGAAGTGACAGACGGTTCGGCTCGAAAACTTTGGTGACTAACCTGCTATTGGAATTTTTCAGTGTACCAAATGGCAACACCACTACTACTGGATTGTACCACATGGCAACACTACTACTAGATTGAACTAGAATTTTCACCAAATGTACTAGAATGTTTTGGTTCTATCTCTTTTACTCTACTCACAACTGAAATGCATAAAAAAAATGACAAAATGATACACTCTTTGCACACTGTCAAAGAATCATTGTACACAAAATCAACTTTGTGCAAAACCAAAACAAAAATACTATCCCATCTGGTGGATGATGGCACCTAGGGGGACGACTCTATCTACGATGCATAAAAGATTGTGTTTTGCTGTAGCTACCTGTGCGCACGCTGAGTAGATAGAAAGAAGATTGATGACGATTCTGAAGATTTCCTGCAAAAACTTGATGAGCGATGCAAGTAGATGTGACAAATGAAAGAAGATTGTTCGAAGATTGATTCGCTAGTGTGAGATTTGTTGAGCATCTAAACTTGAGATTTAGATGTGTCGCCCCCTCGGATGGCACAAGCTTCTAAGAAAATTCTATTACAGCGAACCACATTATTTTAATTGATTTTTTCGCCAGTTAGTCGTCTGTCACTTCGTTTGTGGTTATATCGCGTTAAAAGTTTTTAATGAAAAAAAAAGATATCATACAAAAAAGAATTGATACATACACATCCAATAATGCACTTCATTTTTAGGCAACGATAATTCCTGTTAAACACAGTAAACAGCGCCTATGGCACAACAAAGATTAAGATTTAAAAATCCTTCTCACCGCTCGCGACAAACTTTCTTAACAACGTATCACGCATGAACAGAGCTTGCTTGCGAATATTTGCAGCAGCTGTCAAAAGTTGATGTAAAATCAACCAGGATTTTTCGGCTTCACACAAAGTATATGGGAATGAAATTTGTGTCATAGATGTGCTCTGTGGTTGTTGTGTGGGTGTCATTGGTCATATTTTGTCGAGTAGATGTGATTTGATAAGTCATTTGATATGATTCCGAAAAATAACGAAATTTACCATACGAAACCATAATCCAGAATATCTGAAACCGGTTCTACCAAAGAGGTAACTCTACACTGATAAAATTTCAAAGATTGTTTTTATGTGTCCCACACATGAATTTTTGCAATGTGATCAACAAATGATATCTATGTGTCGGACACATACTTATGTGTACACATAAAAGCCATGTGTAACTACACATACCATTCATTTGACTCTTAAATTTCATGTGTGCTTCTGGGTGGATTCTGTTTATGTGTGGTCATGTGTAATTTTACATGGAAATTCTTCAATTAAAATGTGTGGAATTCTATTAGTGTAAGACCAGAAGGTTCCGAAGAAACGTGCTCAACTTTTTGGCTCAGCTCTGGTACTATCTTCGATCCCAAGCTAATCGATGCATCGCTCGAAACATAGGAAAATTCACGAACCCCTCATTTTATCTGTCAAACTTACATAGCGAATCAAAACAAACATAGTGTAGTACTGGAATTTCGACTAGAATGGGATACGTTAATCGATTTGCTGGACCAATAGGCTAGTCAAGTAGTGAGCCAATTATAAATCGTTATTTTCCAACCGGTGCACTATGGGCAAAAATGGGTCCAAAATTACCCAAAATTCAATATCTCAACAGCACGCTGAATTCCGGCTATGAAAAACAACTTTTCCGAAGGGAAATTGTCCGGGGAATCGATTGCACGTGGTCCCATAGACCGGAGAGCCTTGCAGGTATGTGTTTTGGACAATTTTACCCCATTTTCCCCTACTTTTTGGAGGAAATGTTTTTCCACAGCTCTATTTTTCGTAAAACATAAGCACTTTATGCATGGTTTTAGAATACTATGTCTTTAAACAACAGTTCATGAGATATTAGGGGAATACGTGGTACACTGTATAGGGGAGTAAGGGGTCAATGTGAAAATAAAATCAATGTTTTTTTAATACAAAATCAATTCTTTTAAATATCATAATATTTTTTCCTGAAAAAAAATTTGAATTAACTTTCATTTGGTAGGGTAAATTATGGCTTCGGCACCCATTGACTGTTTTCGGCAACCAAAATTGAAACGCTTATTTCACTGTATTTTCCCATCAAAACTCTTCGCTGAATGTATTAAGCCGATTCCTTACCTTTTCAGCTTCAATCTGATTACATTTTTACGACTGTGAATTCCTGTTATACCATATTTTTCTTTAAATGAAATATACATACTACAAAATACGGCTGATTTCGAGTTGCCGATAATAGAACAGCTGGTTAACACGCAGTTCAAATGGAAAGGGTGCCGAAGAAAAAGAGACTGCCGACAATAGTCACTCTCACCTGAGAAGTTTGGAGCGTTGTAAAAACATGTTCATATTCAAGATTGCTTTCATGTCATTGGCCACATCTTTCTGGACCTTATTAATGAATCATTGCAGAATGGACATGTGCCACAAATTTGGAAGGAATCCTTCGTGATTCCTATTCAAAAAGTTGCTGGAACGATTAAAGCCGAAGAGTTTCGTCCCATCAACATGTTGCACACATTAGAGAAAATCTTAGAACTTGTTGTTAAAGGCCAGCTGTTGGAGTATTTGAATAGCAACTCTTTGTTGATACCAGAACAATCGGGATATCGGGAAGGTCATTCTTGTGAAACTGCATTGAATTTGGTGTTAGCAAAGTGGAAAGACAACTTGGAGCGTAAAGATACGATTGTTGCTGTTTTTTGGACCTGAAACGCGCTTTTGAAACAATTTCTAGGCCCTTACTGTTAAGTACAATCAAGCGCTTTGGAATTACGAGTACTGCATATAAATGGTTTGAAAGCTATTTGTCTGACAGAACTCAACGGACTGTTTTTAATGATTCTGTTTCCAGTCCCGTGGGGAACAACCTTGGAGTGCCCCAGGGAAGTGTATTAGGGCCCCTTTTATTTATTATGTATATTAATGACTTGCGACGTGTTTTAAGGTTTTGCGACATTAACCTTTTTGCAGATGATACTGTGTTATTCATTGCAGCTAAGGATTTAGAAGTTGCCGTCTCACACTTGAATGAAGATTTGCAGTATCTAAGTAGATGGTTGAAGTGTAAGCAGTTAAAATTGAATACAAGTAAAACTAAATTTATGGTAATTTCGCGGAATCGATTAAATGAGAACGTCTCTGTTGTAATTGATGATGAGACTATTGATCGCGTTCAGGAGATTAAATATCTTGGCGTGATTATTGATGACAAACTTAAGTTCAACTCTCACATTGACAATGTCATCAAGAAAATTGCCAAGAAGTATGGAATTCTATGTCGATTGAAAAACGATTTAACTATTGCCAGTAAAATACAGCTATACAAATCAATCATCTCTCCTCATCTAGACTTTTGCCCATCCATTTTATTTCTGTCGAATGCAACACAAATATCGAGATTACAGCGCTTACAGAATAAAATAATGCGTTTGATTTTGAGATGTAATAGATTCACTTCCTCAACTTTGATGTTAGACGCCTTACAGTGGTTGTCGGTGAAGCAAAGAATTGTATATTTGACTATGGTGTTCATTTTTAAAGTAGTTAACGGTTTGCTGCCTCGATATTTGTGTGATCGAATTGAAAGAGGAAGTGACTTTCATAGATATAATACTAGAAACGCGGATGAAATAAGAACACCACATTTCTTGACTTGTGCTTCACAGAATTCATTATTTTTTAAAGGAATAAATGATTTCAATTCGATGCCTAGACACATTAAACGTTCAACAACATTAGCAGAATTTAAGAGACATTGCATTTCACACGTTAAAACTGTCTTTTGAACGGTTATCCAGTGATTTTTTTTTTATGAATTGACAAATTATGTATCTTGACGAAGTTATTTTTAACGGATTACTTTGTATGGATAGCTGTTATAACGACTTTTTAATAATTATTGTAGCACTGCAAAAACTATTTTGTTCGCCACGATGGTGATGATGGATTTTTGATATATGATTTAATAGTAGTAGTAAAAAAAAATAGTAGTCTACAAAGGTTTGAGCCTCGCGCGCGTATTACGGATATAGAGGACTGAATTTAACATTTGATAAAAAAAAATGCAATTTTGAAGCTTATTTGGAAGATACCTTGAGTTAGTAGTAAGTTTTCTGGCAAATGTTGGGGGTTCGTGAGCATTCCTGACATTGCTGAAAATTATGATAGCATCAAATTGCGGGGTTACTAGTGTAATAGGATGCTTTGTTGATTGTTCATTAACTCTTGATTGCTTGTAATACTTATGAATATTTTAGGTGGACAAAAAGGCGAACTAAGAAGTGGACGCCTGAGCTTTTCAACATTTATATCGCTGTGAAGCAACTGTAAACTCTAGAGGGAATTTATATCTGTAACTGAAACCAGTTCGATTTTGTTTGCCAACCTGGTTAAAATGTCATATTTAATTATCTTAAAGATAAATCGTCCAGCTCAAACCTTTGTAGGGGTAAGAGGTGGGACCATCATCATCATCATCATCAACCCGTTTTGATCAATTCTGTCGATTGGAATTGGTAGAACAGCAAGCAGCAGATAAATGTCAACAAACAAACCTGTCATGTATGTGTGTGACGCTGAGAAATCGCTAATAGAAGTTCGGACGCTGCTTAGATTGACGAGAATACGTAAATTCCCCTATTTTGAGTTCCGTCATCAGCCAAACAGTTCAAAAGTTATAAATTTTTGAAAAAAATCGAAAAAACAAATTTTTTTTTTGATTGCCCTAATATATAAATAATTACCCTAATGACAAAATACAAAATATGGGTCTAATATGTTGCGATAAGGAACAAAACTACCAATTTTTACAAAATTCTGAGAATCACTATATCGTTTTGCTGTATACAGACAAAAAAAGTGAAAACTCTTCTAAAACAGATAGCAATAAATTAAAACTTATTTAACCCCAATTAACCTTAAAATTTCGAAAAAAAATCTTATTATTGCAGGCAACCTTTGGGGTCATTCAAACAATCGCATCGTTCAACATTTATATGAATTAAAATAAATTTAGCGAGGGTTCACTTTTACCCCTTACTCCCTTATAAAGTGTACCCCGTATTCCCCTAATATCTCATGAACTGTTGTTTAAAGACATAGTATTCTAAAACCATGCATAAAGTGCTTATGTTTTACGAAAAATAGAGCTGTGAAAAAACATTTCCTCCAAAAAGTAGGGGAAAATGGGGTAAAATTGTCCAAAACACATACCTACAAGGCTCTCCGGTCTATGGAACCACGTGCAATCGATTCCCCGGACGATTTCCCTTCGGAAAAGTCGTTTTTCATGGCCGGAATTTAGCGTGCTGTTGAGATATTGAATTTTGGGTAATTTTGGACCCATTTTTGCCCATAGTGCGGTGGTTCTACCATAGAGGTAACTACGCAATGTTTGTTTTGATTCGCTATGAAAGTTTGACAGATAAAATGAGGGGTTTTTGGTTTTTCCTATGTTTCGAGGGGTGAATCGATTAGCTTGGGACCGAAGAGAGTACCAGAGCTGAGCCAAAAAGTTGAGCACGTTATTTCGGGACCTTCTAGTCTTAGAGTTACCTCTATGGTAGTAGTGTTGCCATGTGGTACAATCCAGTAGTAGTGGTGTTGCCATGTGGTACACTGAAAAATTGCAATAGCAGGTTAGTCACCAAAGTTTTCGAGCCGCTCAGTCTGTCACTTCGTTTGTGCTATTGGTCCCAAGCAAACGATTAACGTATCCCATTCTAGTCGAAATTCTACTACTACACAATGTTTGTTTTGATTCGCTATGAAATTTTGACAGATAAAATGAGGGGTTATTGGATTTTCCTATATTTCGAGGGGTGAATCGACTAGCTTGGGACCGAAGATAGTACCAGAGCTGAGCCAAAAAGTTGAGCACGTTTCTTCGGGACCTACTAGTCTTAGAGTTACCTCTATGCTAATAGACTAGTCAAGTAG
This sequence comes from Ochlerotatus camptorhynchus, assembly GCF_037179485.1. Classification (NCBI taxonomy): domain Eukaryota; kingdom Metazoa; phylum Arthropoda; class Insecta; order Diptera; family Culicidae; genus Ochlerotatus; species Ochlerotatus camptorhynchus. The sequence continues at coordinate 4,738,529 of NW_027040988.1, forward strand.
TGAGCCAATTTCAAACTGATAGTTTCGTATTGATTGTTGGTATTAGCAACAATCAATACGAAACTAACGATTTTAAATTGGCTCAAATTTCGTCGAGTAGCTGTGATTTGATCATAAGGAACCATAATCCGGAACACCTGGAACCGATTCCAAGGTAGGCTTGTGGTCTTATGATTGTTCTCTATCATTTCCGGGAATTTCACGAAAAAAATAATATGTTGTCGCAATGATGAGTAAGACATAAATTCTAGAATATATAACAAATAGGGAGGCGCCTGGGGGAAGTACCACCCAACAGAATGATATTAACAAAATTTCAATTTAATCGGCCATGGCATCTCTGAGATACATATTTTTGAAAATAATAAGTTTATCCCGGGCTTTTACGGGTTAAACTTAAACTCAGTTTGGTTTGGCCACAAAAATAAACAAGGCTGATTTCAAACGTATTTCATGTTAGAGGTCAATACAATCAATGTTTGAAATAAAAATAATGTTACGTTTATTATAAAAGTGAATATTTTTGTTTGATTTGACAACAATGTGAACAAAATTTTTTTTTTTTTATTTTAGACATTTAATTTATAAAACAAATAAATTTTGAAATTGTGGTAAGCGTGATTGCCTCTCACCCCAAAAGACCTGGGTTCAATCCCAGTCGGCGCCACCGGGATTTTCTGAGGCATAAAAACTCTGATCTCTGAAGGGAAGTAAAGCCGCTGGTCCCCGGTTCATGAGTTGATGGGTCGATAGGTAGCGTCCAGGTGTGGAAGCTGCCTCCCTGGCGTCGGTAGCATTGGTACTCAGTACGGAAAACAAATCAAAGAAAAAAAAACATATTTGGAAATTACTTTAGTATTTGAATGTGCGTTAAAGGAAAACAAAATGGATAACAATACGCCTTTTTAATTGAAACTAAACGATCGATTCAACCTCTGGTGATCAATAGGAAAACGTCAAAAAGAGTGTTGTGAGCAGAAATTTCTACCGTGAGACAGGAAACGGAACACGGAACTTTTCCTGATAAATTGATTTATCAGAGATGCTACAAAACTGGATCTACAGTTGAAAAATTTAATTCTGTAACGTTTTTGCAAGATCCTGCTGGTATTCAGGAATATTTTTGTTGAGAAAAATAGAAACTTAGAAAAGTGCCTTTGTGGTTATGATCTTCCAGATTTCTTGTGTGCGAATAGTTAAGGTACAAATCAATTCAGATCTGTGGAAAATCGTACAATAAGACAATTACCGATGGAAATTGGCAAGATATTGAAAAAAAAATGCTTGAATTTGCGTTGTGAAAAATAGTTATTCTGATGTAAACAAACGGTTTGGTTGACGTTTCTTCTCGAACTCGCGTGGCGCACTCTACGTTGGTGGTGCATTAAAAAGGCCTATTGTAAAAAGCTCTGCACGCTAACTTGAAAGTACTCATTAATGAGTAAAAAAAGACCCATTTTGAAGAAAAGTGGCTTAACTCATTAATGATTAAACAATTTTACCCATTAATGAGTATCTGTTACCCATTAATGATTAACAATTACTCATTAATGGGTAACAGATACTCATTAATGGGTACAAAATTTACTCATTTAATGAGTTAAGCCACTTTTCTCCAAAATGGGTCTTTTTCAACCATTAATGGGTACTTTCAAGTTAGCGTGTGCAGACAGGGCATCTAATTTCCCGCTATTTTTCGGTGTCGATTATGGCTGGTCTGTGGACGGTGGTGTTCTACTCCAGGATCCAAGGGGGCCCTTCGGGATGGGTATCCGGGGGTTCCAGTTGAGTGGAACCGGCGAAAATTTGTGATATTGGCGTCGTTTTGTCGCTTCGGATTCGGAATGGGTTCAGAATCCATTTCGGATTGTCGTTTTTCTTTCGAAGTCTTGCGGGAGGGTGATATGGGGATCGCCATCAGAAACGATGGAGTGACGTTGATATTGTGGGGTTCCGCCGATTTTGTCGAGCAGGCACTTAATTTGGTCACTTGTCTAGGTGGGTCCGGATCCTTTTATTAGGTATCGCTGCTTGCGGGCTGTTTTCGGATGAGTTTCGACGAATAGCTGGAGCCAAATGTAAACAAGAAGGCAGGACATGCTAAAAATCCGTAATCCAAATTCTATATTGTTGAAATTAACATGGTGTTGAATTTAATTCAAACGTAAATTTTGTTGATGAAAACATGTTTTTAATATGTTTATAGTGAAGTAATGAAATTGGGTTGTTAGCGGAATGCTTAAATAAAACAGCAAAAAAAAGGTTATCTTCCATTTAATTCCACTTAATTATTTTGGTATCCATGACAGATACGTATTTCGACTACAATGTGCAGTCTTCATCAGTGTCATCCCACTCAAGATCATATCAAAATTTAACCCCCTTAAGTACTCATCCCTAGGTAAAAAAGTCAAGATCACAGATATAAAAATGAAACTACAATGTGTTGAATCGGAACCTACCTAACTAATAAAAACCAAAGATTTAAGTAAACTAAAGGAGAAAAATCTATACAACTCTCTAATAAGGAAAATCCCAAAGGCTTGGCAGCCATCATAATGAAGTTGTTCCCCAATATGTACATAACTATAATTCTTCGTTCATAGGGCAAATAAAGCACAAAATGTTGTTTCTCCAATCTTGCCATTTGTACATAATATGATAACATCTAGCTGTTTTGAAGCAAAGCAGCGTTGGACAGCTGTTGTGCATAAGTTTCTCTTGTATGTAGTCAAACATTTCTTTCGAAATGGCGAATTTTTTAACACGAATACCAGATACATTATCTCCAGTGAACGGAAGCACATATGCATGTTGGATGATAAAATGGAGCGTGAAGAGAATTCATAGTTTCTTATCAAACCCAACATGAAATTTCACGGTTCCGTACGTCATAGTAAAAACAAATGCACAGAAAACCTCGGTGCCAAACCGCAAAAAAAAAAACTCGTGCAGAAATCGCGTGAAGCGAATCCGCTAATTAATTGGCATATATACATTAATCAGTGCAAATAACAGCTGTTGAACGGCTGCTCATCACAGTCATTACCGCTGAAACCCAGACAGAATAGAGCAATAATGCGGCATTGCACGAGTAGTGGTTCTATCCAGCGAAAAAAATTGCCCCTTTCCGTCCATCAAACGCCGCATTTATCACGATTTAATAATTCACATCAAAACTTTTTTGCCAACGTTTATTGTTTTGGCGCCAGAGCAGCTTTGTGTTTGTTACAAGAAGATTTGAACGATTTCCACGAAGACTTCGTGTCGTCTTTCATTAAGGGATTGGTGAGCTTTCAGTTGGAAAATTGTCACATTTCCGCGAAGTAAAACGGTTCTCTGCAATCATTAAGCAGAGACGAATGCGAACATTATTTCCTAAGAATTATGATCGTGATACTTTAACTGAAAAGAAAATACTAAAGGTGAAGCTCAAGGTTAAACGAGTACGAGCTGATAATTCTCACGTGTAAGCTTTAAATTAATTCCCTTTCATTTCTCTTCTCTTTCCAGAGGTAAGACCACCCTCGAAAAAAGGTACCCCCGTAGTGGTAGAGTTCAGCATATTCGTCGTCGACATCAACTCGATCAACGTGGAAGACATGGATTTCAGGTACTGGCTGGCGAACGCTCCCCTAATTGGCATCCACTTTGTTCAATTTCCGCTTCCTTCAAATGCGCTCCAGAAATAATAGTTTTCTGTCGATTAACGAAGAAAAACCTGTCCCTCTCTATTCCAACCCATGCTGCACTGACGACGCCGCCGACGACGACGACTACCCCAACGATGTGCATTCCCTTGCAGAGTAGATATGTTCGTGCACCAGAAGTGGGTCGAATCGCGGCTGGATTTGCACGACGACATCTTCGAGGATGGCGACGATCACGTTATACTTCCGCCCGAATTTTTTGACAACCTGTGGCAACCGGATCCGTACTTTCTGAATTCGAAAATTTCAGGTAAGCCAAGTTCGGTCGACGTTTGGCTTAGTATTCAACCAACCGGTGCGCTTTACTTCACTGCAAAACGGCTCTGGATACTAGGAGCCGGGTCATTTATTTCATAAAATGTCATTGTGAGACTTTCATTATTTCCGTCCAAGTTATGTGCATGTAATTTTGGTTCTTTTTTCCTAGGTGTCTTGTTATGTTTATTTTATAGGGTGTGCTTTCAATTGATTATTTTTCTATCTGTTTAGTTAATTATCCACACCTTATTATTAGATGAGCTCATGAAGGGTTTCTAGAAATATTGTATCTGTATACAAAATTGCAATGTACACTTGTATGACAAACTTTAATAACTACATTGAAAGCTCATCTTAGTCAGAGCGTGAGTCACTTTTACTCATTTGTATGGAGAAATTTCTCCATACGAATGAGTAAAATTTACTCATGCTTTGAGCTAGTTTTGCTTTCAGTGTATGCGATTGTATACTAAATTATTAGCACATTTGAAAATTATACATGTGTGACCGCCAGTGGCGTCGAGTGCGCAACGGGTGCGCAAATTTTAGGAGTGACACTGGAACTCCCGGGAAACCTCCCTTAGCTCAGTCGGCAAAGGCGCAGCCAAGACCATGCTGGAGGCGGCTGGGTTCGATTCCCGGTCCGGTCCAGGAATTTTTCAAATTTAAAAATTACTCGACTTCCCTGGTTCTGTATGATTGTACTTGCCACACAATTATACTAATGGAAAAATGGTACAGGTATCGAAAGCTCTCAATTAATTTCTGTGGAAGTGCATCTAGAACACTAAGTTGAGAGCACGCAAGAAGCTAATAAGCAATAAGCAATAAGTTTGAAATGCATATAAGTAGATAAAGAAGAAGCTTCAATTATACATGTTCCAATCATGCTTGTTATGGAGGTTACTCATGGTTACCCTCCGGTAAAGGTGAAGATAAACAAATATAGCTCCACGCATCGTGAAAAAAAAAATTGTTTGAAAACAATTACACCTACAAATGTAATATAAAAATGATCAGCGCCTCTTTAGGTTTAAAATGGTTTCCATCTATCAGGCAACAGTTTTATTTTATTTGGACAGCCTTATGCACATTATGTGAAGTTGATCACTACACTGTTCAATTTTTGTTTCTCAACAATCCATTTACATGATATTGCTATAAGATAATTTGATCAATATTTCATTAAGGTGAAAGGGAACATCATTAAATTTCAAAAAATCAAATGCAGTTTGTTTTTTTATTCGAAAACAAAATTACGTTCATGAAAACATGTTTATTGCATGCATTCTACTTGCTTACCGGAATGCAGTGAAACGATTTTCATTGACAGAATTTTGGTATTTATCGAAAAAACTGCTTTTGAATTTCAAAAAAGTAGAAGGGCTTGTGCCCATGGGCACGAACGGAAACTTGTCGTAGGACCGCTAGTGGACGGAACAAATGTGAAGAGCATTTAGTTCTTTTAATTGATCTTATCTCTTTCCGTTTTTGATTTGTAAGCGTATCAAATTTGTAGTATATTTTTCAAAGAGAAAGTTGATGAAGAGAATCAATCACTTGCACTCCTTTTCCAAGTTTGGTTACAAGATTACAACTCTGGAGAGCATTTTGTGTGGTCGTTGGGGGCCTGTGGTTCTGAATATGGACAAACAGACACAGATAAATTCCATTACTGTTATAAGGGCCGTTTTATTGTAGACGACATCCATGGCCGCTTACGCTTGGCGTGTTCAGAGTAGGTGATGTTTGACACCACCACGGCGAGCCAGACGACGGATGGTGGTTATCTCGAAGAACCTTGCGATGACGCTTGGCGCCTCATTTACCAAGACCTTTTCCTCCTTTGCCACGACCAGTCAATTGTTGTTTGTTGGGTGTAGAAGAGTTGACTAGCCTCCACCTTCCTACTGCTGCTATTGCTGACCACTGACCAAAATAAGGTGATGCCTTTTTTACTTGACTTTAAATTATGTTATGTTTATTACTTGTATTTGTATGGTTTACATGTATTACTTATCAAGTGACACAGATGCGTCTTTCAAACTTTAGTTTTTTTGAAATTTCAATTATTATTAATTACAGTTCCTAGTCCTATCAGGCCTGTTTTAAGAATGACCACCTTGGTTTGTTTTAAATTTGAAAAAGGAGACTACTTATAACTACTATTAACAACTACAACTAACCTACAACTACTATATACACCTAATCTACTATATACAAATTGCTTATCAGAATTTATCAAATTTAGTCTTAATTTCGTTAATTCGGGAATCTATTTTGGAAATTCCTGCCTCTTCGTGTAAATGTGTTATTCTAGTGTCGAAAGGACGATCAAGAACCATCCTCAGCACTCTATTCTGAGCGACCTGAATTTTGTTCCTGTGAGTCTGTGCACATGATTCCCACACAGGAGCTGCGTAGAGAATCATAGGTGTTATGATTTGTTTGTAGACAGCCAGTTTGTTCACCCTTGAGAGGCGGGATCTACGGCAAATCAGCGGATACAGACATCTAGCCAGGGCAGAACACTTGATTACGGTTTTCTCCACATGCGAGCGGAATAGGAGCTTTTCGTCAAACAACATCCCGAGATAGGTTACTTCGGCGGACCACTCAACCCTTGTGCCATCCATGATTACAGTACAAGACGGAGCCGGTGTCAGTTTGGGCGATTGCCGATGGAGGAACATGATCGCTTGTGTTTTGGAGGGATTGATTTTAATTTTCCACGTGGTGGCATAATCAGCAAAGGCGTTAAGGCATCGTTGAAGTTTGTTCGTTATTTCGCGAGGCATCCTTCCTTTGACTGCTATTGCGGTATCATCTGCGAACAGGAAAAACACGCAACCGTCACCGAGGGGAGGAATGTCGGAAGTGTAAATGCTGTAAAGCAAGGGGCCCAGCAGACTGCCTTGCGGGACTCCTGCTGGGATGGAAAACGTGTCTGAAAGACAACCATTCAACGATACCTTAAACGACCTTTGCTGGAGGTAGTTACGGGTGATTTTAACCAGATGTAATGGAAAGTTGAAGTTACAAAGCTCGTACGCAAGTCCGTCATGCCAAACATTGTCAAACGCCTAGCGACGTCTAGCAAGGCCATGGCTGTGGACTTGGATACAGCTTTGTTACTTCGGATGTTATTCATCACCCGTACTAGCTGGTGATTGGTGGAGTGCCCCTTTCTGAACCTGAACTGTTCCGGAAGGAGAATGTTGTTTTTCTCGACAAACTTAAGTAAATGGTTGAGAATTAGTTTCTCGAACAATTTGAACAGCGCTGAAAGGAGGCTGATTGGTCTGTAGCTTGAAGGCAATGTCGGATCCTTACCGGGCTTGTGGATTGGTATGATTTTTGCTACTTTCCAGATGCTTGAAAAGTAGTGCAGTTCCAAGCATCTGTTGAAGATAGCGGTTAGAAGAGACTGCACTTTCATGCTGAGTCTGTAAGTCGCGGTTTACCTGCCAGTCTATGGCCCGATTTACCCCGGTGGGGTGGCTACGAGCAGAGTACTTTCCCAAAAGACGTTCGGATTTAGATGGATTGATAAGAAAAAGAGAAAGAAATTTGAAATTTACAACGTCTATTCTATTCTGACCTTTCCCTTTTTCTTCTCGTTGTCCTCGATGTCACTCGGTGGGGCCCTTTGACGATAACTGTGGCGGTTGCTGCTTGTTCACGTCGGCTCCAGACACGGTCTGTGCCGAGCTTCTCCTACTTCACTTTTAGCTGCGTAGCAGCGGTCCTTTGCTTTTAGCGGGGGGATGAGCAAGGCTCCTTTATCGGAACCCCCGGTGACGATGGTGACGAATCACCGAACCAACTACTCGCCGTAGATGGTCCCGGTAGTCACCGCAGTGCACTACCCAGGCGAGCGCTCCTTCGGTTCGGCCTGCTTCGTCCCTCCTTGGCTCTTAACTGCGATGGCGAGACTGGCTCTACTGACTGAGCGACCGCAGTGAGGACGGTGGGTGTTCGGGGATCCTTGGTGATTAGCCGGGAAGCGAAAGATTCCTTTACGCTTAGCTTCCGGGCGATCCGACACCCTTCGCTTCTGCTCACGAACCACGGCACTTTTCGGGGAAACGACGTCACTTCCACGCGACGATGCTGGGAATTATCCCTCCAGCAGACACACGCCACGAAAACGGCACTCCAATTTCTCGTTTTCACTTAAACGGACAGGGCAAATAAAACGCGTCGAATTCCAACCGTGGCTCGTAACTTCCTCCCTTTTTTTCGTACTGGCTGACAATCACGGACAATGCAACAACCGCCATCGTTCTCCTGCAACCGCGCTCGAATGTTATGCTTCTAATGTTTTTCGCCTTCTTTTGCAGCGTGAGGTGAAACGGGACCTATATCTATTCTAGACGCGAGACAATTTAAAACGATAATTTTTACGCTACATTCTAATCCTAATAACATGCCTACACGAATACAATCTACTAAAAAAACAGGGTGGGTTATTAATTGTCCCCCTAGACGATGGTTACAAGTCTCTTCAAGATCAAGTTGAATATACCGTCAAACCCGGGAGCCTTCATGTTCTTGGTGCATTTCAGCGCTGAGCAAATCTGTTGTACTGTAATCATATCCGAGGGGGGCGACACATCAAAATCTTAAATTTAGATGCTCCAAAAATCTCACACTAGCGAATCAATCTTCGAAAAATCTTCTTACATTTCTCGCATCTACATGCATTGCGTATCATCTTTTTGCAGGAAATCTTCAGAATCGTCATCAATCTTCTTTCTATTTACTCAGCGTGCGAGCAGCTAGCCACAGCACAACACAATCTATACTGTAGCGTAGATAGAGTCGTCCCCCTCGATCATATCCACCGGATGCACGGCTCAAGGGGAGGCATTTAGGTTTTGAACGCATTGCGCAACCTGATCTTCGAGCGGACTTTGGTTTGGATAGTCGAGTACAAGCAAATGCGATGAAGCGAAATGCTCGCCGATCGTATTTGCTTTCTCCTGTGGGGTGATTAAAAGCCGATCGTCATCATTTTTGACTCTGAGAGGTGAAACGGGTTTGGGATGAGTTTTCAGGACCTTGGCTACCTTCCAGAATGGTCTGGAGCGGTCGTTCAATTTCTGGACAACACGCCCGAAACTTTCATTTCGGAGTGAGTCCATTCTGGAAGCAATCTGCCTGTTCAGATCGGCCATTTCACGTTTTTTGCCCAGGTCTCCAGTCCTCTGAAACTGGCGTCTACGCACATTTCTCAACCGAATCAATAATTGGGTGTGGGAATCAATAGCAACAAACTTACCCCTCACAGGAACTTGTCAAATGCATGTCTCGTCAGCCACGGATATGGTCTGTTGGAGTCCTTCCAACGCCCGGTCGATGTCATCTACGGTGTCGAGCAGTGGATTTTCATCGATGTTGCTGTCCACCATTCGTCCGTACTGCACCCAGTTGACATGGTGGTAGTCTTTACGCAGGCAGCTTCTAGCAGGAACCACGTTGACACCGACTTCAGTCACCACCGGTTGGTGGTCGGAGCTGAGATCGTTGTGCGCCTCCGGCTTGGATAGTCCGATGTTCGACAGGAAAAAATCCAGGGTGGAGGGATTTCCTGCCGGAGCGATAAAAGTTGGTTCGTCTGAAAACTGCACAGTGTGGAGCCCATGTTGTGCGTGGTCGAACAATAGACATCCGTTCCGGTTCCGCTGGTAGTTCCACCAAGCTTCATGGCGGGCATTCAGGTGGCCCCCAACGATGAATCGGGAGCTAGTACGGGTGATGGCGGTCAGGTCGTTCTTGAATTGGATTTCTAGTCCGTTGCTTGCAGTACACTGTCGTGGGCAGTGAACAGCGATAAACCGAACGTTTCCAGTTGGTGATTCCACCTCCACACTAACGGCCTCGATGATAGAAGTGCGGATGTGGGGCAGAGTCCTTTCTGACGATGACCGCTACACCCCCCCCCCCCCCCCCTGGAGCTCTGACCAGAATTTAGATGGGTCTCGGTTAGAAGACCCACGTCTATGATGTGCTTGCGGAGGAAGTCGGTAAGCTCAATCTGCTTAGCTCTTACAGAGCAAGCGTTACAGGTAGCGACGGTTTGCAGTTTAGACACCATACTGGATGATGAACTTACCGAGCACTTGGATCTGTTCGGGCTTATTGCGGCACTTACGTAGAGCACCGGTCATGTTGATGATAATCTCCATCAATTCATCTGCTGAGAACAGATCGGGATTATTTGGTTGAGCTGTTGGTTATCAACAGAATCCAGGGGGGATGGAGAGCTTTGTCCAGCATAAGATCCAGACGTTTCTTGAGGGGGGGGGGGGGCGGATCGCACCCGTGAATTCGTGTGTCCATGAAGAGGCTGAAAGTCCTCCGCCCTGAAAGCTGGTGCCTTATCCTTCCTTCGTCCCGGTTGATTGTTGGTTGACGTCTGTTTTCGGATGCGCTTGAAATTCTCGCGTTTAGGGCACTGCTTGTCGGATCATTGGTGAGCACCACCACAGTTGGCGCATTTTGACGCCACAGTTTCATTCGCAGCACATTCGGAGGTGGCGTGGTTTTGAGCGCAATTGCCACAGCGTGGCTTGATGTTGCAATTTCGAGTGCCGTGTCCAAAGTTCAGACACCGTTGGCACTGAATCACATTGCGATGGCCACCACGATATGGCTCCCAGCGGACGATGATGGAATTGATGGAGCGGATGGCTTTCGCGCGTTGAGCGTCACCGTTCCCTTCTGGAAGTGTACCAGGGAAAGGCAATCCGGATACGCCTTCACATTTTCGTCCTTTCTTGTCATCCGATAGACGGCGCTTGGGGCCAGCTTATACCGGTCCCTGATTTCATGTTCGATAAATTTCGGGTCGAAATTTGGTAGAACGGTTTTTCACCGGAGATGTCGTGGGTGAAGAATTCCACCTTGGAAGTCCTCAGGTGGGCGATGACCAAGTCATACTCCGCTTTCGTACGGAGCACCACCTTGGTGCCGACTCTGCCCAACTTGAATTCAGCTTTGACGCCCAGTGACGCCAGATCCGCGATGAGCTCGTTAAGATGGGCATTTTTCACTACCAGCGGAGGTAGCTTCACTCTTGCCGCGCACCTTTCAGCAGCATTTTTTTTTTCGGCAGCGTCACCGAAATCTCCGTTCGTCGCAGAGGCATCGTCGCGACCAATCGTGCCATCGGACTGGCCCCTATTCTTCTTCCTCTTCTTGCTGAGTTTTTCCGTCACAGCTGGCTGGATATTCCCATCCATGGGGAGAACAGCAAACCTGTTGGATGTAGGTAAACCCGAACTTCCTTCACGGGGCTTCGCGAGCGATGCTTCCCCATTTCGGGGCAACCACACACAAAAAACCGCGAAAGAGAGAGCGCGAACACTATCGCCACGAACTTTTCGAACAACTCGAGAGAGCGAGCTAAAACCGAACTGAACTGCTTGACGATCAAGCAGAGAATGCCTGATAAGGTGATGCCAGACAGCAGCGCTGTTTTATATCTTTTCAGGTTAAAGCAGAATTATGTGCAACCAAGTGGAACTCGATTATGACGACTGGGTTTGGGAAGAACGTTTATTTCATGAAAACAGTGATAAAATTATCACTTCTTTTTGTACATTGAACAATGCTTGACATTGCCACTTTTTCAATAGCTTCTCATTAATAAAAATCATCAGTCGGAAGCATTGCTATAGATGCGTAAAAATATTTCTGATCGATTGGTGATAAAATTATTGAAATTGGTCCAGGGGTAGCTGAGTTATTAATGTTCAAAATCTTGCATAATTTTGTTTTATGTTTCATTTTCGGTATTCACAAAGTGTACCCCCAGTATAGAAATTAAAGACGTAGTCCTACGTCAAAAATAAGTACGTTAATAAGTATAAATAAGTTTCCCCTTAAGTAGTGTTAAACAGTACTTTTGAAACATTTTCTCAAGCAAACGATGTAGAAGTGATAAAATATGCAACTTTTAACTGTTTCTCGTAATATGATCATAATCATCATTTCTTCTGATACTGTGTTCGGCAAAATTACTTATTTATCTTTATTTTGGGTTGCTGAATCTGAATCTGAAATAAGATTTTGTTAAAATGAACGGTTTAGCATCACGAAAAATTAGTTTATGTTCGTCTTCAGCAAACATAAATCTAGTATAAATACTAGCTTATTAATTTTTGCAGTTCATAAAAAACCTGCATTATCAACTTCACCCCAAATTTGAAAAGATGCAATTTTATCTCGTATAAATTCTATAAAATAAACTAAATATGCAATTTTAAAACTAAATAAGAAAAGCATTTACTACCCGTTCATCCAGACATGGACCTCGTCGCTAAAAAAGAAGATTTTTCGGGAAAAATCGGGGTTTGTTTCCAATTGCTCCAAACCTCAATCAGCGAATCGTATGATCGTTAAGCTTGAGCTCCTGGGTCAATTGGATTTATTATGGGTGCAGACCAAAGACTCAGTTCTTGTGCGCGGCGCGGAATCGACTGCCGATATTCTCGGCAGAATTTGCGTTCTGTTCACTTAGGGGTGGTGGTTGAGCGTTCACCGAACCAGTTTCCTCGGTATTAGCAACCATTTGAGACAAACGATTTAAAATTGGCTCACTAATTGACTAGCCTATTGGTCCCAAGTACATCTATAAGCGTACCCCATTCTAGTCGAAATTCTAGTAATACACTATGTTTGTTTTGATTCGCTATGAAAGTTTGACAGTTAAAATAAGGGGTTCGTGGATTTTACTATGTTTCGAGGGGTGCATCGATTAGCTTGGGACCGAAGATAGTACCAGAGCTGAGCCAAAAAGTTGAGCACGTTTCTTCGGAACCTTTTGGACTTAGAGTTACCTCTATGGTTTTAGTCACCTTTCTCATCGGGAGAGGGTATTGCTGTTGCGTCTTTTCAGAAACATATGGGAATTCCGGAAGTGGAATAATATTTGTTGAATCTTAATCTAAATTTGAATTACTCAAGAAACCTTACCGCTCAACCAGCACATTGCACTCGGCACTCACTGAATGTTTAGCCATTAAGTTTCCCATTTCATTTAGTTTGCGCTTCCCAATTTTTGTTTCGTTCTGTACGTCGTTATATCGTTATTACAAATGCCTTTAAACTGCAACCCCAGAACGGTTCGTTTTAACTGTAAAACGAATATACTTATATATGTATATCGAAATCAACCATCGGCAATCGCAAGGCAGCCGGCGCTATCAGAAAAGTCAAAAATAAACAAGCCACAATAACTTGGTGAAGAAAGCCTTTCCAACTGCCACAGTTTAGGTATTTGCTGCAACGGCAATCCAGCTAGCTAACTGCTGAAAGGTGCACCCCTTTTGATCGATGCCCGTGGGCCAGAGTCATGGTTGGTTTGGTTACCTTGTGGATAACCATTGCAACCAACCGATGCTAACCGTCGCGATTCTCCTGTACATAAATTTAAACTTGAATTCACTCCTCGAAACTCGACGCGGATAATATATGTACGATTTGCCCCGATGAAAGCCATCGATAACCTTTACCTTCTAAACTTCCATTCAAATTCCCGACGACTACCGGGGTGTGCTATCTCAAAGTCAAAAGTAGTTTTCCTCACATGAGCCAGCTCCAATCTCACACTCCCACACTCGGCTATGGATTTTTCCATGTTTTCATTTCACCTTTCCGGTTCGGGTAGCACTGTGCTGCAAAATTTTCAGAAGGATTCCTGTACATTTTCGAAACGTGAATCGATCACACTAGTTAATAGTTGAAGCAAGCGCTATTTTTGAATGCTCGCATGGCAGCAGCGTCAAGACCTTGGTTCGAATCCCGTTAGTCTGAGTTAAATTTTGCCACACGATAAAGTTTTGTTTTTACGACCCCCATTCGAAAACACCTTCCCTCGCGTGTCTCATCAATCGTTTCCCCTCAGAAAATCAATTGGCACCCCATCATTTTCCCGCCGGCGGCAATAAAAGAGGGATCACATTCCTCCCGCAAAAATCACCACCAAACACCAATCCCTCTTTGTCGCGTACATGTAGCAGCAAAGCAACAATATATATAACTAGCAATAACAGCAATTGTCACCGCAAATCAAAAACCGCGACGCTCAAAGTGATCCAATTTCCAATCCAAAATCGAAACCATACTTGCAGGTCAATCTTTTATAAATGAAGGTATAAATAGGGTTTTATGTGGCAAACTCAGTTGTATGACATCAATACGTCAGCAAGGTGAGTACTTTTGATTTGAGCTATTGATTTGTTTGCTCTGGCCGCACATATCACCTCCACCCCCGATCTGTTTTTTTAGCAGAATCGTTAGTCATGTCGCGTCATTTTTCACGGATCGTTGTCATATCATCCACATTTTGCGTTCACCGGTTCACAGTGGTTGTCTACATTTATGTCGTCCACGTCGTAGATGTTATCGGATGTGGTCGTGAACGCTCTGCGCTTAATACGGATGGATAGCATCCGATTTTGGATTTGCACGCGGTTGCACTTTGAACTGTGTTTAGTCGTTTGTGTCATGATTTCCGGTGAACGGTGATTTTTTAAAAGGTTGTGGTACCATATCTACATTATGAACGAGGATGAGTGCCGCCTTTGTTCAAGACTTGCTAGTTAAAACGTGGCAATTAACTTAACTACCATAATAAAAATGTTACGGTTATTTTGCTTAACGACGTGTTCAAGGTATCATCCTAACTATATGTGTAAAAGTTGCACAATTTAGGTTATCGTTCGTTTATGGTATTTGTTTATTAGGGTAGTAAATAGTTATTCAGTCGATTCGATTCCCGGTCCGATCAAGGACTTTTTGACATAGAATACGTCTTACGGGAAGTTACTGGGGGTAAATCGAAAATCTAAAATTGCGACCGTCACGAAAAGGTGTAAGGTTATGAACGCTTATAACTTTGTCATTTATAGAAGAAATTAAAATCCAAATACACCAATCGATAAGAAATAACTCTCATAATTTGCTACAATCAACACTTTTTCAATTTTCAAAACTGTTTTCTTGAAATAAACGTTCTCCCCTAACCCAGTCGTCATAATCGAGTACCATTTGGTTGCACATCGTGCTGCTTGAATCTGAAAAGTTATAAAACAGAGCTGCTTTTGTGCCTCAACTCATTTTCGGTTCGGACGGCGGGCGAACAGGTAGCAGCAGCAGTAGGAAGGCAGCGGTTTCTGTCAAGCGCGCAGCGTTCGAGTTTTGCACCTCGAACCTTGCGCGTCGTTCTCGTCGAGATCACTGTCTGCTGGCAGCGCCGTCACCTCGATGGCGCAAGCGCTCCGAAGTGGATCAACCTCCTTGTCTGAATGATAACGATTACGCGTTAAGCTAGCATAGAGGTCAGTAGTAGTATTAGCCTTTGGTTGGTTCATCTCGAATAATCATGAAGTGATTTATATGCTCTGCCAATCAAAGATGGTTGTCACTGAGCAGTGATAACCATCTTTGATTGGCAGTCTAAACATACACTACCGATCATAAGTTTAAGGACACCCCCAAAAAAGCATGCAAATATGTTTTGTTCAATAATCTCTCATTTGACGTTCAATTTTCGATCTCCATAGGTTATTTGAATGGCATGAATGGTATAGCGTGAATGTTCTACTACTACTTTTATTTCAAAATTTGGCCAACCCAATCTGCGAAAATCAGTCACAATTCTTCAGAGTAAATTTTGAAAAATTTTGTAACTTTAGGTGAACTTTTAGCACACAAAATTTGAAAATTATATTGAAAAATTTGCCTACGACGAAAGTTCAAATGATCTAAAGAGAACGAAAATTGGACGTAACATGACAGAGATATGAACATAACAAATTTGTCATGTTTTTTTGGGGGTGTCCTTAAACTTATGATCGGGAGTGTATTGCTAAACATATTGCTAATTTGATAGACTATTGCAACCAATTTACTGAGTATTTTGTACAGCGTACATATTTATTTTTAATATGCCATTCAAAATGAGCAAACTTGTATATTTGACACATGGCTTATTTGACCCCACATTCTCCTTTAAATGTTTCCAATAGTTAATCAAAGCTCACTTACTGGGCTCTACATGGTATATTTGGAAATTTCCAAAGAAATTTTTTGTCTAATTTAGCCAATAAACCAGTTTAAATGCTTTCAATTTATAGAGGATTTTGGGGTAAATCAGGCGCTAAACATGTATTTATTTGTTCGTACACAGTATGAAAACAAGAACATTTGATGCTTGGATTCCTTTATACCGCAAGAAAACCTAAATCTCGTGTTAGCATTTCAGCGGCAGAAACTGTTCAATCAACAGAAATTTTTCAAAAAAAGTTAATTGTTTTGATATGAGATACCGGGAAAAATACGCTCAAAACATGCATTTGAATCAGTTTTGTCCTTTAGACTATTATAATCCACTTTCTGAGCATCTATTTTATTTTTACTTTTTAATATTGAGTTTAAATTCGGAAAACTTTTATATTTTATTACAAAATCTGACTTATTTGACCCCATGCTTTCCTATAAATGTTATCAATAGTTTTTAAAAGGCACAAGCTGACTACAAGAAGACAAATTGGCTATTTCTGATAAAAGGTACTGACTATTTGAATCAGTGAAGTATCATACTGGGACAGAACTACAGAAAATACGGGATTTTGGGGCAAAATAGGCTCCATACATGTACTTATCGCCGCGTGCGCCGATTGAAAATATGCAGAATAAAAATCTTGATATTTTTCCCAAAGGAAGTCATACCTTACAATGTGTGGTTTGAGCGGCAGACAATTTCAAGCCTTTTTGCTGCCAAAATCCCCACTGTACATTGTTTGAAAGGTGACCAAGTGAACTGAAAATTGTTATCGGCCTACGTCGATTCTAATTAAAAAAAAAATCATGCAAATTCACTTTTATGTGAGCCAACAGCTCTTTTTCCAATTCACTACACTTCAAGCGGATAGCATTCATAAACATCATGGACTTTAGACAATCAACTGCTAAAAATCTAACACCATTATACTGCCAAAGTGCAACCGTAACAAGCAAACTCCAAATTTCAAGGTACGTATTCGTAATTTGCGTTGACGGTAGTTTTGCTTCGCTCCCCGAATGTATGTCACTGCTTGCGGCTGCTGCACATTTGTTGCGTAAGCGTTAGATTTTTAGCCGATTTCAGTCCTTTTGTATCAGCTCCTGGCGCCTCCATCAATCCATCAGGTTCATATCCACGGGTTCTGTAGTTTAAATTCCACGGTAAAATTGCGGTAATTATTCAATTATTATACAATTTATTCTAGAGGACAGGGTTGAATTTTGAAATGTTAGACTGTAGCCGATGTATGTCATTGAGTTCATCATCTTGTTTAGTGGTCCATCATGCTAAATACTAGTATGTAGTATGCAGTATTTCTAATCACATAGCAGCACAATGTCACAAATGCGCTTCAATCCAAACTATCAAATGAAAAACCATTGTTCGATTTTACTTCCAGAAATCGCCACCCTCACGCACAAGTTCTCCTCGGTGACACTGTACAAAAATTCGACCGTTCGATATGCTTGTATGATGCACGCCATAATTGCCTGTCAGATGGAGTTCCAGCTGTACCCGATGGACATCCAAATTTGTCCAATCTACATCGAAAGCTTCTCCTATCACAATCAGAAAATTCGACTCAAATGGGCCGACAACGGTGTCACCATCAACCCGGAGCTCAAGCTGCTGCAGTACAACCTGGGGCAGCCACTACAGCTGGAGGAGACTGACGGCTATATGCCGGAGAAATACGGTTTGATTATGAACAATTTGGTCAGAAACCGAAAACGACTACTACCGATTACCGTTTTCAGGTAACTTTTCCCGGTTAGCAGTATATTTTCGATTCGAACGACAGATAGGGCACCACCTGATCCAAACCTTTGCACCTTCGACCCTGGTGGTGATGTTGTCTTGGTTCAGTTTTTGGCTTGGGCTAGATGCCATTCCGGGTCGAGTGACGCTTCTGGTGACGTGTATGCTGACACTCGTAACGATGTTCACCGGAATGCGAGCAGATATTCCTCCGGTGGCCTATGTGAAGGTAAGACACACGAAGCAATTATTTATTTATGGCCATGTTCAATAATTTCCTTCCCTCTAATTAAGGCACTGGACCTTTGGATGGCGGGTTGCATGATGTTTGTGTTCTCTGCGCTGGCCGAGTTTGTAGTCGTCAAAGTGCTGGACGTGCAATACCAATATCAGGTGAACAAGGTACCGAAAGTACTTCCAATGAGGATCAGTGCCATGGAGAAGGGCCAATGTGCCACGGTGGCCAACTGGGAGGGCGGCACGGTGAACGTTCGCCCTCGAAAGCCAACACAAACGCCCACAACCCCGGGACAGGTGTCCCTGCAGGGCAACGGAGGACCTCAACCCCCGCCAGCCAAACAACCAACGCGAAGGCAAAGCATTCTATCGGTGGCGTGGACCGACACGGACACCGGTGTAGAAAAGATTATGTGGCGTGAGATTGATAAAATGTCGCGTGTGATATTTCCGGGCCTGTTTCTCCTATTCGTTATACTCTACTGGCCAATACTGATTTTCAAAACGTCCTGATCGACGATGGAACCATAGACGTCTGGGCTAATAATTTTTCTTATCTAGAATCACCCTTGTCCTATAAACTATACTCCTGCACCCTTGTCCATGTCTTGCTGCTTCCGTCTATTTCTTCTGGTCTAGATAGTCGAGCTATCTGATTTCCATCCACGATGCACCTCAACTTGTAGGAGGGCGCTTGAGCTGGTTTTCTGTTTCGAGACGACCCGGTTTAAAATTAAGTCACCAATTTACGCGGATATCTCGTTTTCCGGTAATATTCAAGATTCCTCCAATCGTAAAAAAAGACAAATCTTATCACAAAAATATGACACAGCTCAATAGAGTAGGGAAAAGTAGGGCTCTTTAAATTGAATCAATTTTAACGTAAGATCAGCACCCTTTTCGTAATGCCTTCCATCTTAAATGGGCTTTCAAATGCTGGTTTGTGTGGACGTGCATATCGGCGTTAGATTGATGCAAAATTTGAAATTTTTGCTCCACAGTGCTCAAAAGGTTTCAAATCAGGTCTTGATAAGCCACCCAAAATTTAAACTCATTTGGTAAGAAACTGACGTGGCACAAACCATTTGAAATTTATATGGAAATTACTATGGGAAAACTAAACATTTTGTGCATAGTCTGCTAACCATTTTACATAGTGGGCACCTCAGCGGGAGTTCTGCCATGCCATCTATCGTACATTTCATCCATCATCTTGAATCTGCTAACTTTATTGCTTCGACTTGAAAAATGTTTTATTGTTGAAATTTGTAACTGATTATGATTTAACTTGAAAAGACATAGAGGTTTTGTGCCTACGGGAGAAGAGGTATTTAAATTATTTTCACTCCCGCGGGTTTCCCCTCTATCAATAAAAAAAATATATTCAACACATCATAATTCCTTCCTATTATTCAGCTACGAATGTAACAACGATGGTGAGTTCACCATGTTATATCTTCATTTTATTCCAGCAGACAGTAATTTCAAATTTATAAAAAAAATCTACATATGCCAGCAACACTGACTGGGCTTACCTTCCCTACTAACATAATTCCTAAATTCCCGAGACATTTATGAGGGGCCGTAGAGTTCTCTGCATCTCTCTTAAGTAAATGTTGGACTAACATACCTTTCCTATCCCTACCAGTTGTAAGGACGTGGCCAGGACAATCCTTAACTGTTGGAGCGGGATGTTTCTTTATCTGGGAGATAGTATTTATTTCCTACTTACTATCTGTCCAGTTACAGAAATCCGTCTTGCTCTTAATAGTTTTGAATTCGTACCACCTACGATATTGTGCAACTTGTTCGATGCTAATGCTAATGCTAGTCTTCTAACCATTTTACATAGTGTGCAGTTAGAAGGTTCTATCCTTATTGGAAATTTTCTCAGCTACAACTTTGCCGAATATTGTTTTTCAGCCAATCGTGATATCAAATAGTTATTAATTGTTTAAGATATTGATAATCTCATGGTATGATGAAGCAGCTGTTCTGGGGGCAACACTGAATTCTGCTGTGTGACATAGTAGCCATGATTTTTCTGCTCTATTCTACGCGCCAGAAATACCAATGTTGCCTGTTTAACAGATGATTGAGCATAGTCATAAGACATCAGTGACTTGAAACATGAATAAATTTTGTTCCTTACATTTGATCGAAAAGTGCTCTTGAGAAAAGTTGTAGCTGAGAGGTTTTTTCCCATAGTAATTTCCGTATAAACTTCATAAGGTTTGTGACAAGTCAGTTTCATAATAAATTAGATCAAATATTGGGAGGCTACTCAGGACCCAATTTGGAACCGTTTGAGCACCGTGGAGCGAATATTTCAAATTAGGCATCAGTCGATGGGCGTGTGTGGTAGTGTGAGTGTTTTTTGTTTGTTTTATGGTAAGGGGAAACTTTTAAAAAGCCATAGGGAGGGGTACTGCTATTGCAGATGCCCCGTGAGTGGGGCTCTTACCAACCAAAACCAATGTAGCTCTGACAATATTTGGATTACTTTCCTATTTATGGCATTCCAAGTTTTTTTTTCTTTATTACCGTGATTTTTAGCCGTAGGCTAGTTCATCACGTTATACAGCAGATGGTCAGGCTAGATCCTGCCTAAAAAATAGGTTTCAATTTGACATGAACGTGACGTATAACCGGCTCTGATTACCCAACGAATGAGACAGACAACATTTTAAAAACTTAATGTAAGGTGAGGATTAGATCGGGGCTGTGGTGAGGACTGGGTGCGCGAACAAGGTAGAACTCCACCGTTGGAGACAGTGCCCGGTCCGGTGGAGAAACCCCGACGGCAGAAAAAAAAAATAGAAACGTGAGGAACACACGATCAATGCAGCCACCGACGGGGGGCTAGATTTGGTCATACAAGTGGGCTTCTTTCAGAAAGGCGATCAGCGCAGCCAACGTCCAGGGTTCGTAACCAAGCAGATTACTGACGTTCTCCGGGATTCCATGTTGTTCGTGTAGCTTGTGGAACTCCGGGCAGACACACAGCACGTGTTCAACCTAGGCGGGGATGCTGCAGATTGAACAGACCTTGTAGAAAGGTGTCCCACCAAAATTACAGGAAATCCTCGCATGGCCGGTCCAGAGTCTTGAGATGATCCGCTGGTCCTTGTACTTTTGGCTGTCCGGCCAGGAGCGTACGGTTCCCTTGATCTTCCTCAGGAAAGTGGTCCGCGACTGGAACCATTCCTGCTGCCAGGCTTCCATAATGGTATTCACAATCCAACGCCTGACGTCGAGGAGGGGTACGTTCCTGGTGTAGCGGGGACGGTATGCGCCAGATCCCGCCAGTCTGACCGCAGCCTCGTTTCAGGGAACACCGCTGTGTCCGGGGATCCACGTAAATACTGTTGAAGGTGGGGCGTACCGTGTAATGGCTTGTATCCAGGGGTGGCTCGGGGCTTTGGCTTCCAGCGCATGGATGATGCTGTGTGAGTCAGTTAATACGAGGATCGGTTGATCTGCCGGAGTGATGGCTGCGTCTAGAAAATCTGCGGCTTCAGCGGAAAAGACGGAACACTCCTCCGGTAGACTTTGACTCTTTGCAGTACTCGGTCCTGCCACTCCGAGTCCAACTCCAGCCCGCGACCGCGATCCGTCCGTAAAACGATGAACGTGCCCCTGATAAACCGACCCGAGAAGCTCTGCAACAGAAAGTCTCAAAGCTACAGAGTTATCTCCGGCTTGGAATCCACTCTTAATCCGCTTATCTATTTTGACGACGTTTGATCGCCAACTCTTCTCTCCATGCCAGTGGACCCTGGCCACCGGGGGAAGATCACGGTTGGCTGCAGTGCAGAGGGCTCTGTTCCTCACGTTGAGGAGAATGACCCTTTCATTCCCGGATGTCTTAGCAGCGAGGGCAGCGGCTTTCGTAGCAAAGGCTGCAGCAGATCGATAACGTTAAGAGAGGATTCCGATTTCCACACATGCGGCGTCTGCAGGCGTGGAAGGGAGAAGACCGGATACGATGCGTACGTAGGTCTTGTATACCGGAGCAAGGGTGTGGTTGAGCTTCTCGAAGGCTAAGCAGGTTATTTCGAGGCCGTAGAAAAGTCGACTGTCGATAACAGCCCGAGCGACACGAAGGCGGATCTCACGGTGGCTGGAGCGATGCGGGAGGGAGATTGTCCTGACTATGTTGATGCGGCTACGACAGTTTTCTTTCACCATCCTGAAGTGCTGGTTGAAGCTTAGGGTGCGATCCAGTACTACCATAGAGGTAACTCTAAGACTAAAAGGTCGCGAATTAACGTGCTCAACTTTTTGGCTCAGCTCTGGTACTCTCTTCGGTCCCAAGCTAATCGATTCACCCCTCGAAACATAGGAAAATCCACTTACCCCTCATTTTATCTGTCAAACTTTCATAGCGAATCAAAACAAACATTGCGTAGTACTAGAATTTTGACTAGAATGGTATACGTTAATCGTTTGCTTGGGACCAATAGGCTAGTCAAGTAGTGAGCCAATTTAAAATCGTTAGTTTCGTATTGATTGTTGGTACTACCAACAATCAATACGAAACTAACGATTTTAAATTGGCTCACTACTTGACTAGCCTATTGGTCCCAAGCAAATCGATTACGTACCCCATTCTAGTCAAAATTCTAGTACTACAGTATGTTTGTTTTGATTCGCTATGAAAGTTTGACAGATAAAATGAGGGGTTAATGGATTTTCCTATGTTTCGAGGGATAGTACCAGAGCTGAGCCAAAAAGTTGAGCACGTTTCTTTGGGATCTACTAGTCTTAGAGTTACCTCTATGGTACTACCCCCAGAACACGCACTGTTTTCTTGAGCGGAATCGGGTGATCTTGGATGGTGATCGGTTGTCCTCGAATCAGATGGCCCGAGTGACAGATATGGCACCGTACACTCTTGGGAGCGGAGAGCTGGAAACCAACCGAAAGCGCCCACCTGCTGACGGCGGAAACTGCTGCTTGAGCTATGTTCCTGGTCCGCTTAGTCGTTCGTCCCGTTACTACGATGAGTATGTCGTCGGCATAAACGATTACGTGTACGTTCTTGGGCAATCGGCTGAATACCCCGTTCATTGCCACCAGGAATAGCGTTACCGCTATGACGGACCCCTGGGGCACTCCAGTTTCTTCGGGGAACGGATCCGAGCGAGGCTTCCCGACGGTCACCTGGAAGGTAGGATCAAGGAGGAAATTCCATACAAAATGTGTGATGTGACCTTCCAGGTCCCAGCCGATGAGCTGCTTGATGACACCTGGTGTCCATGTCCTGTTGAACGCCTTTGAAATATCAAGAGAGACTAACTCCGCATGGTGACCGTTGTCCTGGGCTTCCTTAAGTACATTCCCGAGGGCTGCAAAGTAAGTGGAGGAGCCGTATCCTTGCCGGAACGCATACTGCCATTCGTCAAAGAGGCCGTTTGACTCCAGGAACTGCTTAAGACGACGATTTACCATTCTCTCCATCACTTTTGCCGCGCACCAAGTGAGCGCAATCGGCCTAAAGGAGGAGGCTTCTTCACTCGCCGTGTTGTTCTTCGGAATGGGCACAACCAAGCTTTGTTTCCAGAGGTCCGGATACGAGTCAGTGAGCCATAGATCGTTGAAGAGGGCGAGTAGCCTCGTTTTTCCGTCGAGGGAGAGGTTTTTTAACACCGGGTATCCAATCTCGTCAGGGCCGGCAGATTTACCACTACTGCTGCCGAGGGCAAATTGGAGCTCCCGGAATGTAAGAGCTCGTTGATCTGAAGAGCAGGAACATCGGATGGAATTCACAATTCGCGAATGCTGCTTGTGGAAGGTTTGACTCACTGGACGAAATCGCTGTCGTAGCCACTGACAGCAGACAGGCCGGCAAAATATTTTCCTAATTCGTCGGCGATGTCCTTCTGTTCTGAGATCGAGGTGTCATGAGCTTGGATAGTAGGTGGAGTAGACCGCCGCTTGCCACTCAGAGCGTTGACGCGATTCCACAATTCACTCGACGATTGGGATTCGTCGATTGAATCCAAGAAATCCATCCAACTAGATCGCTTTGCGTCACGGATCACCTGTCTGCACGAGAGATGGCGTTCTCGGTAAAACTTCAGCGCTTCCTCCCTCCCAGGGTCGTCTAAGGCGAGACGCTTAAGCCGGCGCAAAGCTTTGCGTCGCGCTTTCACCGCACATTTGGTATTCTCGTTCCACCGACGCACTATGGGCAAAAATGGGTCCAAAATTACCCAAAATTCAATATCTCAACAGCACGCTGAATTCCAGCCATGAAAAACGACTTTTCCGAAGGGAAATCGTCCGGGAAATCGATTGCACGTAGTCCCATAGACCGGAGAGCCTTGCAGGTATGTGTTTTGGACCATTTTACCCCATTTTCCCCTACTTTTTGGAGGAAATGTTTTTTCACAGCTCTATTTTTCGTAAAACATAACCACTTTATGCATGGTTTTAGAATACTATGTCTTTAAACAACAGTTCATGAGATATTAGGGGAATACGGGGTACACTTTACACGTGAAACTCGAGATGTCGTTCGGATCGCGTTGCTGAAGGAGAGCGTCAGATTTTTCCCTGAAGGCGGCCCAGTTGGCTTCCTCGTAGCGCCATCTGGGTCTCCGAGTCGTTGGAGGGGCCGCGCCTACGGAAAGCTGTATACGGATCCGGTAATGGTCACTACCATGCAGTTCGTTACTGATATTCCACTGTGTCCTGTTCGCGATAGATCGACTGGCGGTGGCAATGTCGATCGCGGTGGTGTGCCGTCCATTAAAAAAGGTGGGAGCGCCGTCATTCAGCACCACCAGGTCCTCACTCTCGAAGATGTTCGCCAGAGTAGAACCTCTGGGGTCTGGGCGGGGGCTGCCCCAGTCCAGATTGTGCCCATTGAAGTCGCCGACGATGAACCGCGGTTCCGAAAGCTTGGAAATAGCTGCACTTGAGTCTCCATTTAAGTTGGCTATCCGTCCGCAGGGCAGGTACGCACAGCCGACAGCTAAGTTAGCGGCGTTCTTGAGGCGAACGTCAACGATTGGTAGGTCAGTTTGGAGGTCAAGAACTTGGTGTGGAATACTCCTAAGATACGGAGTGCCTGAAGTTACCGCAGCGCTTGTAGCACCAATCGTATCTCCCTCCCAGCGAACGATTGAGTTGGTCGGTTGTATTGACCTCTTGTAGAGCGATTATCCAGGGGGCTTCGCTTTGGGAAAGGAGCTCCAATTCCTCTAGGCGGCCAAGGAATCCGTTTATATTTCACTGGAGAACAACGTTCACCGGCTTGGGCAGTGCAGGCGTGGAGTACGAGATGGTAGACTCACTGCATGTCGAGTAGGGCCTAGCCCCGCTGAGGAGAGGTGTAAGCATTCCATCTACGGTGTTGTAGATGCTAGGTACATTCGTGCGACTGGTGGCGTCGATTTCGTCGACCGATACCGTGTCCGTTAGAGCTTCGCCAAGGATAAGTGGAGGCGTTCCATCCAACAAATGCGAAGAAGGCACACCGGTGGGCTCGAGCAGCAGACCGAATGAAAAATTGCCCCAGGCGGAAAAAATCCACGTAACGGAAGAAGAAGTGCTGACTAATCGCGCATAGGCAACGCTATTTAGTTCCGACGCGTTTTTCGGCAGCTTGCATCCCTCGAAGTCCTTCGGGGAATGGGCGTAATATCCCTTGTCCGTCCCGATATCTACCTGTAGCTCGATTCCTTCATTTTCCTCAGGGGAATAGGTGTTGCCACCCTTGTCCGTCCCTCTTCCAGTTTCACCCCGGTGCCGGGGGGGTTGCCGTCAGTTCCGGTGTGGGAAAGGCGTCCGCACCGACGGGGCCCCGGCTGCCGGGGGCTATCACTGGGTTCTTCTTGTGGTTTTTCGTCAACGAGCCACGGGGGTGGTCCAGCAGTTACGGTGTGGCATTCCAATTGCCCTCGACTAAACACAGTTCTCGAGTATTTTTTTTAAAGGGACGTATCTGCATTTCTAAATAAACATTAAAACGTCAATTTGTCGAAACTCTTAGCACTCACATGCAAATGAACAAGACGGTGTTGATAGTTTGCGAGGGAGTGCTAAGAGTTTCGACACATTGGCGTTTGAATCTTTGTTTAAATAGCAGATACGTCCCTTGGAAAAGTAATAGAGATTTCTTGCATGATATTCACAATTTTGATGACAACTCCCCTAAGGACCAACATCTCGATTCGCTCTAACTCAAATCTTGGACAGTCATTACCACGTGCTCCGGTATTTCCACACGTCGGACACAGGGCTTAAAAAAACATGTAAATTTACGCATTTTCTAGCGCACACATAGTTAACGCGTCATTTAGCATAATTTTACACGTGTTCATAAATTTACATGCAGCATTTTCCGAACCATGTAAAATTTCAAGAATCGCAGAATATTTAATGAACGTGTAGTCCTACCCCTATATTTACATTTCAGCAGCGACGAAAAGTTGCTTTTGTTGCCGTTGTAACGCCCGAAATTACCAATTTCTTCTTGTTTGGAATTGAAATAACCAAGATATTTTTTTGACCTCTAAATCAGTTTTTATTCATGTACACACACATTTAGAAAAATTAATGTAAATTTATGTGCTCTGAGACTGACATATACGAGCGTCAATTTTGACATAAAATTTAGTCATAATAGACGTGAAATTCAGCTCAATCAAACGTAATTTCTAATTCTTGGAGCATTTAATTTTAAATGATATGTTTGATTACGTCTCATCCTTTATGTCAAAGATGGATTCCGTCACGTGTAAGATTAGCTGTTTCTAAGTGTGTACTTAGAAATAACTAATTGTGCACGTGACGGAATCCATCTTTGACATAAAGGATCAAACGTAAACAAATATTTCATGTAAAATTAAATGCTCCGAGACTGAAAAGTTCGTTTCTCGATGAAAAGTACGTTTGATTGAGTTGAATTTCGTGTCTGTTATTATTCAATTTTATGTCAACATGGACGCTGGTATATGTCAGTCTCAGTGCACCTAAATTTACACGGTTTTTTCTAAGGTGTAGTTTACATTGTTCACTCAAAAAATTCCACACGTCATCATCATGTGGCTCACATTTAATTTTGCGCTTATTGTGAAACACATCCATTTCATGTGTGAATCTTATGCTATGAACCATGCCAGAACACTATGGATTAGAATTGTGACACACTTGCATTAGGTCCTAAGTAACATTGATCGATTCTCTTCATCGACATTCGCTTTCGATAATAACTTGGGTATAGAGCCATGTTTTGTCATGTTTGTCGAATTAGAAGATAGATAATAGCTTCTTTCATCGATCTTCGGATCATCGGAATGTCTTAACATGGCCGTGAGGATGTAAAGAGAAAGTCGACGAAGAGAATTTGTCAATGCTACTAGGGACCTAAAACAATGTTCAGCTTGAACTGCCAGAGGCCAGAGCTTTCACATATCTTTTTAATGGGTCTGATTTGGAATTCGATCATGGACTGTTGGGGGTGTGCTGCTGCTGGAGACTTCGTTCGCTCTCACTGTGCCACAGTTGTTCTGATATATGAGGCGGGTTTTTTTTTTTTTTTTTTTTTTCTTTGATTTGTTTTCCGTCGATCTTGTTTTCCGTGCTGAGCACCAATGCTACCGACGCCAGGAAGGCAGCTCCCACACCTGGACCATACCTATCGACCCATCAACTCATGAACCGGGGTCAAACGGCTTTACTTCCCTTCCGAAGGAAGGCGTGATCAGAGATGTTATGCCTCAGAACATCCCGGCGACGCCGACTGGGATTGAACCCAGGCCTGCTGGGGTGAGAGGTAATCACGCTTACCGCTACACCACCGGCGCCGCTGAATATGAGGCGGGTTGATAGGATAAAGTCACAAGTCTTATTTTCGATGTTTACCTTTCTGAGCAAGCAATTCACATCGTATTGAAATGCAAAACACTTTAAATCCATCTGTTTTGAACAGCAGTGTGATTCAATGTACAATACACTTGAATAGATAGTGAAAGATTTTCAACATTTCAAAGTTTGAAACACTATAAATTAACGTGTATAACACATTGAACCAAGGTGAAATACACTTAAAGTGTTTAAACACTTCAATCAAACGTGTGGAATTTTTTTGAGTGTGGCCATTCGACAACTTTCAATCTGTAAACCAAAAGTTAAAAATATCCGTATAAAGAGATAGAGAGAGAAGGATTAGTAATTTCCATTTAATTCCACTACCTTATTTACTTATCCTTGACAAATACGCGTATTTCTTCTACAATGTGCAGACTTCTTCAGTGTCTTGTACTAATATCCGACTGATTCCACTAAGACGCCCACATTCATCAGGATTAAAAATATCCGCCAAATAGACCATTCTGTGTGCGCGAGTATTGGGGGTGAGGATAACAATAACAAACCAAAATTTTTGGCTGGGGTGAAGATTACAAACTTGAAAATGGGATTACGCAAGAAAGCTCAATGATTCAGAGGCTAAGTGAAGTTTACTACGAAAATGAAAGAATGCAGTGACAACATTACAAAGGGGCATAGTCCTTGGTCACTGTTAAACGCAACACAATTCAGTACTAACATTTCAAAGGGGCGTAATTGCTTGTGCAAACAATTGATTTTTGAAATTTGAAATTAAATCCGCGCCAAATCCGCGCGGACTTTATATCAAAATCGCATAACAAGAAATAACCTAAGATATAAGATTGCAGGAGGACAACAAATGTGATTATTGTTGTTACAAGGCAGGTCATCAATTTAACAAACCTTACACTGTAGCGTATGTTTCACGAATGCTTCGGTTTATTTGAAAAGAACTTAACTCTAGTTGTAACCATATAGAATCGTATTGTATATAAGTATGGGCGGAGCCTGGACTACTTGATCGTTGTATATTGGTGATCGATATGTAAAACGGAATAGAAATGCAACATATGCGTAAACTGTCGTTCTCACGGTGGGCTGTAATTCGATCTTCATGCTTACGAGTTACATCGGGTACGATGCATGGTGTATTGATTTATGGTTGAGCACTTAAAGTGCATGGAAAACAAATATGGCTATTTTGTAAGAATGCTTAGGTCGAAATATGAAATGTTGTAACGGTGTGGTGATTGCGATATCACACAAATAAAGAAAAGGAGACTTCTGTCAGCGATAAACGTTAATTTTTTGTCAATGATATAGCTAGGATACTAGGATAGGCAAATTTTTGGTCAACTTTGGAGTGTTGTAACTTCGTCAAATATGATCCGATTTTAAATCTTTCTAGAGCATTTGACTGGAAAACTAATATTGTTCTACGGTGTAGCCACGAAAATAATCCTGGTCACCGTATACCGGAGATATGCCGGGTTTTCGGAGGGCTTGTCTAACTTGCTAAATTTTTGGTGAAATTTTATATATGATACTGTTTAAATATATATATTTTTGGTAAATACAACAAAAGAAGAACCATTTCTAAAGCTAATCATATGCCAATAACTAAAATCGGTCTATAATCAACTGAGATATGGCCATTTCCTTGGAATCGGTTCTGGTGGAGGGTTCTGAATGCGGGCAGATCATTTAATCACTCAAAACATGCCGTGCGACAGCTCTTTTTTCATGGTTTCTCGTCAATAGACTTTTGATAAACTTTAAATGCATCATTGACCACATTGGTCACTCTCGGAACATCCAATATGCCCCCGGGGAAACCTGGAGCAGTGGACAATTGCATTTTTACACCAAAACATGCCGTGCGACAGCTCATTCTTCATGGTTTTTCATGAATAGGCTTTCCATAAACTTCAAATGAATCATTGACCACATTGGCCGCTCTCGGAACCACTGGGATGCCCTGAGAGAACCTGTAGCAGGGGACAATTTCGTTTTAACTCAAAAACGTGCCGTGCGACAGCTCTTTCTTCATGGATTTTCATGAATATTCTTTCTATAGACTTAAAGTGAATCATTTACCACATTGGCCGCTCTGGGCACCTCCGGCATGCCCCCGGGGGAACCTGGAGCAGAGATCAATTGCATTTTTACACCAAAACATGCCGTGCGACAGCTTATTCTTCAAGGTTTTTCATGAATAGGCATTCATTAAACTTCAAATGGATCAGTGACTACATTGGCCGCTCTCGGAACCACTGGGATGCCCTGAGAGAACCTGTAGCAGGGGACAATTTCGTTTTAACTCAAAAACGTGCCGTGCGACAGCTCTTTCTTCATGGATTTTCATGAATATTCTTTCTATAGAATTGAAGTGGATCATTGACCACATTGACCTTTCCTGGGATGACCACATTGACTGGAATGCCCTGGGGGGAACCTTTGTAAAACAATGTGCTGAGTTCTGAGGAACTTCCATCTCGAAATAAAGGATCCAGAATTTCCAAATCACAATCTGAATCAAACGTTTGACCTGCCAATTTCACAACTTGCAAGTACGAGTTATTCGTGTATCTTAGATTTGTCTAATTTGAAATCAATTATTTTTGACTAAACGGACGATTTCCTTGATGGAGTCCTTATTAATGATCCTGCGAACCTTGAAGTTACTGACAAATTGAACAAATTCATTGTGAACATCTTGTTCTCGTGTGTTCTTTGACATTCTTATTGAATTGAGTTGGTTTGAATTGATGTTCAGCAGCATCAAGTATGGATTTTAAAACAATAACTTCTAAATCCTATCACAAAAAGAACCAGCTCTTTGATATCCGGTAGCAGTAAGATCAACTTAATGTACTAAGCTACCAAATCAACATCAGTCAGAGCTTCAAAAGCAAGCTGCTTTGTCGCTTTTGAAGTGGTTGAACTATTTAACCGCCACGGCCCTGAAAATAAATTACCCTGGCAATGAAAATAAACAGGCTGATGGTAGTTTACTCATTCTTTGAATATGTTTTATGTTTAACTAATTGTTGGTATATTAGTATGTTAATCAAATGGAGACTTACAAATTAAAAAATATAACGGGTGTTCAATAAAAAATAAGAATGATTTCAGTGCCGTCCAGCGCTCTTGTGAGAGCCTCGCGACTAAGTTGCGTCGTACGGCTGACCAGGACCCCTTCTCCAATATTCATTGACGTTTTTTTGAAGAATGAACATTATGATTTTAATAAAAAAAATACTGAATTCATTGAAAAAAATTTTTTTAATAGCTATGTGACTGAAAAAATTCTCATTTTTTATTGAACACCCGTTAATACAAATCCGCGCCAAATCCACGCCAGAACAAATCTGATAAGCAAATCCACGCCAAATCCACGAACATCGCGAAAACCGCGAAAATCGCGAAATCCGCGTTGTCGTAGCAACCCTGGATTTAGCCATCGATTTCTCGCGAATAAAAGCTCACACATGAACATTAATGACACGAACATGTAGAGGAATGTTTTTTCTACCAGCTAGCATTATTAATTGGGAGGTGTGAGCTTATATTGCGAGAAATCGACTGCTAACGCCATTGTTTGCAAAAGCAATTATGGCCTTTTGAAATATTAGCACTGAATTGTGTTGCGTTTATACGTGGTGAGTGACCAAGAGGGAGTCTAAAAAACAGCCACCAATCTTATTTCAAGGACTATTTTCGAGGGATCGATATTAAATCCATGTTCCTGAAAAGTTTTCATGTGAAAATGGTAAGATGTAACTGTAACTGTTTATCGTCCTCAGTTGTTACGAAAATGATAGTAGATAGTAGAATTTCGTCTGTAGGTTAATTATTCGATGAGATATAATTAAAATAATAATTGATGGCTGCGTATTAGATCCAGTTTGGGAACACGTACCCCATTATATAGCCTTTCGGTACACCTAAATGTACGAAAAAGACAAAAGCTATACTTGGATATAAGAACTATTCAGATTGAATGTATCTGAACAAAACAATTTCAGCTTGAAATGTTTGTTAAAAAATTTCGTTCAATAATACAGCTCGAATGCTGTGAATGGAAGTTACTTGTTAAAATCTTGCTTGACCACAGATAGGGGAAATGGATGTAATGTCGGCCTATATGCCCCTAATTTGGGCCCATACATAAATTCAGCAATCGACTAAATTTTCAATAGCGACCAAAAATATCCATTAGTACCGTCCCAATGACGCGTTCATCTAGATAAAACTGATAAATAGCAGATTTATAGCGATGGGCCCAATCTTAGATCCATAGGCCAACATTAGAGCCATTTCCCCTATATGAGGAATGTGCGACGTTTACACAAACAGCATGGACAATAATTTATGGTTCTCTTTTCAATCTGCCGAGCGCAAAATCCATACGCTAAGCTATCATTCGTCTTCATATTTCAATATTGATTGTTTGCATTCCTATGTATGAAACTTAGTTAGATGCTTGCGAGAAAAAAACAAAATGTATATCTTATGCGGCAAACGAATAGGAAAACGCTGTGAAAGCAATAAGTACCTTGTATTGTTAAGAAAATAAGGGATTACTAGGCGAAAAAATGCTCTATCGATAATATAAACACTCAACATTCTAACCGCACCAAAGAACCAGCAGATAGCACAATAACAATACTCTTTAGAAGAATATTTATGAGGACGCAAGAGGTTTTAAGAGAATTTAAAAAAAAAATAAAAGAATGAATAAGATCATTGAAAAACGCTGTGCCTTTTACGTTCACGAATCCTTTCGATGCACACCACCAACCCAAAGATCGAAATTGAAATTAAATTCACACAATACCAAATCGAAGCCTACGCTTATAGTCAGAAAGAAAGAGAGTCAAAAAACAAAGCTTTAGCTTTAAGTAGAGTCGTAGTAGGAGAATTTTGAATCAAAAAAAGTTTTACTCAACCCATGGTGGAACGTAATATATAGTTAGTAGCCGATAAGTTGAGCAAGATGTGATAAATTTAGCTAGTTCTTGAAGGATGGTTAACAAAATCAACTAAATCGAAACGAGTACGACAAACTTATCAACAAATGTTAGGGACAACTACTGAAGGTATGTATTTAATACTGCACAAAGAGTTTCAATCTAACCGTGCATGACTGCTGCTTCAACGATTCAATACAATAAATATCAAATAGATCGGACGGTAAGTTTTCTTGTAGGGGCGCACTTGTAAATATTGCCAGTAAAATTGCGCTTCAAAACTAACTTCGAATCAGTTTGAGTGCTGATAGCGTGCTTCGACGACAATAGTTTATAAAAATAAAAATAAAAATAATAATAATAAACACAGCATCACCAAAGGCTAAGAAGCATATTTCAAATTCTAACGCTGTTAATGGACAAACCGTTTTAATGGACACCATAAAGTTGTTGAGAAAGCTTAAACAGTTATTTTAAAAATATATATAAACTGAAAGAATTTTAATTTATTTAAGTATGTAAGATATGCGACATGATGAGATAATTTTTATAAAAATTGTTACCGAAAATTCAGCGAATTCGTTGATTTAGTCAATTATTTGGTAATCTAAAACAATCCGATTTTCCATGCACCGTGGTGTCCCGGTAATGTAATCGTTTCTAATCTGAACCCTTTTTAATTTGAAACCCGCTAATCAGCACTATAGTCCTGTGCGCCGCCGCTGGCACTTTTTTACACGCCGCCTCGTGACGATTTTTGATACGCCGCCGTTATAATTTTGAATACGCCGTCAATGTATTATTTTTATACTTTTAAATTTTGAAAGACGCGTTTCTCGCCAACCATTGCACATATTAAAACATAAACCAGGCTGTTCCAGAGACTATTCCGTGTGGCTCTCCAACGGGCACACCGTTTGGGACACCAGCACCTCTTGATATGTCAGCCCCTTTAGGTACACCCAGTATAACAGTCACCCCTTAATCCCCTCATCTGACGAATCAACAATGCCCCCGAGACGCACAGTAGAAAGCCTGATGGAAGCCCCCGATCGCCCCAACACAGTCCCGCCTACCATCGCATTCGTTCAACATAGTCGTCTCGGTCCTGTAGTTGGTGGTGGAAAGGGAGTCTTCCACCATGCTTGCATAAGCAAGTACCTCTGTGATTTAAGTTTATCGTTGCGTGATGAGTTCTCCCATACTCAGGTTATTCTGACCCCGGTCCAAAGCGAATTTTTGGTGACGCCCTCTGAAAATCTCTTGAGCCAAATTACTTCTCTACCAGGACGTAGAAAGCATTTTGCGAGTCCCCAGTTCTTCTAAATCAGTCGCAGCCAGTTCGTCCAAGTCGTCCTGCCCTTGAGTTTAGATATGGATTGAGGGTCTCCCAGCTTGCTATATTAGGCAAGTACACACTTAATAGCGAACTTTCACTACCTGATGATGATCATAATTCCAGTGCCTTCAACTCACCTCAAACATCTGCCAGTCGGCAACATGGAGCCATCACAGTCAACTGCTTTCCGGGACGCATTCTTGCCGTCTGCCCTGAGGAAGCCCTCATTCCGCTCATCGGAGTCGAGCCCCTCCTGCTAGCGACCAGCAATCGTCCCGGCCCTGCGTTTGAGATGGGAGAAGGGGTCTTCCACATTCCTGTTATTGGCAAGTATGATCAACCGACGAATATATTATCGCCTGAAAGATAACCAAGATATTCCAGCGGCCCTACTCGAACATCCTTCCTCCGTCAAGTGACATCTACCAGCTCCCAAATGCAACTACACGCTGAACCTTCCATTGTTCCCGAACAGCGGAGGTCGGACATAACGATTTACTACCAGAACGTTGGCGGTATGAACGGCCTCGTGGAAGATTATCATCTGGCCGTCATGGATCACTGTTACGACATTTTAGTTTTGACCGAAACATGACACAATTATCGAACCATTTCAAACTACGTCTTTGGTGCTGGCTACGAAATATTTCGCTGCGATCGAAATACGAATAATAGTAG
This sequence comes from Ochlerotatus camptorhynchus, assembly GCF_037179485.1. Lineage (NCBI taxonomy): Eukaryota > Metazoa > Arthropoda > Insecta > Diptera > Culicidae > Ochlerotatus > Ochlerotatus camptorhynchus. The sequence continues at coordinate 4,773,401 of NW_027040988.1, forward strand.
GAAAACTACTAGGGGAGGCGTTCTTATCGCAGGTAATTCCAAGCTGAAAGCAGAAGTTATCGAGGACGATTCCTAGAACACGGTTGAACAAGTGTGGGTGGCTATTCAACTTGGTGATCGTCAATTGCTTCTCTGTGCAGTTTACATCCCTCCAGATCGAACCCGTGATTTGGAGCTTATTGACGCACATTGTCGATCCGTCTTGGTCGCTTCAGACAAAGCAGGCCCTTTCGACGATGTTATTGTTCTTGGCGATTTTAACCTACCGGGCATTGCATGGACTCCAACCCATAGTGGTTTCTTTTGTCCTGATCACGAGCGTTCATCTTTCCACGTAGGAACCATCCAGCTCCTGGACAGTTATAGTACCGCAATTCTGCCACAAATCAATGGCCTATTGAATGAAAACAACCGAACCCTGGATCTCTGCTTTGTGAGTGCTCGTGATACAGCTCCTTTCCTTCCCACGGCACCCGAACCTTTAGTCAAGGAAGTGCATCATCAGCCTGCTTTAGTTATCGTGATCGAAAATAATATTGTAAGCACTCCAAACGCTGTGTCATATGACTTCCGTAGAGCTGACCATCGCAGTATTGTCCATGTGCTGTCTAACCTAGATTCTAGATCCTGTAGACGTCAACATTGCTGCACAAACCTTTTCTCACGTCTTGGCATATGTCATTGACAGACACGTTTCCAAAAAGATCATCCATATCGACTCTCGCGTCCCGTGGATGACGAAAGATCTTCGCTCGTTGAAAAGAACTAAGAAACTCCGCACACTGCCGCTGAAATGCTACTATGTCAGACTCAACCACGAGTATAAGTAGTTAAGTCGTCTCTGTTTTCAACGCTATCAAAGGAGGATTCAACGGCGGCTAAAATCACAGCCGAAATCATTTTGGAACTTCGTAAATGAGCAACGCAGGCAAGTCGGCTTACCCTCTTCCATGATTTTTAATGATGAAACTGCTGGCAATCAACAAGACATTTGCAACCTGTTCTCAGCTAAATTTGCTAGTGTATTTGAAGACGAGCAACTCTCCACTAATCTCATTACTTCCGCGGCCAGTAATGTTCCTTTGGTCAACCAAACGCTCAGCATGGTCGAAGCCACTACAGATACGATTTCTAGAGCAGCATCTAAACTTAAGACTTCAGCTAAGGCTGGACCCGATGGTGTTCCGTCGATTATTCTTAAGAAGAACATCACTAGTCGTTTAGATCCACTGCACCGCATATTCCAGCTCTCTCTTTCCAGCGGCATCTTTTCGTCTTGCTGGAAGACTGCAAATATGGTCCTATTCATAAAAAGGGAAGCAAACGCGACGTAAACAACTACCGGGGAATCACGTCGCTGAGTGCTGTATCAAAACTTTTTGAATTGGTTGTCATAGAGTCCCTAAATGCGCATTGCAAGCAATATCTAAGTATAGATCAACACGGATTCTTAACTGGGCGTTCCACAACTACGAACCTACTGTACCTAACGTCTTACATCACAGACAGTTTGATTGCTCGGACCCAAACGGACGTTATCTACACAGATCTTACGGCAGCCTTTTCGAAGAGATGAACTAGCCTCAGGCTAAAAATCTCCAAAATAAAGACAAAAAAAAAAAAAAAAAAAAAAAAAATACGGCAGCCTTTGATAAGCTGAACCACGAAATTGCGATCGCTAAGCTTTATAGGCTAGGGATCGGTGGAAATCTTTTGAGATGGTTTCGTTCATACCTCACGGAGCGCCAATTGACAGTAACTTTGGGTACTTGTCGCTCAGCAAGCTTCTGCGCAAAGTCCGGTATACCTCAGGGTAGCCATCTGGGACCATTGGTATTTCTCCTTTACTTCGACGACGTTCACCTTGTTATCACAGAGCCACGATTATCGTTTGCAAACGATCTGAAATTTTTTCTGCGCATCCGCTCACTCGCCGACTGCCGTTCTCTCCAAAATCAGATTGACATCTTTGCTGACTGGTGTAGTCTAAACCGACTGGTGGTCTAAGTGTACAATCATTACTTTCTCACGCAAGAAACAACCGATTATTTTCAACTACAAACTACTAGGCACGACTATCGAACGGGTGCATTGCGTGAAAGACTTAGGCGTTTTTCTAGACTCAAAGCTGACATACTCACACCATATATCGTATGTCGTCGACAAAGCGTCCAGAATTCTTGGCTTTGTCTTCAAGATTACTACACGCAAACCAAAAATCTATTACAATGAATGTTAGTTCCGTTACCTATCATCCTCTGTTCATGAACATCGCAACGAATGTTAGAAATTGACCATGCAGGCGATGTAATGGTTTTTTGTCTTTTTTATTTCGTGTTCTATCTACGCTTTCGACTATACCAGTAAGCTTGTAGAACGCCGAACATTGTAGAACATTGCAGAACGACGCACACACTTGCCTCGAATCTCTCCAGCAGAAAAAGCATACGAAGTCGATTATGCGAGAAAATGAGCGCTTCATGTTTGCTTTTAGGCTATCCAATTCAGAAGCATAGAGAGAGCAGCGGAGAAAGCACAAGTCTGATAATCGCAACGTTCGTGGTTCGAGTCCAGTCGGCAATCTCTTTCCGGTTTTTTTTTTCGACATAACTAATTTACCTCACTAATACACTCTACATTTTTCGATCTCCAATTTTCTTGCATTCATCCGCAGCTAGGTATATCGCATCCTCGGTTCATGCGGTCTCCACTAACATCCTCTGATGATGAATCCCACATAATTGTAAGCGAATCTTACATCCCCCGGTGTAAGAACTTCACAGACATTTTAAATTACTGCTTGAAATCGCTCTATTGCTCTCTCGTACGATCTACGTTGGAATACTGCTCTGCAGTCTGGAGCCCGAACTACAATAATGGGGCCGAGCGAATTGAATCTGTGCAACGACGTTTTCTTCGCTTCGTGCTCCGTAAGCTGCCTTGGAGATACCTGTAGTATCACCCGATGCCTCTTGGTTCGTTCTGCTTCAACCAGCTACTGTCGTCCACCTCCAGTGATATTCGTATCGCAACTAACTTGATATCGCTTGTGATCATCCTCTCGTTTCTTATAGTTCGCCAATACTACTAGACGAATACAGGGATGTATTCTAGCCCAACCATACAGAGGCGTACCTCTGCATAACGTATAATATTACTGAACTCTACATCCCTTCTCCACTACAACCAAACAAAGCAAGCTCCGAAATACTCCAACAATCAAGACCATAACATTCTAGATCAATTCTACCAGGTGATTTTGTTTTTTTAGGAGAAGATAAAACCTACTTATGTTTTATTTTGTATGAGCTTCTCATCATTCAGGAGTGTTGTATTATTGATGGGATTAACAACCTCATAAATAATTTTTGTTAATAGATTGAACACATTAAAATAATGGACGGTTTCTATTCGATATGATGGAAATGGGCACTGATGCCGTAGTTGTGCTCTTCCCTATTAAGACTGTTAATCGACTTTTACCGCATTATTTCTTACGTTGGAAAAATTAAGTCACTTTTCCAATACGAAGAGCACCCCAAGGAGCACACGTGCACCGTAACAAGTTTCATATAAGTAACCGCAACTGTTCAGCGACAAGTGTGCTGCTCGGGATACTTCTTTCTGCTCTCCCTGGCTTTCACGCTCCCACACAAGTTTACTCCTGCAATCAAGTACGTGTTCTATGGAGCCCTTCCTTAGCTATTTATGCCAACCAAAGATCAGCAACACTAATGTCATCCAGACATTTATAAAATGTGCAAGATCACATCCTAAATTGAACTTATTGCTAAGAGTTAGACCATAGAGCCTTATTCCTATGTCATACCAAAAAGATTAAGAATCAGGTCTTCTAATTGGGTTGTTTAACTTCGAAAAATATATCGATTTTTATACATCATCTGATAGAGCTTTGTTTTCTGAGACAACGATATTTTTATCGATCCCGTAGACATTCATCTCGATTTTTAAATCAATATTTAAATTTTTTTTATCGTTGACACTAAATCTATTCGTTGACAGCTCGCTCCTATACAAAGTTCCACCAAGGGGCGCTAAGATGGTGATTTTTGCTAATGTAATCGTACTTATTTAAAATAGTTCCAGTGTACCAAAAGTGATGAAATTTTGGATTTCGATTCCATTTTTTTTTTATTGACGTTGGCCTCAGCTCCGCAATCAAGTGCCGCCGACGGGCATCGATTGACTTCCCTTGACGACCATTGAATTCCATGGGGCTGCTTTCACACCTGGGTAGATATCGCACCCGTCACTATATGGACCAGGACCAACGACTTTACTTCTCTGTCAAAGGAAGACGTTATCAGACACATCACACAAAACCCAAAGATCTCGAAAGACATTGAAAGCATTCACACTGGGATAAGAAGCAGTCACGTTTATCACTACACCACGGACGCCGTTTTCATACTGTCTCAGAAAGTTTCTCATTGTGTTATGGTTCATCATTTAGATTAGTGTTCGATTCTCAGTCCATCCAACAACAACGGCATCTGTGTGCGTGCTTGGAAATATTATCCGTAGGTCTGCAGTTGTACTCGGTGTTTTAAATCAGTACTTGATCTCAAATAAAAATCTACAAACACACGTGTTGAATAGTTTTCTTCAGAAAACTGACTTGCAACCATGTTTTTTTATGCTATCATCTGCCCTGTCCTTTTGCTTCAAACATGATTTTCCATCCTTTTCCACCATCCATACGTCATGCGGGCAGAATTTAAATAAGGCCCGCGATGTTTCCTACGATCAAACGTATAGGATTGATATAGGGATGCTAGTCCCCTGGTTTCCTGTTCTATGCTTCATATTTCTCTGGACCAGAATTATCTGTGTTTATAGCATGCACCGAAATTTTGTTAAACGTCGCTTCACTCACATATTCTAGCTCTAAAGCTTAAAAGCTACTGAATTCTTCTAAATCCTGGTCTCACAAATCATAATCTTTCTATCCGGAGATGAACCATCTTACGGCTGAAAATCTCTTAAATAAAGGAAATCGATCAATCAATCAATTGATCATACTATTTCCTCTCACTTCGTTTGTTTTCTTTTTTTTTGTCTATTAAAATCCAATTTCCTAAAATCAGTTGCTTTCTGGTCTATCAGATAGTCCCCAATAATTTGCACTATGATCTGCAACAACTGATCTGGCTTATTCACTAATTTCACTACTAATCAACAATAATGCACTTCAGTATTTTACTGTGCCTTATTTTTATCAAGCGATTTATTTCATTGCGCTCGCTCTCGCACTTCAACCCTTCGACTCGCCTTGCGGTCATCTGTACTTTCAGCTTTCCAATCGACCGTTCAGTGCAAAGCTGGTCTAGCCTTGAGTGTAGTATCAAATATAACTTCCATGTGTGCTACGAAGTTATGGTCTCACACTCCCCCTCGTTTTTCAATCTACGACTGAGCTAACAATATTCATGCGACTCACACTCCCACGCTATCTCTCTGATTCTTCAGTAGTGATGTCCTATTACTTCTCGATTAATAAATAATCATTTAATTGAGAAAATCGGACATCACTATACTCTTCAGCCACATTTGCTGGTCAATTCCTTCTAGATTAGTCATGTGCTACAGTCTGAAACAACTGGTCTCACTCACTCACTTATCAAACAGCGCTAAGGTAGATCACCTGTCTCGCTCTTGCTCTTCAGCCTGTAGGCTGGCGTAGCAATGTAGTAGTAGTAGTGCGCTTCAGTGTTACACTGGACTCGCTTTTTCCTGTAGCGCTTCGGTTTACAACCGGACTCGCTTGTGCTCTGCAGCTCATCAGCTGGCCTAGCAATGTTGTTCCTAATACGCTTCAGTATTTCACTGGACTCGCTTTTTTTTTCTCTAGCGCTTCGGTTGATAACCGGACTCGCTTGTGCTCTACAGCTCATCAACTGGCCTAGCAATGTGATAGTGCGCTTCAGTGTTTCACTGGACTCGCTTTTTCCTCTAGCGCTTCGGTTGAAAACCGGACTCGCGTAGCACTGCAGCTTCTTAGCTGGACTTGCTTCATCATAATTTGTTTCCACAGGTGCATCTTTAAACACAATTCATGAAATTACCTCTACGTACCGTATCCAAGTAAAATTATCCTCCATCTCTCCAGTCACCGATCTCTATAAAAAAATCGTACCGGCTGCGCCAAATTGTAGAATCACCCGATGCCTCTTGGTTCGTTCTGCTTCAACCAGCTACTGTCGTCCACCTCCAGTGATATTCGTATCGCAACTAACTCGATATCGCTTGTGATCATCCTCTCGTTCCTATAGTTCGCCAATACTACTAGACGAATACAGGGATGTATTCTAGCCCAACCATACAGAGGCGTACCAACAATCAATACGAAACTAACGATTTTAAATTGGCTCACCACTTTAGTAGCCTATTGGTCCCAAGCAAACGATTAACGTACCCTATTCTAGTTGAAATTCTATTACTACACTATGTTTGTTTTGATTCGCTATGAAAGTTTGACAGATAACATCAGGGGTGTGTGGATTCATGCAGAACATGCAGGGGTGAGTGAAATAGCTTGGGACTGCTTGGGACCGTTGTTCTGGTACTGAGTGAGCCAAAAATAATAATGATTTTCTTCGGGACCCAGTGGTCTTAGAGTTACCTCTATGGGCGTACCTCTGCATAACGTATAATATCAGTGCTAACATTTGAAAACGGCACAAAAGCCATTTGTAAACAAATGGTTTGTGGGCCCTTTACTCACTACTTGAAGTACACCCACGCGACACAACAGCAACATCGGGTAGGGGAAATTTTCCCCTTCCTGACGATGCTGTTTGTTTGCGTGGGCGTTCTTCGGGTAGCGAGTAAAGGGCTCACAAACCATTTGTTTACAAATGGCTTTTGCGCCGTTTTCAAATGTTAGCACTGATATTACTGAACTCTACAATACCCACTTCGTCTTCCAAGCTACGAGAATCGCTGTCAATTGATCAATGTCGAGCTCTTACGTATCAGAAGAGATGTTTTCAGAGCCTTAACCGTCGCCGATACTCTGCAAGGAAGAATCGAATTCTGCAACAAGTGAACATTAATGTTCAACCTCGATCACTACGCAACAGTCTTATGCTGAGACTTCCACTTCTTCGAACTAATTATAGCTTATGGAGCGCTATTTACGGCTTGCAGCGAGTGTTCAACCGAGTAGCGTCGATGTTCGATTTCCACTTGACACGGAATATGCTTCGCCGAAGATTCTCTGCCTTTTTTGCTGACCGAAGGCGCTTGACGCCCAACAGCTATATGTGTAAAATTTAAGACTTATAAATTTTTAATAACTTGACAACGCTTTCCTAGTTATTTTCGTTTGTAACTGTAGTATATGTAGTCTGTTTAATATGTACTTTTTTTACAACACATTGGGACTATTTCTAGTCTGCTGATGCAAACATAACAAATAAACAAATACACAGGTCAAAGTTCAAAAAAACAATATTCAGTTGTTCACTGGATGGTTCCCTTTCTGCCGTCTATCAGCTATACGATGACCCGATTAAAATTTGCAGTGAAATAAAAATTATAATACGTGCAAAATGTTCACCAAAAATGTGTATGTGTTCACGTAGGTTGACGTAGTTAATATTCATACCTTTTTTTATTCGTCCCAATGCATCATTCAAATAACCTATTCTGAACTTTCAAATTTATTTATTTATTTATTTCGTCAACCAACGTAGACTAGTACATATGAGAATACAGTTTTGTTTTCTTAAATTTATTTATTTATTTCGTCAACTTTGGACAAAAGGTTAAAAGTATAATTTTTTCTTTAATAAAAATTAAGCAGTGTCAGCTTTCCTATTTTTTATGAGTTATAATGCCTTATGGAGTAAAAATATTGTTTTAGTTTATGCCGAGACATTGTAAAGTCAATGGTTTCGCAGTATTGATTGTAAGAGGCCATCATGCGGTTTAATGGCCCATATTTTGCATAATTTGTACGATGATGTTTTATGGCAAATAAATTTCGATTTCGGATATATGCAAATATGTTACGACATTGATCACAATGAATAGCGAATTCGTTGATTATTCAGTTTGCTCGTTTGTTTTTAAAACCTAGCTCAGGTTGAGGTTCGCACTTTCCGAAAGTTCGGTTTCGCACTGATAATAAACGAATTCACTATAAATTTAATCGACGAACACGTGACTGCACATAAAATGCGCGCGAAAAGCAAATCGAATGCAACGAGAGAGAGAAAGTGCATCACACTAGTTGCATTTTCACCAAGTTCTCTCCTTAGCAAAACCATCAATAAAGCTCTCCTCTCGCTCTCTATCGTGCGGGTAGGAACGAAGTGGAAGTGAACCAAAACACAACAGAGAACGTATGAGAGAAACGTCAAACCCCGATCGGCACATGGTGTTTATTTATCACGCATGTTGCGGGTGTGTTTTCATGAAAAATCGTTCTATTTTCCCCGAAAAATAGTGTTATTTCAATAGTTTTCGCCCATCAAAGCAATGAAGTTTGCTTATAAGGTAAGATTCAACATTACGCCATAATAAATTGCTTTTGAAAGGTAATATTTACGTACAATTTCAGTTCAGCAACCTGCTCGGTTCCGTGTACCGACAGGGTACACTACTGTTCAGTCCCGATGGGAATTCCGTCATCAGCCCAGTGGGCAATCGGATCACGATTTTCGATCTTAAAAAGTATGTCGAAACTTAGCTTAGCTGTAATTTCAAAACAAGTTAATGAGAAATCCATTTCTAGCAACAAATCGCACACCCTTTCGCTGGAAAGCGAACACAACTACACCGCCCTGGACCTGTCGCCGAATGGGTGCACCCTGGTGGCGGTCAATGAAGTCGGCGAAGCGCAGATGATTAGTATGATTTCTCGCACCGTGATCCATCGATACAAGTTCAAGGGTGAAGTAAAGTACCTTCGCTTCAGTCCGGATGGCAAGTTCTTTGCGGCGTCCGTGAACAATGCGGTTCTGATATTCCGAGCTCCGGGTGAACTTAGCGGGACATACAATTCGTTTGTGATTCAACGAGCCTTCGAGATTGCGTATGATGAGACGACGTTTATTGATTGGGCTTGTAATTCGAAGATACTGGCCGTTGGTTCGAAGGACAATTCGGTTCGGGTGCAGGGTGTGGAATTTTTGAAAAACTTCCGTCCGTTTATTCTGGGTGGCCACCGGGATGGGATTGTGGGTTGTTTCTTTGAAGAAAAGACTTTGGATGTGAATACGATCAGCAAGGATGGACTGCTGATGCTGTGGGAGTGCAGCACGGATGTGGAAGATATTTCAACGGGGTACAAGGACGCCGCCATTGAAGTGTCGGTCATGAAGAAGATTAAACAGGACGAAAAGGAAGAACAGGAAGATGACATAGGAATGGATAAAGATTATGAGAAGTCAGGAAAGGACGAGGATGAAGATATTGAACACGTTCAAGGCGACTTTGATAAGGACGAGGACCGCGATAAGAAGGGACGATTGGTGAAGAAGGAACCCAAGAAGGATTTCAAGTACAAACGTTTGGCTCGACACTACCTAGCGGATGAGGCACGGAAGGAGAATCCAAAGGCGTACGTTACTACCGCAGCATATCACAAGCAGATGAAAATTCTCATAACCGCTTTTTCGACTGGAGTTTTCTATCTCCACGAGCTTCCCGATGTCAACATGATCCATTCGCTTAGTATATCCGATTTCAGAATCGATTCCGTTACTTTCAACAACACCGGAGATTGGATCGCTTTGGGAGTTTCGGAACCCGGTCAGCTGTTGGTTTGGGAGTGGCAAAGCGAACAGTACATCATGAAGCAGCAGGGTCATTCTACGGGATTGAATTGCGTGACCTACTCACCCGATGGCCAACTACTGGCAACGGGCGGTCTGGATGGAAAGGTCAAGCTATGGAACATCAGCAACGGGTTCTGTTTCGTAACATTCACCGAACATTCCAGCGTGGTTACAGCGGTCGAATTCAGTGGGAACAAGAAATTCTTTGCAAGTGCTTCCCTGGATGGAACCGTCCGCGCTTACGATATTGTTCGGTATAGAAACTTCCGGACGTTTACGTCTCCGGAACCGGTGCAGTTTGCATCTGTCGCTGTGGACCATTCTGGAGAGTTGGTTGCCGCCGGGGGTCAAGATGTGTTCGAAATCTATCTATGGTCTATGAAATTGGGAAGACTTCTGGAAGTTCTCAGCGGTCATGAAGGTCCGGTTGTGACTTTGGCCTTTTCTCCTGTGGCCTCATCGTCGACCATGGTGTCCGGGTCCTGGGACAAATCGATTCGCGTGTGGGATTGTTTGGAAACATCCGGGGCTCATGAAACCATCGATGTGACATCCGATGTGCTTTCCGTGGCTTTCAAACCAAATGGAGAAGAAGTTGCAGCTGCTTCTTTGAATGGCCACATCACGGTGTTTCATGTGAAGACCGCTCAACAGTTATCTTCCATCGAAGGTAGGAACGACATGGGTGGAAGTGTCTCTGCAACGGATTTGAACACAGCCGAGAAGAACCTCATTGGAAGGTAAGCTCAGTTCGATTTCACGTAATTTGACTGATCTGATGAGATCTTACTTTTCAGAGCATTCACTTCCATCTGCTATTCAGCCGATGGTGAATGCATTTTGGCTGGCGGTAAGTCCAAGTACGTCTGCATCTACAACGTGAGGGAAGCAATTCTGCTCAAGAAATTCCAAATCACCCAGAATCGAAGTTTGGATGGAATGGATGTAGGTTTGACACGAATTAAGTTTGATTTTTTTCGCTAAGACCGATTTTCCTTTCAGGAATATATGAACCGCAAAAATTTGACCGAGTTTGGAAACATCGCCCTAGTCGAGGAGCGAGAAAGCCTAGAAGGTGGTAACGTGGCCATCAAACTACCCGGAGTAAAACGAGGTGATCTAGCCGCACGGAATCAGAAACCCGAGGTGAACGTGTTTGCAGTTCGGTTCTCCCCAACTGGCCAATCGTGGGCCGCTGCTTCCACCGAAGGTCTGTTGATGTACTCCTTGAACAAGGGAATCGTTTTCGATCCGTACCAACTGTCGGTGGAAATTACACCAAAAGCGACTAGGGAATTGCTGCGGAAGCAGGACTACTCGGCGGCACTGATAATGGCACTGAAACTAAACGAGAACAATCTAATCCACGAGGTGATCGAGAAGGTGCCTTACAGTGATGGTAAATGATGTCAATCTATCGAAATCGCAAACAATGTTAACCACCATCGCTTCCATTTCAGTGGAATTGATAATCCAATCCCTACCGGACGAGTTCGCCCATCGTTCGTTGAAGTTCGTCTCGAAGATCGTGGCCTCCAGTCCACACGTTGAATTCTATCTCAAATGGTCCAATCTGCTGCTGACACGGCTGGGACAGCAGGAGAATGTCCTGACCCAACAGACTCTTTTGTTGCTTCACCAAAACCTTAATCGGAAGTATGAAGCATTGAACAAGATGTAAGTTTACGGAATTGAATACGTTACACTTGGGAATGACTAATCTTTTTCTTTTGCAGATGCGATTTCAACAAGTATACAATCCAGGTACTGAAGAACATGAGCCTGCACAAGGAAAAGGACGAAGAGAGGAAGCGATTGGAGAAGATTCAAGACGGAGACGATGGTGAGGTAAGTGATAGTGAGCTGATGTTGATCGATCGGACTGGTACTAGAAACGAAGAGGACAGTGATGAAGATAGCGAAGCAGACGCTTCGGAGGAATAAATAATCGTTGGACATTTAAAAATGTATATTTTAAAGGATTTAGGTATCACCTTCCATTCATAGAAAAAAAAATCATCCCCAGTATTCTATTTCCTTTCTTAGGTTCTCTTCATTTCATTTGCACAGAGAGTCACACCACCACGACGTGACTTTTCTCACTTCACTAGTGACAAAAGTCACTTTTTTTTTTTCCTTTGGTTTGTTTTTGCCGTCGATCTTGTTTTCCGTGCTGAGCACCAATGCTACCGACGTGCCAGGAAGGCAGCTCCCACAGCTGGACCCTACCTATCGACCCATCAACTCATGAACCGGGGACCAACGGCTTTACTTCCCATCCGAAGAAAAAAGTCACTTCGACTCTCGAAATAACCCCCATCCAATATTAATCGGCTCACACCTTCGTCGAAGTAGTTAACGGCTTCATCAATGGAGGAACACAAGTCAAGCGACTGCCAATCTACCTGGGCCAGTGAGCGTTTTCAATGCAACGAAGTCAGTTACCTATACGAAAGTCCAGGCTTTCTAGATCAACGATGTCTTCATAGAGAACAATCGATTGATGAACGCTTCCAGTGGCGCCGGTGTACACGGTGAAAAGTTGTCACATCTATTTCAAATGCTCTTGCACTTGACTCAGTCTGTCATGCGGCACTTCGAATCAAAGTGATATATATCATTGATTTTCAAGTGATTTGAGTTTTGAAACAAAGTGATTTGTCGTTGAAAAATATGTACTTTATAACACCTTTAAATCAAAATGATTGTCGTTTGAATTGGCACCACTGTTTTCATCCATTGAATCCAGCCCAGTGGCAGGCGCGTAGGCAACATGTTATACAGTGACAGCGGGCCCAGCACAGCAAAATAAATGATTTGAGCCCGGGACATGCTGCCTACTGTCAAACGCTGCTGTTGGTATAGGCCTTGTCACTGGCCTGATTGAATCTGATTAATTTTACTTGTGGAAGCAAATGTCAAAAATGCACTTGCCAAACATTACTCGCGAAGATGGCAAGTCGACAACAAGTGAAATAAGAGTAATAATGCGATAATTCTCCATTTTCACCCGAAATCATTTGCATTCTAGAGCGCGAGTATTGCGAAATTGTTCCTGTATTCAATAATAGTGGAACAACTGAACGTTCGGTAAACAGTTCGGTGAGTTTTCACAGATATTCGTTGAAAAATTACAGGAAAACTGTGAAAAATCACCGAACTGTTTACCGAACGTTCAGCTGTTGAGATTTCGGTAAAATTTCACAGATTTCGGTAAAATAATCTTAGTGTGTACTTCTACTACAAGCCTTGCAATGTTGTTCAATATCACTTGGAAACATGTGATCTGGGCAGTAATGTGATACATGTTCTAATGTCATATTCTGAATAACAGTGCAGTACGAACAAGGCAAATTTTTTACTTAAACCAATTTTCAGCAAACATGAAATCCAACGATAAATTAGTTAAACTTAAAATGATTGATTGTTACTATCAGCCTATCAGTATGGTTGTAATTTCGAGTTCAAAGCACAGCACATCAACAACGATGTGCAATACAATCTATAATGAAGTGATTTGCTGTTGATTTCATCGTGGAATTGCAATGTTTGGCAAGTAAAGGGTGATACGGTCAAAATTTGGTCAAGGGAAAACGCGTGTAAATCGGTGAAATCGTTTATTTAAAAAATCAAATTAAATTTCTTTTTCAAGTTCAATTAGTATAAAATTCAGGAAAAATATTCAGTTAGGCTTCCGCTTTTCCAAATCCGAATTGCCGGGCCTTACGCTTGACCCCTGCCATCAGATTTTGTACAGCCACCTTGTCCACCTTCTTCGCCGCAGAAAGCCAGTTTGCCTTGAACTGCTGCTCGCCCTTAGCAGTTTTTTTGGTCTTCTTTAGGTTCCGCTTGACAATAGCCCAGTATTTCTCAATTGGGCGGAGCTCTGGCGTGTTGGGAGGGTTCTTGTCCTTGGGAACCACCTGCACGTTGTTGGCGGCGTACCACTCCATGGCCTTTTTACCGTAATGGCAAGATGCCAAATCCGGCCAAAACAGTACGGAACAACCGTGTTTCTTCAGGAAAGGCAGCAGACGTTTATTCAAACACTCTTTCACGTAAATTTCTTGGTTGACAGTCCCGGAAGCTATGAAAATGCTGCTTTTCAAGCCACAGGTACAGATGGCTTGCCAAACCAGATATTTCTTTGCGAACTTTGAAAGGTTCATGTGCTAGAAAAAATCTGCTACCTTTCCCCTTCCTTTTGCCGTATAAAACTCCTGTCCCGGAAGCTGCTTGTAGTCGGCTTTGACGTAGGTTTCGTCGTCCATTACCACGCAGTCAAACTTCGTCAGCATCGTCGTGTACAGCCTCCGGGATCGCGCTTTGGCCGTCGTATTTTGTTTATCATCGCGATTTGGAGTCACTACCTTCTTGTAAGTCGATAGTCCGGCTCGTTTTTTGGCTCGATGCACGGTTGTAGACGATACACCCAGCTTATTTGCGGCATCTCGGAGAGAGAGGTTAGGGTTTCGCTTGAAACTACCGGCAACTCTCTTTGTCGTCTCAGCGGCTTCCGGTTTTCGATTTCCCCCCGATCCAGACTTCCTGGCTGTCGACAAACGTTCCCCAAACACTTTAATTACATTTGTAACGGTTGATTTGGCAACTTTTAGCGATTTTGCCAACTTTGCGTGCGAGTAGCTCGGATTTTCGCGATGCGCGAGCAAAATTTTGATACGCTGCTCTTCTTGCTTGGACGGCATTTTGACAACTGAAGAGTGAATTCCAAAATCAAAATAGGAGCAACATTCTACACACACACACCTTCAAAATGAGGGGTGTTCAGGTTTTTTAAATGCAAAATTGAAAGAAATACGTCAAGTTGATATTGACTAAATTTTGACCGTATCACCCTTTAGTGCAAATTCAGCAATACAGCAAATCACTGTTGTTTTTCTACCGTTTAGTGGTAAGCGTGATTGCAGTGTGCAGTGTATCAAAAAGCGGGAGAACATTTTCGTTCACCAAGCGATGCTTGTGGATGCCCTTCACACGGGTTTTCTATGGACACTCACACCATCAAAGCATGCTGCCAATATAAACTTCAGGCAAAGCTTGCCTTCTACCGCTAGGTGTGCTAGTGTTCACAATATAATATGAAGCTACTTTTGGATCCGAAGTTCCACTTCTGTTCTGTGGTGATTGCCTCACACCCCAAAGGGCGTGGGTTCTACCCCATTTAACCACAAACGTTTGGTTACTGGGTACATTATCAAAGAGCTATGGGGGGGATGAGGCTGGCAGCAAGGCGAGCGAACGTTCAATGAAAATTTACTCTTAAACAACAATAATTTATGGTGGTCCTGAAAAGGACCGTTTTGTCGTGATGGTTGAGTATTGCTGAGCTATTAGGGTGTTCAACACGGATGAGGCTGGCGAGCTGTATGTTGTTTGGAACGAGGGTGACACGTTTGACATAGATAGCCCACAGCGGCTCACGACGAGCAGTAGCAGCAACAATCAATACGAAACTATCGATTTTAAATTGGCTCACTACTTGACTAGCCTATTGGTCCCAAGCAAATCGATTAACGTACCCCATTCTAGTCAAAATTCTAGTACTACACAATGTTTGTTTTGATTCACTATGAAAGTTTGACCGATAAAATGAGGGGTTAGTGGATTTTCCTATGTTTCGAGGGGTGAATCGATTAGCTTGAGACCGAAGATAGTACCAGAGCTGAGCCAAAAAGTTGACCACGTTTCTTCGGGACCTATGGTAGCAGCATAGAGGTAACTCTAAGACTAGAAGGTCCTGAAGTAAAGTGCTCAAGTTTTTGGCTCAGCTCTGGTACTATCTTCGGTCCCAAACTAATCGATGCACCCCTCGAAACATAGGAAAATCCACTAACCCCTCATTTTATCGGTCAAACTTTCATAGTGAATCAAAACAAACATTGGGTAGTACTAGAATTTTGACTAGAATGGGGTACGTTAATCGATTTGCTTGGGACCAATAGGCTAGTCAAGTAGTGAGCCAATTTAAAATCGATAGTTTTGTATTTATTTTTTGTTAGCAGTGCAGCTTCTTCCTCCTTCTTCAGTGGATCGAGGGCTCTTGAGGGCAGCTTTGATAGCTAGCTGATTGTGGCAAGCCTTCGCTGTTTACTTGAGAAACATGAACAACGCTACGTGCCGAAAGCACTGCTGCTGCTGATGACGAACAGACACCATCACTCACCACACGCGGTGATAAACACCGTTTGGCGAGACCGCATGGAGTTCGATTTGGAAATCTGTGTTAGGTAAAGCGCTTTTCGCAGGCAATCGGTGATAATTTTAATCATCATAGCAACAGTTGCACATTCGTGCGATTTTCAATACCATGAGCCCCCGCTAATATGAACGACACTACATTCATATTAACGGAATTCATTTTTAATTTGAACTTCTAGTAACCCTATGACCATCAGAAAGCGAATTTCTGGTAGCCTCATATGTTGGGGCTTATTACGGATGTCACTTCACGGTGAAAATTTGTCACTTGTAGTCACGGTGAAGTGATTCCCATTTGATTTGTAAGGCAATCATGGCTCTTATTATGAGTATCACTTCCTTATCACCGTGTAGTGACACCCGTAATAAGGCCCGTTTTTTTTGTTTTGATTCTGCGTTCCGTTTCACATTATTCCATTTCACTTTACTCTACTGCATGCGCTAAATGGCCTTTGAGCTATTTTTAGTTTGCACGGTGTGCAGACAAGCAATTAAAGTGTTCATATTAAAAACGGTCAGATTACCGAGAATCAACGGTACTGACTAGAGAGGGTCTAGTATGAGAGAGGAGTGGATTCAAAACAAACTGCCTTGGCAACGTATGTCTAGGTGATTTCTAGCAACACTGCCAATGCAATCAAGATAGGCGCTGCTTGATCGGCTCTAGCTTTGACAGCTCGTTTGGCTCAAAACCAGCCAGTCCCGAGGGGAACGACTCTATCTACGATGCAGGAAATATTGTGTTTTGCTGTGGCTAGCTGCTGAGTAGATAGAAAGAAGATTTATCACGATTTTGAAGATTTCCTGCAAAAAGATGATGCGCGATGCAAGTAGATGCGAGAAATGAAAGAAGATTTTTAAAGATTTAGTGTGAGAATTTTTTTTTTTTTTTTTTTTTTTTTTTTTTTTTTTTTTTTTTTAGGGGGAGGTAGCTCATCGATTCTTCCGGTTCGCCTCCTAGCATCGTGCTATAAGGTACCAGGCGATAACCAGGGTAGTTGATCGATAGCTCGATGACGTCATTTCGTTGGCGTCTGCAATGTGAAATTCTCATAGCAGGCGTTGACGATGGGACGTTGTCGAGTTGTTGAATAGCAACTATCGTGGTAACTCACCGATTACCTGTCGATCCGCCAAATTTGGAAAGACGTCTGCATTGAATTATCTCATATAATAATATTCCGCCCACTATATCACAAGAAATTGCGAGTAGCTGAGTGGAATGGAGATAAGTTAAGCATTGGGTACAGGACCAAGTCTCCGCTGGGTGGTGCCAAAAGATGAGCGCAATAGAATCATCAAGTTGCCATAAGGCACGGAATGAGACTATTGCATGGCTGGGTAGTCAAAGTCTTCCATTCGTTAGTCATTTCAGGTGGATTAGAACAGGTTTAGGTTTAGGGTGGGCGTTGGCCAGATTTGGATAGGATAGGATAATCCTAAATAGGACCTAGATTATTTAATACACTAGTAACCTCAACTTCTGTCACAATGTTTCATTGTGACTAATCAACACGCAATGGGTAAAATATCAAATTTGCGGTAAATTTGAAAAAAGGGAACTTGGAGTGTAGAGCGCACTGCCCACTGGACGATTCTGAAGCCTCACCAAGTGAGTGGGTTACGGGTTTATTTGATTGTACGTCATTTCCAAGTTATATATAGATACATTCATACCATTGGCATTTTGTATTTGAGATAAGACAGAGACAGATCGTTATTACATTTTTTTTTTGCTGTGCACTACACCACCGGAGCCAGCAAAGTTCAACAATCCATCGTTGCTTATGCCTTTGTTGTCGTTTGGAACCAGTTTTGCGAGGTAGGCGACGATTGTGCGTATTTCTCGCGTAACTTTTGAAAAGGGCCTATTTATAGCCTGAACAATACGTAAAGAGCAAATTGAAACATTGAACGTCGCGTGAAAGTGGAACTTAATGAAGGCCTAAGTACTTTTTCGTAGTTTTTAGTTTTCGGATTTGAAAGATCGTTGGTTACAGTGGCCTGCTTACTGAGCAGAAAAACGCGGTCCCAGGTCAGATTTATGGTAAAATCGCTTGTGTATCGTGTATTTTGCGAAACTCGTTGTTGTCGTTGGTTCCGGGTTTGAATGGATACACAAATTTGAGCAACGGTATTATGTGATATGAGGGGCTCGGTGGCCTTAGAGCAACCGTTTTTGCTTACTGAGCAGAACATCATGAGTCTAATCTCAGGCCCATCCACATTCAAGATTCGTCAATCGTTTTATTTGTTAATATGACTAAATGGTAATAACAGCAACTCGGTGATTAAAAAGGTGCTCGTCTGCCTAGTGGCAAACGTTTTTGCTTACTGAGCAGAAGACCGTGGGTTTAGTCCCAAGCTCCTTCGCGTTATATGATCGTTAGGACATCAATTCAGCTTATCGTTTACCAAAACGAACCCTGCTGCAAACCCAACCCTCTTATCCAACATCCCAGTGATTCCTCGTGGAAGTGCAGAGGTGTTCTCGGCTTCCATCAAAGCGAGTGTCATGTCAACACAATCCTTCATATTCCTTTCTTGACCTGTGTTCGGGCTCGGCCGGCGCTGGTATTGCCTAATTTAAGATCACCAGTTTTTACACATTGAGGATGATTGCTAGTCCCAAGCATCGTCTATTGGTTCTCTGTGTAATTACAGCTGATCTGGCAGTAACAGAGTAGCAACCGTGGGCGGTCAATCAAGCTCAAGCTCAAGCTTATTAGCTAGTGTGAGATTTTTTGAGCATCTAGAATTGAGATTTAGATGTGTCGCCCCCCTCGGCCAGTCCGCTCCTCTCTTATACTACACTGAAACAATGACCATAGAAGGAATACTATTTTGCAGAAAACACTTATTTTCAATATAACCACGCTTCTTACCGTTCAATCTTCTATGATTTCATTAAAGCTAACTATGAATATAAGTAAAGTTGCTATGACTTTGGCAAAACTAAGATGCTTGCTCCAAATGCATAGTTATTTTGATAGAAATATCAGTAACATTAAATGAAATTGTTTTCTGTAAAAATCTATTGGTAAGGGTATTTAATTTAAACCAGCAATATAGTATTTTTGCCAATGAATTTTGTATCAGTGTAGACCCTCTCTAGTAGTGACTTTTTTTTTTTAAATTGATAAAGTGTTAATTTTAATAGATTAGTAGAAAAAAATTCCTATCGATTGGCGTACGTAGAATTAATACGATCATATCTGGATAAAAATCAGGCCTTTTTCATGTTTGAAAATAATATTTCTAAATTAGACCCGAGTTCCAAACCTTTTTGGAAACTCACAAAAATTTTGAAAAAACCTCAAAAGCCTATTCCAGCGCTTAAAGAAGGTGGTAAAATTTTGATCACAAATTTGGAAAAAGCTCAGAAACTTGCTAAGCAATTCGAGAGTTCCCATAATTTCAGTTTGGGTCTTACTAGTCCTATTGAGAATCAGGTTGCTCGGGATTTTCTGAATATTTTCTCTCGGGAAAATATTTTTGATGATTCCTGGGGGACTGATTTGGACGAAGTAAGGTCTATAACTAAAAAGTTTCAAAATATGAAAGCTCCAGGTGATGATGGAATTTTCTATATCCTCATCAAAAAACTCCCAGAGAGTACCTTGTCTTTCCTGGTAAAATTATTTAACAGATGTTTCCATTTGGCATACTTTCCTGATAAATGGAAAAATGCAAAAGTTGTTCCAATTTTGAAGCCGGATAAAAATCCAGCTGAAGCTTCTAGCTACCGCCCAATAAGTTTGCTTTCTTCAATAAGTAAACTTTTTGAAAAGATAATTTTGAATAGAATGATGCTTCACATCAATACGAACTCAATTTTTGCAGATGAGCAGTTTGGATTTCGCCATGGGCATTCAACTACTCATCAACTCTTAAGAGTTACCAATTTAATTCGTTCAAACAAATCTGAAGGCCACTCAACTGGAGTTGCTCTTCTAGACATAGAAAAAGCATTCGACAGTGTTTGGCATGAAGGTTTGATTGCTAAATTGAAAAAGTTTAATTTTCCACTTTATATTATGAAATTAGTTCAAAATTATTTAACTGACAGAACTCTGCAGGTAAATTATCAAAATTCCAAATCTAATCGACTACCTGTTAGAGCAGGAGTTCCTCAGGGTAGCATTCTTGGGCCTATATTGTATAACATTTTCACTTCGGACCTCCCTGATTTGCCTCAGGGTTGCCACAAATCTTTGTTCGCTGATGACACAGGCATTTCCGCTAAAGGAAGAAGTCTTCGTGTTATTTGCAGCAGACTGCAGAAAAGTTTAGATATTTTCTCTTCTTATTTACAAAAATGGAAGATTTCTCCCAACGCTTCCAAAACTCAACTTATAATATTTCCACACAAGCCTAGAGCTTCGTTTTTGAAACCTAGTAGTAGTCACATAGTCACTATGAACGGAGTTCCAATTTCCTGGTCAAACCAAGTGAAATATCTTGGATTAATACTTGACCAAAAATTAACTTTTAAAGATCACATTGAGGGCATTCAAGCCAAATGTAACAAATATATTAAATGTTTGTATCCTCTTATAAACAGGAAATCCAAACTTTGCCTGACGAATAAACTTCTAATATTTAAACAAGTTTTTAGACCGGCCATGCTTTACGCTGTGCCAATATGGTCTAGTTGTTGCACTACCAGGAAAAAAGCACTTCAAAGGATTCAGAACAAAGTTCTGAAAATGATTTTGAAGTTGCCTCCCTGGTACAGTACTACCGAGGTACATAGAATTTCGAATGTTGAGACTTTAGAAGTAATGTCCAACAAAATAATGAATAATTTCAGGCAAAAATCGTTGCAATCCTCAATTGCAACGATTAATTCCCTTTATACTTAGATAAGATTTAGTTTTAGTTTTTAGTTTTAAGATATCAATTGTTATACTGACATGCAGGTTTTAAAAAACCTGTTTAAAATACTTAATTGCCAAGACATGAACAATGTAAAAACACTTAGATATATATCATAACAATTAAGGCTGGTACGTTACTGCAGTAACTAGAGCACCTAGGTTAAAAATGAAATGTAATTTATTTTGAAAAAAAAAAAAAGGCCTTTTTCATGCCGCGACGGATTTTGGTTTTTGAAATTGCACCCCCAATGTTGCCTTAAAAATACATGGTATGTTAGATTTAAACTTGTGGGAACTACCATCCGATTGATTACCTTGAAAAATATCCAAAAAATACTTTTTAACAAATGTATGGTGGTCTTGAAAAGGACCGTTTTGTCGTGATGGTTGAGTAATGCTGAGCTATTAGGGTGTTCAACACGGATGAGGCTTTCGAGCTGTATGTTGTTTGGAACGAGGGTGACGCGCATGGCATAGATGGCCCACAGCGGCTCACGAAGAGCTACTGAATCCGATCAGTAGCAGTGCAGCTACCTCCTCCTTCTTCGGTGAATGGACGCTCATGTTGGCTGCATCTCGCTGCTTGCGGGCAGCCTTTCGTTGTGTACTGGAGAACAATGATCAACGCCACGCACCGAAAGCACTGCTGCTGATGACGACCGACCGGACACCACCACACACGATGATTGAATAAGCAACGTTCAGTGAAACCGGTTCGAATACGATTTTGAAATCTGTGTTAGGGAAAGCGCTTTTTGCAGGCAATCGGTGATCATTTTGATCACCATTGTAACAGTTGAACATTTGTGTAATTTTAAATAGTGACCTATTGAAAGTTGATAAATTGTTCATTTTAGCAGATACGTAGAAAAATGTCATATCGTTTGGCGTATTAAGAATTAAAATCCATCCGCTATTGACAGACTTATAAGTGGACAAAACCTGACCACTTTTCGTAACGAGGTCGATTTTGTTTTTTTTTTTAATTGCACCCCCAATATGTTGCCGAGAGACGTAATCCTAACTAGACGTATCAGAGGCTGGGATGCCTCTTCGGGGTCTTCGTTCTCCAGCACAAGATCAAGCAGCCGAGAGTTTCTGTTTGGTGCAGAATTAATATTCGTTAAACCATGCAGGCTGAAACCATTCAAAAGAGCACATTAGGAAGCAGGCATGTACGACCGAAGAATGTCGATGGTTGGATGATCATACGCGGAAATACTGGTTGTAGTCGTCAAATGCAGATCTAGATCGTTGTGATGTAATCGGAACTGGTATGGCTCTCAACGCAGTTCAAATTAGATTTACGGTCAGGAGGAAGGTACACTCAGAAAATATTCAAATCTAAATAGTATAAAAGCTACGCTAAATCGCAACTCTCCGGAACGACGCATAGCTCGGTATAAAGGAGAAAAAAACATACTTAGTATAAAAGTTGTTTATACGGACGCGAGTATAAATCCATGTTATGTCCACTTTGTATAGTTTGACTTCATGCTTGAGTTGCTTATTCTGGACATATCTGAAGGGTGATAATAATTGTTTGTTTTCTTTCACGGTTAATTAAATAAAAGTTTGCAAAGCAACTAATTATTTTCATTTCTAGAGAAAATTACAATAGATTAGTTGGTTACCGCGTAGCGAGTTTCAATCGATGTTCTGCAGAAGGAAGTCGTTGTATCACGGCAGGAAGACGTATTTCTTCCATTTGGCCATTGCGCATCAGGTGAAATCGATCAATGTAACGATTGATAATCGATGCTCTCCAATCGGGAGCGCAGTTCAAGGTGTCAAAATGTGTCGTAAGGCACACACTTAGAAAATAATACCGAATTCGGTTAAATTTTCAACCGAACCTCTTCGGTTACCAACGACAAACCGAATAAATGGTTTAAAATCATTTTTTAAGGCGCATTTATCGAAGCAGACCCGAATTTCGGTGAAAATAGTATAAATTTGACAGATAAAAATGGAGACTGAACGGACTGAACCGAAAAGTACGGTAAAGTATCGACATTTACGAATTCGCTACGTGAAAACCGAGAAACTCGGTTAGCTGAACCGAATATTCGCTAAAACGTGTTAAACGTCAAACGTTCAACTTGCGCTCAACTTCACGACGGAAATTTGAAACGAAAACTCGGTTCTCTAAGCTGAGTCTAAAATTAGTCAGCCATTTTTTCTCGCGTGTGCAAAACTTTGGTAAAATGGAAAAAGTTCTGCAGCTGCAACAGGAGGATGCACGTTTGATTGAAATCTTTTGTAAGTATTTGAAACTAACGGTATGATTTTTTTTTCAGGGATCTTGTGTTTTAGTTCGTTTCTACTACCGTGAAAATATACAAGGTTATGTCTCTGGCTTGCAAAGGCATTTTAAAAACCATTTGAATAAGAATGACTTCAAAGTCAGTGATATTTTTTTGACTGTACTTTTTCACGCTGTAACTCGCGTTACGGAAGTTTTTATTCGCCAAAATTAAATTACATAAATATATTTTATACATTTATTTGACAAAACTGGTTTTATTTGCATTAATATTTGAAGCAACGCATCCTAAATCAAAATTTAAAGCAGGATTTGAAGTGAAAACCAAGCGCTGCCCAAGAGAACCGTATTCCGTAATTACAACAGGTTAGTCGGTTTGTTTGACAGCGTTCGGTAATTCTTGAGTAAACCGATGTTCGGTTATTTCTGCTTAAATTTATGTTTCATCAACCAAGATTTTCGGTAACTTTGACAGATTGTGGGTAACAAAAAGAACTAACGACAGCTTGGTTATTCCTCTTTGAACCGAACAGACTACCGAGCGTTCAGCCCGGTTGAAATCAAACCGAGTTCGGTAATATTTTCTAAGCTAGAAGCTCTGGCAATATCCTACATGGTACGCAGGATCTTCCACTCCCCGTTTGTCAGACCTGGGATAGTCACTGCAACAAGAGTTTTCTTAGTGCGGCCTTCCGTGTTGACATAGGTGCATTGTCTTTCGGTATAGGTATCTTCCGGCAGGATGGCGTGAGCCAGTTGTAATCCAACATCACCGTGGTGACCTTGGTAGACTACGAAGTAATCTGTTCCTTCTTGATGACACTAGCGTAGTGCACCTAATCGCTTCGGCATTGGCCAATCCTCCAGCAACTGATCCACCTTGCCCTTGGCGCCGATTCGTATTCGACTGTTTCCAGTTTACCACTCGGGTTGCGCAGCATGTTCGCAATGCAATGCTGGTGTTCAACCCACAAGTGATTTTTCTACCGTTTACTACCCAACCGTTGGATGCTGGTGTATTAACGATGGAAGCCGATTCACCGAATGAATCACTTCTTCTGCGTAAAACGCAAACAATAACCACGAATTAAAAGGAATTACTTTAGTTGAAGGAATTAACTGCGGGTGACCGAGGGGGTTATGATGTTTTGCATATATAATATAAAACGATAATGTAAACTTCCAAATTCTAAATTAACGGTATACACTGAACGAATCCTAGCCCAATATTAGGACTTAAATGGTAGATTTTAAAGAAAATTTTAATCGGATCAATGTATAAACATTGCTTAGCCATAAAATGATTAAATTTTAATCTACCTTCGTTTAGTAATATTTTTGAGTGTACATAAAACCGATGCTTATAACACAGACAAACAGACGTAACACTTCGTCGTCAGGCATTTAACGACTGATTTGAATATTATCATTTCCGCGAACTGCTCAGCTCACCACGGCGCTGGCATCGAATCATTTTGACGTTTCTAAATATTCTGTTTACGTGCATGCAATATTGTTTGCGACTTATAGTACGTTCAGACTACAGAATTATAACATGTTATAGCGCTATCTTGATGGTGGTTTCTGTGTTGCAATTATTTGACAACCGTTATAACAACAATCAATACGAAACTAACGATTTCAAATTGGCTCACTACTTGGCTAGCCTATTGGTCCCAAGCAAATCGACTAACGTACCCCATTCTAGTATAAATTCCAGTACTACACTATGTTTGTTTTGATTCGCTATGAAAGTTTGACAGATAAAATGAGGGGTTAGTGGATTTTCCTAAGTTTCGAGGGGTGAATCGATTAGCTTGAGACCGAAGATAGTACCAGAGCTGAGCCAAAAAGTTGAGCTCGTTTCTTCGGGACCTTCTGGTCTTAGAGTTCGAGTTAGAGTTACCTCTATGGTTATAACCTGAGTAGTGCGGACTCACTCAAGGTGCTTGTCACTTGGGAGCCAGTGTGAACTGTCAAGCGGGAGCCAAACATTCACAAGCAGCAAATGCAGTTACTGTTCTTATCTACCGTCAAGCATTGCAATCTTATAAAAATGATCTATACTTTTTCACAACACATTCTTAATTTTAACCTCAAAGATAAAAACCAAGTGATGAAAGTATAAAAATCAGCATAGTTTTTATGAGGCAGCTGAGTTTTCAATTACAGTAGAACATACCTTTACGAAACATGTATGTAAACAAACTTTGATAGAGTCATGGGGGCTCGAGAACTCCTGGCTCAGAGCTTTTGGCGGGAATCAACCGAGAAAACCAGTTTTAAACTTGAGAAAATTTTCAAGCAGTTTCCCATTGGCTTGGAAAATAAAATTGGTCGACTCCGCAGTACCCAGGTCTATAACATGTTATAACTCTCCAGTCTGGACAGCGTTTTAGCGTGCTAGTTTGTTTTCCGCGAGAAGTTCGAGAGATGTCGCTACTGAGGTCTTGTTTTATGAGGTACAATATTTTCAAGAAAAACGTATTCAAAGAGTTACGCCCGTTTGTCTGTGCTTATCATGTTGTGTGATGGTCGTAATCTTCCCCGATAACTGCTCAATAGAAGTGCTGACTGGTGCAGGATCGAGGCAACAGTTCAGTCGTTTGGAAACTGCAATCAAGACGCCACCATCGCGTAATTTGGCACTGTTCATCCGGGTACGGGCATTATGAAAAACTGAGAACTTACTGCCAAATAATTGTGCTGAGTGAATTCGATCGTCTAGCCAGTCTAGTCGGTAAGAACTATTGCATCGTAGTTGGACTCAACAGTAGTCAAGAAAAAATCGTCAATCTTAGTTCGCAGGCCACGAACATTTTGATAACCCACCACAAGTCCATACGGTCATCTTTTATTTATGTACGTCGTGAAAAAAAAGTACCGTGGACCCTCGGTAATCTGTACGCCGTCGAACTAAAAATTGCTCAAACGTCATCTAGCACATAGAATAGATGCTGATAGGGCTACTAGAAGTGAAAACTAAAAATGAACACCGTTAATATACACGAAGTGTCGTACAGATTAACGACCCTAATAAAAATCATCATAGTGGGTTATTCCGAGAGTCGAAGTGATTTTTGTCACTAGTGAAGTGAGAAAAGTTACGTCGTGGTGACGTGACTTTATGTGCTGGGCTTATTCTACGCGGCGTGTGAGGTGAGGTGACAGTGAAGTAATGGTGAAGTGACAATTATCACCTCGTGTGAGGCGAGGGGGGCGACTCTCAGGGCTATTCTGCGCGGCGTGTGAGGTGAAGTGACAGTGAAGTGATGGTGAAGTGACAATTGTCACCTCGGGTGAGGTGACTCTCCATTTGATTTGCACGGAGAGTCACCTCACCCGAGGTGACAATTGTCACTTCACAAGTGAGAGCGTGTCACCTCACCTCACACGCCGCGCAGAATAGGCCTGTCTATCTACGATGCAGAAAAGATTTTGTTTTGCTGTGGCTAGCTGCGTGCACGCTGAGTATATAGAAAGAAGATTGATCACGATTCTGAAGATTTCCTGCAAAAAGATGATGCGCGATGCAAATGAAAGAAGATTTTTCGAAGATTGCTTCGCTAGTATGAGATTTCTTGATCATCTAAACTTGAGATTTAGATGTGTCGCCCCCCTCGGTGTGAGGTGACTCTCTATTTGATGTGCATGGAGAGTCACATCACCCAAGGTGACACCTCACCTCACACGCCGCTCAGAATAGGCCTATGCAAATCAAATGGAAAGTCACGTCACCACGACGTGACTTTTCTCACTTCACTTCGACTCTCGGAATAACTCCCATAAAAGAAAGCTTAACGACGTGTTCGTGGTATCATCCTAACCATTTGTAAGATAGTATTTGTTTATTATGGGGGGAGGGGGGCAATGCCAAATGGTCACCATGAACGGAGTACCAATTTCTTGGTCAAGTCAAGTGAAATATCTTGGACTAGTACACTCATAATAATATTTCACGTCAATGCTACGTGAAGACCGAGGTGAAGACATACATAGATTTTTTCCATCACACTTTTCACGCAGGTGTTGCGTGTTTATCATATGAAAGCACTCATTTCAGTGAGCGAGATCGTCACGGGATTATCACGTAGAAGTTATGTGATTCTTTCGATGGAATTCATGGTGGTTTTCAATGATTTTTATTCCGCTTGAAATCAAATGAATTCTTGATTTCAAATGAAACAAGATCGTAGTATCAACAATCAATACGAAACTAACGATTTTAAATTGGCTCACCACTTTAGTAGCCTATTGGTTCCAAGCAAACGATTAACGTACCCTATTCTAGTTAAAATTCTATTACTACACTATGTTTGTTTTGATTCGCTATGAAAGTTTGACAGATAACATCAGGGGTGTGTGGATTCATGCAGAACATGCAGGGGTGAGTGAAATAGCTTGGGACTGCTTGGGACCGTTGTTCTGGTACTGAGTGAGCCAAAAATAATAATGATTTTCTTCGGGACCCAGTGGTCTTAGAGTTACCTCTATGGTAGTATACCCGTAAAAAAAACCATTGAGGTACAATCAAATGTATTGTAACCATACAATGGAGTTTATTGTGTTTACAATAAATCGTATTCTCCACAAAGATAAAATAACAATAGAATTATTGTTTCCACAATAGAATCTATGGTAAATGGGGGAATATACAATAGAACAAGGGGGTCGTTATGTATCTTAACCATCCGAAAAATCACTTTTTCCCGAACACTTGAGCCATTTACCATTAATTGTATTGTTGTTCTATTGTTGAAAACTCTTACTATATGGGCCGTATTGTACATCTATTGTAATAACAATATGTTAAAATTTCGTGTACTATATACGCACAATAAGATCGATTGTTGGCAATAGATTTGCTTGTAATTGTATTTTATTTTATGGTAGTTGTATGGTTATTTTTTCCGGGTTCCTTGACCATTGTATCTTTATTGTGGCAAATATACCTACAGACAGAAGAAGAAATTAATTCGAGCGAAACTTGCCTCGGGGAGGATATGAGACGCATATGATAAAAGGGCATTTAACTCGCATTTTAAATCCATGGTACTCCTTGTCGTCAGACTAAAATAAAGAAACATGTTACAAATTATTCTCACCATAAAATTTGTCTATGATAAAATGTTCAGCCATTATACTTACAACACGAAATTGTCTCACGAAAATAAGTACCAAGATTGTAACTGCCGTGTAAACATGCACATTGCAATTCCACCATATTTAGGCCTATTCTGCGCGGCGTGTGAGGTGAGATGACTCGCTGTCACTAGTGAAGTGAGAATTGTCATCTCGGGTGAGATGACTCTCCATTTTTGATTTGCATGGAGACTCACCTCACCCGAGGTGACAATTGTCACTTCAATAGGCCTAATTCCCCCTTATTCTGCGAGTCACGTGACTCTCTCTCACCGGTGAGGTGACAATTGTC
This sequence comes from Ochlerotatus camptorhynchus, assembly GCF_037179485.1. NCBI lineage: Eukaryota > Metazoa > Arthropoda > Insecta > Diptera > Culicidae > Ochlerotatus > Ochlerotatus camptorhynchus. The sequence goes on from NW_027040988.1 coordinate 4,802,006, forward strand.
ACCTCACTGGTGACAGAGAGTCACGTGACTCGCAGAATAAGGGGGATTGACTTTTTTGCGTACCTGAAAATCACGTAAATCTAGTTTCGCGTAAATATCGAAGTCCCAAACACACAAACACAAATGCACTAAATCTGTTAACGTGAATAGCCGGTCGATTTCGCCAACATTTTTAGTGGCCATGACGTGTAATACAGATCAAAGTTACTAACGTCACGTAACATTTGAGATTTTCTAAATGTACAGATCAGTTACGTGATATTTCATTTTTAGAGTGTAGGGCCCTTCACAAATACCAGGGAAGTTCTTTCACATTCGCTTCCTCAGCGCAGAAATACTTTGAACAACGGATTCCTTTTTTTTCAGTTAAATTTATTGAATTCTCTTCAGATGTTTGTTCAAATGTCATTTCGGTAGATTTTCTTTCTGTTTGTGTGTACTCTTTGTTTGTTCAACTTATCAATTAAAGTATTTTTAGGATCTTAAAGCTTCCTCACAACAAAACAAGGGGGATGTTTTCAAGATCTTGGCAAACACGTTTTTGTAGTTTTTAACTTTTATCCGGTTTTAGGTTGGATGTTGTGGTTGGTTGGTTGATTGATTGGTAGATGTTACTCAATGGTGGTTTTCTCCAATAATAATTACGATTTTGTTTTGTTTTTCTCTCTTGAGACGAGATAGTAGCGCAAATGCTCGGGGAAAGCTAGCTCCCCGACCATCTTTACCGGCAAGGATCGCATCCCGTCCGACGCGAAGAGGTGTTAATTTATACAAAAGGTCTAAACGGGGTGGATTCTTGCGGAAAAGTTCCCTTGCAGAGAGTCGCTCGTGAGACGGGACCTCCACGTTTCAGCATCAAAACGTATCGGACCAGGTCCAGTAACGACATCGGTCTTTGCTCGGAATCGATTGGAAGGGGCAGCTACCTTTGCTAGCATTTGCACCAACTTCAGTTTCTTCTTGATTGACTGCGATCGATGAGTGATGTTGGATGGTGGTTTCATCAAATCTTTCTGTCAGTTAGTGTGTGTGTGTGTGTCGTTTTGTATCGGTGTGTGTGTCTTTTGTCTTTTGGTTTCAACATTTCTTTCTATTGCTGCCACCAGCCAACAGATGGCGGGTGGCTGATGGCAGAACATTTCACTTCAAATAGCCATTTGGACGTGGATTCCTTGGTGGTTTTGCTCTAAATCTTGATGATGGTCTTCAACGTCTTTTTTCTCTATAAGTCAGTTTAGTTTTCTTATTAAACAATCATAAATCATCACAATTTGTAATATACAGGATGTTTGTTTTTTTTTTTTCTTAACTCAACCTACGCGAAGAAAACAAAAGTATTTACGAACATTTACATTAAGAATATAGAACAGGTTTTTGTTGTTTGTGTAGGATTTTCCTTTTCTTATATACTCTCTTTCTTACCAATGATTATGAACGATTATATGTAACGAACGCGAATGTGAAATGTTGCTGTTGTTGTTTTGTAGTTCATCGTTTTTCTTCGCCTTTTGTTTAGCGTCTTTATAGTCTGCCTCAATAATACGGCATCGCGCGGGAGGAACATTCCGGTACGTAAAACAAAAAACACGTTTTCCTAAGCAAGTTTGAGCACACGAAACGCATTCCCAGATGGTAGTTCTTCTGGAGTGTGGATGGAGTTCGGTTGAGTTGATGGGAAGCGTTTCGCCCTATAGCATGTGATTTTCTATTTTCGTGATCAAGATGACATTTGTTCTTTTGTTAGTGATGGAAGCTTTTATCACAGACTCAACCTTTCGTGACTTGCGTAAACTTTTTTGTTTCATTAATTAAGATGGTCAAAAAATTTCGAGGGATAATCTCTTTCCGTTTTTTCTCTCATATGAGAGATGCCCAACGCCATCTAGGTGTCGAATTGCAAGAATTTGACAATCAGATGGCGACAGGCGTAGCCATACGAGTTTGATGTTTAAGCCACTGGAAAAGATCTTATTTGTGGATTCAAAAACCATAATTATCATTGCAGAACAACCTAAACCGAATATATATGCGTTTTCTGTTTGTAACTTGAGATAAGTGAGTTCAATGCGCAGCGGTTTACGGGTTATTTTGAAAGTCATATACGCGTGTACGGCCTCACCTCGACGTCCAATATGGGCGATATATAAATCGTGAAGTGTGGTGCACTATCTAGATTTGCGGGCTTGTTTTGTACAGTTACTCTAACCGGATAACCCATAAACGGCATTCGCTCGCATCTTGTCCCTTTATCTCCATTTTTTTGTGGGGACAAAATTTACATTTACATAAATTAAGTTTAACAATTAAATACAATATTTTACATAAATACATAGTCTTTTGTTCTAGTTCCGGAAGTTTTACTGGGGGCATCTGGTGTACGATGTTGATCGATACCACTCTCTCGCACGATTTTAGCGCTTATATTATGAGCGACTTTTATTACTTTCTGCTTTACAATGTTTTCTAAAAAAAAACTTGGTCGCTTTTCGATTTTTCGGTAAATATTGTCACTGCTGGTCTTGTTTGCAGTTGCTGTTTTTACTTTCTAAATTCCGTACCTCGAGTGGTAAAACGCTGTTGTTGTTCCTTTTCCTATCCATTGATGGTGACGAGGTTGCACGATGATGGTGGTAACAGATGATTTGACGGGTGATGTGATTACGGGTGTGTATGGACCATCTGTTTGCTGTTCGTTCTGTGTGTACTCTGTAGCAGCTTATTTCGTGTACAGGTAGATGGCGACGATCAGACCGTACAGACCCAAGACTTCAGCGAAAATGAGGATCAGAATCATACCGACGAACAGTCTGGGCTGCTGGGCAGTACCACGGACACCTGCATCACCGACGATACCGATGGCGAAACCTGCGGCCAGACCGGAGAATCCTACAGCCAGACCAGCACCGAGATGGATGAAGCCCCTGGGAAGAGTAAGCGGAACGTATTTCGAGTTAGAAGTGCTTTCAGCTGAACGAACGTTAACGTCTCTCTCGTGGTAGGTTTGTTGATCGAAGTCGGTCGCAATGTCTGTTCGGGAGTCATATGTTTGTTATTTTGCCTCTCCTCGAGATCAACTCGTTAATGAGCAGCATTTTCCAATCGTCCAACGCTTGAATATGATAGGTTTATGAGTTCCAATTGAATCGTCATGGATTGAACAGTAAACGTTGTATGTCACGAATATCATGTGTTTAATAATATGTCTTCTTAGGGTAAATATCCTGAGAATGGCATAAAATTTCCCAATTTCGTTACAATTTTCCTAGACTTTCTTCTGCATTGTTGCAGTAAATTTTTCTAATGCATTCGTCTAAAAAAAAACTAACATAAAGAGCAGCTTGTGTCTGTTCTAATAATAGTACCCAACAAACAATTTGAGTTGATTAACAGCCGAATAAGCCATTTTGTAGCTGAAGAAACTTATTTTTGCCTGAATAAGCTCTTATTCAACATTCAATGTTTGTTGGATAGCTTCGTAACAGTGATAGAACTTGCTTTGGCATTCTCACATGACGATCATGATATTTGCTAGCACTGCTTCCAACTACTCCCGGAAGTTCTCGCAATTTTCAACAGAAATTTCTTATGACTGCACGGAAATTAGTTCTAACTTGCTTAGAAAGGCTTTTACGACTTCTCCCAGAAGCTTTTTAGATATCCTCTAGAAGATTTTCCAGATTTGCCCGAACACAAATTGCTCAATTTCTCCGGAAGATTCTTCCAACTTGTCCTGAAAGTTTCTCCCGACTCCCACCAGAAGTTTCTTCCGACATTCTCTGAATTTCTTCCCAGACGTTTTCCGAAAGTTTCATCTAACTTTCACCGGAAGATTCCACCGACTTATGCTGGAAGTTCCTTCCGGCTACCCCTGGAAGTTTTTTTTTTTTTTTATTTCCTCTGCAAACTTTCTCTGAATGTTCTTTTAGACTCCTCCAGAATTTTCTTCCGCCTTTTTCAGGATGTTTCTCTCCCGAAAGGTTCTACCAGCTTCCGTCGGAAGTATCTTCCAACATGCTCAACATGTTTTTCCGACTTTTGCCTGGCTTCCCGGGCAGTTTTTTGTTTTCGACTTCTCCAGGAAGCTATCATCAGCTTGCTCTATTGTTGTAGGTAACGTGGGGCAAGTTGGGTCATCTCCATTATTCATTTATTTGTTTGTCAACATCAATCAACTCAATGAATTGAACCTGTTGATATACACAAACTAATAAATTAATAAATGTACGAACTGAACCATCTTGCCCCACCTTACCCTACATATAGAAAATTACCCATAGGAATGGCTTCCCGGTAGGTTGACTATTTTTAGTATAATTAGCATACCTTCTGCAAAGACAGCCCTTATTAATTTATATTCCGATATAAATCTTGCATACTTTCAAAATGCCATGTGGGTCTGTGTAATAAAATGATTTCATGGGTCCCTTAAGGTGATTCCTTGTACAGTCCATAAATGGCCACCACGTAGGCTATACATGCACTTCCACTTCGAATTTTCAATTACACACATCTTGAAAATTGATGCCCCATTTTACCTGAAATTGTTACTTCATATATGCTGCATAACAGCAAACGTTGAGTAACATTTCCATTGTAGTACGTATCATAGAAGCTGATATTCGTGCACTTAAAGTTTCGAAGTGGTTACGAGAATAAGGATCTCACAGCGAAAAACCTTAATGTATTCAGATTGCTCTGCAAGGGGGCACCCGAACCTGTCCAGGTGGACCAACGTGTTCCTAGATATTCAATATAACAGCCACTGATCTTGATGTTGAACTATCAGTGGATGCATTTTGGCTTTAAGGAAGATTTTGGCTACTTCCCAAGGACGTCCAGATTTGGCCAATACGACTTTGGGCGCTCAAAATGTCCGCCAATGATCAGGTTTTAAAAATCTCATGTGATTTTAGATCACGTCATATTCTGACCACTTTCCCAGTGGTATGCTATGTCTGGGTGTGGCACAATTTCCCGGATTCATCCCCGGAATTTTGATAATGTTACCGCGTTGTGTGCTATACATTTAAATTGAGCATAATACCGAATGAGTTTGAGCCGAATAGGTCACTAGGCTTAACAGGCCAGTACTACGATAGAAGCATTTTTCATGGTTCTTGAATTTGTATAACCGTCCAAAATCTTCAAAATGTACTCTTCTCGAAGATTCCAAGTGGGTTTTGACTATAATTGCAGAATTTAGCTTCCTACAATTACCCTGGAGCTCTCTTCATACACCCAGAACAAAAATGTTTAATGCACTGGTGTTGAATTTCTTCTCAATTTTCTTCAGAATACCTTTGGGTTTTTAGGTTTAGCGGCTTCCCGTTTACCACGAGGATAGTGGGTGGCAAATGTACTTGATCCTTATTTTTATTTGTATTATTAATTGTCCACTCCAGGGAGATCTCTCAAAAACTGTCCACGTCCGTCATAGTATCGTTGAGCTCCGCCAATCTTTTTTTGATTTTTCTGCTTCTAAAATCTGTATAAATCTGTACATTTTTCTCAAGATCTGCATATTTTTTTATATATTTCTATAAACAATTTCCAAGGTCTATAAAACTTTACATTTGTTCCGGAAAGAGAACGAGGTATATTTTTGCCGATTTATCATCGAAATCAACGGGTTTTTGTCACTTCCTAGGGTACTTCTGGGAAATATCCGGATGTGATCCTGGGCACTCGATTTGACTGCCATGAAGATTGTTCTGAAATTCTCATGATTTGTGGTTTTGGCCTTAGTCTGAAACTGACCACTTCCCTGGGTGAACCACTGTACCCGTAAATATACCAAGATGTAGCCAATTGAGTCCTGAACACCCGATGACTATCATTGATGTGATTTGACGGTTGTGTTACATTACACCGATTGTTAAAAGAACAAGCAGCAATCAAGGGTGAACATACTCATTTCAGCTAAAATACTTTTATTCGGAATAATAAAACCAAAAGATGATATGATGACATGTTTTACTTGTAACTTACAAGAAGAGGTTACATAGTGTAGCATACAGCATGCTATACACGTGGAGCACACATGAGCTGAATGTTATATACCTAACCCAAATCACATAACCAAATCCTTTTTAGATTATCCTTCTTCATTATCCTTCAAATTTCATGACATGAGCATTGAGTCTCATGCTGACAATATTTTCCCATAGCTCGCATTTAGAACGCTTGCAATAAATTACTGCTAAGGTAAATTTCTATCCGAAGCATAAACAATTATACCAATTGAGTCATAAACATTGTGACTCTCTTTTCCCACGCAAAGAACCAAGCCATGAGTCAACGTTGTTCGCGATGCCACATGTGTACATGAAAGTTGTGCAAGTTAGTTTAGGTTGGTTTCAAAGGGTAGTACTAGATTAAGTCTGTAGAATAAAACTAAAAGAAATGAGAAATAAACGACATTCGATGATTCGAGTTGAAACGTAAGAGTCGTTGTACATTTTATCCGAAGCCCGTCAGTCCAGGCATTACAATAGTATCTGTTTGAAACATAAAACCTGTAAATTTTGCTTTCTATGAGTCACAATCAGCGATTTGCTGATCGCTGAGTGAGTGAATGAGTGTGTGAAAAATCGCTGATTGTGACTCTCATGAAGTGAAATAAACAGGTTTAATATGTCAAACACATAATTTGCAACCTCTTTTTGTATCTTACCAATTCAAAATATGATCATAGCATCTAATCATTTCATAATTAAAAAAAAAACATTGTTTTAGCTGAAGTAAGTATTTGCAACCTTGGCAGTAATCAAAAGAAGGTAGAATTAATTCAGGATAATGTAGCACAATCGATTTGAGGCAAAAGCAGCCAAAGTCAGACAATAGCCACTTCTCAAGGACACCCGGAACATGCCCGAATGTTCCCAATGTGGTCCGCCAATGATCTTTCATCAATTGAGCAGTTCAAACGCCAAATGACGAATCGGATAAACTCAATTGTAATTGTTTGTTATGGGCAATGATTTATATTTTTCAGAGGCGTCGCGAGCCTCATTTGGTTACCTGTGCACCAAACTACGACTTCGTTACAGTTTACGACCACATATTAGTTTTTGTTTTTGTTTTTTAATTCTCCATGAAATCGAGTGACATATTCTCAATTGAAGGCCCTATCATCCTGTATAAAAAAAATTGTATGGTCCTTTTCGTGCTAACAGTAGTAGGAGGAATTGCAAAACTTAACTACCTAATTCTCGTTCTTGTCACAAGGCTAACTCTTTCGACTGAAGTGTAATAAAGAATATCCGTCAAACACTTCCGAAAACATTTGTTGATACAACACAGCATCAAAATCTAGAGAAAATTCATGAAGTCCTCTGGGTAGCAAACTTGATTATTGAATTATTAATCAACTCTTTATTCATCAGAACAACACTATCAGAATGAACCAGGGAAAGCTCATAAGTTTTGACAGGCGCACGGCGCAACCATTGGTAATTGAGAGATTTACAACTGGCAAGAGAGTGAGAGCGAGCTTTTGCGTTCTCTTTCTCTAATACTCTCTTTGCCTGCAATCAGATATCCACGTGCACAGCGAGAAATGCACACTTTAGGCACCCATACATCACAAATTTTCTTCTAATTTATACTCACACATTCAAACCGGTCTGCAAGTATGATACACGTCCAAAGCGTACCAGACTGTTGTTTCCGTGTTGCTCCCGTTTGATGCGTGATTGCTGAAAGTTTCAATTACAACTAGTGGTGCAAACCGCCATGTACTGTGGAAAATTTGTGGTATGTTTCAAGAGCTGATAGAAGGTCCGCTTGGCTTACATCAAGCATTTGACCATTCACAAACTTGCCACCCACCTCCCAAAAAAGCCTGCTTTAGTGCACTATTTAACGAATTTTGTCATGGTAGTGATATCGACATGCTTAGAAATCAATGTATTAGGAATTAGGCAGACCATCAGAACTGAATTTAATCCTTTTTGAAGCAAACCAAGGTCGAAGTTTTAATTCAACCACACTAGAAAAGAAGTATGTACAGCTATAATGTGACCATAAAATCTATAAAAATCAAAACGCATTTTTTAAAATTATTTACACCTGTGTCGTGCACAGGTTGCACATGTGGACGCGACGCCACTGATATTTTTACTAAAATTCGACCATTTGGGATATTATAACATTTTTAAAAGGGCGTCTTTGCAATTTTTCTGATCGAAATGAACTCTGAATAAAAGTTGAGGGAAAAATAATGTATTTCTGGGAAAATATGCAAAAAAATGTTTTTAGTAATTTCAAGTAAGAATTCCACAAAAAGTTAAAAACCAAAATATATCAAAATGACCCTGTCCGATTTTTGAATAAATAAAAACAAAAAAAAAAAACTCATGAAACTTTTCAAAGTTTTAAATTATGAACATCTAATTTATATTCAAGAAAACAATGTTTGAGACATGTAACAAAAAATACTCAAAAAGGCGTACTAACAAAAAGTTCAAAAATTAGACCAAAGGTTTCAAAGTGTCCATGGTTTTGAATATTCCAAAAATTTGCCTTTTGCATAAGCTTTTTTTTTTTTGTTTAAAAAATCGAACAAGGAAATTTTGAGATATTTGGCTTGGTGTTTACTTAAAATAAATTAAACATATTTTTCACATATTTTTTATGAGTATTTTGAAGATTGGTACTCAATTAGCTGGCGATTATAAGACAAATTTGCGGCAACACTTTGAATATCAGTGGTCCCTTTATGATGTCAATATAATTTGCGCACTGACATTGATATTATAACCGTATGAACTGATACCAACATCAGGTGGCTAGTGAAATTAAATATTTTGTAGGTATTGATATTGATATTTTGCAGCACTGACCATAAGAAGTCGGATAACAAATCCGCGAAAATCGCGAAATCTGTCGTTGTCGTAGCAACCCTGAATTGGCTCAAACATAACAGGATTATATTGGATTGTCCTCTAGCATTTCGCTTCAGAGTTTTTTTCAGAACTCTTCTAAAATAAATTTGAGATTCTCTCGGAGAGTCCTTCGAAAATTTCTTTATAATAATCAATTTTTGTAGAACGATAAAAAAATCATGAAATTTGTCCTTCGATTCTTTATTATTATTATTATTTATCTTTATTAGGGAGGCTTTCAGCCTTGGCCTGGTTCGCCTCCAACCTTCGATTCTTTTTTAATTTCAAACTACATTGAACTCTCTACAACTCGATATTGAAGTTCGTCGGTGCTTGAACTATGGACGATTGAATTTCAGAGTGGGACAAACTGACTTAATGTTGTTTTCATATTTTTCATGATCAAAGTCCGTAGTTTTATAAAAAAAATGAATTTCTGTCTGTCTGTCTCGGAAACTACTGAACCGATCGGCGTGAACATTTGTATGCAGGGGTTTTCGGGGCGGGAAAGGTTCTTATGATGGTTCGAGACCCCCCCCCCCCTCTGTAAAGGGGCAGGGGCTCCCACTCAAATGAAACAAAAAAATATGGCATGCTTTTTTGAATCGGTGCATAAACTCGAGCTAATATTGAATCCCGAGCAAGGCCGGGCATACCAAGCCAGTATAATATAAAAGTACCGTAAAACGGGCGAATAGAAATAGTGGGGCGAAAAGAAACAAAGCTTTAAAAATATTACTACTATTCTATGATTATTTTGAAAAAAACATCCTACAACATTTTTCCCAGTTACTTAGCTACTGAAAGAGTTCCGCCAAACTATTGTTGGGTTGGCAGCCCTGCTGTCATTTTTCTAGAAATTTCATAAAATGGTGCTTCGAGTGAGTAGTATTTGCTAGTGCGCAAAAACTTCACCTGTGAAAGTCACTTTTTGTTCAATTCGAACTTGTTCACGTACTGTTACAGTAGCAGTTATATTATTCTACAGTGAAACATTCGAACATCAACAGGTATTTATCGTGGTCCAGATTCACACTTTGACGGGGCGAATAGAAACAATGGCGCCGATAATTGAAGTCATTCGTTTTATGCAATCGACACCAACATAGTGCTCCCTTATTTCTAGGAAAACAATGGTTAGAAACTACAAACCAAAAGGTACAAAATCGTACAAAAAAGCAGACCCACAAACTTTGAAGCAGGCCAATGAGGATGTTGCTAACAAAAAAATGTCGTTGCGCCAAGGGGGCAGTGCAGTACGGCACCAGCTATTTTGTGATTTATCGGTATCCAAAAAAAGGAAATGCCATCAAACGTGCCTTACTGAATCTGACGAAGGTTTGTTAGTCCAAAGGCTTAATCTTTGCTCTGGATGGGGTTATCCTGTTGATACTTGGATGTTACGCCGCATTGTTAAAGAGTATTTGGATAGAACGAGAAAGAAAATTTCAACCCTCAAGGGAAATCTGCCAGGACCTGGTCCTGATGTTTATTCTTATTTGAAAAGGCATAAGAAGGAGTTGTCATACAGGATGTGCCAGAATATTAAGAGGAACCGGTCTGCTGTGTCTCACAAAATCATCAACGACTACTTCAACAGGTTATGTAAGGAACTCCTAGATGTACCACCTTCTAATATTGTAAACTATGATGAAACGAACTTGTGCGAAGACCCGGGAAAAAAGGAAGGTTATAACTAGACGTGGGTGCAAATATCTGGAACGGGTAATGAACAGTACAAAAGCGTCTGTATCGGTGATGTTTAGTGCTGCAGGAGATGGTACCATATTACAACCGTATTTTGTTTATAAAGCTGTTCATTTGTATGACTCATGGACTGAATGTGGACCAGAGCACGTTAGATACAACCGATCGAATTCGGGTTGGTTCGAAAGTTCCTCTTTCGAAAAATGATTGTCTACAATTGCAATTCCCTTTTTGTAAAAACAAACTGGAAAAAGAGTTTTAATTGAAGATAATCTTGCTTCGCATTTGACGTTACAGGTTATTGAGTTGTGCTCCAATAACGACATCAGTTTGATTTTTCTCCCAGCCAACTCAACTCACTTAACACAACCGTTAGATATGGGAATTTTTCGTCCTCTCAAGACTGCTTGGCGTAATATTCTCGAAAATTGGAAACTTTCCCAAGATAAACAAGAAGCATCTCTACCAAAAGACAAATTTCCAAGGCTTCAAGGTTCAAGCACCAAACAATGTTCGATAGAACACCCGTGTTGCGGATGTTACCCACAGTGCCAACTCCAGAAGACGGTAAAAATCTTGACGAAAGAAAAAAGGGACTACCTGTGCAAAGCGTTACTGGGAGCTCAAATATCGTCCCTGAAGATTCTGAACCGTCAGAGATGATCGACGAAACGCCGACTCCGGATAATGATAGAACATATCCTTCTGTAAAGATTACAGTCAAGAAAAATTGATTCCAAATCCTACTTTTTATTATTAACTTGTTATTATTTCATCATGTTATCAATAAATCTTGTTCGTCTTGTTCGTTTTCTTTGAAATAATATTGATTTTCGTCATTAAAAGTAGAAACATAAAATTTACAGGGAAGTGTTTCTATTCGCCCCATTGAGGGGGCGAAACATCCAACATTTTATCCAATAACATATGGATTAAGCCGTTGTATTTTAACAGAAGCACAGCAACAATAGAGGAGGACGGCACCCATACTTTATATCAATTGAATTGATTTTAGAACCTAACGTATTTTTATACACCTTAAAATGTGTTGGAACGTGTTTCTATTCGCCACATTTTACGGTAACTGCCAATATGATTGTTATCTTAAAATTCATTGACGGAAATCTTCATGGGACTGATATCCGATTATAGGTAGTATACTTATTCAAACTGAGCACAGAACCAAAGTACTTTAACCGAAAAATGGACATTACTTCTACCAACCGAGACCAGTTGATTGACAATTTCGGTGTCTTGAATCCCGCTGTACCCCGGAATCCAAATTAACATAATTTGGTTTTTTAATACGCTAGAAGCCACCTGAATAATGAGGCAGTATTCTATAATAGAACTTAAACGCAGTGAGAAATCAATTAATTCAGATCTTTTTTTTTTATTTAAAAATCGATATTTTACCGTGTCAACTTTGACATTAATTGCTCCCAAATGACGTGTTTCGATAAACTTCAATCTGTCGTCCCATTCGGAATGGTTCAAATCTCTTGTTCACAACTAAATTTTCCCCAGCAGTTAATTAACATATGCACGAATGTCACGCACATTTTTATCCAATACTCATCGTGCCATATCCCAATCCATGGGTGCAAAAGACGATACGATACATAATAAAAGAAATCGTATAGGTACATTGTGGGAGATCCTCAGAATTGGAGTAGGGCTGTTTTGCGCATACTCCTCTCTCAAATTGTACGATTGCAACTTTCGAACCGTCCTCCCTCAGTCGATGAATGAAGGAAAGACGGATGCCGCCACTAACACTAGGAGCGTTCGCTATTATGTAGAAAATCGTCGACAGCCTCATTTGTTTATCGTTGATCGTCCGTCGTATGTCTGTCATAGGGCAGTCAGCCAGCCGTCCGTCTGACGGTCGACGACAACGACGCCGCACATGGCAGTTCGGTTAGTCATTTAACATGAGAATAGAGGGATAGTTACTTGTATAGCGAGTATTTCACTGGAGTATCCAGCGAACCGGCGATAAGTACAGCAACGACCAGACCGTAGATGGCAATGATACCAGCCATGACAACGGGGATGATGGACTTCATGATCAACTCAGGTCTCATCACTGACATGGCGGCGATACCTGTTCCGGATTTCGCCGTGCCATAGGCGGCTCCGAGGGCTAGAATGGAGAAATAGAAAGAACATAGTGGATTAGTCACCGTTGTTCGTTTGTAGACTGATACTAGAAAAAAACATTATTGCAACGTCGACAGATTCGTCATTCAGTCACTCACAACCTTCTATATACGATTTTAGCACGTATATTGCCACAAACGTTCATACACACAGACACACGCAAGGCTTCGAAATAAAAGACGAATCAGAGATAGACCATTATCATCACATGCAGCAATTCGATTCAGTGTGAACATCGTTTCTTACTCGTCGTGATAAAATTTGAGTGGCATATATTGCTCTTCAATTGCTTCTTTGTCCGTCCAATCACACACACACGAAGTGTTGTCTCAAAATGGTTCAAGTTCGATCATTTGAACTAATGGATCGTTGTCAACCGTACTGGGTCAACTTTCCGCAAACCTGACCAGGTGACTCAAACCGAACACACTGAAAGTTGTTATCTCATTCATTTATACCTTAACCACATGATCATAGCTGTGATGTAAATCACAAGTTCGCTAATTTTCTTTTCATATAGCCCCCCACACGCTACGCCAACTTTCGGTCCCATGGCAAAGACGAAATACAAAACAATAGACCCCCTCCCCCCCTCCCTCCCCTTAAACCGGAGGTTGAATATCAATTAATCAAGATTCGGGTGTTGTGGTCGTAAACGATTTCCATTCCCCTGAAGTAGTTACTCTGATGGAGGAGTTTAGCACCTGCCCGGTCAGTCATTCAGTACGTAGTCGCTCACATGATACCATGACTATCGAGAAGCAGGCAAATGATAAATCTCGCTCCCGTGGTTGGTGATAAAGTTGTTGCTGCGTTTGCTTTGGCGTGACTAGGCGCGCGCACACACATATTGGAAGAGGTAGCCACGTGAATTTACTTAAGTATTAGTTTACTTGCTTTTCGCATTATCGCATTACCGTAATTAAAGCAATCAAGTACAAGCTTTACGAGGAACTACCGACTCTTGACATTCAAAACACAGTTCAGAAAGATTCCTGAGTTATATTGTTATGGAATATGTCGGGATTGTAAAGGGGAAATTGCGTTTTTGAAGAAAGTGCTGAACAAGTTGCATGCAAGCCTAATTTATCGAAAACATTAATACAATTTTAATCAAAATCAATTTAGGGGGTTAGAAGGAAAGGGGTGTAAGTGACTTTGATCGATTCTCTTCATCGACTTCCTCTTACGTTAATAATTTAGCTGCAAACACATTCCTTGATTCGTGTGCCATTCTGGATGCTAGATGAGAACCTCCTTTGTCAAACTATGAGGCAGAAATAGCGCAAAATCTGTTTATAAAGCTGTGGCTATCAAAAGAGAAAGTCGATGAAGAAAATCGATCGAAGTCACTTGCACCCCTTTCTTTCTAACAACCTCAATTGTATTTTATATATAAGAAGGTACATTTTACTGGCTATTAGTCAACTCTCCACAACACGATATTTTCTATAACTGGATGGATTCAACGGACCCTTAAAGGCCAAGCGCAATGACAGCGGAAGCGGAACGGCAGCGGCAGCGGAAAAACCCGATCTGAGTAAGCCTACTTGTCGGATTGAAAACTAGTTAGAACCAAATCGACATCGGTTAGGCTTCTTGATGTCATTTGTGACAACTGTCAAACTTTCCGTTTCCGTTCCGCTTCCGTCCACATTGCGTTTGGGCCTTTAGTTTTTACATGTTTAGCGCTTGCTCTTAGGGATGTCATTACCGGGTATGTTTTCTGAAAACCAGTTTTTCGGTAATGGCAATTTTAAGATAAAACCAATAAAAACCGGTAATGAACAAAATTTATCACAAATGGAAAATGCTACTAGGTAGCCTTGCACAAAAAAGATACAAATGCTAGATATGTGCCTGGGTATTCTAGCTTTACGTTGAAAAGCTAGAAACGATTAGAGTCCCGAGAAAAGTCGGTTAACAAAATGAAAACAAATAGATATTAATGTTTGCGGTTCATCTACCGTTGAACTAACATAAAGGTTTAATTGTTTTGTTGAACACATTATTCAGTATTTTTGACTATATGTCTTGTATTACGAACTGTAACAGACTAAAGTGGTAATTTTTATACGATAGATGAGGAGATGAAAGTATAGAGTTGATAGTTCCGTTATAGTACGGCAGTGCGAAATTTGTTTATAGAAAGTAGAAAGCGAACAAAGGACAATTTTGAGGAAGGTACGAATCGGGTAGAGCATCCCCTTTACCAAGCTCATCCGTTAACGAGAGATGGTGAGGGGTGTTTCCCCTTGCCACCACTGGCAATAGGGATGATCGCCGATTTGCTCATGTACATCCGATGTGCGGAAACAGTTCTATCGATTGTTTCACACTCAAGTCCGCCATCTGACGTACACAACTACCAGATTCGTACTTTGCTCAAAATTGTCCTCTGCTCGCTTTCTACTTTGTATGTACAATTTTCACACTGCCGTACTATAACAGAGCTATCAACTCTATAATTTAATCGTATGTCGTTATATCGTATAAAATCTCCACTTTAAGTTTGATATTTGACGTTAACATCGCCGACTATGTAAATCGTTAAATTCACGCTGAAGTAATAACACATGATTAGTTAAAGTAGATTATATTCAATTTATTATTGATTCTTCTAGGAACTCCCTGAAGGCTCCTTCCACAAATCCATTTTAAATTTTTTTTGAATTCTCCTTAGAATTTCCATGCAATTAACCTCAAACATTTCTGCTTAGAATAATCTTGGACTTCTCCCTGCATTCAATTCGTATTGTCCTTAGAAATCCCATAGTATTTCCTCAGAATTCTCAAAACAAAAATCTATTACAGAATAACTTTGAAACCCTTCTCAGAATTCCTTTGAGATTGAACCCTCAAAATTCAATTCCATTGGACTTCTTCTCGGAATTTATTTCGAACTCTTTAGAATTCTTTTGGAACTATCTTCAGCAGGGCTCTACATTTACGAAGCTCTAAAATGAACTCGTGTTTTTTTTTTCTCTCATACATACGGTTTCGACGCTTCATTTCTATAACGCCTAGCTAGACTATCAGCAAGAAACGAAAATAAAAAAGCAGGACGCTTAGAAGGAAAGGCTGGCTGTGGAACTTCTCGTCGTTGCTTTGCTCATCGCTTTCAATGTAACTAACGACGATTTTCTAGTTAAACGAACCTCATTATGGCTTTCAATCCCCTTTCACGAACACTCTATCACCGCTCTTTCAATTTGTTTAAAATGCGTTATGTCATTTTTTTTAGATAAATATATGGATGGTAGATAAATTAAAAATATTAATAAATTAAAATTAAAAATTAAAAATTTTCACGTGAGAAATGCTTTAAATGTGTTATTTCATTTTCCGTCATATACGTCATGAAACCTCTCTTGATGTGTTTCATGAAAGAGAAAACTATCAAAGTCGAGCGCTCTTTCGCTCATCCGTTTCACCGAAGCTTGAAAGGAAGACCAATGGAGCGACGGGAGAAAGAGAGACAAGCGATTGAACATTTGTTTGTGCACGCCGACTGAGGTTCTAGAATGTTGCGAAGCTGTTTGACTTTAACAGAAAAAGAAAGCCAGCAGTCTCTTCGTCGCATCGATTTGGTTGATTGAAGCTGATATTGTGACGCCCTGATCTTCAGAAATCACCCCAGAATTCTTTTAGAACTATCCGCAGAGACCATCTTTGAAGTTCACGGGATTTTCATGGCATTTTTATCAGCGCTCCCTTAAGCAAAATTTCAGAACTAATTTTGAATTCTTATTAGAATTGGACCTAGAATCCTCATAGAATTCTTCTCAGAACTCTCGTTAAAATGCACTCTCAATTCTATTGGAATTATTTCCAAAAATTGTTTCGGAGCTGAATTTTGCGTCTCTAACAATTTAAACAATAATAAAAAACGACGATCGTATGTGTTAAGCCAAGTTTAACTATATAGGTAAACCTGGCTTAAGATTTAAGCGGAGATGAAGAAACCGGTCTTGGTATCATCCATAGAATCCTTTAAAGTTCTCTTAAAATTTACTTAGGATTTTTAAACTTCTTAATCATCCTTGAAAAACTTTAGAAAATCTATCACAGACAAATACCTTTGGAAAGTTTCCAAGGTTTACAATTTATTTTCTGGGAAAAGAGGTTATTTTCCCCGATTTTTAATAGAAATTGAAAGCATTTCCCAGTTTTTCTGGTGTTGTAAAGTTTTGCGGTTTACTGGTCACTCTAGTTAAAATTTTAAATTTTTTAACATTTATGTATATTTTGTTATAACTACTGTAGATTTTCTTAGTGCCAAGTACTCAATCTAAATATGTTGTTGATATTTTTAAAATTTCACTCGTTTTAGTAGTGAAAAAGTGACTTTAATGAGTATTTTTAGGAAAATAGTGACTTTTTAGTGACTGGCTTCATAATAGTGACCAATTCACTAAAAAGTGACCTGCTACCAGCCCTGAACTGGTCAAAAACAGGAGTATGCCCCAATGAGTGGGGAGAAGAGCCCGCCCTCTATTCACGAAATGTTAATGGCTGAATAAACTGCTATGCAGATAATCCCACCAAATATTTTTGCTAGACTTTCAACAGTTCAGACGGTGCTAGGCCTGTTATTTTATAAAAAAATATTATGATCGTTAGATATCAACTTTACTCCCATCTGTAACACTGCGGCAGAAAACCGAAGACAGTTAACCCGGTGAAGGTCAGGAAGGTGATGAGTCTGTTCAAGCGTCGGTCGAATCTATCGATCCGCGATGCGGCGAAGAAGGCGGATGTTTCCATCTGGTTTTGTACAAAAAAAAGGATGAAATGTGCCGGCATCCACGTCTACAAGGTCCGGAAGGCACCGAATCGGAATGACAAACAAAACACGATGGCCAAAATCCACACCAGGAAGCTGTACCAGGAGTGGCTGACGAAACAGAGGTGCGATGAACGAAGGCGGACAAAAGTCACTTGCCGGAGCAGGTTGGCCGTTCCTGAGGAGTTAAGGAAGAAGAAGGTGGACATATTCACCAAAAAGTTATTGGTTTGGCAGTCCATCTGTGGGTGCGGTAAGATGATCCAGCCGTACATCACGACGGATACCATCAACGGGCAAATCTACCTGAACGAGTGCCTCCAGAAGCACCTCCTATCCTTCCTGCGGACTCACGGAGGCGAGACACTGCTTTGGTCGGATTTGACATCCTGCCACTACGCGCGGTCGTCAACCCACCGAACTCGCCGGAACTTCACCGTATTGAGAAGCTTTGGGCCATCATGAAGGCCAGACTTCGTAGAACACCTAAGGTGTTGGAGAACGAGCTGGATTTCAAGAAACAGTGGGTAAAAGTATAAAAAAATACGGCCCCACCATTGTCCAAAACCTTATAAGTGGTGTCAAGGGCAAGGTGCGGATATTTGGTTATGAAACGAAGATCCAATAAACATTCCCTGAAAGTTTGAAGAAAGTCCGACCTAAAATGATTTTTGTTTGTCTCACTTTTTTCGAGTACAGTCTTTAGAAGAAGCTCGGGAACACCTTCCAATAGAAGAAGCTCATGGAAAACCAGCCAAAGGAAAATGAAATAAACTTCCTGGAGAAAACGAAAGATACTTCCTGGAGACGCTGGAAGAATCTTCCTGAGGTAGTTTGGAAGAAATAGGGTGGCCACTGGATTGAGGAATTCCAATTCCTTAGTTGAAGATACTAAGGTTCAAGTAATAGACTTAAAGTGGTAATTTAATTTTATACGATAGATTTGATAGTTCCGTTAGAGTACGGCAGTGTGAAAATTGTATATACAGAGTAGAAAGCGAGCAAGGACAACTTTGAGGAAAGTACGAATCGGGTTGATCATCCCTCTTCACCATACTCCCCAGTTGGAAAGGGATGGTGAGGGGTATCCCCCCGCCACCACTGACAAAAAGAGTTGATCACCGATTTGCTCATGTACCTACGATGTGTTCGGAACAGTTCTATCGATAACCGAATTTTAGATAAAATCCAAATAAATAATGGGGAGAGTAGTTTAAAGGGTATCCCGAGAGGATACTTTAAGAATGCTAAATTTTAAGGGAATTTCTTGAAAAAAAATCAGAGAATTCCCAAATACTTATTTTAGATGTCCAAGACAGTTCTGTGATAAATTCCAAAGAATTTCCTAGTAAGATCATTTTAAAGGAGAATTATTCAGAATACTAGGATAATTGTAGATTAAATTCTAAGACGAAAGAGGTAATGTCTAAGGTTGTTATGGGCAAAAACTTCAAGTGAATGCCAGAAGGAATTCTCAAATTATTCAGGAGAATACTAAAAGCAATTCTGAAAACATCTTGGGGTGATTCTAAAAAAAATCCATAGATACCCATGAAGAATTATATCTTACATAAATCTTGAAATTATCTTGGTAATTCAAACATTGAAAATTTGTCCCTCGGACAAAGAAATTTGTATTTTTTTTTCATTCTGAGGCTTCGAACAGCTGTAAAGAATTCATACTAAAAAACGGCCCCGGTTTAACAAAACACTTCAACAGAGAAAGCCTGACTCGCACGGCACGAGTCGGACCTCATTATATGTAAGTCTGATTGGTAAACCACCTTAGCACCGAAAGAGTTATAAAACGCTGAAATGTCTGAAATTAAGGACTTCTGTTTATATCCCAAACTAAGGAAAATAAGTCGATAAGTATTTCACCTCTGAAAAGTACAAGTCAGTTTACATATAAAGATAGAGTTAAAGTACAGTCGAATTTCGCTCGTTGGGCTATCTTAGGGGTGGGCTACGTTTTAGTTGGGCTCCCGTTAGTTGAGCTGTAGCCCACCTAAATCGAAGTCAAACGTCATTTCTGACAGTGCTGATTCCTTTTCGAGGGGGCTCATGGATGAACAATTGGGTTCTTTAAGGGTATTGAGGTAAATGCATATTCGTAATCTGCATTAAAAATGGAACCCAAACCCAAAATTTCATAAATTTTGGTACACTGGAACTATTTTAAATAAGTACGATTACATTTGCAAAAATCACCTTATTCGCGCCCCTCGGTGTCACTTTGTATGGGAGCGAGCTGTCAGTTTGTCAGTTTAGTGTCAAACAGTGATGATATTATTTTGCTTTAAATCTTGATTTAAAAATCGAGATGAAAGTGTGTGGGTTCGAAAAAAATATCACTGTGCTCAGAAAACGAAGCTCTTTCAGATGATATATAAAAACGGACATATTTTTCAAAATTAAAGAACCCAATTTGGATCGTTGCTCAAGGATTGTGACAATAATGACAATAATCAATCGGTGTATCCTTCAACCAATTTTTAGCTTGACAGCTCAGCCCAACTAACGAAAGCCTTTCACTAAGTGGGCTATGGGTTTAGGTTTAGCCCAACGAGCGAAAGTTGACTGTACATACATAAAACAGAGGAAAAAAGTACGAACAGAATTCGATCAAAATATAAACAAACATATTTTGAGATTAAAATCTAGTCCCCAGTTATTTCCAGGTTCTCCCGGTGGAGTGGCCACCTTGAAGAAACTTCTGAACTAAGTCAGAAGCTTCTTCCGGCCGAAGCCAGAGAGTTTTCGGGACAGTCCAAAGAAACATCTAGGAGAAGTCCGGAAGAAAAAGATTTCTGGAGGATGTCGAAAGAAATTTCCGGTGTAAATCGGTAGAACCTTCACATACTTGTCCACTTCTTTTAGTAAGTTACAAGTACTTAAAAATATCATAGCATCGAATCTCGTGAAAAAAAATATAGTGTAGTGAGTGGAAGCAACAAGTTTATTTCAGGAACGATTTTATTCATGCAAATAGAAGAATACCAGTAATAGGATGCAATATACATTAATAGATGCATATCTAAGGTAGCTTGTTTTAGAACAGTCTCGCAACATTCTGTGGATTTGATACACCACGCGGTCACTCGGTTTATTTTTCCAAACGGGTCTTTAACAAAGTTCCTTTACGCGGCCTTTACTTTTCGAAATAAACAACCTCGTCTAATGAAAGACCGCATTGTTATTCCCCATGAGGATAGAGAAAACTGGGAGCGAAAGCACCAGGTGTCGTTTGGTTAAAGCGCCTTGAAGTAGGGGTATAGACGGGGCAAGATGGTCACCCTATTTTTAGTCCTCTGTTCGGGACATAACACCACTGCGACCAGTAATTTGATCTACTGTAGTATATCCCGTGTCCTTAGTTTAGTGCATGTCGTATTACTCTATCACTATTGAGAATTATGAAATATTCGATTTTTTTTACAGTTTGTCATTCTTGAATTTATCGCAAGGATCCGACTCTAATTGAAAGGTCCCGCTATTTATACCCTTCAGAGTGTTGAAACACCCTCCAAAGGCGCGCCTCTTTGTCAGTCAAAATTGGATTCGTTAGCAACAAAATTAAGGAATGACATCGATAATGACCATGCATCAGAACCCTAGTCTTAACCACTTCAAACTAGGGAACAACGAATAGAAGATTAAGAATCACATAGACATCGAAGACTAACTAACTAACTCATTTTTCCTTGTTTCAAGATCATCCTCGGTCCAAGCAACCCGAGGACTTACCACTATTAACTAGGCATAAAAAGTAACAAGGACTAAAATGTGTTCCTTTGACTACTGAAAAATCCAATTCCCCTAGTTTGAAGTAGTCAGGACTAGGAATCGGTGGTAGATCTTACATCCCGTAACGTACCACGAAAAGGTGATCTACCCGCGTTACGGGGCATGACCATTTTAAGGTTGACATCGTTTATATATAGAATAATTGCAATTAATACAGTCAATTATTATCTACCCTAGATTTTTCATGTCTGTTCTAGCACCTACGCATTGATACAATTAAATGATTTTGATTTTTTTTAAATAAATTTAAAAAAAACTAACTTTCTAACACCATTCTCAGACACCCAGGGGCAAGATGAGCATTATTTTTATGATACGAAATCGTTCATTTTATCAAAATGTGATTTCAGATTCGGATTCAGCGACCCAAAATTAAGTAAAATAAGTAATTCCACCGAACGTTTCAAAAGTATTATTTTAAACTACTCACTGAAACACTACATAAATGATCACATGAAAAATGATTGTTGGGAAACGAAAATTGAACGGTGTACGGTAAGTATGGATATTTTTCTTTACAGCAACCAGCGCGTGATTGTTTCATAATGTAAAACCGAACATCACATGTTCATGGATCTACCAAAGAATCGCTGTCGTTTGTTTGATAAATCAAACGCAACTTGGACAAAATGAAATAAATATACAACTGGGAAAAAAAAACCACTTGTATGCATAGAAAATCGTTGACTATAGAAATATCGACCTGTTGAACCCAATGCTTAGGGAATAGAGCGTTTTTTACTCTGATCAGCTGATTTCTCAACTCATGAATGAACCTCCTGTCAAGTAGGCTCCCTGGCTGTGAGAAGCAACATCAATATCAACCAATTCTGTCAGCCAAACCGACTCCTGTCATTTCGTAAAATAATGGACTATACCGCATGGTTCCGACCTTCGGTCCATAGTTCCAAGCAACGAAATCCAAAAGGCTCTGATTTTTTGTGCAGTTTGCATAACTACTGGCCACTCTGGTCTTGTGGTCTGTCACATGAACACAGATTATGTTCATACCACACGCTGGCTATCCATCTCGTACGCACACCAGCGCAATCACACGGCGGCGGCATGCGGCAGTGGCGGTTCGGACGACGATACCACATAGGTAACTCACCTAATCATTATTTTACACAAGGAGACCTTCCTCGATAAGAAAATGTACATGCACTTACCCTACCCATCATACCTATAGTTAACTCTTGGTAAGTCGGTAGAAGTGGGGGAGAGAAACAGCCGCGCCAGCCAACTGAAGGCGAATGACAATTAAGTAATGACGTCACATGACTAGTAGTTTTTTTGCTCCAATACAGCTTCGCAGCTTTGCATCGGATCACACTATGCAAGTGAGTCAAATTCAAAGAATTTCAATCGTCATAAAATCTTTTAGGAAATTTCAATGCCATTTGGAGATTGTCAACCGAAGCATTAGAAAATTTGCCAAGGAATAATGTAAATAGCCAAACGGGAAGATCTGTTCCCACCATGGGAGGGCAGGAAAATCGATATTGTTCTCTTGGATAAAAACTCCCACTTTTCAACTCTCGACAACACGAGAGAAAAGCTGCGGGAAGATGAAAAAGATGTGTGTGGGAGCATCCAAAATCGATATCAAAAGGAGAGCATTAAAAAGATCCCTTTTAGAAGACGCCCTAATGAACTAGTTTTGAGGAACTATTCGAAATATTCCAACTATCGTCATGATGCAAAAAAATCAAACATGCTTAAACTTTCAACTGGTCACGAGACCAGAAAAATATTCATCATAAATACATAAACACTTTAGTCAATGGAAAACCCCCACATGAAGGGTCCCGTGACCGGAAGATCGTTGCATGTGACAACCGTTTCGCCGATCATTTGGTTCAAACGAATTTCCGCGGGTACATCTCCCAGCTCTAGCATCCCGTCGTAGTAATCCTTGGCGGTCAGCGGTTCCTTAGCAATATCCAGTCCTTGGCCCCAAAATCAATAATAATCAACAACGGGAGGCGCTCT
Source organism: Ochlerotatus camptorhynchus (assembly GCF_037179485.1). Taxonomy (NCBI): domain Eukaryota; kingdom Metazoa; phylum Arthropoda; class Insecta; order Diptera; family Culicidae; genus Ochlerotatus; species Ochlerotatus camptorhynchus. Next base: position 4,825,346 of record NW_027040988.1, read on the forward strand.
TCGATTTACTGATTCCCATTCGCTCGAACACACAACTACACTCATACATTCTACACATTTTCGTGTCATTCCTCGGGCAGTATTCCACGCATACCACTGAACACGGGGAACCTAATGTAAGTGGAAAAGTAGGCGAACAGACATGGGAAACACAGAAAATTTCACTTTTTTCCTCTTCAAAATGGACCTATCCCATCGATCTCATACGACGAAAGGTGCACCATCCATTTTTGAAACTTGTTTTCACAAACACACCCCAGAAGACATGACACATGACCAGGAACAGGTTGTAACCTTGTTCTGCTCGTCATCACCGAAAAATAAAGAAAAGTAGGCTTACCGCTGAAAATGATAGCAGAAGCTGCTCCCATGACTCCGAAGAAGGGTCCGTAGACGGGGTTTTCCTCTGGTAGGGCCATCTTTGATTTGTTGGTTGTTGGGTGATTCCTGGTTTTTTCTAAGATGAGTGCTGTTCGTCCCGCTGGAACTTGGGCTTGATGTGATTCCTCTTGAAGGCTGCTAGTCTCTGGTACTACACCAAGGAGAGCGAGAGGTCTCGGAGAAAGATGACTTACTCGACACACTCACTGTACAAAACTGAATGAACCTACGACTGGACAGGCTGGCAGAGTCTAGCAAATATGGCCTACTGAATAATCTTGGCGGTTTCGATGTGTGAATGCGCTGCTGCGATGTGCTTCGACGTTCGAATTCGTTCGACTTCTCCGAACTGAATTTGCCGTAATCGTAGTAAACGGTTTCTGTAGTATTGCGATGCTTGCGTGTACGGATAGGCCACTATTGCGATGTGTAGGTGCATTTTACACGAATGTGGTCACATGATCAGTTGGGCAAACTGTTCGTAGAAGATAGAAGGCGTTCGCTGATTGGATGGAATTACTGTGAATGCTTCACAGAAAAAGAGGGCAAGAAAATTGCTACTAGGCGAAAAGAGAACAAACTAGCGATGGTGGTGAGTTGAGGCATACACACGGTTATCATACACACACTTCGTCGGTTTCAATAAAGGCAAGTATTCGTTTGTTTTCAACAGGTATCGAAATTTTCCCCAAAAGAAGAACAATGTAAACTAGTTGAAAAACGAAAAAATAAATCAACCAATCAATCAAAGATGAAGAGCCCTTCCAGTTGAAATTTTAGATTAAATGTAAAAATCATAATTAATTGAAATAAAACGTAATTTTACTACTGCTAAATAGGAACAGTTTCAAAGGGAAGCAAATTACGGATGAAAACAATTCACCAATACAATTGCATCTAAACTTGGTTTATTTCCGGCAATGTGAATGAAGGAACGTTTAACGAAAAATAAAATTATGTATGGGATGGATCGCTTCAAAAATAATGTTTATAATGAGCAAAGGGATTTCAGGAAATTTCTTCAATATATTAATTTCAGAGCGCTTCGTTTTTAGTTCAGAGAATTTCGTAGAAGTTCTCTTCTTGTGAACTTTAAAGAACTTCACAGAAAATCAAATTTTTTTGTGAGTTTCCAAAAAGGTTTGCAACTCGGGTCTAATTTAGAAACATTATCGACAACATAGAATCGCTTTTTAATTTGTTTTTGCAAATCTCGCCAGATAACTTTCATGATAGGATCGCGTGTTCTTTGATATTGCCTCCTACGAACATTTTTAAGACAGATCGAGAGCTGAAGATCGTCTTCTATTATAATTGAATCGAATTTAATCTCGCATTTTAGTACTGAGGCAGCTCTTGATTCAACTATAAAAGTATTAGTCATTCAAAGATTCAAGAGCATAATTAACATCATCATTGGTTTTCAAAGGAATATTTGGATCAAAGCTTTATTCCATAAATATTCGATATTGCTCCCAATCAGCTGTATCGAGCTCTAGCAAAAATGCTGGATTTTCCAATAATCTGTTTAAAACGTCAAAGTCGACCATCTAATCATCCCATGAATTACATGAATTGTATAGTCATCATGAAATACGTAGACTTAACTCTATAGGTTGACTAAGGCTACTTTCTCTTTATTGATAGCCTTTTCAGCTGAATAAAACTATAGAATGGCCAATGGAATGTGCTAGGAAATGTGCTTGTAATCCTTTTCAAAATGGCTTCTTTGACATTTTTCAATAAATTGTAGCAATAAAACGTCACTTCTGATCAAAATGACGTCTTAGACAAAGATGTTTAGAAAAGTAAAGTCATTCAGGGGAAAATATACCCGGTAAATTTGTTTTATTATTTATACTCTAAGACTAGTATAGGTCCCGAAGAAACGTACGTATCAATTGGCGTTGACGGCGACTCTGTAGCTCTTTACTCCTATGAGAAAATCCATAAGCAAACGTCAGACTGTGCGTGAAACATGGCGGACTTTGTACTGTCCTTTCACTCCACCGAAAATTCCCATAAGAAACTGTCTATATTTGCTGAAAGAGCAAATTTCTCGACGGTGCCGTCAACGCCAATAGTACGTTCAGACTACAGAGTTATAACATCCCGCATAGAAAAATACCATTTCTAGAACAGTTCAAACTTCACTGACACCTTACTAGCTATGTTAACTTTTCACAAAATAGTTTTGTTATGGTTTATGGAATGTAATAAACATTAAAGAAACACTACTTTCAACTGTTACAGTTTCTGGTATGTTTCAGCTAAATTTTGTTACGGTTGATCAACTATACTGAACTGTTACAAAACATTACGAATAAAAGTTGTAAACAACTTGTACAACGCTTACGTGTTTCGATTATGGTTGCTTTATGTTTTTACAATTTGTACAAACAGAAGTAAACGCTTTTGATTGAAACGGTGCTCGTGAGTTCATTGTGTTGTTTTGTTCGTTATTTTATTTTTAAAACCCTTGGTAATATTAGCTTAAAGCATAAAATATTTCTTAAAAGCGCATGCATTTTCTACACAAATATTCAGGGCTAACAGCGGTTTACATGTGAAGGAGATTTCGATGTTGGTGGCTCACATCATCCAAAAAGGAAATCGAAGCAGGTACGTTATGCCGGGGCCTTTTTATCTTCCAGAAATGGAATGGAGTTTGTTTTGCAGGGCAAATTCATTTATCTATTCATTTTATATTAGATCAATAAACATGTTACCAAGAGCAAGGGAGGTGTCCACAAAAAGAAATCTTGTAAATCACATTAAAATTAAAGAACAACCCATGATGGCTGTATTCCGGATAAGCTACGACAGTATTTATTATAACGTCAATAAGTATAGTAATTTATACCATTTCATAGTATATCATGAAGTTAACAACAATGGTTGGTTCTAAACCGTACTACCTTATTCGAAAGTTAATGGAAATAGTTTCACATATCCAACTAGAACCTTTTCTGATGTGGTAAGGCTATAGTTGTTTTGCTAAAAATGTATGAGAAATAGCGAGATTTCGTATGGTGAACGTTCTTAACCACCCATTGTTCATATGGTTGGGTCTTCGAAAACCTTAACCAATATGGTCAAAACTTTATCTAGGTATGGTTTGATTAAAGTTGACTGAACCTTTCTCATTATGGTTTTCAGAGGAAGATAAACCATTTTTAATGTGGTAATCGTATGGTTGTGATTTATGCGGGATGATAGGGGAATTTACGTATTCTCGTCAATCTAAGCAGCGTCTGCACTTCTACTAGCATTTTCTCAGCGTCACACACATATATGATGTGTCTGTTTGTTTACATTCATCTGCTGCTTGCTTCTCTATCCATTCTAATCGACAGAATTTTTCAAAACGTTTTGAAAGCGTTTTTACAACGCTCCAAACTTCTCAGGTGAACTGCGTGTTAACCAGCTGTTCTATTATCGGCAACTCGAAATCCACCCCATTTTGTAGTGCGTATGCTTTATTTGAAGAAAAATGTAGCATTACTGGATTGCTCGATCGTTCAAATATAATCAGATTGAAGCTGAAAGGCTAAACAATCGTTTGGACACATTCAAGGAAGTGCGTTGATGGGAAAACATAGTGAAATTAACGTTTAAATTTTGGTTGCCGAAAACAGTCAATGGGTGCCGAAGCCAACATTTACCCTACTATAGATTAGCGGGAGACACAAAATGTTTTTTTTTTTTTTGAAACCATGAAAAATGACCATCAAAGGTTCTCTTCGCTGTGCAATTTTGTTTCGTGTGCAAAAGTTCGAAATAAAGTGCTAAGCAAATCCTTGCAACAATGAATCGAGGAGTGGTTTGCGTACACACTTAAAACAGATTCGCGAGGTAGGCAGAAAAAATACTGAGCTGACACCTCGGCTGACACGGTAATTCATAATTTTACTGATATTTCAGCAACCAAAATTTTTTTCCGAGGTTGACCAAAAACATTTGCCGAAATATCAGCAATTCATTAAAATGTACCGAGATTCGGCAAAGTAATTCGCTGAGCACATCAAAAAATAAAAATATTACCGAAATCAGCAATCACGCTTACTCGAGATTCGGTATTGACCTCATCCATTGCCGAATTTCGGTAAAACAGCTGTCACTTTTTTTTTCCACCTGCCATTTTCAGAAGATCAGAAGTGAATCGTTGGCTGCGTCATTTGCTTTAAAATTAGCTCTAAATTGTGGAATAATGAGTCAACTTCTGATTCAAGTGCAAAAAGAGGACGTAATCATCGAATGAAATTCAAACAATAATATTGGATCGTTATCGTGATGCATTCCGTTTCATCAAAAATTATTTTCTAATGTCGTTTTCGTTTTTGCGGTGTAGCTACACCGGTGCTACACCGCCGAACACCGAACATTTTTAGGGTGTAGCTATCGATTGAACATTTGTTTACAAACAAATGATGATGAGCTGTCAATGACTCGCGCTTATTGCTGCTTACACTACACCGGTGTAGTGTAATAAAAACGAAAACGGCATAAGGACAGTCGTGCGACAAAAAACCCAACACGTAGACTAAAACCTAAAGCGCTCGAGGAAGCAGGATCCGAACCTGCGAAAGATGAACCCGCTCTATGGTATAATCCAATGGATTAATGTAAGATCAAAGATTGTTCTGTTTTGTTTGAGTGAAAATAATTCCTGTTTGGTTTAAAATTTCAGTCCAACAAGAGTATGGACGCCCCGAATAACAATTGTTGAACTTCTAGGAAGGGAAGTGCCATGTTATTTGGGATAACGTGGTTGTCGGAGCAGGACCGGATGTACTGCAAGCGTTCGTGCTTCTCTGTAAGGCGTTCACAGTTTGTCCAACAACCGAATTTTTTGGCTTTTTAATGCAGCATGTTGTAAAATTTACCAAATGAGCACTACTCATTTACTTTTTTATAACTATAATAAAAAAGTATTCTTGCTCGTGAGATTAATTACTCAAATAAGGGTATTATCCAAGTAGCAGCTGTCATCCACAACAGTAATTTTAAAAAGCTTGCCAATCTATCTGATTTCATCTTTCTTCACGTTTTGGCTGTATCCCATAGGAACGTATTTTCACTTTTAGAACCACAATTAAATTATGGACAGAAGTAAATAAATGTTATGATTTCAAGGAATGAGAATCCAGCCAACATTCATGTACCTCGTTTTTTCTTCACAGGATGTTAGTATTGATCCAAACAATCAAATCGGTGATGGATTTAAAATATTTCATCTTGGGTTTTTTGAGAAAAGTCTTTTAAAGTTTACAAAGGCGTATATGAACTATTGACGATACAAAACTATTACGAATCGAACAAATGCAGTTAAATATGGTTCAAAAGTTGATTGAATTGATCCAAATGGCAAAAAAGAATTCTCTTTAACTCTCAAATAAGATCCGTATTGATTATGTCGACTTTACGCAAAATCAATTAATATTTATTGCTAGAACACCATCTCTTTTAATTCCTCTTCCCTCATAAGAGTAAAAGAGAAATGACCAGGACAGCCCAAAAAATCCACGTAATCATAGTAGGCATTCATTTTCGTCCTGTTTTGAGTGTTTTTTTTTTATAGATGTATCGTGTAGGAAATCTAGGAAAATTTAAAAAATCTTACGAAGAAAACAGAGAGTTCGTTTTTGTGCTTCGCAAAAAAATCTAAAATATTTTCTTAAAATCGTTTAAGGGGGATTTCCGGTTCAATTGACCTAAACTTTGGATTTTTTTCCAGGGAACTGGTAAGAGTTAGAGACCTGAGTTTTTTGTTAAATCTTTATTCATTCTTGCTCTACAACTGGGAATTTTTTCAAGTCCAAAAATCCAAAATGGCGTCCAATATGGCGGCTTCCCGGCGGGTACTTCCCAAAACTGCGAGCAGACTAGAGGTCGCAAATCGTCATCTAGAAAGAAAATCGGCTCAGTTTCTTGAAGAGTATAGTTCAGAGAATGAAATGAACTAGAATCTTTGAAAAATTTCAAAATTTGACAAAATGGCGGTAACTAGGTAAATGGTTTTTTTTTTCAAATGCCCGAAAATCCTCGAACAATCGACGTTGAGATTACGGAGCCCGTGTTTTAACCACTCGTCTTTCAACGCTTGGGAAAATAAAAGGTTAAAGGCGTATAAGAGCTACCTCATGTTACTTGAAAATCATTCATAAGTCATGCTTATGTATGAAATTCATATGTGTTGTTGATAAGTCGAGCCTTATGAAATTCTTTAGTCTATTTGCCTCAGTGTATAGGTAGCCCTCATCTTGAATTACTACAGAATTGCTAGAGCTTCATTGAAGTTACCATATTTTGTCTAAGGAAACTTTCAGGAAGGTTCTGCGACTTTTTAGGAAATTCTGCGAAGTAGAGGGATAGTTCCCTCTACTTCGCAGAATTTAAGTTAGTGAATTTTAAGAAAATTCTGCAAACTTTAAAGACGTTCCTCCAAAGAATCAGACCATCTTTTGGAGAAGTTCATTGAACTTCAGGGAAGTTCTACAAACTTCAGCAAAATAGTTCTATAAACTTCAGGAAAATTCTGCCAACTTCAGGGACGTTAATTTAAAAATGTCCTCCTGGTAAGTTATACGAACTTTAAGAGAGCTCTGTGAACTATAACTGTATGAATTTCACTGATGCTCTGCAAAAAATTCTTGAAACGCCAGGAAATGTTTGAACACTTTAGGATGGTCTGTGAACCACAGAGAAAATTTAATAACATTTGGAAAGTACTGTGAACTTTATGAAATATCTGAGAATTGTGGGGGAAAAAAAAAGATGCCAAACTGCGAGACGTTCTGCGAACTTCAAAGAAGTTCTAAGAACATCAGGAAAGTTTTATGAATTTCATCAAAGTTCAACGAAATCAAGGAAAAACTTATGGGTTTGAATTTGAATGTAACTTCTATAAGCTATCTCATCGGGTCGTTGGTGGAACAACTTCCACTTCATGTGTTAGAAAACAGATATGATAGAGAGAATTTGTTGCGATATCTCTTTCTCTATTAGGCTTCCCTTATGAAATGTGATCGACGGCATGAGTAGGGTGGATGGGTATAAAAATGAGAGTTCGCCACCTAAAAAAAATCGTGGTTTGAATTTGAAACAGTTGGAAAAAATAATCTAAGATTTCTCACGAAGATTTACTCAGCTAGAAAGATCTTAATCTGAGTGGTAATAAGTTAGTTATCTTTATAATTTTATATTTTACATAACTTTACACTGTACTTTTGTTATAATTATGAATTATGAAACATACCGACCGTCAAACTATCCAGCCCGGCCTCAAATCAGCTATGAGGGAAAGACAACGTGGTCAAGAATGATCCTAATAACGCTTCAAATTGCGTGGCTGCTACAAATGCGACGCGCAATTGGCGTTGACGGCACCGTCGAAAAATTTGCTCTTCCACCAAACATAGACAGTTTCTTATGGGTATTTTCGGTGGAGTGAAAGGATAGTACAAAGTCCGCCATGTTTCACGCACAGTCTGACGTTTGCTTATGGATTTTCTCATAGAAGTAAAGAGCTACAGAGTCGCCGTCAACGCCAATACGGATTAGTTAGTCACCATTGTACTGCCGTTCTACGCATATCAGTCCCATGTTTCAAAAGTAGCTTCAGAGAAAATCGCGCATTGTTCACATTTCAACAGAATCAATATGTTTTAGTGAAAACTACAGAAATTACCTTCAATGAAATTAGTTAAGCCTATTTTTATACGAACACAATATTTAACGGGACTGGTATGCCTAGAAATTTGCAATGAAGTAGGAAATTCTACGCATGTTAGTCCCACTAGAAACTGTTACTTTCAGAGTTGCTTGATGGCCACGTTGCGTTTGACGTCTTTACTCTTGTGCTTGCATGAGCGTGCTTGTTTCTCAGCGAAGTTTTGGAAGATCCTGGAAGATTTGTATAGCTTTCCATCATTAAATTATACCAACAATACATTTGTTGACATTTCTACTTCTATAAAACCACTGTATGGGCATATCAAGAAACTAATGATGAATGCACTATTTACATAGAATATAAACTTCTTAGCATATTGTTTTACTCCTTAGCAAGATAAACGTAGGCCTAAAGGAGATTGTACTTAATCATTTTGAGTCCGACCATATAGATTTATGGCGGCTGACATGCTGTGGACAAAAGATCAATATGCCACACGATCGTTGACCGTGGGCTTCGATGATTTCAAGAAATACTTTGGAAGAGTTGACAAGCACATGCAAATTTCTTCCGTACGGAGTTAGCCTTTATACTACGTATTATATAAGAGGGAGTGTTGGGGCGGTGAGTGTCTATGTAAGTGTCTAATAATGCATTGTTTGAAATTAGAAACTGGTGAAACTGGCCAACAATCATTTTTAGCTGAATTTACGTCGATTCGTAACAGCCTTCATAAACTAAGTATACTTCAAAACACTTTTTCTCAAAAAACCCTAGATGAAATATTTTAAAACCTTCACAGATTCGATCGTTAGGATCAATACTAACTTCCTGTGAAGAAAAATATGAGGTACATACATGAATGTTGCAAAAAAAAAGTGTCTCAGACATATCGTGGCTACTGGCAACAACTTTATAAGTTACCTGTGATGCATTTTCATGGATTTTTATAAATATAAAGAATGATAATCCCATTGCAGTGTTTCTTATTTTGCAACTATTTTCACATGACAATATTTTTGTTTCTTTTTCTTTAAAGTAAGTAAACAAAATTAAAAAAAATGCCGAGATTCAGTATTGTTTTAACCGTAGGGATGCTTTTGCCGATTAATCTGTTATTTTGTTTGTTCCTGAGATTTTCGGCAAACATTGACAACCGTGAATTTTATGATAACCGAGATCTTCGGAAAATTTTCTGTTTGACGAGATGGTTACCGAGCACTCAGTGGTGCCCATCTCGGCAATTGTTTTGCCGAGATTTGGCGAAAAATTATTATTATTTAGCTTTATTACGGAGGCTTTCAGCCTTGGGCTGGTTCGCCTCCAATAATTTGGCGAAAAAACCTTAGTGTGTAGCTCACATAATTTTGACATTTTTGGACTATCTTCTGATACTTTTGGACATACTGACAGCGGTAAAACTGACGGAGCTACGACAGAACAAAACAGCTTAGAGTAGTCTGTTGCAGTCATCCTCACCCACTATATTCATCACATTGATGTGAGCTCCACCGAAATTTGTGATTGTTTCCCCCGTGGTATTTTCTCTTGAAAATAAACGTAAGCGAAAAAGATGTGATCCACAATATTAGATTTTGCTGAATCGTATCTGTTTACAGTTCAAAGCGAAGTGAAAAATTTGCCAATTGCGTTTTTCACGCTGGTGAAAAATTTAGTATTTTGTATGATATTTTCGCTTCGCTTCGATCTCTATACAGGCCTAAAGTTGGAAAAAATAGCGTCACCCGAAAAGCAACCCTGTGAATTGATTTTGCGCAAGCACCTGGAAAATGGTCAACTCTCTCATCGGGACACCGGAAAACAACTCGGAATCGTGCAGTCAACGGTGCGTTGTGTGATTAAACGTTATAACGAAACTCTGAGCATCGAACGGAAGGAGAAATACGGTCAGAATGGGTGTTCTATTAGTGATCAGGATCACAAGCGTGTCGTGAAAGTGTTTAAGCGGAATCCCAATGCTTCGGTCAGGGATGTGGCCAAAAAGTTGAATCTGTCCAAGTTTTTCGTTCAGAGAACCAAGGACCGGGAGGGATTGCATACGTACAAAGTGCAGAAGGCTCCAAATCGCGACGAAGAGCAAAATACGGTGGGAAAGTCACGGGCCCGGAAACTGTAGACCCAGATGCTGACGAAGCCTCATTGTCTCATCATGGATGATGAGACTTACGTCAAGGCGGACTTCCGGCAGCTTCCGCGACTACTGTTCTTCACCGCCCAGCACAAGTTTGATGTTTCGGAGGAAGTAAGGAAGCAGAAACTTTCAAGGTTTTCCAAGAAATACATGATTTCAAGGTGAACATTGCATTAGGTCCTAAGTAACATTGATCGATTCTTTTCGTCGACTTTCTCTTTCGATATTATCTTGAGCACATAACCGTTTTTGTTGTGTTTGTCTTATTTGATGCTAGATAAAAACTTCTTTTATCGATCTGTGTGCTGAAAATACCTGGGAATGTCTTTACATGATACAAAGAGAAAGTCGACGAAGAGAATCTGTCCATGTTACTTAGGACCTAATGCAATGTTCAGCTTGATTTGGCAAGCGATCTGCTTATGTGGCAAACGGAGTGCGCCGTTCGTGACTACCGGGACTGAAAACGGGGAGATCTACCTCTACGAGTGTCTACAGAAACGTCTGCTTCCTCTGTTGAAGCAAGACGAGGGCCCTACGATCTTCTGGTCGGATCTAGCTTCGTACCACTATTCAAATGGTGTCCTGGAGTGGTACGAAGCCAACGGGGTCACTTTCGTACCCAAGGACATAAACTCCCCCAACGCACCGGAACTTAGGCCCATCGAAAAATACTGGGCTATTATGAAGCAGGCACTACGGAAGCATCCCAAGGTGGTAAAATCTGAGGAAGACATGAAGAAAAGGTGGGTTTCCGTACAGAAGAAGCTGCTGCCAAATGTTGTACAGAACCTAAAGAGTGGAGTTAAGCGTAAGGTAAGAGTGAAGTTGAATGAAAGAAATATGCCAATAGCTTACTAATGGGTTATATTCTATTTTGACTAGGTATATGTTTTAGTATTACTTCTACGTGAAGTCAACGATTTACATAGTTGAAGATGCTAATTTCAAATAACAGACTGTAGTGGTAATTTTTATACGATAGATGGAGTAGATGAAAGCATAGAGTTGATAGTTCCGTTAGATTATGGCAGTGTGAAAATTGCATATAGATATTAGAATAGCGAGCTAGAACAACTTTTAAGGAAGGTACAAATCGGTTTTTTCATCTCTCTTTACCAAACTCCCCCTTTGGAGAGGGATGGTGAGGGGTGTCCCCCCCGCCACCACTGGCAAAAAGAGATGAAAACCGACCCGCTCAAGTACCAACTGTGTGTTTGAAACAGTTCTACCGATTTTTTACCGCACTTCAGTTGTTATTTGAAGGAAGGCATCCAGTCGTAGGTTTGGAAATTAGCATCTTCAACTATATATTCTATTGTCTGAAAGTTTGAAAAGGATCGGTCAACTAGGTAATTTTCTACAGTGTTTTTTTTCCGTGATGCAATTAGATGTGGGACACCCTTTAGGTAATTAAAACTTTGTCCTCAATTAATTAAAACTTTTCAAGAAATTAAAAGTCATTTAATATTGGAAAACATTCACTTCTGATTTATTTTTACTCATAGAAAAATTATAATGATATGAAATAAATAATAATTTGTTCATAACATTACAATACTTCCCTCGCAAAAAACACCATGATGACGTCATGCTCGTTTGGCTACACTAAGTGACAGTTCGTATGGCTACATATTGTACTTCGCCTCCGCTTATCTATGGAATCTATAGTATCTACATTTTTCCTAGAACTGTGTCTCAGACGTCATTTCGATTGGAAATGGAGTTTTCGAGTAATGATTTGATGAAAAATATTGAACACAGTATCCTCCCGCTAATCCGGCTCTCGTAATCCAATGACTCGATAATCCGATATCACGGTCTCTAATGGAGCTTTTTTTACATTGTTAGGTTGGTAGCATTGATTTGTATGGATTTGACAGTCGGATTAATAGATCAACGGGGGAATAATGTACTTTTTTCAAGATTCAAAATGGCCGAATTTTTGCTCAAATGTGAATTGTTGACCATAACAAACAATTATGCGTAGCGTCTGTGATGGTCGCGTTAGATCGCTTCGTCATTTGAACCTGGGACTTAGATTAGGAAGCTGACTTGAGACTTAGATGTTGCAAAACAACTTTGTAGAAGATCGAAATTCGTCTTCTGTGCAAAAAATTATGAACCTTTTACTTTAGGCCAAGTGCTCCGTGCATACCGTATATTAGAAGAAAAAAAATGTAATCGATTAATAGTTTCCACCATCAAATCCGACAGTCGCCCCGTCATTGGTGGACAAACCAGTTTTGTGGTATGGAAATTTTAGAAAAATCGCCGATTTCTATTCAAACCTTGCTTCTAGCTGTAAGAAAATTTCTACATTTTGTTCTTTTTAGTAATAGTGACATTATGTATGAAAAATATTTCGAACAAATCGCAACACTATTTATATTTTTAATTAAAAGCAAATTTCGCCTGATTAAATCTGTATTAATACAGCGACTTAAATTACTGAGAAATGATACCAGATTTAGTCAGTAGACGAATCGGTTAATTTGTTAGATGCATGTTCATTTGGAAGATATTTTCGAAACAAAGCATTTTAGCATTCAGGTTTACATACCATTATTAGGAATACCATTTTTTTTTTGCTAGGATTTTGTTTTGACTTACACAGAAAATCGCTAGAATAAATAGAAATAATTGTTTTTTGATCACAAAAATATATTCAGTTTGACTCATGATTTCGGGCTCATCACCACTGCGAATGGTGGTCGACTCAAGCTTGGATTTCTCACTGAACTTATTTTCTATGCAGGAAATATACAAAAATCAAAATCTAGAACTTAGATTTCCTGTAGACCTTTGTACTAGAAAAAAAAATCAGTTTCTGCGACTTTTCAAGATACAGGCTTAGAATGCTCACAATTTACAATAAGGGAAGTGCTAGAAACACTAAGCTGAGGGTGCCGTAAAGTTCCAGTTGTGACTTCAGCCCAAAATAAGATAATCAGCTTAGCTTAGGACGAGTTTCACGAATATAAGTAATTATATTAAAAATATAATTTTATATTCATGCACAGCTATCGACAAATGTAATGACATTGAAAACAATTCCTTTAATGACCTTCTATCGAAGCAATTCGAACGATAACCATGCCACTCAAGATATCTGACACCCATCGGAGTCATATGACGGATTCAGCTGACTTTTACGTAAATGCTTTGGTATCATGCATGCATTCTTACAAAATACGCAAACAGGGAGATAGGCAGAGGCGAGCGCTCCTAATGATTGTTATATCAGTGCGACGATATAGGTACAGCAACTTGCATGTGATGTGGATAGATAACGTTCGCGAGTTGGCCCAAATCTTCTCCAATCTCAACTGTACTTATACACATAACAGGTATTTAAGTGTTGGCGTCACTTGTGTCTACTCGAGCATTCATGTGATAATGGCGCTAAAAATACGCTAATCATTTCCCATTTAGTCCCATGGTTGCCCCTTTCGATTCCACTACCCATGTAACTAAGCGGTATTAACAGGATTAGAAAGAGTAGGGGAAATTGGGGCAATACGGACACCTTAGACCGTTCGCAATGCTGTTGTATTTTATATGGACTGTTTCAATTTGAAACTAGAACAGAAACGCAACTCTCGCAATGCTGAGTTGCAATTTCATTATTCGAGCACTATTTTGCACCAGATTTGCAACTTTTTGACCACACACGGGAAAAAATCCGATCTCCGAAATGAGAAATGTGACTCATGATTTCATGAACACAGCGTATTTTCATGTTATGAAAATGCACCATGAATAATATTCATGATATCGTGAGCAACTTTTGCGTAACGCAGCAAACATTCCCAAAATCATGAATCATCCGAGTTGAAATCATGAGCTAAATTCATGGGTTTAACTTTTAGCCAAAAAATGTAAAAAGAATAAAATAAAGCCTCAGACAGGATTCGAACCAAGAACCTTGAGATCATTAAACCCATACTTTGACCACTAGACTATCAGTAATTGTATTGTTGGAGTATTTGAATAGCAACTCTTTGTTGATACCAGAACAATCGGGATATCGGGAAGGTCATTCTTGTGAAACTGCATTGAATTTGGTGTTAGCAAAGTGGAAAGACAACTTGGAGCGTAAAGATACGATTGTTGCTGTTTTTTTGGACCTGAAACGCGCTTTTGAAACAATTTCTAGGCCCTTACTGTTAAGTACAATCAAGCGCTTTGGAATTACGAGTACTGCATATAAATGGTTTGAAAGCTATTTGTCTGACAGAACTCAACGGACTGTTTTTAATGATTCTGTTTCCAGTCCCGTGGGGAACAACCTTGGAGTGCCCCAGGGAAGTGTATTAGGGCCCCTTTTATTTATTATGTATATTAATGACTTGCGACGTGTTTTACGGTTTTGCGACATTAACCTTTTTGCAGATGATACTGTGTTATTCATTGCAGCTAAGGATTTAGAAGTTGCCGTCTCACACTTGAATGAAGATTTGCAGTATCTAAGTAGATGGTTGAAGTGTAAGCAGTTAAAATTGAATACAAGTAAAACTAAATTTATGGTAATTTCGCGGAATCGATTAAATGAGAACGTCTCTGTTGTAATTGATGATGAGACTATTGATCGCGTTCAGGAGATTAAATATCTTGGCGTGATTATTGATGACAAACTTAAGTTCAACTCTCACATTGACAATGTCATCAAGAAAATTGCCAAGAAGTATGGAATTCTATGTCGATTGAAAAACGATTTAACTATTGCCAGTAAAATACAGCTATACAAATCAATCATCTCTCCTCATCTAGACATTTGCCCATCCATTTTATTTCTGTCCAATGCAACACAAATATCGAGATTACAGCGCTTGCAGAATAAAATAATGCGTTTGATTTTGAGGTGTAATAGATTCACTTCCTCAACTTTGATGCTAGACGCCTTACAATGGTTGTCGGTGAAGCAAAGAATTGTATATTTGACTATGGTGTTCATTTTTAAAGTAGTTAACGGTTTGCTGCCTCGATATTTGTGTGATCGAATTGAAAGAGGAAGTGACTATCATAGATATAATACTAGAAACGCGGATGAAATAAGAACACCACATTTCTTGACTTGTGCTTCACAGAATTCATTATTTTTTAAAGGAATAAATGTTTTCAATTCGATGCCTAGACACATTAAGGTTCCATTCACTTTGATGCATTTTTGAGGAATTCAAATGCAGTTTTTTTTTCGACGCATCATTTCAAATTGAAAAAAGCGCGCATCATTTTGTGTAAGATAGCAAAAAGAATAGAATAACGCGAGCTTTTTGCAATCTGAAATGATGCGCCGAAAGAAGCTGCATTTGATTTTTTGGAAAATGTATCAAAGTGAATTGAACCTTAAACGTTCAACAACATTAGCAGAATTTAAGAGACATTGCATTTCACACGTTAAAAGTGTCTTTTGAACGGTTATCCAGTGATTTTTTTTTTTTATGAATTGACAAATTATGACATTGTATCTTGACGAAGTTATTTTTAACGGATTACTTTGTATGGATAGCTGTTATAACGACTTTTTAATAATTATTGTAGCACTGCAAAAACTATTTTGTTCGCCACGATGGTGATGATGGATTTTTGATATATGATTTAATAGTAGTAGTAAAAAAAAATAGTAGTCTACAAAGGTTTGAGCCTCGCGCGCGTATTACGGATATAGAGGACTGAATTTAACATTTGATAAAAAAAAAAATGCAATTTTGAAGCTTATTTGGAAGATACTTTGAGTTAGTAGTAAGTTTTCTGGCAAATGTTGGGGGTTCGTGAGCATTCCTGACATTGCTGAAAATTATGATAGCATCAGATTGCGGGGTTACTAGTGTAATAGGATGCTTTGTTGATTGTTCATTAACTCTTGATTGCTTGTAATACTTATGAATATTTTAGGTGGACAAAAAGGCGAACTAAGAGGTGGACGCCTGAGCTTTTCAACATTTATATCGCTGTGAAGCAACTGTAAACTCTAGAGGGAATTTATATCTGTAACTGAAACCAGTTCGATTTTGTTTGCCAACCTGGTTAAAATGTCATATTTAATTATCTTAAAGATAAATCGTCCAGCTCAAACCTTTGTAGGGGTAAGAGGTGGGACCATCATCATCATCATCATCATCATAAGATGGAAGACAAAAGGCGTAGTAGAGATACATATGTAGTGTGGTTTATGAACACGGTTTGCCAAGTACGTGTAACGCTTGTAGCGGTCTTGATTCCACTGCATTATGAAATCATGAATTTCCATGACGAAATCATGAATTATTGTTACGATTTCATGGGATGGCAAGTTTTTTCATTTCATGATTTTTTATTCATGAAAATGGAATCGGATTTGTTTCCGTGCAGACAGACAGACATAACTCTCGAAAGTGTTGTTCATCGAACAAGCAGTTAACGGACAATTTGAAAGTATCGTAGTTGGTAGTACCATAGAGGTAACTCTAAGACCACTGGGTCCCGAAGAAAATCATTATTATTTTTGGCTCACTCAGTACCAGAACAACGGTCCCAAGCAGTCCCAAGCTATTTCACTCACCCCTGCATGTTCTGCATGAATCCACACACCCCTGATGTTATCTGTCAAACTTTCATAGCGAATCAAAACAAACATAGTGTAGTAATAGAATTTCAACTAGAATAGGTTACGTTAATCGTTTGCTTGGGACCAATAGGCTACTAAAGTGGTGAGCCAATTTAAAATCGTATTTATCTGTCAAACTTTCATAGCGAATCAAAACAAACATAGTGTAGTAATAGAATTTCAACTAGAATAGGGTACGTTAATCGTTTGCTTGGGACCAATAGGCTACTAAAGTGGTGAGCCAATTTAAAATCGTTAGTTTCGTATTGATTGTTGGTAGTACCATAGAGGTAACTCTAAGACCAGAAGGTCCCGAAGAAACGAGCTCAACTTTTTGGCTCAGCTCTGGTACTATCTTCGGTCCCAAGCTAATCGATTCACCCCTCGAAACTTAGGAAAATCCACTAACCCCTCATTTTATCTGTCAAACTTTCATAGCGAATCAAAACAAACATAGTGTAGTACTGGAATTTATACTAGAATGGGGTACATTAATCGATTTGCTTGGGACCAATAGGCTAGTCAAGTAGTGAGCTAATTTGAAATCGTTAGTTTCGTATTGATTGTTGGTAGTACCGCCACCTTTGGCGCGCAAAGTCAATTCCCTTGCGTTTGACGTGTACACACTACCGCCATCTGTTCAGCGTAGTGCCCACCACAGTGTTCTCAACAGATGGCGGTAATGTTTTAGCGACGATGTTTTACAGCGAGAAATATTCAATGTGTTATGTCTGTTTGTCTGTGGGGTCCTGTGTTTGTCAAACAGGGTTGCGTCAACTCACTTGCTATAAAACAATGGTTTTCGAAATTATGAGATCATTAAATGATATGATGATTAGTTGTACTTGTAAGTAACAAGAAAAGGCTGTAGAGGATGTGTTTGACTCATAAAACCTGTCAATTTCGCGTTCAGAGCGTCACAATCGGCGATCTTATGATTCGCGAGCGTTCACTCTGAGTGAGTGCTCACGAATCTTTAAATCGCTGATTGTGACGCACTGAAAGCAATATTGACAGGTGTAATGTGTCAAACACATACGTCACGACCTCATCTTGTAACTTACAAGTACTAATTATCATTATAACATCTAATGTTTTCATAATTCGGAAACACAATTTTTTATAGAAAGCCTGCTCGCAAATGTTCAGAGAACTTCATAGTAGTTGACAGCATTCAATAAAAATTGGGAAATTTTACAGAAGTTTTGAAAATATCCGAGAACCCAAGTAACCACCAAGCCCGCTAATAGTATAGAGGTATCTCCGAGGGGGGCGACACATCTAAATCTCAATTCTAGATGCTCAAAAAATCTCACACTACCGAATAAATCTTCGAAAAATCTTCTTTCATTTCTCGCATCTACTTGCATCGCGCATCATCTTTTTGCAGGAAATCTTCAAAATCGTGATAGATCTTCTTTCTATCTACTCAACGTACGCGCAGCTAGCCACAGCAAAACACAATATTTCCTGCATTGTAGATAGAGTCGTCCCCCTCGGGTATCTCTAAGACTAGAAGGTCCCGAAAAAACGTGCTCAACTTTTTGGCTTAGCTCTGCCGCATAAATGCGAACCGTTACTTGAGCTTACCAAAAATGACTATTGTTTATAATCCCTGCTAAACTTTAACTGAAATGGTTATGCAACTTTACATGAACGTCTGTGTGATAAATTTTTAACCATATGTATTAAGATTTTTTGGAAGTGAACCTTACAAATAATGGGTTGTTAAGAACCATTACCATTACATTCATTAATACAAACAGACCGCCATTACCGAGCATGGAAAGCTGGATAGTTATGACCTTTTAGAAGAAGTTTCTTAGAACATATGGACTAAATTAGCGCTAGTAAAAATAGATCCAACAATGATTCATTTTTGGATAGGTCCAACCAAAATTCATTACCCTATAACTTCAAAGAAGTGAGAGGTATTACATAAAAGATCGGGGAATACTATAGTAGTTCTGGAAATGCCAAAGTTTCCAGTATTTTACAATCGCTTATGGCCGCCACAATCCGGCTGTTTCTAGTAGGGAACATAAGATTTGAAGTTTGGGTTGTGTCGTTTGACGTGTAAACGATCAAATTTGAACGTTTACTCGTCAAACGACACAACCCAAACGTCAAATCATATGTTCCCTACCAAAAAATCAGCCAGATTGTGGCGGCCATAGGCGCTCGTAAAATGCTGGATATTATAGAACTTCATCTAAATATATGGATCTTCACAGAATTTCATGGAAGTGCTTGCGTATTTTACATTAAGAAGATATTCTCTCATATGATACCAGGATGCTCAGAAATTATTCCAATGATCTTCAGGTGTTCTAAGATCTCCATGAAGTCCTTAAGATATTTTGTTCAAGACTTCAGGTTGATCAGATATCATTCCGAAAATATTGTGTGTGGCAGGATAATTTCTCAAAATATAGGATCATACCATAGAGGTAACTCTAATACCAACAATCAATACGAAACTAACGATTTTAAATTGGCTCACCACTTTAGTAGCCTATTGTTCCCAAGCAAACGATTAACGTACCCTATTCTAGTCGAAATTCTAGTACTATGCAATGTTTGTTTTGATTCGCTATTAAAGTTTGACAGATAAAATGAGGGGTTATTGGTTTTTCCTATGTTTCGAGGGGTGATTCGACTAGCTTTGGACCGAAGATAGTACCAGAGCTGAGCCAAAAAGTTGAGCACGTTATTTCGGGACCTTCTGGTCTTAGAGTTACCTCTATGCTAATACCATAGAGGTAACTCTAAGACTAGTAGGTCCCGAAGAAACGTGCTCAACTTTTTGGCTCAGCTCTGGTACTCTCTTCGGTCCCAAGCTAATCGATTCACCCCTCGAAACATAGAAAAATCCACTAACCCCTCATTTTATCTGTCAAACTTTCATAGCGAATCAAAACAAACATAGTTAAGTACTAGAATTTCGACTAGAATGGGGTACGTTAATCGATTTACTTGGGACCAATAGGCTAGTCAAGTAGTGAGCCAATTTAAAATCGTTAGTTTCGTATTGATTGTTGCTAATACCCCGTCCACATTACAGCGTATATCACGTGATATACGCTGTCTTGCAATGAGCACTCAAACATCTAGTTTTCACTGGAAATCCTATGTATGAGTGCTCATTGCAAGACAGCCTATATTACGTGATATAGGTTGTAATGTGAACGGGGTATAATCAACAATCAATACGAAACTAACGATTTTAAATTGGCTCACCACTTTAGTAGCCTATTGGTCCCAAGCAAACGATTAACGTACCCTATTCTAGTTGAAATTCTATTACTACACTATGTTTGTTTTGATTCGCTATGAAAGTTTGACAGATAAATACGATTTTAAATTGGCTCACCACTTTAGTAGCCTATTGGTCCCAAGCAAACGATTAACCTAACCTATTCTAGTTGAAATTCTATTACTACACTATGTTTGTTTTGATTCGCTATGAAAGTTTGACAGATAACATCAGGGGTGTGTGGATTCATGCAGAACATGCAGGGGTGAGTGAAATAGCTTGGGACTGCTTGGGACCGTTGTTCTGGTACTGAGTGAGCCAAAAATAATAATGATTTTCTTCGGGACCCAGTGGTCTTAGAGTTACCTCTATGATTTTACTGTGCCCAAAAATGTGTTTAGTAATAGAATAAGAGGTTTAGATAAAAGTTGGAAGGGTTGTATACTAGATACGACCGCAGGGTTGGCGTTGGATAACGTCTGTTATGTGTTGTACTTAATTGTGTATATTATATTTTAGGAATATTCCTTAATAACTCTTTTGCGAAAGTTTGGTGGCCCTGAAAAGGGCCGTTTTGTTGGCTGATGTTGTTGGGTTTGCTCTACTCTGTCGCCCTGGAGGAGCTTTGGAATGATGTTGGTAGTTCGAAGACAGACAGCATCTCCCCTTCCAGCGTTCCCACACCCCAGTATGGTCCCCAAATTTAAGTGTAACTGTGATATTCTGGAAAGAAATTGTCTTCAAAACTAACTCTTTGTCGAATTATTGGTGGCCCTGAAAAGGGCCGTTTTGGTTGTGGTTTTGGAATGATGGTTATGCCGAGCATGGGTACCGGATGGCGATGGCGATTTTGATGAGCGGTTGCATGCCGGGCGCTTTGCTTCAACCACGAGTGCGGTGAACTCCAGGTAAATATTATTACCAATCAGTAGAACAGCGCTAGGTGGTATGATGAACCGGGAAATCCACTCGAGATGTCGAGAGGGTAGATGGTTGTTTTGGAGGTTGTGATGAGGACAATTTTGGAACGGAACGGGTTGTGCTCGATGATGCATCGTTCTTCTTCACACAATCTGTGAAGACGAGTTCGATTCTGAAATAAGTTTTGTAGAAATGCAATAAAAATGGAATCTATGGCTCTGCGAACATTCAACTTTCGATATTCAAGTGTCGGAAAGGCATTAGAAAATTAATCGTTAAACTCTTTCTTGATAATGTTGTGGCGTAGTTGCCCTTGCGGAGCAGACGGTGAATACGACCGACTGAGAACTGCAGCAGCTGGGCATTCCATGACGGTGGCCTAGTATACCGGAGCACTGGCACCAACGCACTCGGCGTAGTTGCCCTTTCGCCCCCAGGCTCTGCTGCCGCTGCTCTGCTGCCGTTGCTCTGCTTCCATTGCTCTGCTGCTCTGCTGCTGGGTCGATGATCGGATAGACAATGATGGAACGGGCGACCTTGTTTGACGCTTATATAGTAGAACAGAAAATATCAGAGGTGTCAGATACTCGCATCTGATGTCTCGGTTGGAGAAAGTATAAGAATATAAAAAAATCAATCGATTTTCACCATCTTTAGACAATGGTTTACTTTTAACCATTTTTCAATAGTTTACAGAATGAAATCAATAGTTTTGAAACATTCAGCAAATTGCTAGAAATATTTCCAATCGATTGATACCATTATCTCGTAAATCTATCGAGAGACGGTTGAGTTATTATCGTTCAAAATCTTTTAATTTTTCGTAACGCATCCAAAATGACTGTTTTCAATTTTGTACCCCCGTATGTTGCCAAAAGACGTTATCTAACGTCAAAACAAGTTTTAGTTTTAAGTAATCTAGTCTAGTCTGTACGACGTAGTCGAAGACGGAGTGCAAAAAATAAAATAAATTATGGGGCTTATTACGGATGTCACTTCACGGTGAAAACTTGTCACTTGTCGTCACGGTGAAGTGATTCCCATTTGATTTGTACGGCAATCACGGCTCTTATTCTGAGTATCACTTCCTTATCACCGTGTAGTGACACCCGTAATAAGGCCCTATATAGTCGGTAGTGATGAGGATGTATTCACGGAAATCGTTAACGTTGGGATTTTTAATAACGAAACTGCGTTTTGTTTTAGTTTCTACTACACTAGAAAAATTCCAAACATCTTTATTGACGAATTTCCATGTGATATTCCCGAGGGGGACGACTCTATCTACGATGCAGAAAATATTGTGCTATGCTGTGGCTAGCTGCGCGCACGCTGAGTAGATAGAAAGAAGATTGATGACGATTCTGAAGATTTCCTGCAAAAAGATGATGCTCGATGCAAGTAGATGCAACAAATGAAAGAAGATTTTTCGAAGGTTGATTCGCTAGTGTGAGATTTGTTGAGCATCTTAACTTAAGATTTAGATGTGTCGCCCCCCTCGGATATTCCACATGATTTTCATTTGATCACGCATAAACAGACTCCACTCAAAAGTTCACATGAAATTTATGTGTCAAATGAATAATATGTATGGTTACACATGGCTTCTATGTGTACACATATTAAGTATGTGTCTGACACATGGATATCATTTGTTGATCACATTGCAAAAATTCATGTGTGGGACACATAAAAATAATCTTTGAAATTTTCTTAGTGTAGTTGAGAGTAATGCAATCCATCTGGCAGGGATCTTCAGAAAACTAAAGACATGCACCTTTGAGTATCTCCCCGGATGCGTTTATTCATCACCAGCATTTCAAAGAGGCTAACATCAATTTCTCTGAATAAAAGATCGTACATGCAAATTATCGACACCATTAAAGCAACAATCAATATGAAACTAACGATTTTAAATTGGCTCACTACTTGACTAGCCTATTGGTCCCAAGCAAACGATTAACGTACCCCATTCTAGTCGAAATTCTAGTACTACGCACTGTTTGTTTTGATTCGCTATGAAAGTTTGACAGATAAAATGAGGGGTTAGTGGATTTTCCTATGTTTCGAGGGGTGAATCGATTAGCTTGGGACCGAAGAGAGTATCAGAGCTGAGCCCAAAAGTTGAGCACGTTATTTCGGGACCTTCTAGTCTTGGAGTTACCTCTATGATTAAAGCGCAGACAAACAGACATAACTCATTAAATATTTCTCACTGTAAAACATCGTTGCTAAAACATTACCGCCATCTGTTGAGTATACTGTGGTGGGCACTACACTGAACAGATGACGGTAGTGTGTAAACGTCAAACGCAAGGAAATTGACTATGAGTGCCACAGAAGACGGTACTACCAACTACGATACTTTCAAATTGTCCGTTAAATGATTGTTCGATGAACAACTTACGAGAGTTATGTCTGTTTGTCTGTGATTAAAGGGTGTCCCCCATCAAATTGCATCACGGAAAAAAACGCTGTAGAAAATTACCTAGTAGACCGATCTTTTTCAAACTATCTGACAATTAAAAATAACCCATTAGTAAGCTTTTGTCATATTTCTTTAATTCAACTTCAAAACCATAACCGTACGCTCGAACCTTACGCTTAACTCCACTCATTAGGTTCTATACAACATCTGACTACAGCTTCTTCTGTACGTAAACCCACTTTTTCTTCATGTATTCCTCAGATTTTACCACCTTGGGATGCTTCCGTAGTGCCTGCTTCATAATAGGCCAGTATTTTTCGATGGGGCGTAGTTCCGGTGCGTTGGGGGGTTCATGTCCTTGGGTACGAAAGTGACCCCGTTGTTTCAACAGAGAAAGCAGACGCTTCTGTAGACACTCCTTGAGGTAGATCTCCCCGTTTACAGTCCCGGTAGTCACGAACGGCGCACTATGTTTGCCACATGAGCAGATCGCTTGCCAAATCATGTATTTCTTGGCAAACTTTAAAAGTTTCTGCTTCCTTACTTCCTCCTGAACATCAAACTTGTGCTGGGCGGTGAAGAACAGTAGCCCCGGAAGCTGCCGGAAGTCCGCCTTGACGTAAGTCTCATCATCCATGATTTGACAATGAGGCTTCGTCAGCGTCTGGGTGTACAGTTTCCGGGCCCATGACTTTCCCACCGGATTTAGCCCTTCGTCGCGATTTGGAGCCTTCTGCACTTTGTACGTATGCACTATGCAGTCAATCCCGGTCCTTGACTTTAAAGACGAAAGACTTGGCCAGATTCAACTTTTTGGCCACTTCCCTGACCGAAGCATTGGTATTCTGTGATCCTGATCACTAATAGAACATCCATTCTGACCGCATTTCTCCTTTCGTTCGATGCTCAGAGTTTCGTAGTAACGTTTAATCACACGACTCACCGTTGACTGCACGATTCCGAGTTGTTTTCTGATGTCCCGATGAGAGAGTTGAGGATTGTCCAGGTGCTTGTGCAAAATCAATTCACGACGTTGCTTTTCGGGTGACGCCATTTTTTCCAACTTTCGAAAAACTGGCAGCGATAAAAATACAGTGTAAACAATACACTCTAAACTACTTCTACCTTCTACCTAACATCAAGAGAAAATACCCAATAGGCAATTTTCTACAGCATTTTTTCCGTGATGCAGTTAGATGTGGGACACCCTTTAGGTAAAGGAATGATTTCTGCACCAACTTGCATCGTAGCTCACTGGAGTAGGCATTGAGTCACGAGAAATTGACGATTGAAGTCATTATTTACAAAAGCAGATTTGCCCCAATGAAATGTTGACACTGAATTGTTAATTATTGCGGGTTTGGTACCAATCAAAAGATAAAACAATGTAGAGAAAATTTGATCGTGAAAAGATAATCTACCGTCCAGGAAAAGAATCTTCCTGTACACATGATGCCTTAGTTAGGATCTAAACGCAATTTTGTTTAGTTAGTATTTTTATTGCATATAAAAAGTGTCCAATATAATAGTAAATATGCGCTGCGGAAATTGTGGTTCCACTCGGTTGTTCGATTTTAGAAATGTTTGGTATAATCCGGAAGCGATCTGCATTTTTCAAAAGAACTTCATGCCTACATTCAGAAAAGTTTGGATACGTTGGGGAAGTTTTGTCTTGTTTCGTGAAGAGTTGTTTTTTTTTCCCTTTGGTTTGTTTTTTCCGTCGATCTTGTTTTCCGTGCTGAGCACCAATGCTACCGACGTGCCAGGAAGGCAGCTCCCACACCTGGATCCTACCTATCGACCCATCAACTCATGAACCGGGGACCAACGGCTTTACTTCCCATCCGAAGGAAGGCGTGATCAGAGATGTTATGCCTCAGAACATCCCGGCGGCGCCGACTGGTATTGAACCCAGGCCTGCTGGGGTGAGAGGTAATCACGCTTACCACTACACCACCGGCGCCGTTAAGAGTTGTTTCAATCCTCAATTTCTCAGATGGAGAAATGACCTGCTTCCTTATGATGTTCGTTTATATGCATATTTTAGTTGAAACCCTGTCAGAGTGTTTCTGACCACGCATTAATAATTAGGTTTTATGATACTATGAAAACATTTTGGTCCAGGTATTAATCAAGAAAAGTAGTACAAGTTTGCTATCCACCTACGGGTATTTCCCCGAAATTTTGAAAATTTCTTAGTAGATATACATAAATCCTTTAAGTCCTGAAAACCTCCCTGAACATCTTAGAACTTCCCTGAAGTAATTCTGTAATTTTCTCTGTAGATTTTCATGATTCAATGAATATTTGCAAATATCTCTGCACAATTCACTATAGTATTAAAAGTTAATCTAGAAATTTTTGAGCTTCCCGGAAGTTTTACGAAGTTCTCTGAAGATCTACTATTTTTTCTGAAGTTGTGCAAATATCTCTAAAGATCAGCGAACTTTGCTGAACTCCTGTACATTTTTCTTAAAATCTAAGAACCTCAAAAAAATTCTGAAAATTTATTTAAACATCTGCAGATTTTTCAGTAGATTTACCATCTACCATCTGAACTTTTTTGAAGTTTCTAAATTTTTGTAAAGTTTTCTATTGTTCTGTATTTTTGCTCCAAAGATCTACGAACTGCCCCGAAGTTTAATAAATTTCTCAGTAGATCTCCGAATTTCTCTAAAGTTCTGTGAATTTCTTTGTGGATTCTTGAACTTCCATAAAATCCTGCAGCTTTATCTGAAATTCTTTAAAATTTCCCAAAGCTCTACAAATTATCTGAAAATATTTGAACTTCCCTGAAGTTTAAAAAAAATCTATGAAGTTTTGTAAATACTTCCAAAGATCGGCAAACTTTACCGAAGTCTGAGAGTTTTGCAATTTTGTCTAAAAAGGTACGAACTTCCTGAAGTTCTACATACTTCCTCTAAGGTCTACGGACTTCACTGAAGTTCTTCAGATCTATCAATTTTCAGCTTCCATGGAGTTCTGCAAAATCTTGGACTTTCGTTCTTTACTGAGACTTGTTTTTGAAATTGAAGTACTTTTCTGAAATTTTACGAACTTTTCTGAAGGTCTCACATTTTTCTGAAGCTGTGAAGCTTTCTAATTCTCTGAATGTCTCTGCAGATCTGCAGATTTCTCTTAATATCTACTCTTCTAAAGTTGTGCAAATATCTTTAAAGTTCTGTAAAGTTGTCTGAAGTTCCGCAGGTCTATTCTCAAGATCTACGAGTTACCTTGAGTTACCTCTCTGAAGATCTGAAAAATTCTTAGTAGGCTCTTAGACTTTCCTGATGGCCTGAAAATTTCCCTGAAAGCTGTTCTAAATTCCCTAAAGTTACATATTTCAAAAAATTGGTGAACTTCTCTAAAGTTCTGCAATCTTCTGTAAAAATCCAGTAACATCCCTGAGATCCTGAAAATTTATTTGAAAATCTGCAAACCTTCTTGATGGTCTCCAAATTTGTCTAAAGTTCTTGTGATTTTTCAGAAGTTTTGTAAATTTATTTAAAATTATATACAGTTTTTTTTAAGTTCTGTAGTTCTACCATAGAGGTAACTCTAAGACTAGAAGGTCCCGAAATAACGTGCTCAACTTTTTGGCTCAGCTCTGGTACTCTCTTCGGTCCCAAGCTAATCGATTCACCCCTCGAAACATAGGAAAAACCAATAACCCCTCATTTTATCTGTCAAACTTTCATAGCGAATCAAAACAAACATTGCGTAGTACTAGAATTTCAACTAGAATAGGGTACGTTAATCGTTTGCTTGGGACCAATAGGCTACTAAAGTGGTGAGCCAATTTAAAATCGTTAGTTTCGTATTGATTGTTGGTTCTACTGTGGAGATCTACGAACTTCCCTGAAGCTCAACAAATTTCTCAGGAAATCTCCAAGCTTCTCTAAAGTTTTATAAATTTCTGTAAACTGTGTTACTTTGTCATTCTTTAGAACAGGCTTGGACTTTAAATGATAATTAAAAATTTCAAATGAACTACAGTTGAAAAGACGCATCTGTGTCACTTAACAAATGCATACATGTACACCACACAACCAATCGGTGGAAACTAACGATTTTAAATTGGCTCACTACTTGACTAGCCTATTGGTCCCAAGCAAATCGATTAACGTACCCCATTCTAGTCTAAATTCCAGTACTACACTATGTTTGTTTTGATTTGCTATGGAAGTTTGACAGATAAAAAGAGGGGTTCGTGGATTTTCCTATGTTTCGAGGGGTGCATCGATTAGCTTGGGACCGAAGAGAGTACCAGAGCTGAGCCAAAAAGTTGAGCACGTTTCTTCGGGACCTTCTGGTCTTAGAGTTATCTCTATGACACCACACAAAGTTAAGAAATAAACATCATTTAAAGTAAAAAAAAAACCCAAACCCAACAATGCCCAGGAATTTCTCTATTCTCTAAAATACGATCCCAAACATGTTTGGTTTGGTATTTTAATTTTTAATTAGCCGAATCTAATGGCAACATACATTAACACAATTACCCTAAACATCACTTATCGAACTTCTTGTTTTAGTGCTTATCCAATACCTTCTCCAGTAGATCGTTCATACTGGTCAGCAGCATTCGGGGATCTTCCACCAAACCCGCTCCGACCATAGCATTGGAGAACAACTGTTTGGCTAGCAGTTCCGCCAGCTCCGGATCTGATGTGGTCAGCTTGTGGAGTTTCGTGATGATTGGGTGTCTAAGAAAGAAAAGAAACATTAAAGCTTAACTATATACTGAATCGCCTAATCGGCACTTACTTCGGGTTAATCTCCAACTGAGGCTGCAGCAGGGCGTACCGATGTTCTTCGCTCATGTTGTGACTTTGGGTTTTGATGAAATGCCGTGCCGCTGCCATTTCTTCCACCGTCACAACGCAAGGATGGGCGTCGAGTTTGTTCGTCGTCTTCACCGATGTAACCATTCCGGTCAGCTTTTGCTTGATCCACGGAACCAGTTCGTCGATTTGTGTCTTGAGCAGAGAACCTTCGATCTGCTGTTCGGACGAATCATCCGATTTGTCGGATCGACGCATTTCCTTCTCTACGGACACGAGGTTTTTCCCCAGAAACTGGCCCAGCTGCATAAGAACCAACTCGTCGTAGGCTTCGTAGCAGAACAAGACTTCGAATCCTTTCTTCTTCAAGGATTCATAATAGGGAGATGCTTCGGCCAGGGTTCTGTTCGGGGCGGCCAGGTAGTAGATGTCTTTCTGTCCATCCTGTTGGCGATTGCAGTATTCCGGAAGACTAACCTTTTTTCCATCTTCCTTGCTGGTTTCGAATCGTAGAAGTTTAGAAATTTCTTCCTTTTCCTGGGTCTCCTGGCTGGTTACAATTCCTTCCTTCAGAAATAGACCGTAGTCTTTGTAGAACTTGTCGTAATTTTCCGGATCCTTTACAGCACGATCGTGGAGGAATCGCAGCACGCGGTTGGTCAGAACGGTGCGAAGTTTCCGAATGAGGGCGCTATTTTGCAACAGCTCACGACTGAGATTCAGAGGGATGTCTTCAGAATCGACGACACCCTTAACGAATCTGAGCCACTTCGGGAGAAGGTTTTCAGTTTTCGATTGGATCAGTACTTTACGAGTGTACAGGGCGACACCAACGTCAGCATCACGGGACATCTCGAAAAGGCCCGGTTTTCCCTCAGGGAAATAAAGCAAAGCACGAATGCTCAATGGAACGTCTGTTTTGTAGTGAAGTGTGTATCGTGGAGTATCAAACGTATTTCCAACGAAACGATAGAACTCGTTGTGCTGATCCTGGCTGACATCCTTTGGCTCCATTAGCCAAATCGGTTGAATCTGATTCGCTTGCTTGCCATTCAAAAAGATCGGGCTTCCTACAAAGTTACTGTATTTGCGTATAACCTCCCGGATTCGATCTTCATCGGCAAATTCACGACAATCCGCCTTAAGGTGGATGGTAATTTTCGACCCAATTTGAACATTCTCGGCTTCCTGAATTTCGAAATTACCCGAACCATCGGAGCTCCATTTGTATCCAGGAGATCCTACCTTCGACGACCTAGTATAGACATCCACTCGATCGGCCACCATAAATGCCGAATAGAAACCAACTCCAAACTGGCCGATAATGTTCTGCGCATTATCCGCACTGGCTCCCTTCTCCTTAATCTGCTCCATGAAGTGCTTCGATCCTGACCTAGCAATCGTACCCAAATTCGCGATCAGTTCTTCCTTAGTCATACCGATGCCCGTGTCCTGAATGGAGAGAACTCGGTCCTGTTTGTTTGTTCCGATGTGGATCTCCAATGACCGATCGGCATCGGCGAAGTTCTTCTCTCCCTCGCCCGCCGTATGGATCGTGTATCGGAACTTTTCCAGAGCGTCACTAGCGTTGGAGATTAACTCTCGAACGAAAACCTCCTTATCGGAATACAAAGACCTAGCAACAATATCCAACAACATGCGTGTCTCCGCCTGGAACTCATGTTTGTCACTGTCCCCAACGGCTTTCTCCGAGTCACGAATTATCGAATGGTATCCAGTCTTTTCCTGGGCCGCTTCTGTGGAAAAGCATCGAATCGATCGGGACACTGGAGCTGGAAATGTATTTCGTGTATAGGAAATGAATGGATTGCGTAAGAATTTCAAACCTCGTCGGGATGACTTACCTAGGAGTCCATTTTCCACTCGTAATGCACGATTTGTTAGGTTCAATCCTGCGGAAATTGCTCTCCGATTGGACAAAGCCGATTTCGCAAGCTTTTGGAGGTGGAAAAATCGAGATGCACTCATTTTTATCACGTTTGATGAACGAATAATTCGACTTGCACGACCGACCGCCAAACTACAGTGATATGCTGCTGTCTGTCGCACTGATACTGCGCCTCGTGCATATGTTTACTACTGGAATCCCCCGAATAGCGCGGTGGGTGGTGCAATCCACCCACCGCAATTTCTCGGCAGTCGACCAACCACATGAGCTGATTTTCTGTATGTGAGAAGTTTATTGTTGAATCATACAAAAAATCAGCTCAATTCGAGGGAAGACTACTGATAAATTGCGGTAGATGAACTACACCACCCACCGCGCTATTCGGGGGATTTCTGTATGTTTATGCTGAAAGTGACAGCTTGACGACCGGCATGCTCACTTTGCGGCTGGGCAGCCGACGCCACATGAACGCTGGATGAAAATGAATGGAAATGAGTGCATACACGCTATTTCAAAACTACCCAAATTAGGGTGCATTCAACCAGATCGGTCAAAACTAAACGTACTCAAAAATAGGTAAACTATGTTGGGAATGACAAGTTGACAAATGAGCAACGTCGACCGGATTCATGTCGATGTTGTCCATTTGCCATCCTGTCACTCCCAACATTGTTTACCCATTTTTGGGTAGGTTCAGTTTTGACCGATCTGGGTAGATGCTACCCAAATTTGGGAAGTTTTGTAATAGCGTGTAGACCTGTGACCTGACCATATACGAATATACGTTGTATACGAACGAGTATCCGAATACAACGTATGATTCGTCTAATTTTGCATAGCATTTGGAATGTAAAATTAGACGAACTATACGTTGTATTCGGGGTATTCGTATACAGCGTATATTCGTTATAAGTCAGGTAACACAGTAGCCAAAAGCGTAAGAAGCACGATGAGGGATGGGTCTAAAACATTAATTCACCGGTACTTTCTGTAATTATACACTATACCTTAGACGTTCGCTAACTGAAAGACTTTTAACCCTTTTAACCGGCTCCGACCGCATATCACGTATCTTAAACTTGTTTCAGTCAGCGGACTTTCATTTAACAGACACTTCAGTTAATGGTCTTTCACCTAGCGAACGTTTAGTGTTTTTCAATTTAAAGTATATTTTAAAAGTTCCCTCACATTAGCGCAGAATTAACTCTATATACGGACCACGTGCAAATTTATGGTACAAGCGATGAGTGAAGTGAGTTCCGCCAATCACGCGCCAATGCTAGAATAATGCTTAGCCATAATCAATCAGCTGTTTTCATTCCTTCGTAGAGGTAAACAAACCTTCGTCGTAAGCATAAAAGTTTCAATTTATTTTTATTGTAGGTATTGAAAATTTAAAAGAAAAATCATCAAAATGCTCCTCATACACCTCCAACGACGAAGCATATCGACATCATCTCAACTGGCCTCATTCGGCAGATGGTACCGTGGACTGTGGCAGCGCAAGTCGGACAATGAACCTCCCTTTGATCATGTTACGCAAATCGGTGACCCGGTACTCCGACAGAAGGCGGAACTCGTTCCAGTCGAAGCCATTCATTCGCCGGAAGTTCAATTTCTCGTCAAGAATATGACGACTGTTCTGCGAAAGTTTGACTGCGTGGGATTGGCTGCACCTCAAATTGGAATATCACTGAGAGTTTTGGTCATGGAGTTCGAGGAGAGGTTGAAAGAGTACTACACCAACGCTGAATACAAGATCAAGGAGATGGAAACTCTACCACTGACGGTAAGTTTAGAATTCGCTTTAATTTTTTTTAATGACTAATATGTACGGAATTATAGGTTTTCATCAATCCGGAACTGAAAGTTACAAACTACGAGAAAAGGAGTTTTCCGGAATCGTGCGCTAGTGTGAAAGGATACAGTGGGGAAGTGCCACGGTTTGCTGAGATCCTACTGAGTGGATTCGATGAGAAAGGACGGAATAGGGAATTAACGTTGAAAGGATGGAATGCGCGAATTGCTCAGCACGAAATGGATCATCTGAATGGTATTATTTACACGGACGTTATGAAAAGGGAAACATTTTCCTGTACCTGTTGGCACGCTGTAAATGTAAACCGCGGGAGAGTGAGGATATCTTTCCATGAAAAATAAACGGCCGTATGCACATGCAAGTGCTGTGTAGGAAGATTTTTTGTAAATAAACATATGAAGGATAATTAAATTGTGTTCTTTTTAATCTTGTGGCAGCAATTAATAATTAGGGGAAATTACTTTGAATTGTTCTTGGCATTTTTAAATCAATTATTGGATTTATCATGTAGCATTGCAAGTTAAATTTGAAAAAAGCGATACAATCGCAATAGAAAACCAAATGGTACGTTTG
Source organism: Ochlerotatus camptorhynchus (assembly GCF_037179485.1). NCBI lineage: Eukaryota > Metazoa > Arthropoda > Insecta > Diptera > Culicidae > Ochlerotatus > Ochlerotatus camptorhynchus. The sequence continues at coordinate 4,857,833 of NW_027040988.1, forward strand.
AACCCGCTGGAAATTCGTCCCTATACCTGAACCCTGATGGTACGCCCAACATCAGAACAAGCCTCTGACTTGAGAATGAAATCTATCGCTGAAACATGTTCGTGTTCCTGGCCATATAGAAGTTTACTGTTGTTCAGCGGGTCAAGACATTTTGGTTGGTGCGCTAGTGTGCTTGTGAACTTTCGGAATATGCTGAATCTCGAGATCCTGATCATCTACTGTTTATTTATTTATTTATTTATTATTCTCTTCATCGGACTTTTGTTGTCTAAATGAAGATTGATGGGGAAAAGCCTATTTAGCAAATATTTGCGCAAATAGGCGTAAAAACCCCATACCTTTTCAAAATACAAGGAACAATAGATAATAATAATAATACTATGGTCTTCATCATAAAAAAAAATAACCTCGTCCTATGGCATGGAGTTGTCCTTGGATCAATCGAGGCCGTCATCGCAGAGTTGATCAAGAACAAAAAAGGAAACAGGTAGCAAAATTCATCAGATGTATTATCGTTTCAGTTGAAAACCGGAAAATCCCACACGCGCCAATTGAATTTACTCTCGTTCTGTATGTTAAACATAACGTCGGACATAGTGCGCTGAATTCGCACAATGATGCGCTATTCAGCGCACTATGTCCGACGTTATGTTTAACGTACAGAACGAGGGTAAAATCGAATGTCGCGTGTGGGTTTTCCGGAGTCCAACTTGAACGACAATACATGAATGGACAGCTACTCACCGTCTTGCAACAATTTGCTGATTGAAAGCAGTTGCATGTGTCACCTATCCAGCAGACTACGTTGAATCCGTTGAATCGGTGTCATGTTGTACATGACTCATAACGAATATACGTTGTAACCACGGGTTCATATACGCTGTCTAATTTTACGTTCGTTATGCTATGTTACATTGGAACAGGTACAATCCCACGGATACAACGTATATTCGTTATAAGTCAGGTAACACAGTACAGGTATACCTCAAACGGCGCCGGTGGTGTAGCGGTAAGCGTGATTACCTCTCACCCCAGCAGGCCTGGGTTCAATCCCAGTCGGCGCCGCCGGGATGTTCTGAGGCATAACATCTCTGATCACGCCTTCCTTCGGATGGGAAGTAAAGCCGTTGGTCCCCGGTTTATGAATTGATGGGTCGATATGTAGGGTCCAGGTGTGGGAGCTGCCTTCCTGGCACGCCGGTAGCATTGGTGCTCAGCACGGAAAACAAGATCGACGGAAAAAACAAACCAAAGGAAAAAAAAAGGTATACCTCGATATAACGTAACTGTCACTTGGTCATGCCAATTTGAATGATTGAATTGTTATTTGTGAGATATCGACGATGGAATTCAAAAGTGACAGTTACGTTATACCGAGGTATACCTGTATACAGGTTAGGAAGTTGCTGTCTTTGGGAAAGTCGTTCAAGGGACTTAATGAGGCTTCTGCCAAATGGTAGGTAAATTAGTTCAGAATTTTATCACAACGTAGCTCTAGTGTGAATGTAATTTTCCTTCTGGGACTATATCTCGTGATCATTACCTTCTTGGAGGTTGCTGTCTTCGGGAAAGTTGTTCAAGTAATCAATGCCTTCCAGATTATTTCAGAAATATATCAAGATATATCTAATACAGGTAGTTCATATGTACACCAAAGAAGCGTCGTGAGATAATTCTGAGTTAATATCACGGAGAACAAATTATAGCAGACGCAATTATTTTTCCGGTCAAAATAACTATATTGTTCAATTGTTTTAGAGATAACTCGAAACTATAGTTGATTTGACTATATATAGAGAGCAACAACTATATTCCATAGTTGGTTCAACTGTATTTTTCAGTAGATGAACATACGTCAAAATTCAAAATACAACTATGCTTTAGTTGATTCAAGAAAACTGTTGTTAGAAAAACAAAATTTTACAATGTTTATTAGACGAACTGCTCTTCATTATCGACATATTTATGAAGTTTGTTTTACTTCTTTATCGATCTCAAAAACACAACTGCAAAATCATTAAAAAGTGAACAAGAACATTCAAGTTAGGTTTGAACCGTGTTCATCTGCGTGAGAGCCAGCTATCTTATCGCCTGCTTTATGCATCACAAGTTAAAGATATGTGGATTTGTGATGATCACTTGAAACCAAATTATGTAAATAAATTACATTTGACGGTTGTTATAATTGATCAAAGTTATAGTTGAATTGAGTATAAGGTGGACAGTTGAATCTATTAGGTAGATATGATTGAGTTGACGGTCAAATTAATGTTGGAATAACTATAGGTTTCTTTGAAACAACAATCTTTTTCCATGTGAAATTAACTATTAGGTTTGTTATCTTAACTTAACGAATTTGTTCTCCGTGCTCTCTCGCCTTGCATTAGTTTACGGTTTTCTTTCGCTTACCCACATTCCTAAATGAAATCATCCGAGACTATACATATCAAGCTGAACACTGCACCAGGTCCCATGCAACCTCGACCGATTCTCCTCGTCCACCCCCTCTCTCGTTAACAACCCGAGCACAAAACCGTTTCTTGTTGTGTTTGATTGACTGTGAATCAATCAGATTAGGGTAGAGAACTACTTCGGCCTAATCGCCCATTTTGGGCCTATCGAGCAGAAAACCATGAAATCCATGATTTCAGAGTAAACAAGTCAATTATGCGTTTGATAGATACTTTAGTTAATAAGCTACCGAACGAAGTCAATGAGAACGCGTGATATGAAGATTTGCACCCATTATTCTCAAAAACAAAAGAAGCGCTCCGACCGAATCAATTTTTATATTCATCCGATAGGCCGAAGTGAATTCAATTCCGGAGTGATTTGAGATTTGGGCGTAATTGCTTTTGTAAACAAACACGTCAATCACCGAATTCTCACGAATAAAATCTCTATCTTGTAAACAAACTATACCAAATGACAGACCAATCAATCCTTTATCTGATTGTGTTATTGGTTTTCGAGATTGAAGTTTTATTCGCGATAAATCGGCGATTGACGTGTTTGTTTACAAATGTAATTACGCCCAAATCTCAAATCACTCCGGAATTGCGTTTCAAAGGCGTTTCAATGCGTTAGGCCGAGTTTAGAATCCGTAGGCCGAGTTTGGCGTCAAGAAGCAGTGTTAGACTTTTGACAATATCTCAACGATTGGTTTCTCTTTATCAAATCTTTTGGTACGTACGGAAAGGTAAATAAATTTGGAAGCCATCAGTAACAATAACATTCCGTTTGGTGCTAAACTGCGCTAGATTAAAAAAGACTAAGTTCGGGTTGTGCTTAATAGGCCGGAAATGGGGTATTTAACCCTATAAAAAAAAAGGTAAAAATAAACGCAAAACAACGTGCTTTCTACAGAATTTTTTGATAGAATTTACTGGATTATCATCTAGGTTCTACTTAAACACTCCGTAAAAGATACGGGAGAAGTCACGTAGCTATTACGAGAAATTCCAGTGGGATGAGAGTTCATTAGTTCATTCTGTGCTACATATGATCCACGTGAGTGCTACGTGAAAAGTGCGATGGAAAAAAGCCACGCTTCGTTCATACCTGGTACGCAGCTGAGAAGTAATAACGTTTTTCAGTCCGCATCGTGCTCTCTTGCCGTGCGGATCTATTTGCTTTTTGCTGAAGGAAGTGTTACTACTACCTAAAGCTACAACAAATTTAAACAGCACTTTTCAGTGCTCAACCTGTAAAAAAAAAAAAAAAAAATTCTACCTTGTTCAACTCTTATTCCTCTTCGATCCTTGTTTGGACCCTACCCGAGGTAATCCTTCTTGGATATCGATTTGGAAAATTCCTCTTCGATCCTTCAGATTCTTATAGTAATCTGCTTGGAAGTCGATTTGGATAAAAAAATTACTGCCGCCATGGCGCCTAAACGCAAAAGAAAGGGGCAAACTCTTGACCCCCCTTCTGAAGAAATTAATTTGAGTAATCAATTTGATTTGCTCACGGATGATGAGAATGATCCATCATCCAAGAAAAATTCTAGTAAACTTTCCCGGCTTAATGCCAAGAAGGAAAAGATTCCCCCGTATTGTGATAACCACTACCGATTTCCATGCTCTTCGCATGGAACTTTTGAATTTCGTGAAAGTTAAGTTTTCACTACAAATTGGACGTCGGGGTGAATGCCGTGTATTGGCTGAAACCTTGGACGGATTTAAATGTCTTCTCAAGTATCTTACTGAGAAGAAGCACAAATTTTTTACTTACGACACCAAAACTGAACGTGTGTTCAAGGTTGTCATGAAAGGACTGCCCAGTGGTGAATCCCTGGATCAGATCAAAGATGAACTGGCAAAATTACTTGGAGTTGTGCCACTCCAAGTAATCAAAATGAAAATGAAATCCCGTCCTGGCGATTCGCGCAACGGGATTTCTAATGATTTTTATTTAGTTCACTTCAAGTCTAGTGAACTAAACAACCTTAAGGCCTTAGAAAAAGCTAGCCTTATGCTCCATGTCCGAGTGAAGTGGGAACACTTCAGGAAGACTAGAGGAAATTTCCAAAACCTCACCCAGTGCCGTAAGTGCCAGGGATGGGGTCACGGAACTAAAAATTGCTACATGCCAGCTAAATGCATGAATTGTGGTGATTCCTCTCACGCAAAGGACGACTGTCCTGTGAAGGAAGATCCTAAGAAATTTAAATGTTCAAATTGTGGTGAAAACCACAAATCCAATTTTTGGGAATGTAAGACTCGCAAAGCGATCCTACAATCTCGTTCTAGCCGTCAGGTAGGAAACGCTCCACGTTTCCGACCAGGTACAAATTCCTCTGCTGTTAACAACGGTCAGCGAGGAACAAATTCTACATTCGTACCCGTAGGTACAAATATCACCCCTGCTTCAAATTTTTCATCTGTACCTACTCCTCTCGCTGCTAACAATGTTCAGCGAGTTAATGGAGCTACCTATGCTGCTATTGCACCGGGTAGAAATCAAAATACTAACCAACGTTCTAACGGAAATTTTGACAATTTTGACTTAGGAAGCATTACTGCCCCCAAAATGGAATTTTTACAGAATTCATTAATTGACATGATTTCTGATATGCTTAAATCTAACTCCATGTTTGATGCTATTCAAACTGGAGTAAAATTTGCAAATAATATTGTCATGACTTTAAAATTCAGTAATGGATTTTAAAGCATTAAATATTGTAAATTGGAATGCTCGATCTCTTAAAGATAATGAAGACGAGCTATTTAATTTTTTAAGAGTTCATAACGTGCATATTGCCGTTATAACTGAAACGTTCCTTAAACCTGACCATAAGGTTAAGAAGGACGCAAATTACTTGATTTATAGAAATGATCGTCTGGATGGACCCTGTGGTGGCGTTGCCATCATTATTCATAGACGAATCAAACATAACATTCTTTCTTCATTTGAAACCAAAGTTTTTGAAACTTTGGGGGTTTCTGTTGAAACAAAATTTGGACAACTTACGTTTATAGCTGCCTATTTGCCATTCCAATGCGTAGGCCAGCAAAAGAATTTTCTCAAGGGTGACCTCCAGAAACTTACCCGTCATAGGTCTAAATTCTTCATTATTGGTGATTTTAATGCAAAACACCGCTCATGGAATAATGCTCAAAGCAATTCCAATGGTAATATTCTGTTTGATGATTGTTCTGCAGGTTATTACACTATTCAATATCCAAACAGCCCAACATGCTTTTCTTCTGCAAGAAATCCCTCCACTATTGATTTGGTCTTAACTGATTCATGTCAACTTTGTAGCCAACTGGTTACCCATGCTGACTTCGGTTCTGATCACCTTCCAGTAACTTTTGAAATATCCCAAGAAATAATTTGTAATCCCAACAGCTCTACTTTCAATTACCATAGAGCTGATTGGGAGCAGTATCGAACATTTATGGAATATAACTTCGATCCAAACATTCCTTTGCAAACCAAAGATGAAATTAATTATGCTCTTGAATCTCTGACTACTTCTATAGTTGCAGCAAGAGCTGCCTCAGTACCAAAATGCGAGGTTAAATTCGATTCAATTATAATAGACGATGATCTTCAGCTCTTGATCCGTCTTAAAAATGTCCGTAGGAGACAATATCAAAGAACACGCGATCCTGCCATGAAAGTTATCTGGCGGGATTTGCAAAAACAAATTAAAAAGCGATTCTCTGCCCTGAGGAACAAAACTTTTGAAAATAATATTTCTAAATTAGACCCGAGTTCCAAACCCTTTTGGAAACTCACAAAAATTTTGAAAAAACCTCAAAAGCCAATTCCAGCGCTTAAAGAAGGTGGTAAAATTTTGATCACAAATTTGGAAAAAGCTCAGAAACTTGCTAAGCAATTCGAGAGTTCCCATAATTTCAGTTTGGGTCTTACTAGTCCTATTGAGAATCAGGTTGCTCGGGATTTTCTGAATATTTTCTCTCAGGAAAATATTTTTGATGATTCCTGGGGGACTGATTTGGACGAAGTAAGGTCTATAACTAAAAAATTTCAAAATATGAAAGCTCCAGGTGATGATGGAATTTTCTATATCCTCATCAAAAAACTCCCAGAGAGTACCTTGTCTTTCTTGGTAAAATTATTTAACAGATGTTTCCATTTGGCATACTTTCCTGATAAATGGAAAAATGCAAAAGTTGTTCCAATTTTGAAGCCGGATAAAAATCCAGCTGAAGCTTCTAGCTACCGTCCAATAAGTTTGCTTTCTTCAATAAGAAAATTTTAAATAGAATGATGCTTCACATCAATACGAACTCAATTTTTTCAGATGAGGAGTTTGGATTTCGCCATGGGCATTCAACTACTCATCAACTCTTAAGAGTTAACAATTTAATTCGTTCAAACAAATCTGAAGGCCACTCAACTGGAGTTGCTCTTCTAGACATAGAAAAAGCATTCGACAGTGTTTGGCATGAAGGTTTGATTGCTAAATTGAAAAAGTTTAATTTTCCACTTTATATTATGAAATTAGTTCAAAATTATTTAACTGACAGAACTCTTCAAGTAAATTATCAAAATTCCAAATCTAATCGACTACCTGTTAGGGCAGGAGTTCCTCAGGGTAGCATTCTTGGGCCTATATTGTATAACATTTTCACTTCGGACCTCCCTGATTTGCCTCAGGGTTGCCACAAATCTTTGTTCGCTGATGACACAGGCATTTCCGCTAAAGGAAGAAGTCTTCGTGTTATTTGCAGCAGACTGCAGAAAAGTTTAGATATTTTCTCTTCTTATTTACAAAAATGGAAGATTTCTCCCAACGCTTCCAAAACTCAACTTATAATATTTCCACATAAGCCCAGGGCTTCCTTTTTGAAACCTAGTAGTAGTCACATAGTCACTATGAACGGAGTTCCAATTTCCTGGTCAAACCAAGTGAAATATCTTGGATTAATACTTGACCAAAAATTAACTTTTAAAGATCACATTGAGGGCATTCAAGCCAAATGTAACAAATATATAAAATGTTTGTATCCTCTTATAAACAGGAAATCCAAACTTTGCCTGACGAATAAACTTCTAATATTTAAACAAGTTTTTAGACCGGCCATGCTTTACGCTGTGCCAATATGGTCTAGTTGCTGCACTACCAGGAAAAAAGCACTTCAAAGGATTCAGAACAAAATTCTGAAAATGATTTTGAAGTTGCCTCCCTGGTACAGTACAACCGAAGTACATAGAATTTCGAATGTTGAGACTTTAGCACAAATGTCCAACAAAATAATTAATAATTTCAGGCAAAAGTCGTTGCAATCCTCAATTGCAACGATTAATTCCCTTTATACTTAGATAAGATTAGTTTTAGTTTTTAGTTTTAAGCTATCAATTGTTATACTGACATGCAGGTTTAAAAAACCTGTTTAAAATACTGAATTGCCAAGACAGGAACAATGTAAAAACACTTAGATATATATCATAACAATTAAGGCTGGTACGTTACTGTAGTAACTGGAGCACCTAGGTTAAAAATGAAATGTAATTTATTTTGAATTTGGAACAAATAAAGAGTTAAAAAAAAAAAAAAAAAACCTCAAACATTAAAGTTGATATTTTTTTAATTCAATATTTTTTTATCATTTTTACATGTTAAGAGTATCTTAAATTGAATGATTTGTGCAGTTCTGTTGATAACATATTTTTTTATGGTTGTTATAGTGTAGCGATATTACAAATTTTTGAAAAAAATAGTAATGTTTCTTGTTACTGTTTTGCTCAAATATAGCAAAAAATAATGTGTTTATCAACTTGGTTGCTTCAGAAGAAATGTTCTTCGGCTTATTAAAATGGATCCGAGGAGGATCTGAGGTCGAGTCAGTATGATGGTGTTAGTGCAATCGTTCGAACTGTCAAAGTCAGAGTAAAGAAATCGACGAAATCCTAACAGCCCATTTTTGTGCAGTGCTTCAGAAGTTCAGTATTTTAAAATTGTAAAATGATAGAAGCGGAAATCGATTTGTCCAACTATCAGCTTGTCCTGAATGAGGAAGGGAATGTGCTACAGCAAGATGGACTTATATCTCTCAGAAACATTGCAGGTAAATATTTGTTTCATATCGTTCTAATGGAAAAACACTGAAGCAAGCATAGGAAATCCCCGATGTGTACGGCTGCGTGATTTTTTCAAATTGCGTTAGGCCCGATGCACACGTGCGGCAAATATTTGCATTTGAATACGAGTATTCCTAAACTGCAGCGGGACCCGCTGCATGATTTGCCGCACTTGTGCATCGGGCCTTAGATGAACACCTTACTATTCGGGGGTTTTCTGCAATCTTGTCTTTTCCAAACAAAATTCATCCGGTTTTTTAAAAGTAATACAAGCCTTCCCCCGTATTTCAAAGGATTTATCCTAGAATTAATAACTTGCATTTTTTTGTCAGATGGTAGTATCGTCGGAGTAAACTACACTTATGTTTCCAAATATTATGGTCTGCAAGCGGTGCATAATCCAGTGACTGAACCTGACGAAAAATGAGCCATCTCCGGCATGTGAATCAAATCAACCAGTTGCAACTCCAAGAACGGTGGTGTCCTGGACAGATGAACAAACGAAGTTCATGCTCGCTAAGTACAAGAAGTACATGGACAAGGTTGGACCATTAAACAAATTCAAAAATAAAAAACAACTGTGGTCCAAAATTAGCCAGGAGATTGAAGAGGCGGTGGGTGTCGAGTTCACTCCATCACAGGTGGAGAATCGATGGAAAAATGTCCTGAAGCGGACGAAAATTGCAGCCAAAAATAATAAGACGTCCGGGAGCACCATCATGCGGACAGCATTTGATGATGAGATGGCGCAAATCGCTGCGCTGGATGACTCGATTGAGCCAGAAGTGCTAATGACCCCAACAACCATCAAACGTAAAGCTCCAGTTCCCACTTGCTCTTCACCACACCCCAGCACAGCTGCTAAACGCAGATTGGTTGTCCATGAGAACACCAGTGAAGAACATCAGCCTTCAACATCCTCCGCTTCAACAAGCTCCGAGCAAACCACCGACAATCCAGATCATCCTTCGTCCCCTCTGCCACCGGAAAGTCGCCGTAATGTTCAGGCAAAGTTTTTGGAAGCATACCTCATGGAGTGCGAAAACCGCCAAACTCGCGCGGAGGAAAAGCAGAAACGACATGCTGAGAAAATGGAAAAGCTTGAGAAACTTACTGACATTTTTGCAATCATCGCTAACAACTTGGTCACTCGCTGAGCATTAATTTCATTTTAACTTGTAACCTGTTCTGAATAAACATGTTTAAAAAAACTAATAAAGTAATAAGGGAGATTATCTTTCACTTTGAGATAAGGTAAACGCTTAAATAGTGGTCGTACGTTAGAGCCGTTTGTTGCTTTAGTGGATTATTGTAGTCTCCAACTTCATTTGATTTTGACATCTAGCGTTTGTGTGTATTGGTGAACCCAGGTTGGATCTCAAAAAATCGACAGAGCGAACCTCTTCAAGTTTGAGTCAGACCCAGGGCGGATCTGGATCCAACCCACTCGAATAAAGAAACGTTTTGACAGCTGTTAGGGCGGATCTAGGGCGGAACTAGTTTCGCACTAGAAATAACCGAAAACGACATTAGTAATCAAAAGATAGCTAGAAAAATTAGCTTTCAGATAGGCTTTTATGTGTTTTGCGATTTTTTGCGAAAAGTGTTGAAATTAGGAATAACAAGTTAACGGCGCCGGTGGTGTAGTGGTAAGCGTGATTACCTCTCACCCCAGCAGGCCTGGGTTCAATCCCATTCGGCGCCGCCGGGATGTTCTGAGGCATAACATCTCTGATCACGCTTTCCTTCGGAAGGGAAGTAAAGCCGTTGGTCCCCGGTTCATGAGTCGATGGGTCGATAGGTAGGGTCCAGGTGTGGGAGCTGCCTTCCTGGCACGTCGGTAGCATTGGTGCTCAGCACGGAAAACAAGATCGACGGAAAAAACAAACCAAAGAAAAAAAAAGGAATAACAAGTTAAGTGTTCTTTGGGAAATATCCGTTTCTAAGTTATATAATCTGCGGTGTATACTGTAGCAAGCTTCACAATGCCTTTTTCTAAACACGTCAACACGCACACACATACAAACACGCACCATATATCTATCTCTTATGGTTCATGAGTTATATTTTTTTAACAAGCTGGTTAGGGTGGCCCCTAGACTATCGGCATTCTTTAAATATATTTTTATACGTTCACTTCTCGTGAAATTTTTATGCTAGACACTTCAAGAACTTTTTATGACGCATATTTTTGTTAAGTTGATATCTGTTTTATTTGAAAAGTTATGGCTAGTTTTTGCTGAAAAATATTACTTTTTTAAATTAAATTAAATGCTTTAAACAGAAAAAGCTCTTGCTGTTTATTTTTACCAAAAATGAAGAAAAAACTATGTTTCCAATAAAGAGATGAACTAGCCATGTAGCTAAAAATCTCTATAATAAAGAAAAAAAAAAGATGTTTCCAATGAAATTAAATGTTTGAAAATTGGTTTGCTCCATTTTGAGATATTGCCAATTAAAAAGAGCCATTTTTTCGAAGAAAATAGCCTTTAACTTTCTAATCAAAAAAGATAGTAACCTAGTTTCTTGAGCAAAAATATGCGTCATCAAAAGTTCTAAATGTAATTAGAACAATGTTTTTACGAAAAATTAACGCATGAAAAGATATTCAAAGAAAACCGATTTTAGTAGCCACCCTAACCTGTTTGTTTAAAAAAATCATAACTCATGAACCATAAGAGATAAAAACAATGTGTCTTCAACAAAGTTGCTTTGAATTGATTGTTCTACAACTGTTTAGAACACTGCTTTGGTCTATCTCAAATAATAAAAAAGTTGGTATACTTACCCAACTAACATTTTCAGCTTTATAAGCCGACTTTTCCAGCGTTGTGCTGTAAAGTAGCTGAAAAGAAGCTGTAGCTGTATCTGCAGAAGCTAGCAAAATAGTTTTGGAGAGCGTTTACTCAACTTTTTCACACCCATTATTCAATTTGTCAGTCGCACTGAATAATAACCGCCAAAAAACGCTTATGTCTCTTTTATACATATACTAATGAACCTTCAACTTGTTACTGCAAAACAAAGCTAATAAAGTGAATATATTACTTATTTGATGGCTTCTACACAACCAACCACTCTTGCTGAATAACATAAACATCAAAAGTGCTTTTTCAACAACTAAACAACCTGTACTCAGTTAATAAACTGTGTTAGAGCAACTTCGGAAGCATTTTCACAGTCAAATAGGTTTATTTTTAGACGTGTGCAGTTTTACAGCTTTTACAAAGCTGAAGTAAACTAGTCGAGAAAAGTGATTTATGTGCACTATTATAAAGCCTCTACTCAGCGATTTTGTTGTAGAAGGGCATGTTGATTTGTTTACATCAGTTCAAAGTGTTGGCGTAGCACAGTTGGTAGTGTCAAGGTTTGCCAATGCGATCGTCTCGAGTTCGATTCCAGGTTCCGGTGCAAGGTAAATAATTAAGTGATGACTTGTTACTAATTTCGATTAATTTGATTAACAGCAAAATAAACTCAATAAATTCCTTCATAAAAAAGCGTAAACAGTATTTAACCCGGCTTCAAGAGAAAGCTGTGTAGTGATTATTGGATAACCGGGAAAAGGTTGAATTAAGCGCCTTTCAAGTTCACACACAACTAAACAGCAGGATAACAGCTGTTTAGAAGCGTTAATGGATATGCAATAAGAGCTCCTCCCGACCGTTCCAACAGCCATAAGTAGCTGACTAAGTTCGCCAGATTTGCTTGTATAGAGGTGGGGTAAAGGTTTCCTCATATCGTATAACGTTTGAATACAGCTTGAGACTGTATAAATGAAATGAGTAAAGCGTTTACATTGTGAAAATTGTTAGTTGGGTTGTGCATTGGTTTTTGTTCTACTATACTCCTTTTTGTGACGTCTTGATTGTCAAGTTTTCTTCGTACAGCTAAAAAACATCTATTTCAACTGTTTTTTGCCTATTTACAGCAACTGTGAGGTTTTGGCCAACTTTTGTTGTAAGGGGAACCACTGTGCACCGCCCTGAGCTTCGGAATCCAAAAGCGTTGGCGCACCTCGTTTACAACCGTTTCACGATTGCTGTGAAGATAACGTCGATGGTACCTGTCGATTAACAGAAGCGTTACGGGGTGATCCTTAGGGAGAAGAATGGGATACTTAGCTTCGTAGGGGATTTGAGGTGCAGCCCCTATATAACCTTTAATCCTCATCACTCCGTTCTCATCCAGAAATACCGCGAGATTGTATAGAGGACTGCACCTCGATAGCTTTTCTCTGTAGGTCTTTAAGTCGGAACCACATTTCTCCAACAAGGAGTATTCGTCGGCATAAACTTGTCGTTAGGCGACCTGCCACAAATAGTTTTCGGCTCGTTGAAAATGCGAATGTTGGCTTGCTTTCTGCTCCATCTTTTTTGCATCTTTGAATGAACAAGTTTACGTATGCAACTGTCCGTAGAAGACGATTCCAGCCAAAAAGTTGAGCTCGTTTGTTCGGGACCTTCTGGTCTTAGAGTTACCTGTATGGTTGTATCCAGCGGTTCATATCGTGCATCATAACTCTACAATACAGTGACATATTGAGAACAATAAGAGGTTATTAAGCTTGATCAAATCAAATAGTGGTTACCATTCGGCTAAATGACCATTCAGCCTAATGACCAGACTCCTTCCAAAAATTGGACCGTAGTTATTGTTTTAAATGTTGTTTTAATAGTCTTCAAAAATGTGAAATAATTTGGGTCTTAATGACCACAATAGACTGTGATACTCCAGAACTCAAAATAAAAAAAATGCTTATTTTTATCGTAATATATTTTCCGTAATTTTACCGTTTAAACATACTGATACAATTTGTTTCATCAATTATGCTTTTATTTTCCTCATGTTATACTCTAATAAGCATCATCAGTTGATTTATGTGTTCATTTTTTTCTGGTTTTATGTTTTTTTTTCCTTCCATATTCTTCTGTCTCTGTTCGACTTACTTACAAATAACATATTAAACTATATATAATAATAATATTCGTGTTATGGGGTTTCGCTCAAACTGCGAGGGAGGGGTGGGGGTTTTCAAACTCCCCCCGTTTTAGGATATAAGTTAAGAACAAACGAAAAACGGTATAGAAAGTTTTCCTTAGTTGTTAAGATAGGTCTCTCAGCAGGTCATCGATCCACTGTGAAATGATAGTTTGTCTTTGAGTGTTTCATTCGACAAAAGAGAACAAACGGTTGGTTGTTGGTTCCAAAAAAGTGGAAAGACAAGTTGCATTCGCAACGAATTGTGTGAATTTTGATGACATGGTTTTGTCTCAATTTTTTGTTTCGTTTTTTGTTTTGATTATTGTTTTGTTGTCCGTGTTCATTCCAACCGAATTATACAACTGTTCCTGTCTGTTTTGTTTGTTGTGTCTTTTCCAAGTACAAAATACCCAAATATATGACTTTTTTGTTTCATTCAATTTGTGTCTATAACTTTTTGTTTGTTTGTTTGTTTGCAAGCAACTGTTTAATAACTCTGCCTTGACTTTCACGACTTTTCTGCGTTCGTTTGTTTGTTTCCTGACGTTTCACTGTTTTGAAATTTTCTCCCGCTTCTTTGCCTTTTTTTTTTGTTTTGTTTAAACATTAATGAGGTAGTTTCTTTTGTTCAAAAATTTTATGCTTCTTTCTCTGTGTGTGAGTGTGTGTGTTTGTGTTGTAAAATGATCCTGTTTGTTAAATTTCTGATTTCGTTTCAATCCGTGTGTCTTTAGAGTTTGTCGACTATGGTTTCTGGTTCTGTAATGATTAGGTGGCCTAAATAATCCAAACTGTGGTCCTCTTTTCCATTGTTCCTGCTTTCCTTGTTCAAACTTCCTTTTAGCTGTCGGGGTTCAAATTTTGAGCGGCGATGTTTGTTATAGACTTTTCTTTTCTACATGTAACTAAAGCACAGAATCAGCTAACAGAAACTTTGCACAAATATGGTTCAACTAACGCGAGTTTGTTAAAAGTTTTTCATTGATAAAGAGTGTGTGTCTGTAAGGAAACCTATAGAGAAGCGATATTAGAATTACGATCCAGTATACACTACAATATGACTAGTCTGCTTGCCATATTCCACTTGCCTAATCCTTAAGTACGAAACAACACCTACTACGAAGATTCATATTCCTTTCTTGGTTGTCCCTTCCGATGGTTTCGGAACGGTTCGATAGTGGATTCCACTCCAGAACCACTTCGGAAGGGACAACCTGCAATTACATTAAGCTATATAACTTCCATATGTACTTGTTTTGCCACATTCCTTTAGTTTACTTTTCACGTTAGTAAATAATTTATCTAGTCCCACCGAAGATTAGTATATCTTAGAAGTTTTACTTGCGATCTAGATCAGCTTTCTATGCCTTTTCGTGTCCCGTCTGTCGGTCTTCGTTTGCCTATTCTTCGCAATTTCTAATATCGTTTATCGCAATTAAAATCGGATTGAATTTTTCCTTTTGTGATATATTAATTAATTTAAGAACTGTATGATAAGTATCCATAGTATTACTTAAAAACATTTGCCCAGCCATACGACAAATAAGTAAACATTAACTTGTGTCCATCCTTTTACTGTTCAATAGCATCCTATACGTCAACTGGTTCACTTGGCCATCACCGGCCGCAGCCTGCTACGCTACTGAACCTGCTCCATTTCTCCAGAGTTTGAATCTCGACTTTGCAGAGTTATTACAATTCCAGTTCTGTGTCCCTCGTTTCGGGCTGGGAGCACAAAGTAGGCACTGTCCAACTGTCATAATAATTATTTTGTTCTCTGTGGTTTACTCCCTGAACTAGAATAGTCTTCATAAGATTCATAAGAATGTACGAGTCTTTTAAATTTTATGAAATCCATCTGGATTGGTAGTTCGTGACCATGAACTGGTACGTGTCTGATTTTTGTTTGTTTGTAGTTGTAGGTTTCATCTGTGGATAAGTAGAGAAATGATTCAACTTATCCGAAAAATTTACGTTGATAAGTTTATGCTTCTTTTCCGATCTTCTACTGTTTAAACATCCAGTAATGCTTTACCACACGTTTTCTCCGTAGTTTACATTAAATTGTAGGCATATTCTTGATAATTAAGTCAATTTTCTCTGCTTAGTAAGTAAATTATTGGAATGGATCACTGTTCGTGTTGCGTGATTTCCTCATCTGCATCTGTTGTTGTTTTCATCTTCTTTTTTACATGATATATCACCTTGTTTCACCCATTCCACGTCTGTGCTACGAATGCTGAATATTATTGATCATTGTAATAGTCGACATATTTCGATACTCCCGTAAAAGTTGGTTACAAAAGAAAGACTTGTCAATACACCGATTCTGTCTGTCTACTAGTATATACTATTTACAGCTGGGGTGACGATCCCTATCTGCTACGCTACCGACATTTAATCTTTAATATTATGTATGTTAATATTCGCTTCGAGTGATTGCGTGTCCATCTTTGGTTTACCTTTAGTTTCAGTTCGTGCTTTGTGCTGCGTCACACGTTTGAACAGGGAAGAGTTTCAAGCCCGGAAACCAGGAGCAAAAAACTCTTGCGACATAACCTCTTATTCTAAACTGTGCAGGCTAAATTCACATAAAAATGAACGCAATTTTGGTGGATATTTCGATGCATGATTAGATTCTAGGGTGACTGACACACGGACAAGGATAACTTATTTTATCATTATACGCATTACTCTCGTTAACGACCTTTTTTTTCATGGAATGTTCGATAATTGAGTGACATCTCAACTGAAAAGCTGTATCCAGAGCAGGGTTCTGCATTTTCGAAAAATAAAAGAAAAGAAAATTAACTCTGCTTCATTTCGAGCAATATCATTTTCGTGTAAGTCATTGTGTTTCTTGTTATCAAGTCACGAAGAACTTTCCTCCTGTCAAACATGACTTGGCTATCGCTTGTTTCGTTCGTCAAGTTCAGCAGTTCTTTTCATTTGAAGCAAAGACTTGTTTCAATTGACGTAATTGACGAAAACGGCTTCCTTCGTTTTTTCCACTTTCATTTCAATTCGGGGCTCATTCGACTTGTCACGCGTTGCGTCGTCAGGTCGGACATATTGTATCCGCACAATATCGGTTGCCGATAGGGATGGTATCCGGATTATATGAAGTAATAAATTGTTATTTTATATTAATCGAAAATTATAATAACGAGGCCATTCTGGAGTCCATTATGGCGGCCATGAGGCTCAGGAAAAGTCTCAAATACCCTACAATATGGGTATTTTCAGAAGGTGAAGAAAATCTATGTTCAGCGCCATTTTGCACGAGGGCGGCCATCGGGCTCAGAAAAAGTGTGAAATACTCAAGGGTAGGTCACTCCGCACACCAATTTTGGGTCATCTTTTTTGTCAGTGTGCCGCAAGTATGCTGATTGTGCCGGTCATAGAGCAAGCTGCGGTTGTTTGTAAAATACCCATCCCGGCAACCCTCGGTATTTCTGACACCTTGAATGTTTTGGTTTGAAATCGCAAGGATAAATCGGATTGAGGATGACGCGGGAAGTGGCGGATGTGCGAAATTTCGGTGTTTTGTGATCCATAGGGTAATAAAAGTCCTGTGTTTTAGTGTTTTATAATGCCTTCAAAGGCAGACCAGAAACCTAGCCTTTCGGCTGGAAAGAGTTGGAACCGGTGGGGAATATTGTTGGAGACCGACTATAGAGGGTGATGAATAGACTTCTTTAGTTTGTTTTGTGTGAGTTGCAGCATTACTTGAATTAAGGGTACTAATCAGGTCTGATTAACGGCCACTTCCTCTTGAGTCCACTCTAGAACCTACATTTCGTATTTAGATCTATAAGTGAACTGCTGGTCTGAGCTTCTCTGGTATATTCAATAAGAAGATGTTCCTGAACATACAGTCAAACAGCACGTAATATTCTGAACAACTTAAATGACAGTTGTCCAGCATTGCCCCCATTTTATTTACAACAATTTAATTCCTTTGAGATTGTGCCGAAGGTATGCCGAAAATGTGCCGATGGATGTGCCCAAGCTGTGTAGAATATAATTCCGGCACAATGTGCTGAGTGACTTACCCCTGGGAAATACTCTAAGGTATGGGTATTTTCGGAACGAGGACGACGCGTAGATGCGGCCATTGGGATTCACAAGTAGGCATGGAAAATTATTTGCATTCATTTCGTGCATTCATTTACATTCATTTGCCTTTAACCTTTTTCTTGAACAGCATTCCGCAAAATGATTATTTTGCTTTTGTAGGTTTTGTTATTAGCTATAACTTTTGTTAACAACTCAAATTCGTATCTCTTATGTATGACGAACCAAAGCGAAGAGAAGCCACTACTGTTTTTCAGGGAATGTATTTTACATTCACTGAAAAACAGTAAAAAGTTCTGCCCGCTCTAGTTCGTGATGCATAAGAGATACAGATTTGAGTTATGAACAAAAGTTGTAGCTAATAATAAAACCTACAACAGCTTTATACATCATTTTGCGGAATGCTGTTGATGAAAAAAGTTAGAGGCAAATGAATGTATGAAATGAATGCAAATGATTTTCCATGCCTGTTCACAAGAAGTGTCAAATACCCTAGGATCTGGGTTTTTGGGACCGGGGACGACACGTAGATGCTAAAAATCGATATTCGACGGCATTTGTAGGGTATTTGACACTTCATCTGAAATCGCAAGCCACGATCTTAAATTTCAAGATGACGTTGGACATCGATTTGTGACCTCTACCCCAATTTCAATGGAGTTTAACACTTTTTCTAAACGAAAACCGCCATCTTGGATTTTAAAATGACGTCGGACATCGTATTCTGGCCTCTAAACGTTACTGGGATTTCAAAAATACCCGTATTGATGCGTATTTTACAGTATTTCCACTTTTTCTGAAAGCAAAAGTCGTCGCTTTGGATTTCAGATCAAAGTAGGCCGCGCTTAAAGACTGACGTGTGAATTTTTGCTGCGTGTTTTTCATCCGCTGATGTATCAACTTTTAATTTAATGTAATGCTTGTAAAATTTCGTGAAGCTTTTAAATCAATGTTGAAAAGTGCAGATACGTGTGTGAATTGTGTGCAAGATGAGTGGGATTTAAAGCTCTTGCCGGCTAGCATGAGTAACTGGCTTATGAGGCACAAAGCGGAGGGTTACCAATATGGATGTTTCGTTGACTTCCGCTAAGTTTCCCGAAATGTGCAGCCACTGGGAATCGTCGAAAACCTGGAATTTGAAAGGTTCCTCCATGTAACATGACGGAAGATATGTTTAGTTCTTTTCGAGAGATCTATCATTTGATGTTCTGTTTATAGTCATGAGTGCGTAAGTGCGTTTGTGCGTGTCTGTGTTTTTGTGTAACAATTATTAATCGCTACAATCAGCATTAGTTTACCAAAACGATCCCTGCTGCAAACCTTTCCCCACATCCAACATCCCAATAATTTCCCGTGGAAGCTCAGAGGACTTGTCGGTTTACTTTACAGCAAGTATCACTTCAACACATTCCTTCCCATTGCCTATTTGACCTGCATTCGGACACGGCCGGCGCTGGTATTGCTAAATATTAAATCTCTAGTTTTTACACATTGAGTATGAATGTTAGTCCCAAACATCATCTGTTGGTTCACTGTGTAAATGCAGCTGATCTGGCAAGAACAGAGTAGCAACCGTGGGCGGTCAATCATGCTCATGCTCAGAAGTCGCCATCTTGGACTTCAAGATGGCGTCTGACATCGATTTTCGGCATCGACGTGTCATCCAAGTTCCTAAAATATCCATATTTTAAGGTATTTGACACGTTTTCTGAAAGCAAGGGCGACGTTTTAGAATTCAAAATGGTTTCGGATACCGATTTCCGGCTTCTAGACGCTACTCTGATTCTAAAAAAACTACAAGGGACAGCCCTATGGGGTTGTACGCAATGATGACGTAGGACTACGTGGTCTTATATAATAAATCTTATTTGTTAACTGCAGCAGGAGCTTGTGTTTTGTGTAGGAATAGGAATTTGAACGGGGTTCTCTCTGTTTATACTCTTTAGTATGACGTGCTTGACATACATGGCCCATAGCGATTCACGAAGAGCCACTTCCTTTTATGAATGGTCATATCGGCTGCAGCTCGCTACTTGCAGGCAGCCTTTCGTTGTGTACTGGAGAACACCACCACTCACCACGCGGCGATTCAATAAACACCGTTTGGTGAGACCGGATGGAATTCAACTTTGAAATCTGTGTTAGAGAAATCGCTTTTCGCAATCAGTCGGTGATAATTTTAATTATCATAGCAACAGTTGCACATCCGTGCAATTTTCAACAGTGACATTTTGAAAAATGATAAAGTCTTAATATTAACAGATTCGTAGAAAAAATTCCTATCGATTGGCTTATTAAGAATTAAAATCCATCATCTCTGGATAAAAATCAGACCACTTTCATACCGCGGCCGACATTGGTTTTGGAAATTGCACCCCCAATGTAGCCTTCAAGAACATGGTATGTTAGATTTAAACATATCTAGATAGAGCTGAAATTAGGCGTAGCAGGTTTTGTAAACAATGACTTCTAGCGATGATTTTTAGGAATTCAAGGCACGCCCACGCAAACCAACATTACCGTCGGGTAGTAGAAGTCTTACCCTACCTGCCATAATCGAAAGAAGTCCTTTTTTACAAAAGCTGTTGCGCCCTAATTCCAGCTCTATCTTGATATGGGAACTGACCTCCGATTGATGACCTTGACAAATGTCCAAAAAATACTCTTTTTCAAATTTATGGGGTTCTGAAAAGGACCGTTTTGTCGTGATGGTTGAGTAATGCTGAGCTATTAGGCTGTTAAACACAGATGAGGCTGGTTGGCTGTATGTTGTTTGGAATGAGGGTGACTCGCTTGGCATAGATGGTCCACAGCGACTCACGAAGAGCTACTGATTCCGATCAATAGCGGTGCGACTTCTTCCTCTTTCTATGGATGCCCATGTGGGCTGCAACTCGCTGCTTGCAGGCATCAGAAAGCACTGCTGCTGATGCCGACTACCAGACACCACCACACACGGTGACTGAATCCGATCAGCGGTTGAGGTTAGCCTTGGCAGCTAGCTGCTTCCGGGAAGCCTTTCGTTGTGTACTGGAGAACAATGATCAACGTCACGCACCGAAAGCACTGCTGCTGCTGCTGATGACGACCGACCGGACACCACTCACCACGCGGTGATTGAATAAACACCGTTTGGTGAGTCCGGATGGAATTCAACTTTGAAATCTGTGTTAGGGAAATCGCTTTTCGCAGGCAATTGGTGATAACTTTAATTATCATAGCAACAGTTGCACATTCGTGCAATTTTAAATAGTGATATTTTTAAAAATGATAAAGTCTTACATTTAGCATGCGTAGAAATATTTCTGAGTTATTAAAAATCTTTCATAATTTTGTTACATGTTCCAATTTCGGTTTTCACAAAGTGTAATATAGAATTCACATACGTAGTCCTACGTCAAAACATATTGATGGGTAGTTAATAGAATTTCCCACTTTTTCTTAGCTGGAAGCCGTTATGTTGGACTTCATAGTGTCATCGGATACCTATTCCAAAAATACCCATATTGATGGGCAGTATTTCCCACTTTTTCTTGAACCGGAGGCCACCATCTTGGATTTCAAAATGGCATCGCATATCTATTTCCAATCTCTAGACGTCCCCACAAAAAAAAAAATCCAAAAATACCTATATTGATGGGTAGTAGACTGATGCAAAATTTGAAATTTTCGCTCCACAGTGCTCAAACGATTTCAAATCAGGTTTAAACTCATGTGGTAAGAAACTGACTTGGCACAAACTATTCGAAGTTTATATGGAAATTACTATGGGAAAACCAAACTTTTTGTTCATTGTCTACTACCCATTTTCCATATTGCTTTTTCGAAAAGTTCTATAACTATGGGAATTTTACTAAGCTACAATTTTGCGGAATATCGTTTTTCAGCCAAATGTCAAATTAAATAGTTATTAATTGTTTAGGAGATTGATAATCTTATGACATGATCAAGCAGCTGTTCTGTTAGCAACACTGTATTCTGCAGTGTGACATAGTAGCCATGATATTTGTGCTCTATTCTTCTCACCAGAAACACCAATGTTGCCTGCTGAACAGTTGAATGAGCATAATCATAAGACATCAATGACTTGAATCATTAATAACTTTTGTTCCTTACATTTGATTGAAAAGTGGGGTTGAACAAAGTTGTAGCTGGGAAAATTTTCTACAATCACTGCTATTATTTTTAAAAGCATAGTGATGTGGTGAATTGTTAGATACATATAAACAAAAACATTAGTTTTCCCATAGTAATTCCCATATAAACTTGAAATGGTTTGTGTTTACTAAAGTTGTTCAAATTTTGGGAGGCTAAGCAGGACCCAATTTGGAACCGTTTAAGCACTGTGGAGCGAAAATTTCAAATTTTGCATCAGTCTAATGGGTAGTTGACAGTATTTCCCACTTTTTACAAAATCTGAAGCCGCCATCTTGGATTTCAAAATGGCATCGCATATCGATTTTTATTCTATAGACGTCATACCGATTCCAAAAATACTTCTATTCATGGGTACTTGATAGTATTTCCCATTTTTCCTAAATCAGCAGCCACCATATTGGATTTCAAAATGGCGTTCGTCATCGATTTTCAGCCTCTAGACGTCATCCCGATTCCAAAAATACCCATATTGATGGGTATTTGACAGTATTTTCCTCTTTTTATGAAATCGGAAGCTGCCATCTTGGATTTCAAAATGGCGTCGGATATCGATTATCTGCCTCTAGACAGCATCCCGATATTGAAGGGTATTTGATAGTATTTCCCACTTTTCCTAAACCGGAAGCCGCCATCTTGAATTTCAAAATGGCGTGGGTCATCGATTTTTGGCCTCTAGACGTCATCCCGATTAAAATGAATCGAGTGAACAGTCAAATAAAAGTCAGAAAAACTGCGCTTTGGTACGAACAGCTTCGCTTCAATGCGCAAGAAAGTTCATTTGTCAATGAAAGACAAAATGAACACGAGCCATGCCAAAACAAACAGCATGAAAACTGATCGATTCTGCCGATGGTTCTGCTCAAAGAGAAGACAGAATTGAAAGTGATGGTTGACAGCTTCGTCGTCGCTTGACGATTTTCGATTGAAAGTGACTTTGTTGGGTCCTGGTTCGAATTGGATTCCATCCATCCTCAGCTATTGGAGGCGATGTTCTTGATGCAGCCAAAATTGAGGTCATAAACAATCCAATCAAAGAGAACCTCTTGGCACTAGGAGCTTCATCAAAGGTGACAGGTGGTTATGGCAAGTTTTGCCATAAGAAATGCTCCTCGTGTTTATTAGCGAAATTCACATCAAAGGTTGATTAATTGCGTAGGAAATCAGTTTTTCACGGCATTTGTGACGAGCATAACCTTCTGGTCGTATGAAACAGCTCAAAAACTGTCCAAATCCACCCATATTTTTTGTTTGTTTTGAATACAGAAATGGCAAAATAAAGAACTTTCTGTTAATCTTAACGGCAAAGAACTCACCAACACTGGGAAACCGTGAGCTCCTGCCCACCCGTGATAAAACCATCGCGCTCTTGGCACATATTTCTCGATTCCCAGATGGACCCAAATTCATGCCTGTAGGAATGTTTGTTGTTTCAACATTTCAGAACGGAGGTGCACCTACAATAGCACCTAAGTAATTGACAATGTATTGGTCCTAACGATGAAGCAAGCAACCATAACTGCTCTGTATACATTCCCCCCTATTCTGCGAGTCACGTGACTCTCTCTCACCGGTGAGGTGACAATAGTCACCTCGTGTGAGGTGACTCTCCATTTGATTTGCACGGAGAGTCACCTCACACGAGGTGACAATTGTCACCTCACCGGTGACAGAGAGTCACGTGACTCGCAGAATAAAGGGAATTGTCAAAGTTCTGCAGGATATCATCTGCTTACGAGTATCACATAATGACGCCACTGGCAAAAGAAATCTATGAATTTAAGCCCAGAATTAATGAGAAATTAACAAAATGCAGTTTGAAACCAAGGGGTAATCAACTCTGCACATTGTGCCGAAGCACATCGTGGCACACTGATTGACACGTCATGGCACACGATGACAAGTATGACACACAATATTATATAAACCGGCATCACTGTTTTGTATTGACATTTAACCTATCGTTTACATCAAAGTAAGTGCCATTTTCCAGCGAAATTTCCCCCAATCATAATAAGAGATTGTATAATTGATGGGGATGAACCTCTACAGAAAGTCCACATGGCTTTTGAGAGATGTCCATTGTTTCAGGGAAGTCCAAACGAATTAGTCAGTCACAACGCCCCACAAAATAGGCCAGAATTAACTAAAATTAAATATTAACTCGATGGCCATAGGATCCGATAGAAGAGTCAATTGTATGGGTAAGGAGCATTGTAGCGATAATACACGGTGTCAACAACAGCCCGGTGCCGAACGATCCTACCATTCTTCAGATGTATCTGCAATCGCAGCTGTTTCTCCCGCAGAATCACTCGGCTTACCAATCAGTCAGCCGTGCAGGTCATTCTATGGACTGAACTCGGATTCGATTGACTGTGGAGGCTGATGGAGTCAGTGGATCCCGTATTTTGAAACTGTTCGTATCACCGACGGCAACAGCAATATTAAGAAATATACTGCTTACAGAATTGTGAAGGTAACCACACCGGAGGTAACAGAACCAATCTGGATCGAGGTATTAATGAACGCAACCGGAACCGGCAGCAGTTTCAGGGAGATTATTATGCCATTCCGGTATGACAAGAATAAAAAAAATATGATGGAACAAGCAGAGGAGGAGGTACTCATCAAACGACTGCAACCAGTATCGATATCCTAGACCGACATTTAAATAAACATGACGGATGGCAACCAGCTCGTTGAATATTATCTTGGAATTAAGTTTCACAATTTTTTTCCGTACTTGACTTGAAAATGTAAACACACAATCTCAAAAGTCATAAGAGCAACCGTAACGGTCGTTGTTATTTGCGCGACTATTTTAACAGCTCACAGCGCTCTAATTTTAGTTTAGTCACTCTTCTCCACACCGGTCGCTGCTATCGCGGTTATCAATTGACTCGCCGTAGTCCGTACCGGTAGTGAGCATTTTGACATTTCTACGAATAGCAACCTTTCTCCCGCGCTGCTATCGCGCTGTTAAATTTGGTAACGCGCTTCTCACCGAGAAGCCGACTGCTATTTTAGTTACTCGTATGGCAACCCCCGATACGGTAGCTGTGCTATCATGAGGGCTGCTAAAATGAGTTTAGCAGCGTACCGTGCAGGGTTGCCAAACTCATGGGTTACTGAGACTGATACCTTGATTGCCACACTTCGGCACGTTCTTCACAACGCTTGACCTAGCTTTCGGCACAGATTGGGATGTGCAGAGTTGAACACCCCTTGGTTTAAAACATGTTTATCGAATACAGCCATTCAAAAAGCAACATTAGAAAGGTTGGGCAGGCTTGGGTTAAGGGTAGTACTTGACCGTCATTCCTAGAAACTGCAATAATTCAGCATAAATCATACAACCAAAAGACCGATATAGAACCAAAGAAAAAAACGACACACAAATAAGGGACATGTGAAAACGTACGCGTAACGCAAACGGAAAGAAAACAAAAGTCCTAGTATATTTTCAGTACTTGTATTATTGTATATCGCTGAAAAAGTATTACCGAGTTCAGAAATAATTACAGTTAAACATTTACTACAAAACTTATCGAGAGAAATCCTAATAGCAACTAAAATATTTTACACTAAACATACAGCTAGGAAAATTTACCAACTAGACACGAAAAAGAAAACTAAGAATAAGAAATAAGAAGCATAAATCGACCGCACGAATCGCGGGAGTTTAATTTAAGTTTCACACATGCAAGCTGACCTTTCATTGTTTGTTTGTTTTTTTTTTTTTTAATTATTATTTTTAGTTTTTGTACAACACGCGATATTGTTGCTATTATTTAGAAGATGAAAAAAAAAATGTTACCTAAAAATTAAACTAGCAGTTTCGTTCGAAAACAGTCACTCTTTCCTCTCTCGTGGTGGGACGAATTTTGCCTAGTGCCTAAAATATAGGAAATTCAGTTTGCAAACAAACAGAAAATTGCTTCAAGTACAGTTTTGCAAACATATAAATTCCTTCGAGAAAATATTAGATAATTGCTCGTTTTGCAGCAGTTTGTAGTTAATTTCTTACTTAGAAAGTAAAATTTGCATTCGATATATCGAGTCGAAAAAGAAAATTAATTTAATTTTATCTAATAAAAAAAAAAAATTTGCTCTCAGTCCGAAAGAATGGAAGAAATGGGGACGAATAAATTTTATTCCGGTTACACTTAGCCTTGCTTTTGTTTCTTGGTGGTGAGGCAACTGCTCTGCTCTACACGGTGAACCAAAATTGCTCGAATAATTAGAACACACGAGTGCCAGCACCCGTCGTTGTCGGCGTGGTTGTTTTGATTGCGCGCTTATCAAAAAAAAAAAATGAATGGCAGTCGAGTTTGTGATTTTTTGTTGTTGTTGATGTGTAATATAGGTTTCACTGAAACCAATCAATTTGTTTGTTTGTATTTTGTGGATGGAGGATGTCCAATTTTCGAATTGTACTCTAAAACAGCGTTACGTTTTTTTTTTATTAAATTTATGGCAGTGTCAAAAATGATCTCTTCAGCGTTCTGAACGAGTAACATATAATCATTACGATGCGCTAATTCTAGTGGTCGGGGTTATGTCACGTAGAGTTTAATGCTTTCGGTTTCCTTGTAAAAAGCGATCGTTTTTTTTTTTCTTATACGACAAATACTGCACTGAACGAAAGAAGAAAACAACACTAATCGAAAGAATGTGCTTTTCTGTGTGTGTGAGTGTTCGATCGCGCCTACTACGATAATGCGTTTTGAATTCGGCTCTCGTCATGACTTTTACGCGCTTGTTTTGCTTTGTAATCACTTAATCAGTCATTTGTTTTGGCAGTGATAATTTTTTAACGACAGAAAACTTATCCCAGTGGTTTTCCTAAATTACACAAAACGCATCTTAAAAAAGAAAGATTAATTGTATCTTCACGCTTCAGTT
This sequence comes from Ochlerotatus camptorhynchus, assembly GCF_037179485.1. NCBI lineage: Eukaryota > Metazoa > Arthropoda > Insecta > Diptera > Culicidae > Ochlerotatus > Ochlerotatus camptorhynchus. Next base: position 4,884,512 of record NW_027040988.1, read on the forward strand.
TTATCTGTACGCGCGGGTCTGTGATTGTTTGCATTTGTTTAAGTTACAAACGTTCACCAAATTATAAGCGATAAAAAGTAACTTATGCTTCTGACTTTCCGAACTGCTTCCACTAATTCCTTTTCTATCGATTTACTAAAATCTAAAGTCGTAAAATTACCTTTCTTTAGACATAGACACCTAAGTTGTTTTGTGTATTTGTATGTGTGTGTGTGTGTTCTTGACCGTTTCTACAACACTGATGTCGAGGGTGGAAATGCTCTCATTGGTTTGTATCGTTTGCGCCATTTAAAACTTTCGCTTAACATATATACGATAAACGGAAAGGAGAAAATGTAATACACAAAATACGGATAAATAGTTTACAGTAGAATACAACACACAAGGATTTGGAAAGACATTCTTGGGGCTGATTCAACGCGAGTGACAGAGAGTAAGGCCCATTTGTGAGGAGAAGAAGGAGGAACAAAAACACAAACAAATGCACGTTTTCCATATTGCTTTACGCTGGCAGCAAAGTGACCGATGTGTTGTAGGAAGGGGGAGGGTCCAACGAAACTTGAAATTATTATTGCTAAAATAAACAACGATGCATTGCAATAATGGTTTGGTTGTCTGGCGATTTGTGACTGCACTAATTTTTGGTTTGCCCGTGGATGTCACTTCCGTTCCTATTAATCTTTCTTATAGTATTGGATTGTTTTTTTTTTGTATATCTTTTCGTTTTCTGTACAACACACTAGAAGCGACATCTATCGGCATTTATGTTTTTGTCTGTGTTCTGTATACATACAATTATCGCTTTTTTTCCTATTTACATCAATTTGGGCGTGTTTTCAAATGGAGATCTGTTGCTGCTCGAAAATCGTTGCTGATTTTGCTTTATGTACAGGTTAATTACACCAATGAATGCTGTTGGATCCTATCACGAATTTACTGCCGATTTGTTTTTCAACGGAGGAAAATGTCCAGTTCCGTACTTTTTTGGGTTGGATTGGGAGAAACGCGTGCCGGATGTAGCACGTTTTTGTCATGGCAATGTTGGCGATTCTGAATTTGTAGATCGATTGTTTGTCTGACAAAGTTAACTGCGGGTTTTGCGGTAATTGCTTTTTGTTTTTTTCTTTTTCGAGTCAGTTCGAGAATGACAACTTAAAGACATCGAAGCGCGATACGCTTATCCTAATAACACGTTATTCAGTCTTCTACTACTTTATAGCTACTTTTGATTGGACGAAATTGCTGTTTTTTCCCAGTTTGAGATTGGTAAAGCGACTCAAATTGTTGAAATTGTTTTCCTTTTTGAGAGGTAAAAATTATCCAAAATTTGGATGTTTTTCGAAATTAAACAACCCAATTAATCATATTGTCAAGCCGTTTTGAGACGACCTGCTACCAGTAATTTGAATAAAATGAAACGATAAATTCCTGATTTATCTAGCTTCGCATAAATCAAACCTTATTTTATCGAGGTTTTAGAAAATTGTTTTTCAAAATAGTGTTCCGTTTCACGACAAAGTTCGAGTGGCAGGAAACGTCATTTTACACTGCTTGAATAATCTATGAATTCCTTTTAAGTGCTTATTATTTTGAAGTGAGTTATGTATGAAGTTAATAATAAAATAAAACCCCCCTCCCCTGATAGCTCTACCGCTGCTCCTATAGGCCATTTCAAAAACTCAATCATTCCGAAGCTATTTCACATACGATAAGCATGGCCCCCAATACATTATCGATGCTGATATTTCGCAGATAATGTACTGAAACTTTCAACCAAGCAGTAGAAACAATCAATATGAAACTAACGATTTTAAATTGGCTCACTACTTGACTAGCCTATTGGTCCCAAGCAAACGATTAACGTACCCCATTCTAGTCAAAATTCTACTACTACACAATGTTTGTTTTGATTCGCTATGAAAGTTTGACAGATAAAATGAGGGGTTAGTGGATTTTCCTATGTTTCGACGGGTGAATCGATTAGCTTGGGACCGAAGAGAGTACCAGAGTTGAGCTAAAAAGTTGAGCACATTTCTTCGGGACCTTCTGGTAGTAGTGCAAGACTTGATTGAATCTGGAATAAGAATTATACACGGCGAATGAGAACGACCCAAATTTGAGTTTAATTCACTCATAATCGCCAAAAGTGCAGGAACTCAGCAATGAGTAAAATTTGTCTCATGCAAGACTTGATTGAATCTGGAATAAGAATTATATACGGCGAATGAGAACAACCCAAATTTGAGTTTAGTTCACTCATAATCGCCAAAAGTGCAGGAACTCAGCGATGAGTAAAATTTGTCTCATGGTTTCCTGTGGAAAACCTAAAAAATCTGCCGGAAAATGAGGACATTGACGAAAATTTTATTCAGTGTCGGAGTAGTACCAATAGACTGAGTGAATCCAATCTTTACTTTTCTCAAATTCGGGAATTTTCCCTGGAAGATCCTGGGAAAACATGAGGCAAATTTACTCATCGCTGAGTTCCTGCCGTTTTGGCGATTATGAGTGAACTAAACTCAAATTTGGGTCGTTCTCATTCGCCGTGTAGGCATTTGAAAGAAAAGGGAAAACAACTTAACTGAGCGTCACGTGGAACAAACGGTCATCTTCCGGAACGCAAACATTTCTTAATGTAAAGGAAAAGTTTGGCACTCTAACTGATCACTTTCTTCCAATCCACCTTTTCAACACTGTTCCTATTTAGCGTCACATTAGCAAACAATGTATATTAATTTTTAAATATTTTCACACTTTAAGGCCTGTATAGGGATCGAAGCGAGGTGAAATTTCATACAAAATACTAGATTTTGCAGCTGCTCGTGAAAGTAACAGCAGCTAAGCGAAAAGTTGACGTTTCTAGAACAGCGTATCTGACAGATTTTCACTTCACCGGAGGTGTAAACTGATCGATTTCGTTTCACGTGAACTGTGAACTGCGAAAAGAGGAAATTGGAATATGTTACACAACCTTCTTCTTCATTCCTTTATTTAACGTCGGTCTCTCCCTTTTTATGGATATCACACCCATTCAACACACATGGGCCGGAACCAACGGCTTTACTTCCCTTCCGAAGGAAGACGTGACCAGAGAATTTTATATGCCTCAGAAAAATCCCACCGACCTCGGCTGGGATTGAACCCAGACCCATCGAGGTGAGAAAGCAGTCACGCTTACCACTACACCACCGGAGCCAGCACAAACTCTTTCGCTAGCGAAACTTCATGATTTTTCACTTGCTTCAAATTTCACTTCACTGTGAGCTGTATACTAGGCTTTAAACGACGGAGCAAAACACAACACATAATTTTCGCAGCGCAGCCTACATCGATCTCAGAGGAATCAGAGCCATTTTTATGGTGCAGCAAAATTCCTAGGACAGGACCCGCCAGCTGCTAGTGAAAAAAAGACCTTTCGTCTGTCAGAAAAGGTCACTTATGATTGCTTGAATTGACGAACGCCTGCTTTCACACTTTGTTGTTGGCTTGGCCGTGCTGCTAGCAGTCGGTAATTTTTCTCATTTTGTTATCGTTGACAAAATGGCAGCTGACCGCAAACAAATCTAGATAAACATTTCAAATGGTCCTATCTGCATTAATTGATTCTCTTCATCGACTTTCTCTTTCGTTGGTAAGTCAGAAGCAAAACATTTCCCTGTTGTATTTGACGTTTTGGACGCTAGATAAGAACCTCCTTTATCAAACTATGGGATTTAAATAACCCGAAATCCAAGGGGTAAGTCACTCAGCACATTGTGCCGAAATTAGATTCAGCACAGCTTGGGCACATCCATCGGCAAACCTTTGGCCCAATCTCGTAGGCATTGGATTGTTGTAAATAAAATGGGAGCACTGCTGGACAACTGTCATTGAAATTTTTCAAAACAATTGCTGTTTGACTGTATATTCAGGAACATCCTCTAATTGAATATATTTGAGGAACTCAGACCAGCAGCTCACTTATAGATTTAAATTCGAAATGTAGGTTAATCAGATCTAATTAATTCCCTTAATTCCTCTTTTAATTCAAATGATGCTGCAACTCACACAAAACAAACTACAGAAGCCTATTCATCATCCTCTATAGTCGGTCTCTAACAATGTTCACTACTGGTTCCAACTCTTTCCGACCGCCAATAGACCGTTGCTTTTCACATCATGAAAGGCTGGGTTTTGGTCTGCATTTGAGGGCATTATCTCGGGCATTATAAAACCCTAAAACACAGGACTTCTATTATCCTATGAACACAAAACACCAAAATTTCGCACACCCGCCACTTCCCGCGGCATCCTCAATCCGATTTATCCTTGCGATTTCAAACCAAAACATTCAAGGTGTCAGAAATACCGGGTTACCGGGATGGGTATTTTACAAACAATCGCAGCTTGCTCTATGACCGGCACAATCAGCAAACCTGCGGCAAACTTGCGGCACACTGACAAAAAATATGACTCAAGATAGATGTGCGGAGTGACCTAACCCTTGCCGAAATCTGTTTTCATAGCAGTGGTTATCAAAAGAGAAAGTCGATGAAGAGAATCAATCAAAGCCATTTGAAATGTTCATCGAGAAATGTTTGCTTTGTTTTGCAGTGGTTTTTTACGCATTTGACTGGGAAAACGAAATGCAGTGCACGTTATTAAATATGGTCGCAGTGACGTGTCAAACCCGCGGCTTCATGTTTATCAGTTCCCGAAGGATCAAATTGTTCGCCGGAAGTGGATTAAAGTCTGCTTGGGAAACGCAAATGAGGATGACATTTTTTAAAGCTTTCTCCCCACAACAGAATGTGCTGCGTAAGTGTAAATCGTAAATTGATTTAACTGAGTTTGGATTGATTGATAATTGTAGATTAATTTCCTGAATGGTAAGAGCAACCCAAATGGAACCTAGATCATTCAAATTGACGTCACTCCGTTGGACGATGATTGGTAAGATAAGGATGTGAATAATTGATTAATACCATAGAGGTAACTCTAAGACCACTGGGTCCCGAAGAAAATCATTATTATTTTTGGCTCACTCAGTACCAGAACAACGGTCCCAAGCAGTCCCAAGCTATTTCACTCACCCCTGCATGTTCTGCATGAATCCACACACCCCTGATGTTATCTGTCAAACTTTCATAGTGAATCAAAACAAACATAGTGTAGTAATAGAATTTCAACTAGAATAGGGTACGTTAATCGTTTGCTTGGGACAAATAGGCTACTAAAGTGGTGAGCCAATTTAAAATCGTTAGTTTCGTATTGATTGTTGTTAATACCCTGTTCTCATTACGCTCTATTTCAAGTGATATAGAGTGATTAGTGATATAGCAGCTATGAATAGTTCGTGATATAGCGCATATCTGGATCAACAATAGAAAAGGGCCCATCAGCATTTGCAAACAAACCGTTCCAAGCCCATTCCTCACAAAGCGAAGGCCACCCACGCAAACCAGCACCATCATCGGATAGGGGAAACTTCCACCTACACGATGATGGTGTTGGTTTGTGTGGGCGGCCTTCGATTTGTGAGGAATGGGCTTTGGAACGGTTTGTTTACAAATGCTGATGGGCCCTTTTCTATTGTTGATCCAGATATCATGTTGTGTACTTGATAAAATCCTGAACAGCAGTGACTGGCAACCAGGCCATGATACAGCTGGTCGCTATTTTTTGGTTTCAAATGTCACTTTTCCGTCGAGTCAATCAAAACATTTAAAAATCCGAACTGGCAGGGCAGTTTCAATCAACCATTCTAATTCTCCTTGCCCACCTACCCGAGACGAAGTTCTTCCGCAGTCAATGGCTGATTTGCGAGATTTGATTTTTTGATATTTTCCCAAAACTGCTAAAAATAACCCACCTCACTAACACAACTATCTTCCTAGTGAAAGCCGTGGAGATTGCAGAGGTGTATTCGGTCTCTAATAACATCGGACGTGATTTCATTTTATCTGTCAAACTTTCATAGCTAATCAAAACAAACATAGTGTAGTACTAGAATTTCGTCTAGAATGAGGTACGTTAATCGATTTGCTTGGGACCAATAGGCTAGTCAAGTAGTGAGCCAATTTCAAATCGATAGTTTCGTATTGATTGTTGGTATCATGCTTGATATTGATTTTACAAGCTCCTTTGATTTTGCGAGACTATTCACAACGTGTAAAGTTGAAGCTGAGAGTTGAATCGACGCAAAAATGATTCCGTTGCACCTCGTTTTCTAAGAAAGAGAAGGTATAATAATTCTACCTCTTTCTTCTCTTCACCGATGGCAGAAACGAAGCGATTGCTGCCAGCCGTTATGGAGGTTTCGGTAGCGTTCGGGTGTAAAGCAAAAATCATGAAACTCAAACTCACCACAGTTTGGTGAGATCTACAGCTGGTGAGTTTTGTTAGCTTGATATCTCGAGCTGCGATATCAACCGTAGTTGTTTACGAAAATCAAGCGTGATCTTGTTTTTTGGTGAGATTTGTTTTTTTTTTTATATTGATATCGATATTATTCCAACACAACATAGAACACAATTGAGGAAGAAATCAGCAAAACATCGAAATTTCTTCGTCCAAAATTGAAATGCGATAGGTTTTAATAAAAATTCTTTGCACCTTATTTCTCAAACACCGGAAAAAAATAGAAATTTCGTCGTCAAAAAAAAATCTTAAATTTTGTCGATAGTTAAAAATAATTCTAATTATATTACTCTCCCGCCTTGCTCTCTAAATTGTGGGACAAAAGAACGAAAATGAAATTAGAATTTTTAAATTTGCTTTCATTTCGATCTTCTTCCCGTCGACAATTAATTTTGCCATAGATTCTTTTCACTACTGACTCACTTTTCACTTCCGTGTCCGAACTGGATCATTTTGTCTACTTAAACTCATTGAGATCAACGAATTCACGCCCCACTTTTTGTTCTGCAAACCTCACTATTTCGGTTGAAAAAAAAAAAACCTAAAAAGTCAATCCAGAAAAAATGCTTGCTTCTCTCCTAAACAGACTTTGCACGACACGTTACTATCCTTTACAATAGGTACCTTAAATTTACCTGCTCCCTCCTACTACAACTAAAAATTTAAATATTTCCTCTCGGCTAGGATTTCATTTAAAAAAAAAATTACCTAAACAGGACTAATCACTTCGGGACTAATCGCTAATCGTTCTTACTAACGTAAAAAACGCGGAAGGATCGAAATCATTGATGGCGGCAGTTTTCTGTTCTGTTCCGTTCCATTCTCGCCCCCACTCCAGGGCAGGCCGGGTACAATAATCAGAAAGACGATTCCTACCGAAAAAAAAAAAACAAATCGATCACCCCTACTGTCTAAAGACCAGCCTGTGCCTATTACCTATGTACAATTGAATCTTTCTGTCCCGTTCGGTCCCTGGGTGGGCGCTGCTTGATAAGCAACGCGAGAAAGGAAACCATTGATTAAATTCTATACAATTTGCGACGCTTAGGACGCTCAGAGACACAAATTAAGGTAGTCGCCTTAAAACCTACTTCTTGCTCACCACCCTGGGTGAAGCAAGCCGATGCATTTTTGTTGTTGCACGCCGTCGAATACAGTTGAGTGCCTTGCGCGTTCGCTTCTGCGCAAGGGAACCGGAGAGCATCGCCATCGCCAGGGTCGCTGGGCTTCCTCCGGTGATTGGCGCCGCTGCCATCGGTCAGGATGTGGACGATGAGCTACTACTACTACTGCTGCTGCTGCTGCTGCTACTGCTGCTATTTTCGTTCGAGAGCAGCGACGATGAGGATGACGATAGCACCGATGAGAGGGATGATGTGGCCATTGACGGCGGATAGGACTCCTTCGGTGGTTTCCGGAGCTTCTTCGGTTCCGTTCGGGAGTTGAACGGAATGGGGGTACTGATGGTGCTGCTCGCACTGCTGCAACCGCTGGATGAGCTGCTACTGCTGCTGCTGCTGAAGCTGCTTCTACTGCAAGCCGAGGCCTCGGCCTGCAGCTTCAGGTTGAGTTCGTGAAGGCAGAAGAGCAATTCCGCGTTGGCCTTCCGGTTGGTCTTCAGTTGCATCTCGAGCTCGAAACGCTGATCCGGACTGAGCTCGTAGATTGAGATCTCTTTCGTGAGGGACACTTCCGCCTCCGGGATCCAGTCGTCAGAGATGCTAAAGGAAGAAAGGAACAGATTAGTTCAGCCGGGGTCAATGGGAAATCGTGAAATCATAATTCATGGGTACAGAAATGAACTAGAATTGATCGGGTTTCAAGTGCTTCTGAGGAACGGCATCGTACAGGCGTATCTGCTGTTCCTGAGAAACCTTAAAACTTTGTTCCAGATTTTTTTTAACATGTGAAACATGAGCGTAAACTGTTGTTAGAATCAAAGAATATTCTGTATGAGTGTTGTTTAAAGTTTAGTACGCAAAAACGAAAAACTACCCAAATCAGTAGGAATTTCACTCAAATTTTAGCTCCAGTTTCTGATCAGCGTGTTCTCACTTATGGGGTGTTTACATATATGCTGGTTAAGCACTGCTAACTAGCTCAACCAGCTCAACCAAATAGCACGACTTTCAGCTGCTCCTGAATCGACATGCTGATGGATGCTGAAACCTGTGTACACTGTGCTGACCACTTTTTTAGAACAGTGTTAGTACACTAGCACCAGCATACCAATGTAAACCGGGCATTAGTGGACAGTTCTGAAGAAGTTCATTTAATATAATACAGGTAACTATGAATGATTTTTAATTAGTGAAAAGCAGCAAAAGTTTTTAGCAAAAGTTGCCCAAGTTTGCTTGAAGAATTGGGTTCTTTAGTTTTGAAAAATGTATTGTTTTTTATACACCATCCGAAAGAGCTTCTTTTTCTGAGCACAGCGATATTTTTTTCGAACATACATTCATCTTGATTTTTAAATCAAGATTTAAAGCAAAATAATAACTTCACTGTTTGACACTAAACTAACAAACTGACAGCTCGCTCCCATACAAAGTGACACCGAGGGGCGCTAATAAGGTGATTTTTGCTAATGTAATCGTACTTATTTAAAATAGTTCCAATGTACCAAAATTGATGAAATTTTGGGTTTGGGTTCCATTTTTAATGCAGATTACGAATATGCATTTACCTCAATACCCTTAAAGAAGCCAATTGTTCAATTTGCTTTTTCTTTCCGCGAATTATTCTTTCTCAAAGTGAACAAAAACTTTATTTTTTTTCAAACATATATTTAATAAGACTTAACTGTATTTGCAAACTTTCCGGAGCCGAAGGACTTGAAACGAAAAACGTTCCCTCGATAGTTAAGGCCCACACACAATGCATCCGAATTTGATAAGTTGTGGAAAATGTTCCAGTAAAACAATCTGCTCTCATTTTTCCGCACCTGACATCCCTGGTACAGTTCTTGAAGCTGCTGAACATATTTATGCTCCAACCATGTAACATTTAATGCGGCAAGGTGGCTTCGAATTTAATGCCCTATCAAAACCATTCTTGGCCAGTTTAAAATTGATTTAGTTGTTTTTGAATTGACGAGGACAATTTGCGTGAATCAATGTAAAGTTATCTACAAAAAAAAAACTTCTGGTTGAACTTTGAAGAAAGTTCTAAATTAATTCGGAAAAACATCCGGAGAACTTCTAAACAAACATTGAGAAAAGCTCGGGAAATCCTGCCAATAGCAGTCGAAAAAAAACCTACGGAGAATGTCTTATGTCTCAAGAAGAAGACGATAAAAATTTCTGGGAGAATTTGATAGATACATCCGATATACGTTTCATTAAACTTCCTGGAAAAGAGACAAGAAACTTCTTGGAGACGCTGGAAGAAACTTCTGAAGAAAGTCGGAAGCTTTTGGGCTTACTCGAAAGAAACTTCAAGGGGAAGTTTGGAAAACAATCCGGAAGAAATAGATGTTTGCACAATATTCCCTGAAGATCCATACATGTTCTAATGATCCAGCATTTTTTCTGATATTCATAAAACATCCCTGTAGATCCCGAAGTTTGCGGAACATTGCTGACATGCACTTCGGTATATCAAATAATTCCTCGGAACTCCTTGAAAGTTCTTGCAATTTTCCTGAAGTTTATGGGGTTGTTTTGAAGTTCTCTGTTAACCCTCCATGTACTCGGAACCTCCCTGGTTATAATGAAACTACTGGAAAACCTCTAATTTTCTTTGAAGGTCTCTGAACTTTCCTTGAGATTTCGGAACTCTCAGTTTTCTTAAAATTAATGGAACATCAGCATTGAAGTTCTCTGATCTACCCGATTTTTTTATTTAATTTTTAAAAGATATTGAAACTGCCACTAAACGGTACGGTACCCTTAAAATGATCTAACGATTTTATAACGTTCATGTAACTTCCCTTGCATTTTCAAAATTCACATGAACTTCTCGGAACTATGCTGAAGTTTTCGGAAGTTTCCTGAGTTTGTATTACTTCATGCGTGAAGTTAACGATTTACATAGTTGGGGATGCTTAACGTCAAAAATTAGACTTAAACTGGGGATGCAACACATCCAAATCGGAATTCTAGATGGTCACAAAATCCATCTACTCGCATTGCTCTTCAACTTTTTGCAGGAAATCTTCAAAATCTCCATCAATCTTCTTTCTATCTGCTAAGCGTGCGCACATATCACAACAGCAAAGCGAAATTTTTCCTGCATCTTCAATAGAGACGCCCCTCGGACTAAGTGGTAATTTTATACGATAGATGAGGAGATGAAAGTATAGAGTTGATAGTTCCGTTAGAGTACGGCAGTGTGAAAATTGTTTATATAGAGTAGAAAGCGAGCAAAGGTCAATTTGAGGAAGGCACGAACCGGGTTGATCATCTCCTTTACCAAACTCCCCTGTTGGGGAGGGATGGTGAGGGGTATCTCCCTCCGCCAGCACTGGCAAAAGAGATGATCGCCGATTTGCTCACGTACGTTCGATGGGCGGAAACAGTTATATCTTTTCCTCGTGAAGCGCTCGTGCTTATTTACATTGCTTGGTTGTACCAGGGCCCAACAAAGTCAATTTCAATCGAAAATCGTAAAGCGACGACGTAGCTGTCAAGTCAGTCTGTCTTCTCTTCGAGCAGATCCGCTACAACATCAACAGAACCACTTTGATCAGTTTTCATGCTGGCATGAATCGTGTTCATTTTGTCTTTCATTGTCAAATGAACTTTCTTGCGCATTGAAGCGAAGCCGTTCAATTCAAATTCACGCAGTTTACTTCGGTTCATTTTAATCGGGACGACGTCTAGAGGCCGAAAATCGACGACCGACGCCATTTTGAAATCCAAGATGACAGCTTTCAATTTCAGAAAAAGAGGAAAATACTGTCAAATACCCATCAATATGGGTATTTTTGGAATCGGGATGACGTCGGGAGGTTGGAAATCGATGACCGACGCCATTTTGAAATCCAAGATGGCGGCTTCAGATTTTGTAAAAAGTGGGAAATACTGTCAACTACCCATCAATATGGGTATTTAAAAAAAAAAAAATTGAATGGCGTCTAGAGATTGGAAATAGATATGCGATGTCATTTTGAAATCCAAGATGGTGGCCTCCGGTTCAAGAAAAAGTGGGAAATACTGTCAAATGCTCATCAATATGTGTAGTTTTGGAATCGGTATCCGATGCCATTATGAAGTCCAACAGAACGGCTTCCGGCTAAGAAAAAATGGGAAATTCTATCAACTATCCATCAATGTGTTTTTTAGAATCAGAGTAACGCCTAGAAGCCGGAAATTGGTATCCGAAACCATTTTGAATTCTAAAACGGCGGTTTGTGCTTTCAGAAAACTTGTCAAATACCTTAAAATAAGGATATTTTAGGAACTTGGATGACATGTAGATGCCGAAAATCGATTCCAGACGTCATCTTTAAATCCAAGAAGTCACCATTTCTGGTTTCAGAAAAAGTGGGAAATACTGTAAAATACGCATCAATATGGGTATTATTGAAATCCCAGTGAAGTTTAGAGGCCAGAAACCGATTTCCGATGCCATTTTAAAATCTAAGATGGCGGTTTGGATTCAAAAAAAAAGTGTGAAACTCCAATCAAGGTGGGTATTTTTGAAATCGGCGTAACATCTAGAGGTTGCTAATGCCGTCGAATATCGATTTTTAGCATCTAAGCGTCGTCCCCGTTCCGAAAATACCCATATCTTAGAGTATTTAACACTTTTTCTGAGCCCGATGGCCGCCATCGTTCAAAATGGCGTCGAACATAGATTTTCTTCACCTTCCGAAAATAACCATATTGTAGGATATTTGAGACTTTTCCTGAGCCTGATGGCCGCCATATTAGTCTCCAGAATGACCTCGTTGTTATAATTTTCGTTTAATATAAAATAACAATTTATTACTTCATATAATCCGGATGCCAACCCTATCGGCAACCGATATTGTGCGGATACTATACGGATACGATATGTCCGACCTGACGACGCAACGCGTGACAAGTCGAATGAGCCCCGAATTGAAGTGAAAGCAAGGGGGGGAGGTGGCTATCAAATACGAACAATCGTCGCCTACCTCGCATAGCTGGGATCAGTCTTGTTAGCGGTCACGGTAGTCGACACATTTTCTGTGATAATTGACTGCCTTTGCCTCCGACACTTGCAACACAAGCTATCATAGTACAGTACCAAACTAAAATGTAATATGACAGGCTCTGTCATACGACACTGTCGCCGAAGACCGTCACGTAGGTATGTATTTTAGTTTTTCTCATAAGAAGAGCTGCTGATGTTGTACTTGTGTGAATTCTGAAAATAGCAAGTAATGATGTCCTAGAAATAATATTTCTGATCAGAAATGGTTTGGTTTACACCAGATTGAGGAATTACAACGAAATCGCACATGTCATATGATAGCTATTTTGATAATTTTCTTTTAGCTCGAATGTTATTCTACCGCTCGTGTTGCGTGAGAGAGACGACGGTAGAGCATGAGTGTTCGAATACAAACAGACTGTCGCGCATGACAACGAAGCGAGTGTAGTAAAAAACGTCAACTGTTTCAACCCCTGGCTGGGATAACTGGTTCCAAACGTAAACAAACCATAAGAAACCTACACCGTTTGTTTACGTTTGGAACCAGTTTCATACAAGAATGATCAGTAGGCTGATTTGACAGTACGTCCCCCCCCCCCCCCAGAGTGAAAGTGGAAAAAACGAAGGAAGCCGTTTTCGTCAATTGAAACAATGAAATGAACTGATGAACTTGACGAACGAAACAAGCGATAGCCAAGTTATGAAACACAATGACTTATGTGGACCGTACACGATGGCTTTTATTGACACTAATCGTATTGTCAATACATTTTATATTGACGTCAATACATCGGTGCATTTTTATATTTTCTAATCTATGTTTATTTGAAAGCATATAAAAATGCTAACTTTTCTGAAATGGACACCGCGGACACTTCAAAACTGACCAAAATCGTAGAACATAATTTTTGTTATTGAAGATTTTGACAGATGTTTTTGCATTTTTGGCGAAAATTTGTGGATTTTATTTTTTGTTAAAGGAAAAAGCAATCCAGTTTCGTACAACTTTTGCTCAGACGTCATTTCAATTAGATGAGCCGTTTTCGTGCTATGATTAATTGAAAAATATCGAATAGGTCATTTTGGAAAAAAAATCTGAGAGGTAAAATATAAATTTGTTTATTTTTTTTTCGCTAAATAGTTGGCTTGGAACTGCTCTATTAGGAATGCAAATATTTGGTTTTGATATTTGTCAAATAATGCCTGAACATACACAGTTTGTATATGAAATATTTACAAATTGTCTCAAAATGGAATAAGTTAACTTTCAGATCGTTTCCGGTTGAAAAACATACATAATTAATTTGAAAGTTCTATTCTTCCTGATTATGAGGGTAAAAGCTTCCAAATGTTTAGTTTTAAGTTATTCTTGGTTGGTCTTTTTTGCTTAAACCTAAGCAAAGAAAATATATGTTCGACACAATCTTGTGTGAACCTGGCTGTGAAGACGAACTGGTAATGTCTAATAGCGCACCTAATTTTTATTCAGTTCCAGTCGATCGTTCAAATTTTCTCAACAGCATTGCGGCACTGTATGACAGTCATTTGATGCCACTCAAAGAAACATTGTTGCCAGTGACATTGCCAAAAGATCTCTTTAAAACAGTGCTGCTGTTTTGACCGAAATTTACTTTTTGTGTGTCTATCAACGTCTCTGGTGTGAGTCAATGTACAATACACTTCAATTGAGATTATAAACATTTCCAAGAGCTTTTTGAGTGTGTTGATTTATTCCCTTTTAATTCCGTTGGAATTGCTTATCTTTGACAGATACGCGTATTTCGTCTACTACTTGCAGACTTCATCAGTGCCAAGTACTCAACACCACTGGCACTTGGCACTGATGGAGTCTGCAAGTAGTAGTCGAAATACGCATATCTGTCAAAAGATAAGCAATTATTAAGGAATTAAAAGAAAATAAATCAACACACTCAAAAAGCACTTCCTCGAGGGATTCCGTTAAGAGGTTCTTCAAAATTAAAAGAACATTTCAAAGTTTCAAACACTAGAACTTAACGTGTAGAGCACATTGAACCATGGTGAAATACACTGAAATTGTGATTGTGCATATGAAAAATCAAGTGTTTAAACACTTCGATCAGACGTGTAGACTTTTTTGAGTGTAGGTTTATGAGTCATTAGACTGGCCCACATTGATATGGGAGTTTTTTTTATCATTATTTTCAACGGGCCAACCCCCAGATTTGTGCCATTAGGTGAGAAAACAACTCTCTGAAAATTTCAGCACATTCGGATGTAACACGAGCTGGTGCTTTTGGCATAAAGTTCATATGAGGATTTGGTTGAAATGTATGGAGAAATAACATCTCTTCACTCTTCACTTCGTGCACAAAACTGGTCTGCTAACTCTTTCAAGCTCAGAATTTCAGCACATGTAGCATAATACATGAGAAACAACTTTGCTGAAGACAGCATCTTGATTCAAGTTAGTATTATGGAGATATTAATTCTTGAATTTATATGTGTATTTTGTTCGTATATTACAACAAAATGCAGAATGCTTATACCAACGTATCAACTAGATAACCACTAAAAAATAAAAATTCATATTTTCCACAGGCCAACATCCAGACTCGTGTCAGTAGGTGAGATCAGTGGCGTCGCGTAACCTCACTTTTACCTGTTCAACAACTTTGAAAACGTTATTTAGGGTCATGTTTACATTCAAATCAGTTTCAAAAGGCATCGGGTCTTCTAGTTTCACTTATGTTTATCCATTGGAACCAATATTGTTTTGAGAGTTGTTGAACAGGTAGATTGAGGTTAGGGCGACGCCACTGGGTGAGATAACTACTCTCTGAATGTTTCAGCTATTTTTGACGTAACACGGGCTGGCGCTTTTGGTTTAATGTTTATATAGGGGATTTGGTAGAAATTTTCATATACAAAATGCTCATATACATTCAAAAGCGAATATTTCAGTAAAACTAGCCGGATTCATAATGAAGTCTTCAGCAAAGTTATTACTCATTGTTTGAACTAAAAGTTTTGAATCAAATCTAGAATAAGGAAACTTTTTTATGATCCATAGAGTGTAGTAGTGTCATTTTTTCATGTATTTTATCCAAAATCTCTATACAAAATTCAAACTAAAAGCGCCTGCTCATCCTACAACCAAATGAGCTAAAACTTTCAGAGAATGATTTTTTCACCTAATGGTACATTTCTAGAGGTTGGCCCGTGGAAAATAAAAACTTTTATTTTTGTGGGCCAGTCTAATGAGTCATTAGTATTCGCCGCAACCAATGACATTTACATAAGGTCTGGGCCAACAGGCAGCTTGCTGGTGTTAGAAGCAAAAAAGATCTGAGAACAGATAGATAAACGTCATTGCCAACATACTAAGAACAAATAGAAATACGTCACTCCCAACAGCTGTTTCATGTAAAAAGATAAACATTGCAATAAAATACGAACACCTCTAAACATTTGCACATTTCACTAAACCAATAAGCCCTTTGGCTCAGATCCTATATAAACGTCATTGCGCCTCACCATTCCCTCGTACTGAATACCGCAAACGGTACCTAACCAAAGGGGGGAGGTGGCTGTCAAATACGAAAAATCGTCGCCTACCTCGCATAACTGGTTCCAAACGTAAACAAGCCTTAAGAAACCTACAGGGTTTGTTTACGTTTGGAACCAATTTCATACAAGAATGATCAGTAGGCTGATTTGACAGCACGTCCCATCCCAGTACCTAACGCTCGACTCGCTACACCCAGCGCAGCGTTGCCAGATATACCGATTTATCGATATTTATACCGATTTTCAAACTTGATACCTATATACAGATAAAGTTTCTTAGAATACCGATTTTTGAGTTCTAATACCGATTTGTACCGATTTTTTTTTATTAATAATCAACATGATTACTGTCTGCCCGCACTCAATTGTCAGAGGAAACTATTGTGAGAGACATTTATCTTCTTCAAAAATGTCTTATATACTCTTTCGACTAATGCTAACATTTCCTCGCGTTTTTGGTTACCAAGGAGTCAAGAAGCAGCTGCAAGTTTATCCCAATAATTTCTGGAAATCGGGAAATACTTTTATTCAGTGAAAAAATAGGCCCATAAAAGCGTTAATTTTTGAACTTCCCTTTGAAGTTTCTTCCAACTTTCCCTAGGAATTTCCGTTAAACTTACTCTGCCTTGTAAGTTATTTTCCGATTCCTTCCGGAAAGCTATTTCGACTTCCCTTGGAAGCTTCTTCTGGTTTTGCTTGAAAGGTTCTTCCGTCTCCTCCCGTCAGTTTTTTCAACTTCCCCGGGACCTCAGAAATGCTTCCAGAGTTTTATTGCGGTACCATTAGTTTCAGGAAAACTTCAGGAACTTGTCAGAAGTTCTGAAACTTCAGAATAGTTCGAACTTTTGGGTAGGTTCCGATAAATTATAGACAGTTTCATTAACTTCTGCTCAAATCCAAGAACCCGGGAATCTCAGGAAAGCCCAGACTCAAATAAACTTAATACCCCGTTCACATTACAGCGTTTATCACGTGATATACGGTGTCTTGCAATGAGCACTCATACATCTAGTTTTCACTGGAAATCCTATGTATAAGTGCTCATTGCAAGACAGCCTATATTACGTGATATAGACTGTAATGTGAACGGGGTATAAGGAAACTAAAATATTTTGGAAACTTCACAAGCCCAAAGAACTTTAAAGAAATTTAATGGTTTTCAGGATAGCTCCATTTGTTTCAGGATAATTGAGATAAGGGAAGCTTTGAGAACATCAGGACATATAAATATAAGGAAATTCCTGAACCGTTAAATGAGTTCCGAGAAACTCAGGCAATTTCCGAAAACTTCAGTTAAGTTCCGAGAGGATCATGAAAATTTTAAGTTACGAGAACTTTAAAAAAATTAAAAAATCGGGAAGTTCAGAGAACCCAGAAATCTATTTCTTCCAGATATTTTCCCATCGTCTCCTTGAAGTATCTTTCGACTGTTCCGTAAGCCTTGTGGCGTCCGACTTTTTCCAGAAGTTTCTTCCAATCTACCGTAGGAAGCTTCTTCCAGTGTCTTCTGGAAGTTTCTTCCGTCTTCTCCAGGAAGTTCAATTAAAGTTCTACCGGATGTATCTATCGAGTTCCCCCAGAAGTTTCTTTCGTCTTCCTGTGGGAGTTCCTCCATAAGTCACACTCTGTAGGGTTTTTTTTCTAGATCGAAGTGTGCCTTGCTTCTACACGGACGTGAAAATTTTAGGGTTTTTTCGTCGCGTTTTTTCTAGAGAAGTTCGCGAGTGCAGACTTTCATGGCCGAGCTAAGGATAATTCGAGGTCGGTATCATCGATACTGCAGGTGTACTTTTACTTTTGAGCGTCTTCACTATTCTAGGTGAAGCAGTGTTGTGAAATTAGGATTTTTTTTCAAGCAATCAAGAAGTGATCGCAATGGGCCAGCACGTGTCCAGGACGGATTTCGAGTGGTGTTACACCGAGGAACCGCACGCCAGTCGAAGGAAGATTATCCTGCAAAAGTATCCGCAGATCAAGAAGTTTTTCGGTTATGATCCGCGGTTCAAGTTTGTGGCTGGTGCCATGGTGCTAACACAGTTTGCGATGTTGTTCATAATGAAGGACCAATCGTGGAAGATGATTTTCCTGGTGGCATATTTCTTTGGAGGGGTGATTAATCATTCGCTAGAGCTCGCCTGTCACGAGATTGCTCACAATCTGGTTTGGGTTGCAAGGCCGATGGCAAACCGGCTGTTTGGATTTTTCTGCAACCTCCCGATCGGAGGAGCGGATGCATCCAACGAAACTTTTAGGTGCAAAAGAATCATTACCAACATAGGAAAAAATTCGGTAAGATCCTTCCATTGCCTTATTTTATGATTCTTCAATATTGTACACATATTTACACATTACACACAACTACACATAGTAACTCGGAGCGTTTGGTACGGTATGTCCACGCATCCTTCCATCCCTGTAGATTCAAGAAATGTTCCAAGAATCATCTTTGCGGCAAATACAACGCAGTAGGCCTGGCCGTATTGATGTTTATATCATATCTCAGATATGCTGTAAACATCAATTAGACAAGAAAAATGATTAGACCTCATCTAACCTAATCATTTTCCAGGATGCTTTCTCGTACTGGCTGCGTTTGTTAGATTAGAAGTCACACTCCGTAGGTTTTTTTTTCAACTTATTGTAAGGTTTTTCCGAGCTTATCCTAACTTCCCCTCGAAATGGCTTCTCCGGGATTAACTTACGATTTCCAAAATTTTCTGGCCTCTGGATTTTTTCCGAAAGTTTCTAAGAAATGTTGCCAGAAGTTTCTCAATATTTGTCTTGTAAGAACCCCATCGGATGTTTTTTCGACATCTTTTAGAACTTCCTTGAAACTTTCTACACGAGATCTTCTTTATTATTCCTCTGGCAGTTTTGTCGGTACCATTAAGAGACTAATTCAAATATTTACCAAAAATTTATTTCAACTTAAATGGAAAGTACATCCTTTGATTATAGTCCAAAAGTTTGAAAATAGTGAATACCGATTGATACCGACTTTTTTATCATTTAATACCGATAATCATGAAAACAATCTGGCAACGCTGACCCAGCGGTTGATCCGGGAAGCGCGAACCGTCAAACGGGATGACGGGACTGGGATGAAAAATAACAATAGCTTTTCACTTATCAACAATCAGCACTGTAACAGTATTTTGCTATTAAACTTTATACAAAGGCTAGGAATTAAAACTAACAAAGAACTCTGTTGTGAAATAGATGGGATAAATAGTACGGAGACTGAATTCTTTAAGATTCTGTTACGATAGATTGGGAGTTCTTCCAGCTGATTACCACCCAACCGTGGGTTAGTGATTACTGCTGGAAGAACTCCCAATCTATCGCAACAATTAGTGATCGAAAAATATAGGGAAAATGAATGTAATGTCGGCCTAAATGCCCCTAATTTGGGCCCAAACATAAATTCAGCAATCTACTAAATGTTCATAGGGACATTTCCAAAAATATCCATTAGTACGCGTTCATCTAGATAAAATTGATAAATAGCAAATTTTTAGCGATGGGCCCAATCTTAGATCTATAGGCCAACATTAGAGCCATTTCCTCTATCAAAATAATGTTGAAACAGGTCTCAACTGCGCGGCAGTCCCCTTAGATGAGTAAGACATAAGCTTTGAGTGGCTGGTTTTAAACAACACCACTTAGGAACCGGAGGGTTATGATTCTTGGTTAGATCAAGAACGGAAGTTCAAATTTGAGTGAAATGTTTCTGATATGGAGTGGGATTTCGTTTGCACATTATGTTCACAATATGTATAGATAGACTTAGGGTTTCACAGTGGGTTCAAAGTGGAAAAAATCACAAACTTAATTGCTGTACAACATCATCAGATGTCAGAAAACAACTTGAAGTTCTTGAATTTCCACTTTTAGACGACAGTGGGCTTACAAATGATTCGTTTCAATAAATTTGTTTTTTTTTAAATGATAGAATGCGGAAAACGCAATTATGTTGTAGAAGCAACGGGCCGTAGCTTTGGAGTTCAACTATGGAAGAAAGTAATTTTGGATTATGAAAATATTATGAGACCTAGAAAGGTGATATATAAAAAATACGGCCTACATAATTCAGGGATGGCCATTTCGCAACGCTCTGCTCAAAAAAATGGCATGGTAAATTTTGTTTGATTACGAAGAATGGTTAATGCGGACAATTTTTAGTTCCCTGAACAATTCCGGGTTTTATATTCGAGGTGAATTGATATGTACGTTTTGTTTATTTACGTCTAATACTTAAAATAAATACAATGTCATTTAAGGTCCATTTGAAAAACTGTTAATTAATGTCCGCAAACTGAAATAAGTTTCAGCTAAATTCTCAACATGAAAATGTCAGATGGTGTCTAATGCTCTTTGATAAATTTTAAACAAATATAGTAACAGGTTTGATTTAAAACATTTAAATAGCGATTGTAGTTCACTGAACTTTTAATTATAAAAAAGTATAATCTTCTTCCTTTCAGGATATTGAATGTCTTATTTCATAAATTGCAATTATGAATTGGCGCATTGTTGATTGTAGAGTCGATTAAACGGATTATCAAAAATAGTCTCGCAGTTATACGTCAATAATGCAGTAGAATTTGTAAATCATGTCTCACGTGAGTATCACGATTGATGTTGAAAAAAATGATAAAATGTATAGTTTTATTAAAATAAGCGACATACAAAACGGTGTAAAGGCTGTCTTAAAACTGCTCAGGGCACGCCGAAGTGAAGTTGTACAGAAGAAGAATGAAGTATACCAAAACATTGCTTCACGTACAAGATGTCTGGATAAGTGACGGAATCAATGATGAAGTAAAGTTGCGGTGAAGAACTGAATGATTGGATGAAGTTTTAATTAGGGAAATGTGCATATAGGAATCGATTTCCTAGTATCTGTTTTTCTGACTCAATTAAGATGTCAATTACTCAATAAACAATTGCTAATTCCATGTGCCTTCCAAAATTGTGCTTCTGAATAGGCGAGAGAGGGTAAAAATCGATTATAAATGATCAATCAAAAACCCGCTAGATACCTACTGGTCTAGCGAAGTTTGGAATTATTCTAGATTCTGATTTTTCAAAGTCTTATTCTTAAAGTCCTTTCCGTTCAGCATTTCGTGTTCAAGTCCAGCAAATTTTCTTAACATTGAATACTTTCTAAGTTTCAGAAATGTTCAAGTCTGGGAAAGTTCCTTATAGTTCCTAACTGTCAGCTTCCGGAGCCGGGGAAATTTTCCAAAATTCAGCGTGTTTTCCTAGTTTAGAAAATTTTCTGCGCTCAAAAAGATTTCAGGGATTGAAAAATTTCTTATGTAGTTCGGCTAGCTCGTTTAATCTTTCAAATTGACGAAATTTTTAAAACCCTAAAACTTTTTGATCGTTGATTTCTTCCTTTTTTTTTTTGAAAGAATTCTTTCGAAATATGTTCAATTTCGTGAGTTCTGGAAACGTTTGAAGACCAAAATCTTGTACTTTTTGTTTAGTAATGTTCCAATCTTGAAAACTATAAAAGTCTATACCTAAGGATAGCATCCTCTTAAAATACGTCTTGATTAAAGATTTGCTGAATTGTAATAGAAGGACAACAACTTATCCATTTGACAGGTTTTCTGCACGATTGGAGTGCTTTGTTCCAAGACTTAAACAGATAATCGATTGTTCCAATATTAATCCATCTCTCCATTCCAATTCAGCATCTCTTGCCTTGAAGAGTTTGCACTAAGAACTTAGTGTGATATGCGTGGTACAGACGAAGGGTTAAACTTGAACAATTTTACAAAGTTTGGACATTCCAGGCTAACACTCTAAATCGGCTTACGTGCCAAACGGTTCGACATTAACAGTCATCATTGGTTACGTTTGGCACACAGACCCATTTCAGCACGTCAGCCCAGATTTGAAATCCTTCCAATAAACCGAAGACTCCGCAGAGATTGTTTTGGTCTTGAAAGTTTGCTCGAAAGACTTATTGTGGGGTTCTTGCGAAATCCGTGAGCACGAGGCCACTTCAGTTGTCTTCTAGACCTTCTTCGGTCCGGTAATCAGCAAGTCAGAAAATCAAAAGGTCTACTCACATTTCCCTCGGGTACCATTTGACGAACACCTCCGCTCCGGTACCTGTGACACGCCGTCCTGCGGCCTGTCCACGGAACGTCACCGTACCCCGGCGAGCGCTGGCCACACTGCCGGCCATAATCAGTCTATGCTGCAGACCCTCCATCACTCCGATATCGAAAAAGTCAAACCGGCGGGCTGTTGTGACGGGGAAAAGTTAGGTTAGGGCACTCAAATGCTGAATAATGAACCACATCAAAAACACCTACCTGACCACGGTTGACGTCGATATCGTAGCTTTTTACCAGTCTTGCGTAATACCTTGGGCAGTGGCGGATCCGACGATCGCTTGCCCGCAATGATGTTGTCCGTATTGTTGAAATGATTATTCACGTGCTTCTCCAGTGCCAACTGTAATTAGAAATTTCCAAAGTAAATAACCGAAACCGAAAAGCAAAATCACTGCAGGCGATCTTACCTGCGATCCGAATCGCATGCCACAACCGGCTACGATGCACTTGTGCGGTTTGGTTCCACCGTGCGATAGCACGTGCCGCTCCAACCACCTTCGGCTGCATGACTCCTTGTTGTGCACCTTGCAACCATCCCAGAGGCAAGCGAACGGTCCCGTCTGGCTGTTGACGTGCTGGATCTGCAAATGGTCCAACAGCTTCGAGCTGCTATCGAACTGAACGTCACAGTTGCTCCAGTAGCACACCCCGAACAGGCGGCCATCCGAAAGCCGCCGGAAGCCCTTGCGGCCAAAGTTGTGGTGGACTCCGTTCATGGCCGGGAAGCGAATTGTTTTCGGCTGCGACAGGATGGGACTCTTGGCGCACTCCATCATTGGTGGTACGTTGAGGAAATCCGTATCGATGCTCGGCGGCGACAGGTCTGCCGGCGTGGTGGAGCGGTGAGATTCCGATGGTTCGGCCGATCCAGTTTGGCCGGATTCATCCGATGGGCTTTGGTTGCTGTAGTCCTGATCGGAGGACATGGATTCCTGAAGTTGGTCATCCGGTTGCTCCGGCAGTTTGAGCTTGATTTGCTCCAGGAGCAGGCTCTTCGGAGATTTTTGGCAGGGAGGTAGACTGGACGAGTCCAAAAATTCGGTTTCGATTGTCGGAGGTGGTAGTAGTAGACACAGTGGTGGTGGGGATGGTTGCGGCTCTTCTGGGTCTGAGAAGTCTGCAAATGATTCATCGATTTTTGGTTCTTCGGGTTCCGGCTCCGGGTCGGCCACAACGGTTGGTGGTTCTGGAGAAGGTGAAAGTGGGGACGGTGGTGGAGTTGATTCTTCGCGGGATTCATCATCCTTTTTCTGTAGAGATGAATCTGGGGATCCCGGTGAGCAGAGATCGATGGTGAGAGACTTGTCCTCGGTGTCGCTGGAGTTGGCGACGATGCCGCTGTCGTTGCTGATGCTGCCACAGTCCAAAGTTAGGGGGTTAAGGGCCGGTGGTGACTTGTTGTCGATGGCCCTCGGAGAAGTGACGGGCGATTGAACGGTCATTAACGGAGGCGTCATTGCCGGTGCTGGCGGGGTACAGGAAGCCAGAGCCAAGGCTGGCGGCTGCGACAGGGTTAGATTTGGTTTCGGAATCTCCTTGATGGGAGTCATGGATGTTGCTTTGGTTGCTACCGATGCCGATAGGACAAGTTTGGGAACTGGGGCCGATTGTTGGACCAGTTTCGGTGGATTCGAGATAACCGGGGTGATTGAGATCGAGGGTTTGTTCAGCTGCACCGGGACCAGCTTGGGCGGCTCGCTGCTGGAGATCGGTTTGATCGCCGGAGGTGGTTTGGTGGAGGTGCTGCTGGTCGTCGAGGCGATGATGATTTTTTGGTTGTTCAAGGTGTTCATGATGGGTTTGGCGGTGGTGCAGAAGGTTGGAACGGTGGCAACGAGGGGAGGTGGCGATAGTGGTTGCGCCATGGTTGTGCATCCGGAGGGAATCGTCGACGTTGAGATCGTAATTGGAGATGTGAACGACGATGTAGATGAACTGCTGGTAAAGGAGGTTGGGGTTTGTTGGTTTAGGAACAGGTTTGAGGGAATAGGAACGAATTGTGGAGTCTGACCGAGCTTGGCGGTTGTTTGCAGGTTTTGAAGAACCGCCTGTGGGATGTTCGCCAGTAGTTGATGGAAGTTTGGCAGAACTTGCTGGGATTGCTGATGCTGTTGTTGTTGTTGGTGGTGGTGGTGGTGGTGATGGTGGATGTTGTTCTGCTGCTGCTGCTGCTGGATGATGGCAGTGATATTTGGTAACTGTGTTGATTGAGGTTGACTGGGTTGAAGCGGATGCAGCGCAGGGATGTTGGCCTGAGCGGCTTGAGCCAGCGCCTGTTGCAGACTAGCGGCGGTTAGACCGGAGGCCAGCATGGTTGGTAGAGCGGCTGCGTTGAGGAGGATTTGTCCACCTGGGGTCATGTATAGCGGCTGTGAAGTGAAGGTCGTTGCAGAAGAGGCATTTGCCTGTTGGTATAGCTGAGTTGGTTGCTGAGCATGGAGGGCATAGGTCTTGGCCTGATGTGAGGGTTGGTTGGTGCTGATGGGGCTGCTAGCAGTGGAAAGTGCCGGTGACTTTGCGAGAAGACCGTTGAGACCCATACTGACGGTTGCCGTTTCCATGGTCAAGTTCTGCTGTGAAGTTGGGATGTGCTGGCCGGTGGAGGTTAACGCCTGTTGTTGTTGCTGTTGTATTTGGTGCAGCTTGATGACGGCCCCGTTCATGAAGAGTTGCGTAGTTCCATTGTTAAGTCGGGCGGCAGTCAGTCCATGCGTGGTGCTATTCATCATGATGTTGGCAGTGGTAGGACTGCTGGTGGTTGAAGAAACAGCTACAGGCACGTTCAGCTTGGCAGCTGCTGATGAAACCGGTTGAGTTGGTACGAGATTTGGTATCTGGACCAGATTTGGCATGACGGATGTCGTTTGTGGATGAAATTGGAAAACGGCCGAGCTCAGCTTGGTCGGCGTCCGCGGTGGACTGTTGATCTGGGGTTGCTGATGCATTGCCTGTTTGAACTGTTGTTGTGCTTGTAGTTGCGCCTGAGTTTGGCTCTGTTGCTGATTTTGGCTGGATTGTTGCAGTTGTGTTTGGGTCGACTGTTGCTGCTGCTGCTGCTGCTGCTGTTGTTGTTGAGGGATTCGTATGGCAGTTAGCAGGACGGTTGGCTGAGATGACTTGACGACTTGATCCTGCTGTTTGGTGATTTGATTGCCAGTTGATACTGCTGCCGAGGCAGTCGTGGCCACGATTTGCTGGTTGAAGTTCATGCCCATCTTGGGGTCGGCAGTGCGAGGAGCGATGGTGACCGGTTTTTTGGGTTGTCCAACTCCGAGACCTCCCTGGGTCATGTGGCTTACCTTGCGAGTGAGCGATACGGTTGGCGCTATCCGCGCAGTCTTGCGTTCCACCTTCTTCAGCGAGGTCGCTGGAGTGATGGAGGTGGTCTGCTGTTGCTGAAGCAGGCTTAGGTACTTCTCCAAGCTGGCAGAGTTGTTGGTTTTGATCGGACCGGTTGCCGTCTTGATGATGCTTTTCTGCTGCAGCACCGTGGATGTGGTTGTCATCAGTTCGGTGGTGGTGGTGATTTCCGCTTCCGCTTCGGTCGTCTTCAGCGTCGTGGCTCGTCCCGCTATAGTTTTAATATTTTTCTTAAGATTATTAAATGTGTTGGTGGTTTTCATTTGGGACTTGAAGTAACCTGTTATCTTGTTCGCGTTGGCGAGGTCAGCATTCCCGCTGGCAGTGAAGTTTTTCGTGTTCTTCGTAATGGTGGTCGTCGTTGTACCGGCGGCTGAGATCTGCTGGTGATGGTTGATGTTGCTGGCAGCGACAATTGCCATCTGGGTGAGCTTTTTGGTAGTGGCCGCATTGAGACCCGAACCAACCGCTACCAGACCGGGAGGACCCGGAAGGCCAGTCGTGTTGGTGCCGACCGATTTGTTAACTTTCTCCACACTGGTCGTACGTATTCGTTTGGCACCGTTGGCGATGGTGTTGGTGCTATTGCTTCGAGTATTGCCGCTGGCCTCCGAGTGGGCCGGTTGCAAGCGTTTCAGCTTGTTGATCGGAGTTACCGATACGGAAGCAGTCACGGCAGTGTTCTGTTGCTGCATATTCGATTGTTGTAGTTGTTGCGTTGGAGTATTGACTGCAGGTGGATTGTTGCTGATAGTAGAACTATTGCTAGTGGCTGTGTTGCTGCTATTTGTTTGGACATTATTGCTATTGGTAGCGTTGCTTGTGTTCCATGGCCACTGGTGGGGTTGGTATTGCTGTTTGATCGTTAGATTTGTGGCCTGCGTGTGCGGGGCCATCTTGGCGCCTATGGAAGCCGTTTTGATGGTTACTCTCGGGGACCTGGGAGACGGAAAACTGATCCGACTATTTTCGTTTCTTTCGTTAGTGCTGCTGCTGCTGCTGCTTACAGACAGCGATGTGAACTGCATTGGGTTGCCGGCCTTAACCTAGGGTCGATCCGTAGCTACGGTTCATCTTTCTTCAATCCCGACCCGCTGCTGCGCTAATCCAAGAAGCTGTAACGCTGTAAACGAAACAAAAAGCAATCATTAGTCAGCTGAACATTGATGTTTTTCTTTCTTTCAAAATTTGCCCACCGCAACAACTCCAATTCCCCGCTAGAGACAACCCCGACTGAAATATTGAATGAATGGAGCCACCTGAATCCAATGCCTGAAAATGAGTCAAACAGTCACGCCCTCAAGGTGAGAATACCGAAAAAGGAAAGAAACGCCGAAAAGAAGACAACGACCATGACTGAAAACGAGATCGGGCCGGAAATGCGTAGGATGACTTTTGGGCTACAAAAACACACTTCGATACGTAACGTAAGCCACGCCGAAACGTGGTTGGAATTCGAAGTGGAACTGATACTAGTTTGATATCTAATTCGAGTTCAACAAACGACGAGTAGCTTTAAATTATGAATATCAGAATTTGCCCGGTTTTGGTGGGACCATTCCTATGATAATTTTTTGCCATATTTGATGCGATGTCACACAGTCAGCAGATATCCTAGCGAATATTATGCATTCCTTTTCTGCGGCGCGCAAAACCGGTTCCAGCCCACGTTTTGTTTTTTTTTTTGTTTAGCGAATCCGATCGGCTTAACGGTGGGAATGTGCATTAGAAAAATCTCTGAAATGATGCTTCTTTGGGTAGAGCTCCTAGAAGAACATAAGCAAATTGGCGCGCGAACGTTTCATGTCCCGGCTCCAGGTGTAAGGTTGTAAATTAGTCGAGGGACAGGTCGGTCGTAAATTTTTCTTTGGCTGCTAGCGGTATTTGGAAAGAAAGATCTCACGTCGGGTTGAGCGTTTGAATTTTGATTGAAATAAGAGAGGGGCCGTTTATAAACCATTTGAATAGTTTGTGAGAGATTTTAGACCTCCCTCCACACTGCACAGTCAATAATACATAGATTAAAAAATGCGGTTGGGTGTCCCCTTTATAAATGTCGGCATATGGAAACTAATAAATGATCCATTCAAAAATTGAATAACTCCCAAATGATCCATAAAACCCCGGTGAAAAACCTTAAAAAAGTGTGAATGATCCATACAGAATATCAACATGATACATATTTTACGTAAAATCTAGCATCACAAAGATGAACATGTATCGCTAAATTTCAAGAGAATGAACATTGAAAACGTACGAATTATCCATAAACATTTAGCAAATGTTCCATAAAACGTTCAACAATGCACCTTAAACTAACTAAATCGATCCATAGTAAAGTAAAAAATATAGGTATGATCCATAAACTAGATACATAGTTTTCATGTTGTGGACACTATTTTTTTAAAATTTTGGTCCACAAACCTTGGAAAATTACTCCATTACTGCGTAGCTGCTCAGATTTACTGTCATGTCCGTGTTTTTTTAGTCAGAGGAGCGGAGCAACGGGCATGCGTCTAGGATAAGCTAGGACAGTAAATCTGAGCAGCTACGCAGTAATGGAGCAATTTTCCAAGGTTTATGGATCGTACGTATATTTTTTAGAGCACAAATTTTATTTTCTATGTGTCATTTTCGTCAGTTTATGGTTAATTGTTTTATGGATCATTTGCAATATGCTTATTCCTAGTAGCACGCTTGTCACAAATCGGTTTTGGCAACTTCTATACAATTAATATCAGTCATAAACAAGTTGCTGCAACTTATTGTGACGGAAATGTGCTACTCGGGATGGGTAACTCGTATAATTTCAATACTCATTCTTTAGAAATTGTGCGGTACATTTTTATAATTGTGTTGCTAAATCAATTCAATTCTAAAGGTGCAAACTTATGAATGCTCATGAACCAAGCATCGTAGAAACAACGTTGTGTTTTGAAAATGACATAGAAATTGTAATCTAGAAACAGATAACATGAAAAATGTTTTCCACCAAAATTTTCACAGTGGAGGAAAAATTGCAAGGAAAATGAAATTTTTTTTAATGATTTTTTTCATGCTTGAAACTTCTTATCTTGCACTGGTGGAAATTTCAGGATATTGCAGTCGAAAAAAATGCAACACTTTCTTTTGTGTATACATTTTAATTGCATGGGTAAAAATTGATGAAATTTTGAGTAAAACTAGCTTAGAGTGTAATTGCTTAAGTGCAAAATTTCGTCACAATCTGTCAAGTGGTTATCGAGATGGCTTCCAAGCAAGAAGTGCTTCGACAAAAAATTATGGGAGCAGTCGTGGAAAATCCAGGCCAGTCCCACAGGTGGATCGCGAAACAGTTTGGAATCGACAATTCGACCGTGTCCCGTGCGGTAAAATAGGAGACCCAGACGACCCAGCGGCGAGCTGGCAGCGGAAGAAAAGCGAAGACGACCGACGCCGTGAACGCAAGGACGGAGAGGGATTACTTCGAGCGCAATCCAAACCTTTCGATTAGGGACGTGGCCAAGAAGGTCAATTCTTCCGTCTGGTTCGTCCAGCAGACAATGAAGCGGGCCGGACTTCATGTCTTCAAGGTAAGGAAGGCGCCTAGCTAACCCGATAAACATAATACGGTGGCCAAATCCCCCGCCAGGAAGCTGTACCGCGAGTGGTTGGTGCAGCCGAAATGCATCGTAATGGACCACGAGACATACATTAAAGCGGACGCTAAGCAGATCCCCGGCCTGGAGTTTTTCGTCGGCAAGTCCCGCCTGGATGTTCCGGAGAAGTACTTAGTGTGGCAGGTGATCTGTGGATGCGGCAAATTCAGCAAGCCGTACATAACGACCGGCACCATCAACGGCGAAATATATAAAGAAGAATGCCTCAGGAAGCGCCTGCTGCCCTTCCTCCAGTCCCACGAAGATGACACTCTGTTTTGGCCAGATTTGGCATCGTGCCATTACGCGAAACCGGTGATGGAGTGGTACGAAGCCAACGATGTTGTTTTTGTGCCGCCAAACTCGCCAGAACTTCGCTCAATTGAAAAATTCTGGGCGATTATGAAGGGCAAGCTCCGAAAAACAGGGAAGGTTTTCAAAAACGACAATGATTTGAAGAAAGAGTGAATCAAAGTGTGTAAGGAAGATGGCGCAAGTGTTGCACAGGATTTGATGGGTAGCGTTAAGACCAAGGTGCGGGCATTTAGCCATAGAGGTAACTCTAAGACCAGAAGATCCCGAAATAACGTGCTTAACTTTTTGGCTCAGTTGGCTCTCTTCGGTCCCAAGCTAATCGATTCACCCCTCGAAACATAGGAAAATCCACTAACCCCTCATTTTATCTGTCAAATTTTCATAGCGAATCAAAACAAACATTGCGTAGTACTAGAATTTCGACTAGAATGGGGTACGTTAATCGTTTGCTTGGGACCAATAGGCTAGTCAAGTAGTGAGCCAATTTAAAATCGTTAGTTTCGTATTGATTGTTGATTTAGCTTAGGAGAGGAGGTTGAATAAACCAACTTTGTAAAAAATAGCTAATATGTGTTAATTTATTCCCTGAGAGTTCCAAAAATATCCGACTTAAAATGAGTTTTTGGTAACCATTTTTGACTGTTGCATTTTGCATTTTTTTTTCGAGTAAAGTCTATAAAGTCTCTATCCACAATTCAGCGTTTATCGGTATTTGTACCGATTTTTTTACATAATACCGATATACAGATAAGGTTCCTCAGAATATCCATTTTTGAGATTTTATACCGATTTATACCGATTTTTTTTTAAATAATCAAAATGATTATTAACTACCCGTACTCACATGTCAGACAAAAGTTTTTGAGCCTTGCTTTAAAAATGTCTTTTGCTTGATACCCTTTTCGACTAGTGTTT
Organism: Ochlerotatus camptorhynchus; assembly: GCF_037179485.1. Classification (NCBI taxonomy): domain Eukaryota; kingdom Metazoa; phylum Arthropoda; class Insecta; order Diptera; family Culicidae; genus Ochlerotatus; species Ochlerotatus camptorhynchus. Next base: position 4,914,945 of record NW_027040988.1, read on the forward strand.
CCATTTACTCACTGTTTTTTACTGCCTAGGATTCAAGAATCAGCTGACGGCGAGGCTGACGGCTTATCCCGGTCAGTCAGGAATCGGGAAATATTTTTATCTTTGATATTACCAAGAAGGTCCAGCAGAATGATAATAAGTTGCTTTATGACGTTTATTTGATCTTCCCTTGGAAGTACCCTAGCAGCAAACTTGTCATCTGAACAGTTGTGGTTACTTATATGTAACTTATTCCAGTTACAATGAAGTTGCTACAACTTAATGTGATGGTAGTGTACTGCTTTGGTATCTTCTAACTGTTCCCTGTTATTTTCTTCCACCTTATTTTGCGATTCCTCCCGGAAAGTACTTTCGACTTCCCTCAGCGGAAGCTTCTTTTGGCTTCGCTAGCAAGGTTCTTTCATCTTCTCCCGCCAGTTTTTTGTAGCTTCCTCCGGGATATTGTGCTAACTTACACTAGAAGATTCTACCGATTTCCACTGTCTTTCGACTGTCCCGAAAACCTCTGGCTACACCGGAAGAAGCTTCCGACTTTCTTAAGACGTTTCTTCCAAATTATCTCAAGAAGTTTCTTCTTGAAATTGAAATTTTCGCTTACCATAAAAATATAAAATTAATTAAAATTGTTTATTACGATTAATACCGATTTTTTAAAACCATTGATACATAAGTCCGAACATAATCTGGCAACGCTGATCCACATTAATCCGGACACCTTCAAATCACTGTAACTTTTGAAATATTCCACGTAGGAGTGAAAAATTTCGCTGTGGTATAGCTGGGTCATTGATGAAAAATACTATGATTTGTGTTTACATTCCATGTTTAGTGTTCAAGATGGCGATGAATGAAAAACACGTGCGGGAGCGGATTTTGTACGGACGTAATGCAAATACGGGAACACGGTGTGCTCAAATCATTTTCGGAACGTTTGACGGTCGCAAAAACATTGGACGTGCTGATCCTGTCATGGACCGAAAGGTGAAGAGGATATTGAAGGAAAACCCGAATCTCTCTGTTCAAACGGTAGCTCGTAAAATAGGAATGTCACCTGTTTTTGTCCAAAAACCAAAACAGCGTTTAGGGCTGAAGTCGTATAAAGTAAAAACAGTTCCAAATCGCAACGACGAACAGGATTTGACAGCAAAATTACGGGCTCGACGTTTGTACTGGGAATATTGAACGAAGTTTTCATGCGTTCATTCCAGGACAAAGAAGGCATCGAAGTTTTCCAAAAAATACCTTATTTGGTAAGTAATTTGCACGTGTGGCCGAAAGAGTAAATCTTTAAGGAGATTTACCAGAAAGAGTGCCTGCAGAAGCGATTGCTATCCTTTATCAAAAGCCACAAAGAAAACCCTTTGTTTTGGTCCGATTTGGCATCATGTCATTGCGCTAAAACTGTGATGGAGTGGTACGAAGTAAATCAAGTGAATATTGTGCCAAAACCGCAAATCCACCGAATTGTCTTATCGAGAGATATTAAACTCTGATGAAGCGGAAGCTTTCTAGAAAGAAACCAGGAATCAAAGATATCAAACACTTCCAACAAATTTGGACAAAGACGGACACCACGGTATCTGAGAAGTCTTTACAAACCCTAATGGATGGAGTTAAGCGCAAAGTTCAAAAATATTATGCAAATACCGAATATCTATGTTTTGACTTCGTGAATTTTTAAATCATATCCCATGAATCTGAAATAAACAACTACAATTGAAATTTAATGCAAAATTTGAGTTTTACTTAAGTTTTGATGTGTCCGAATTATTGTGGATACAGACCTTATCCATGCTTTAAATACCTTGAAAATTCGCTCTGAACTTTTTGCAGGAATGTTCTCAAGAATTTCCTTTAGAAAAATTTTCCTTCACAGAGTCGATTTCAGAATTCATCTAAAATACAAGATTAAGCTTCTCTCTGGAAATTACTTGAAAATTGATATCCATATCCAATCCAGAAATTACCTGCACTAAAAATTGGAATTTATCCTAGCATTCTTTTCGAATATTTAATGATTCTTCTAAAAATTTACTGAAGCTTCCTGATTATTTTTAAAATTGATATAATTCTCCTGAGAATTCTCATGAAAATCATCTCAGAATTGTTTTGAAACTCTGTTCAGAATTATCTCCTCTCGAGATGCCCTTACAAGTATTCTCTGTATTCCCATATGTCTTCTCAGAATGCCATTGGAATTGTCTCGTCGAAATTCGGCACCTTTGATATATTTTGCGGAATTCCCTTGATACTCTCTTTAGAAATCACTTCAAATTATACAGTGCAACACTAGGACAGGAACATGCTACCATGTTTGACTTTTTTCATGATCTACTGAGTTGTAGTCTAGAATATACTATTGCCCTTAAAACATCACGGTTTTAAGGTACAACTTTCTTTAATGAGGTTGTTCCACCCTAAAAGTGTGTACAGGGCAGTCTTGTAAGCGGTCACGGTAGTCGACACATTTTCTGTGATAATTGACTGCCTTTGCCTCCGACACTTGCAAAACAAGCTATCATAGTACAGTACCAAACTAAAATGCCGTATGACAGGCTCTGTCATACGACACTGTCACCGAAGACCGTCACGAATGTATGTTTTTTAGTTTTTCTCATAATAAGAGCTGCTGATGGTGTGCTTGTGTGAATTCTGAAAATAGCAAGCAATGATGTCCTAGAAATAATATTTCTGATCAGAAATGGTTTGATTTACACCAAATTGAGGAATTACAACGAAATCACACATGTCATATGATAGCTATTTTGATAATTTTCTTTTAGCTCGAATGTTATTCTACCGCTCGTGTTGTGTGAGAGAGACGACGGTAGAGCATGAGTGTTCGAATACAAACAGACTGTCGCGCACGACAACGAAGCGAGTGTACACAGCAAAAAAATAATTTTGATATCACATCAAAGTGGATGCACTACAATCATGTCGAAAATTTCATGTAATTTTTATAACCACATAAATAAACAAATGCAGTAAAAGCAGCGTAATGTCAGTTCATGCATTGTATTAATGATAATTTTGTCCTTTTTAGCAAGTAATATTACACCATATTTTCGTCATGATTGTAGTGCATCCACTTTGACGTGATATCAAAATTATTTTTTTGCTGTGTAGTAAAAAACGTCAACTGTTTCCACCCCTGGTACATATGTATTACAAACCACGTATCAAGTTCACGAATCTGTTTTGGTTTCCCGGGAAATTGCTCTTTGTTAAGAAAAGCCATGCTAAATACAAATTTCCACTAAAAAAAGGAAATTTCCTATGCGTTTTCGTGGGAAAATTAAAAGAAACTTAAGTGAGATTTTGTTAGAAGCTTACAGGGGAGAAAGATGTAATGTCAGCCTAAATGCCCCTAATTTGGGCCCATACATAAATTCAGCAATCGACTAAATTTTCAATAGCGACCAAAGATATCCATTAGTACCGTCCCAATGACGCGTTCGTCTAGATAAAATTGATTAATAGCAGATTTTTAGGGATGGGCTCAATCTTAGATCTATAGGCCAACATTAGAGCCATTTCCCTTACGATTGAATTTGCAGGGCTGTTACAAAATTTTCTAAATTTGACCCCGCCGAAATCCACAATTTCTAAAAAAAAATCCGCTACTTCAAATACTAATCCACGACAAATAAAAAACTGTTTTCATAGTTTAAAAATACCATTTGTATTACTACTACATGGCATTTCAAGCTTATTGCATAAATCATATTAACATCTTACCTACTCTCAACTTAGTGTTCTTCGAAGCACTTCCAGATTCTAAGAGCACCCGCACCAATGTGTTACTATTCGGGCTGCTAGTTTGACAACTTTTAAGAAGTTCTGATTGATAGAAATGTGGGGAAGTTAAAAGATCTTTAAGAGTAAGTTGCTCCAGGGCAATCGAATAGATTTCAGGAAACTTTACTTCAGCGAAGATCAAGAGCTTTAGGGCAGTTCCATTAAATTCAGGAAAATTTAAGCTTAATGACCTATGAGTAAGTAACGTGAACTTCGGGTAAAATGTTAGGCCAGTTCCATGAATATCAGGAAAACTGTGAGAACTTGAGGGACGTTCCTAAAACTTTAGGTTCGTTTCAAGAACTTTATGGCAGTTCCATTTATTAAAGTAAAATAGAGGAAACCATCAAGAAGTTCCAAAAATTTAAGGAGAGTAAAAAAAACTTCAGGGAATGAACTTAAAAACATTAAGAAAGCTACACAGAAGATCCATGTTTAAAGGTAAGTTTAAAAATCTTCTGGGCAGTTCCATTAATTCTGAACAATTCTAGGAATACCATCAGGAGAACATAAGGGAAGTTCCATTAGCTTCAGGAAACAATAGAAAACTTCAGGAAAGTCTGAGGAATGAAAAGAAGTACTGAGAATTTCAGAAAGTTTTATAGACAAACTGCGGGAGCAAAAGGGAAGTTCCGAAAACTTCTGGAAATTTTGGTGAACTTCAGGCAAACTTCAGGATTTTCAAAGTGGTTCCAAAAACTTCAGGGAACTGCAGGAACTTTTAAGAAAATTTGAGAAATTCAGGGATATCTAGCGAACTTTAGAGAAGTCAAAATAATTTCAGAGATGTGGAGAAGTAACTTGAGGAAAATTGACATTTTAAAGAACTTCCAAGTACCTCAAAGAAGTTAGACTAGCGAGCTTTAGGGAATTTCAGAGATATTAACGGCGCTTCCAATAACTTCATTACTTCGTGAAATTCAAGAAATTCTAGACTTTCAGGGAAGTTCGAAGATTTGTATGGGTAAGGTCCGATAAATTCTGATCAATTCCTAAATTTCGAGATTTTTTTAACAGTTCTATTTAGTTCAGGGTAATACCAAGAACTTCAATAGAATTGAGAGTACTTCAGGAATGCTTCGAGAGCAGAAGGACTGATCAGAGATACTAAGAACAGTTCAACTAATTTCAAGGAAATTGAAGAATGTTTAAGAAGTTCCAAGAAATTCAGGGAATTTTCGAAATTTCATCAAAGTACCAAGACCTTTATTTTAATTTCAGAAACATAAGAGATGTTATATGAGCATCAGGAAAATGTGAGATCATTTTGATGGAGTTCCAAAACGATCAAAAACGATCAGATTATTTTCAAGAAAATCGCGAGATCTTTTAAAATGTTCACAAATCTTGAAGAACGTCCAGAGACCTTCAGAGAAGTATATAGAGTTTTTGGTAGTTTCATTACATTTTTGGAAGTTTTCGGAACTTCGTAGATGATTTGAAATCTTCATATCAGTTTCATTTATTTATGGAAAATGGGAATTTCATGAATTTTACGATGCTTCAGAAACAATGCGCGGTCTTCAGAAAATTGCATAAATATGATTAAAATTTTCGGAACAACAGAAAAATTAATGAACATCACGAAAGATTCAAATAAAACAAGAATTTTTACGCGAATTGTCTACTTTTGTGGATGTTCAAAACCTTCCAGAGAACCACACCGCTACCTGATTACATATGCTAGTCCTAGATCATAATTCATACATGTAGCTTCAGAATAAGTGAATCGTGAAGCTCAACTTGAATCTTTTTTTATGAATTGATCACATTTACGCATGGTCCGGACCTCCCGAAAGACCGCGTTGTGGCCAGCTGATCCAAATTCATTAATGTAGCATCAAAATAAGTGATTTAAAAAAATACGGAGCTCTAGGATCTTTTCTATGGCCACCAGAGTGCACATACTGGTTTCAAATCCAAATTCATTCATGCAGCATAACAACAAGTTTATTAAAAAAAAAACTAGATCCTTTTTTACTAATTTTCCACACTTATGGATGTTCCGGGTCTTCCAGAGGAATGCTTTGCTGTCCCTAGGGTCCACATTTTTGTCCTAGATGCAAATTCATTCATATATCACAATGTTCAAATGAAAAACAAAACAAACATTTCATAGATAGCAACGCTTGGGCCGGTTGCTATCGCGCTGCTATATTTGTCAACCCGCTGTTCACCAAGAGGCAAATTGTTATTTCCCGCACTTAAATAGCAACCCCCAGTGCGGTTACTGCGTTATGGTGGAGGTTACTAAAATAGCTTTAGCAACGCATTGGTGCGGGTGCTCTAATTGTGAGCTATCTACACGCTTATTCTGGTCAACTCAAAATTGAGTCGAATGTACTCATCTCAGCGGCAAGTATGGCTACTCAAAATTGAGTAGCCTTATGTTGACTCACTTTTGAGTAAACTACGTTCTCACGTAGACTGAGTCAAATCCACTCGCCGGTATTTTCAGTTGCAGGGAGGGTTTTTATTTTGGTTTTCATTCAAGGAAATGGAAATTGCCTGCTCCGGATTCCTTCTACCGGAACAAAAAACGGTTCAACACCGTTTCCCTAAGCAATTCGTACTTACCTGAAGGCATTCCAGCCGGTTTTGAGTAACATTTTCTATGAACTTTCCTCCGACATGACTGGCATTTTTTCCAAGTCCAGGATTTTCCTGACTGAGTGGCTTTTACTCAGTTTGACATTTCTCGTTTACTCAATTTTTGACAACTCGATACATCGGACGAAAGTGAGTACGATCGACTCACCTGGTGAGTAAGCAGAAGTTAGCGTGTATGCCTGTACCATCCTATGCCCAATTTATAATATGAACATAGCATTTTTCGTTATTAATTCATAACAGAATCGTATGTGTATACGTGACTTTGTGGATCATGCACGACTTATTACCATGTATACCAGAAATTCTAGGTTCTCCAAATCGTCCACGACATCAGTTAATTTGATTAGATCAACCAAGAATGTAATAATGTATGTAGTATCGACATATGTCCAATCAGATTCAAAGTGTCTATATGGATCATGCATGACCTATTGCCGCGTATACCAGATGCTCTAGGTTCTCCATATCGTCCTGGAGATCAATTAATTTGTTCTACTAGATCAACCATGACCGGGATATGTTCTGGATCTACCGAAGGACGCTCCCATCTCACTACCCTAACTTCTATCTTATATCACAGTTCCACGTGTTTTCGAAAAAAAAAACGCGGAGCTCTGGAATCACCACTTTTGCGGATGTTTCGGATCTTCTAGAGGATGATCTCATGGATATCCGGGTACATTTTTATGTCACTACCCCAAATCCTTTCTTATATCACAGTTCCTAATGTTTTCAAAAGAAAACCGCGGAGCTTAAGGATCAGTTTCGTGGATTGACCACTTTTACGGATGTTCCGGATCTTTCGAAGGACCGTTCCGTTTTCTCCAGGATCCATATATAGAAACTATGTCTGTATTCTGGCTAATTATGAACATTTGTGCCCATTAATCTAAATTACAGATCTTCAGCCACTTGCAAACCCATAAACACAATCATTCAAAAATATCTATAAATCTTATAGATATATCTATCAATAAAATCTCAGGTTTCGGGTCGGGTATGGATAACAAAAAAAACGAACAAGTCGGGTACCTGTCGGGTTTGGGTAATATTGTTTGTATCTTAACCAGTCGAAAAAATATTGATTCTAAAAATCAAAACCTGATTTTTTTCCGTGTATTTGATCGAAAAAGATCAATCGATTTGTGTAAAATAAAAAAAAAGATCACCCAATGTTTTTCATGCCACCAAGTGTCAAAAATTTGCATTTCAAGAGCCACATGTGAAAAGGGCATACAAGCTTTTTGTAAACAAATCTTTGTAGGCCCTTTTCTTGCCAACCGAGGGTCTCCCATACAAACCAACAACCAAGGTTGCAAAGACTCATTTCAGCTAAAACAATGTTTTTCTAAATTATGAAATAATTAGATGCCATGATCAAATTTTGAATTGGTAGGATACAAGAAGAGGTTGCAAAGAATGTGTTTGACATATTAAACCTGTTTATTTCACTTCATGAGAGTCACAATCAGCGATTTTTCACAAACTCACTCACTCACTCACTCACTCACTCAGCGATCAGCAAATCGCTGATTGTGACTCATAGAAAGCAAAATTTACAGGTTTTATGTTTCCAACGCATACTTTGTAACCTCTTCTTGTAAGTTACAAGTAAAACATGCCATCATACCATCTTTTGGTTTTATTATTCCGAAAAACATTATTTTAGCTGAAATGAGTCTTTGCAACCTTGCCAACAACATCATCGGCAAGGGGAATGTTTCCCCTACCCGATGATGTTGATGGTTTCCGTTGGTTTGTTTACAAAAAGCTTGTATGCCCTTTTCACATGTTGTTATTGATTTGTGGTTACTTGCTATTCCAACTTCATCCACTTCGGATGAGCGAACTTTTTCAGTGAAAGGAGCAACATTAGACGCTAGAAGAACAAACCTCTCACCGGGAACTTTAAGTACAATGATATTCGTTCACATGAATAAGCGTTTTTGGCCTACCGGTAATTAATGTTTACTCTCATATTCACTCATTTATTCTGTAAAATACTGAATACGAACGATGACTCGAAAATAAATAGGTTGTTAAATAGTTTTAATTTTTGAATAGCATTTCGAAAATTTCAGCTTTAGCTGGATATTTTGGATCGGGTTCGTGTCGGGTACGGACGGGTATTGAGATTTATGATTTGTCGGGTACGGGTGTTAGAAAATTTAATCGATCGGGCTCGGGTCGGGTACGGGTAAAATTGTTTTCAATTTATCGGGTTCGGGTCGGGTACGGGTAATGGTATGTATTTTGAAGTCGGGTACGGGTTTTTGAAAATTTAATGAGTCGGTACGGGTCGGGTTCGGGTATTGAAATTTCCATGCCCGACCATCTCTAGTACTCATTTCAACATATGCTCCGTTAGCTGTTTGAGTTAATTGATTCTATGTCGGATGTAGAATCATAACTAGAAAAATCCTGCATACAGTACTGACAGCCGGATATTAAAACCCTGAACACCGCAACAATGTCGTAACGCGATAGTTTTTATAGATCCCCTAAACCAATAAATAAATAGCCCCGGCGTGTAAAAAAAACAGTCACCGACTGATATCTAAATCAACCGAGTGGCGATTTAAATACCTGTCCGCATCCATCTTCCCATGTGGCCACATTAGGTAGGTATACCTAGTTTGTTTGTTTCCCTTTGCCATACCGGTTCTCTATTTCGCTATTCCGGCTGCCCATCGCCATTCGCATCTGACATTATATTCGCGCAAAAAGTCCGTTGATCCTAAGACCTACTAACTCCATCTCGCAGCATCATCGCACCTGAACCATCCCCTCTCTCTCTCTCTATCTCTTTCACTGTCTCTTGCATAGAGAGGAACTGTCCGCGATAGATGATGCCCGTTGGAACCGTGGATAGATGCGTGCATGCTTCGTCGTCGACGTCGTCGAAAACCGTTGGTTGGTTGGTCCAGGCGGAATAGGCATCACGATGGATGGCACGACAACTACGGAACCAGAACCGGTTTTAAAACGATACTTGTTCTTTCCCTGCCTGTAGTACGGTTCATTTGACTGGACGCTTGCTCTTAGCTCTACACCAGCCGCAGCCGTCCGTCGCCACAGGTTGAAGAGGTTCGTTAGTCTTTCTTCACCACCATCAGCTTTCGTGCCACAGACAAGGGAAGGTTTGTGCTGCGGTTCTTTGTGCATGAAGACGATGGGTAGCCTTTTTTTTTCTGTGAGGCAAGTTCCTTCAACATGTGGTTAAGTATGTAGTTGAAAGTGGGAAGAAGTGGGTTATTGCGTCGTTAGTTCTTTTGCCTCATCTTATGGTTGGATTTCTTCTTTTTTTGTGTGTGAGTTGATGGATCTTAAATCTTGGCAGCATAATTGGAATGTGAACTTTCTCGTGTTTGTGACAAGGTTGAGGAATTTCTAGCATTTCCACGACGGCGTTGACCACTCAGCATTGTTGCGTGATTACAAATTTGTTCCTCTTGAGTACATTCATTGGAATATGTGTACCGTAATGCACCGCAATCCGGACACTTTTAAAAGTTGGTTATTAAGGCCAAATATGATTCAAGTAATGACTCGGTTGCCAAGTGGATTTAATTGAAAATTAAATGTCCGGATTAAAAGACTGTCCTGTGTTCGGTGCACTACGGTATTTCTTCTTGATTTATTCAGACTGGCTGCATGTCTGAGCTCGTTAATTTAGCAATCTCCAAACGAGACTCCAAAATGTGCTGCATTTTAACAACTTATTACGCACACTTTAATACTGCGATGTCTCGTGTTTTCTTCAAGACAATCTGCGGAGGTTGGGAGCAACAACCGAACCGATGAAAATATTGCATGTTACAACCAACCCATAGAGTACCACCAACCACAGACTGGATTATCACTTTTGTTTTGACCGAGCTTTGTGCCGGTATAAATATGTAGGATTCTTAATCGTGTGGCGGCGTGTTGTGAATTCAGATAAAGGGCAGCCACCGAGGAACCCAAACAACAAAAGGTCATGCCCCGAAACTACCCAGACGGCTTTATTGATTTTCTTCGTCTTTTTAGGTGTTGCTATTTTCGACTCGACGTCGGTTCCCATCAGACCAGACTTGCAGTTAATTTAGATTTCATTGCTATTCATAAGTTTTACAAGTCGGTGACCATCTGACGACATCGTAGAGAGTGGTCCCAAATAGTAATCACATGGCATTAAAGAGACAGAGATCGTTACGTAAAACTTGATTCTGTATCGGCAGAAGAACGCAGGCATGGTCCGGTGGCTATAACACTAATTGAATGTCTTCGAATGGATTTTAATTAGCCCTAATGGATCGTCGTGCTTTATTGTCTTTTAAAATAAACATATTTTTTAGCTTGACAACGGGGTATTATCGTTGCCTCCCAATAGCCTAGTCAGTAAAAAATAGCGTGAAAAACTCTTTATTTGAGATTTAATTATTAAAAAAGTTTTTTGAAAATATTGTCAAATACCTCACAATATGGGCATTTTAGGATTTTTTCCTCTGGTCGAGACCTAACACCACTGCGACCAGTAAATTGATTTATTGTAGTATATGCCGTGTCCTTAGTTTAGTGCATGTCGTATTACTCCATCACTATTGAGAAATGATGAAGTATTCAATTTTTTTACAGTTGCCACTCTTGAATTTATCGCAAGGATCCGACTCAAATTGAAAGGTCCCGCTATTTATACCCTTCGGAGTGTTGAAACACCTTCCAAAGGCGCGCCCCTTTGTCAGTCAAAATTGGATTCCTTAGCAACAAAATTAAGGAATGACACCGATAATGACTATGCATCAGAACCCTAGTCTTAACCACTTCAAACTAGGGAACAACGAATAGAAGATTAGGAATCACATAGACGAAGACAACTAACTCATTTTTTTCCTTGTTTCAAGATCATCCTCGGTAGACAAAGCCGAGTCTTGTCACTATCAACAAGGCATAAAAAGTAACAAGGACTAAGATGTGTTCCTTGGATTACTGAAAAATCCTGTTCCCCTAGTTTGAAGTAGTCAAGACTAGGAATCGGTGATCTTCCCACGTTTCGGGGCATTAGGAATAGTGTACGTGTACGTGTGACGTGTATATCCCATATCGTTCCCAAATGGCAAAAATAGGCATTGAAAAAATAACAGTTGAAGTCACGAAGAGCAATTCCCACGTAAATATTTGAAAAAATCATAGTAAATTTTCAAGTTGACATCAGTCGCAATGAAGCTTGCATGTTTTGTTATATCATCGAGAAATATGGCGATCCAAAAAGCAGAACTGTAACCTGGCCTCTGGACGTTCGAATTTCAGGGTGTGATTGATATGCCTAAAGGGTGTCCCACATCAAATTGCATCACGGAAAAAACGCGGTAGAAAATTACCCATCGGGTATTTTATCTTGAAAATTTCAGGATGTCCATTCAAATTCAATTTTTCAATTCCCGGTTTTTTCCCGGTTATTTAAAAAAAAACCCAACCCACAAATCACCTCTGCCCTATACAAAAAAAACGTTCAAAATTAACCGTTAATAGATAGTAATATAATTTTGGCAGCAGAATTGCTCTAAAATACGTCTATTTTGTAGAAAAAAAAAATGAGATGAGATTTGCATTAATATGTTGATGATCTAGATCTCCATTTCATGGAATCATGAATTCGTATAAAATCAAATCGTCTCGCAAAAATGAGCCTAAATGTTGTTTTGTTAAGTCGGAAAAATCATATATTAATGGTACCTGAACAGGAGAAACGCAGTACTATAATCTTCCTGGAGTTTAGATCTTAAAGATCTATTTATCGGCTTTTCATCCTAGCACTACAAACGATGAAATTGCATCTCTCGTCACCGATTGCTTGTGTATGGAGTCCAACGAAAAACCTCGGGTGACCAAATTGGTTCCCAGAGGGAAAGATCCATCTACCTTGAACTTCGTCTCCTTCAAAGTTGGCGTCTGTGCAAACAAACGAGATGTCGCTTTTTCCTGTGAGTCGTGGCCGGAAGGTATACAGTTCCGCGAGTTTGATGATTCCCGGTCAAAGGTGACGAAAATCACTCGGATTGGCCCGGCACAGTGACAGGCCCATTCCCATTCGAGAACTGGTACTCGACCGGGTGGATCCGGGACGCAACAACACAGTGTCTTGGAAGCCTCTGATCCCTCCGAACCAGTCGTGCTGCTTGAAGAACCATTCATCCGAAGTCGTCCCGGCCCTGGTTTCGGAATCGGTGAAGAGGTCTTCCAGCCTGTACTAACAGGCAAGTACCGCTTTGTATCAAAATTTTCTCTTCCTGAGCCGGCCTCCATTTTCAGTAACAATTACTTAACGCGTTGGGTGGACGTAACAAGTTCAACGCCTTCTAGACTCCTGACGTACCATGCTAGCCAACCAGGACGCATTGTAGAAAGTTTATTGGAAGCCCCCAGTTCCTCTAACACAGTCGTGCACGTCCCTGCCTGCGTTCATCACAGTCGTCCTGGACCTGAGTTTAGATGTGGGCTGGGGGTCTTCCAACCTCCTATGACAGGCAAGTACACACTCAACCATTCAAATTCGATACCTGATGCCGATCGAACTTTCAGCACTTTGAATGCCGCTGTGCCAACTCCATCTCGAAACTCGGAACGCATCGTAGAAAGCCTCATGGAAGTCCCCAATCCCTCCGCCTCAGTCCTGCCACTTGCTGTCTCCGCGCATCATCGTCGTTCCGGGCCTGTGGTCGGATGTGGAGAGGGGATCTTCCACCCAACTTATTTTGGCGAGTATTCTTCCGATCTTGACATTGGTCAGCTACTTCCTGTCGTTCCTGTGATTTCCAGGAAGAACCAAAGCCCGCTGACATGCCGTTTGCAGAACACCGAGACCCTCAATCACAACGACCAATTCTCCGTTTCAAGCCGAACATCAGCCGCCATTTCATCTAGCCTGGGACGCACGTCACAAAGCAGTATGGAAGCCCTGGACCCACCTAGCTCAGCTGCGCCCACTACTGGTTCCAGTCCTGGTCAGTTTACACGCCCCCACCATCTAAGTCGTCCCGGCCCTGAGTCTAGTGCTGGGGACAGGGCTTTCCAAGCTGCCATCCACGGCAAGTACCCTTATTCTTTCGACGTTGCTCTGCCTGATGCTGCCTCCACTTCCAGATTGCAGCCCGCTGTTCCATGCGTCCCAGCATCTCAAATTCTGCTATACTACCAGAACGTCGGTGGCATGAACAGCTCACTCGCCGAATACCAGCTAGCATGCAGCTACGCATGCTACGACATATACGCCTTCTCGGAAACCTGGCTGAATAACAACACTTTGTCAAAGCAGTTGTTTAACGATACATATTCCGTCTACCGTCAAGATCGATCAACCCTCAACAGCAACAAGACCTCCGGTGGTGGAGTCCTTCTGGCCATTCGCTCCTGCTTCGTATCTCGCTTACTGAAACCTCCTGAAGATTCGACGGTTGACCATCTGTGGGTTGCAATTTCAACTCTAAGTGGTACAATCTATATCTGCGTGATATACGTTCCTCCCGACCGCGTTAACGACCACAGCCTGATTGATAAGCATGCACTTTCGCTGGATTGGATTGTCTCTCAAATGGATGCCAGGGACAGCATCGTCATCTTGGGCGATTTCAACCTTGGCACTGTATCGTGGCTAGCGATGCTCACGGCTTCTTCTTTCCTGACAATTCCCGTTCATCGTTCAGACCGGCTTCTCTCTCCTTGCTTGACGCGTATTCAACCGCAAGGCTTCAGCAAGTGAATGGCGTTCTGAATGCAAACAACCGTTTGCTCGATCTGTGCTTTGTCGGGGAGGATTTGGGACAAAGCTGCTCTGTTACCCATGCTCCGGCACCGCTCGTCAAAAACTGCAGACATCATTCACCTCTACTGTTGACGCTTGCAATCGATCCTGAGAAACGCTTCCAAGACCACGCCGAAACCGTCTTCTACAACTTTCACAAAGGAGACTTCGAGCGAATGAATAACTTTCTCGCTAATGTGGATTGGAATGCGACACTAGACTCCGGGGATGCGAATCTGGCTGCCTCGACCATGTGTGGTATCATATTCTACGCTATCGATCAGTTTGTGCCTAAAAAACTACGGTGTAAACCTGCCAAACCCGCCTGGTCGAACTCTGATCTTAAGCATCTGAAAAAGGTGAAAAGGGCTGCACTGAGGAAACACAGTAAATATCACACAGATTCTACGAAGGCTAATTACGTCCGCGCCAACAACGAGTACAGAGATCTCAATGCAAGCTTGTACAACGCACATCAGTCTCACTTGCAGAGTCGTCTCAAAGCTAATCCTAAGGAATTCTGGCGATATGTGAACGAGCAACGGAAAGAAACGGGATTGCCGTCCAATATGACTGATGGCGTTACTGATGCCAACTCCGTCGCAGATATCGCCAATATGTTTCGCACACAATTCAGCAGCGTTTTTTCAGACGAAGTTCTTGATGCTCAGGAAATTGCTGCTGCCACGAGTAATGTCCCTCGTACGTCGGTGTTTGGTTCTCCATTCACCATCCACAGCGACATGGTGATTTCAGCCGGGAAACAGATGAAAACATCAACAGGATCTGGTCCAGATGGCATTCCCTCATTAGTACTGAAACGTTGCTTAGACACTCTTTCAGAGCCCTTAGCTAAGGTCTTCAACTTGTCAATGACCTCCGGAGTTTTTCCAGAATGTTGGAAGGATTCGTTTGTTTTCCCTGTTCACAAAAAAGGATGCAAGCAGACTTTCGCCAATTACCGCGGAATAGCTGCATTGAGTGCTATCTCCAAACTATTCGAGCTAATTGTCCTGGAAAAGTTGGTTCAAGACTGCTCGTACAGTATTTCTCAGGATCAACACGGCTTCATGCCTAAGCGCTCGACGACGACTAATCTAACTGTTTTTACATCGTTCATTATTCGTGAGATTGAACGTGGCCATCAAGTTGACGCCATATACACCGACCTCTCTGCAGCTTTCGACAGAGTGAACCATGAAATTACCATCTCTAAATATGACAAAATGGGTGTTCATGGGAGTCTACTTACCTGGCTTCGCTCCTATCTGACTGGCAGATCTATGTCTGTTAAGATCGGTGACTACGCTTCTCCACCCTTCATTGTTACATCTGGTGTTCCTCAAGGCAGCCACCTGGGGCCATTGCTTTTCCTGTTGTATATGAACGACGTGAACTTGATCCTCAAATGCCTTAAACTCTCGTACGCCGACGACATGAAGCTCTACTACGTAATAAAAGGGCCTCAAGACGCTCATTTCCTCCACCAAGAACTTGAAGTCTTTGATGATTGGTGCCGGATAAACAGGATGTCTTTAAATGTGTCCAAGTGCTCGGTCATCTCCTTTGGCCGTAAACGGGCGATGCATTTCCACGATTACACCTTAAGAGGAATAAGCTTGAAACGCGAATCGACTGTCAAGGACTTGGGAGTCATGCTCGATTGCAAATTAACGTTCAAGGATCACATTGCTTATGTTGTATCTAAAGCTTCATCGCAGCTAGGATTTTTATTCCGTTTCGCCAAAAGCTTCAAGGACGTGTATTGCCTGAAGGCTTTATACTGTTCCCTGGTTCGACCTATACTGGAATACTCTGCCGTTGTTTGGTCGCCATTCTATCAGAATGCCATCCATAGAATTGAAGCTGTTCAGCGAAAATTCATTCGCTTTGCGTTGCGACACCTTCGTTGGCGCGACCCGCGTAACTTGCCGAGCTATGAAAGTCGCTGTAACCTCATCGACCTGGAGCTCTTGGAAGGAAGGCGTAATGTGGCGAAGGCTTGTTTCGTTGCGGATCTTCTGCAAGGGAACGTCGATTGCTCCACACTTCTCAGTCTTCTTGACATCAACACTCAACGACAGGACCTCCGGCTGCATACGTTCTTCAACAACCGGCGTTCGAGGACCAACTATGGCGTACACGAACCAATGTTGAGTATGTGCCGCGTTTTCAATAGTTGTTATTATGTGTTCGATTTTAATGTGTCCCGCGAGAAAAATAAGCGTAGCTTTAAGAGATGTTTGCGTTAATTTTGTGTTTGAAGCAGTTTTGATGTTTAGACATAGAAAATTGTCATTAGGGTAACTATTTTATCTGTTGACAAGTAGAAATAAATAAATAAATAAAAGTAAAGATCTATAAGTCAAACAACATTTTGTTGGATACAAAGATGTGTTACCAACATACCTATCATTCTCATTTTCATTATTATCAATTTAAATTTTCATTATTATCAATTTAAAAAAATAAAATCAATCATTATTATCAATTTAAAGATCTATAAGTCAAACAACATTTTGTTGGATACAAAGATGTGTTACCAACATACCTATCATTCTCATTTTCATTATTATCAATTTAAAATTTTTTCATTATTATCAATTTCATTATTAAATTAAATTTAATTGTCCAATTTTAACTTTTGAGCATTTTGAGTCTCCGTTCATAAAATAATTTAAAATTATCAATTGTGTTTAAAAATAACATTGTTTGATTATCAAAATCATCCCGGATATCTGTTCTTGAAATTCTGACAAAGCATACGATGATTCGACTTAATTCTTAATTTACCATTCTATTGTAAACCATCGGGAAACCCCATAATATCATTCATTTGGATTATTTGGTTTTCCAACATGCCTGGAGTTCTTTTTTAATGTAGTCACTTTAACACTATTGGATCATTTGTGACTTAAATTTGAACTCATAATAATGATGAGTACCCCTAGAAAGGTTTGAGCTGGATGAATTATCTCTAAGATAATTAAGTACTTTGTCTTTGGCATGAGAGATATGGAGTCAGATCTTTATGTTTTACAGACTAACCGAGGTATTCTACGATGTCCTAACTAATCTGGTGTAGCTGGTTAGCACAAAGTGCAGAAATTCCGGATGTTCCGGAGGAAGTAAGGAAGCAGAAACTTTCAAAGTTTGCCAAGAAATACATAATTTGATCTGCTCATGTGGCAAACAGAGTGGGCCGTTCGTGACTACCGGGACTATAAACGGGTAGATCTACCTCAAGGAGTGTCTACAGAAGCGTCTGCTTTCTCTGTTGAAGCAACACGAGAGCCCTACAATCTTCTGGCCGGATCTAGCTTCGTGCCACTATTCAAATGTTGTCCTGGAGTGATACGAAGCCAACTTCACTTTCGTACCGAAGGACATGAACCCCCCAACGCACCGGAACTAAGGCCCATGGAAAAATACTGGGCTATTATGAAGCAGGCACTACGGAAGCATCCCAAGGAGGTCAAATCTGAGGAAGACATGAAGAAAAAGTAGGTTTCCGTACAGAAGAAGCTGCAGCCAGATGTTGTACAGAACCTAATGAGTGGAGCGTAAGGTGCGAGCATACGGTTATGGTATTGAAGTTGTATGAATAAAATGTGCCAACAGCCTAAAATTACTAATGGCTTACATTTTATTGTCTGAAAGCTTGAAAAAGATCGGTCAACTAGGTAATTTTCTACAGCGTTTTTTCCGTGATGCAATTTGATGTGGGACACCCTTTACTTCAGTATCCAAATCCTTCGTGTCTCTTTTAAAGTAGGGGAATTTTCGTATTCTCGGCAACCTAAGCAGCGACCATCTTTCTACAGCCTTTTTCTCTAAGGAACGCACACATATGCAGTATTGGTTTGTTTACAATATTTTGCTGCCAGCTGCTCTAACTATTTCAGTCGAAAGAATTGTCAAAAACTATTTTGAAACGTTTTTACAAAGCTCCAATCTTCTCTAGTGAGAGCGACTATTGTGAGCAACATCTTTTTATTCGGCAACTATTTGAGCTACGTGTTAAACAGCTTTGCTTTCATCAGCAACTCGAAATCAGCAGCATTTTGTAGTATGTGTGTTTGATTTCAAGAAAACCATGCTAGATTACATTTGCTCAGTGGTAAAAATATAATCAAATTGAAGCTGAAAGCCTAAAGAATCGTTTGAATACATTCACCGAAGTGTTTTCGTAAGAAAATCCAGTGAAATTAGCGTTTCAATTTGGGTTGCCGAAAATAGTATGTCATGCCGAAGCCGTCATTTCCCCTATCTCATCAAAATTATAACCCACTTTTTCCCAAGTTTTCTAGAAATTACCCAAAGTTCATCGGATCTAATAGAAGAGCACTTTATCCATCATTTTCGACGTTCCTTTGAAGACCCGTAGATTGTTCAAAGAAATTCACTGAAAGTCCCTTTCCATCCAGACACTTTCTGAATATATGTACCTAGAAAACATGCCATACACCAACATGTTTTAGGTTATTTCAGTTCGCCGTATAATTTGTACGACTTCACAAATGAACGAAACAAACATCTAACCTCAGCCTAGCAAAGACAGACCAAAATCATACTACATATATTTATCGGAATAACGGTAAAATTCCAGATCAACCGTCCCAATGGCCCACAGATTGAGCCAGAAATAAAAAAAAAAAGTTCATAAAGAATCACAGTCCAAAGCGGAGACAGCGCGCGAAAATGTATCATCACCCTGATGAAGGGATTCGTTTTTCTCCCCTCTTCTTCTGCAAGAAACATGCCTACGAAAGGTAGCAGAACACAATAAAAGAATATAGCAATGATGATAAGAAGACCCCGGAGAAAGAACAATCAAGAAAAGCGAATTTCGAAGCGAAAGCGAAGAACGGTGTAAGCGCGTCAGCAGGTAAAGAAAGAAGAGCGTCGATAAAGAGAGAAAGAGGAGTCATAACTTCGACCAGATGGATGGGTTGGAAAGCGACGCGCGAATATGGACAGGGGGAAGAAACCGCGCCGCACCGACAACCATCGGTGAAGTCACGTCTTCGTGACCTTGGTTGTTTAGGTACAATGACCGCTTCTCGGCTTGCTCTCTTTCGGTTACTTTTCGATGTTGCTTCCTTTCTTCTTTCTTCATTCGTCGGCATCTTACCCACTGCTTTTTTTCGAGTCTCTAAATATATTCTCACATTGCATACTTCATTTATAGCACGACGAAAACGGTTTTACGGGGGATCCTATTTATTCATAACAAATTGATTCGATTTGATTTGATCAATGATAATAATCCTCTATGCGGAACAATAACAATTTCACGGAATTGACACCGTCAGAAAAGCGCATTCGCAATTCGCACACCAGCCGATGATGAATGCGGTTGTGCATAAAAGCGGAGAGATCGGCAAAGATCGGACGCGATCGGCAAACGGTCGGTTGCCAATCGATTTACGACCGCGAACCGACCCGAAGAGGTATGCTTTTCGTCGTCGTCGTCGTCGCGGCCGCCGACTCGCGGTCGCGGGTGTGGAATTTTAAACAACGATTGGCATTGACATACCTTCGGTTCAACTGCGGGCGGCGGGAGCACTCTCCATTGATTGGGGTGGTTTTGTTCCGTGTCTACTATACTACACAAAGCGAGCTGCGATACTACGGTCTGTGGTGGAACAAGCCAACGAATGGTCACTGGCTACCTTCGGGAAATTAGCCGAACGACTGCGCGAATTCGTGAAAACTCGTACCTGCGAGCGAATGGTGCGATCTCGCTCTAAAATTCCGAAGGTGATAAACTGCGGTGCCGGTGGGGTGGTGTTTGTTTGGGTGGTTGAGTTCCGTTCGTCGCTGGTTGGGGCGAGCGCGGTGAGTTCCCCCCTTCTGTATCATATGATTTGCATGCAGCTGGGAGCTCTCTCTCGAGTGCATATGGGTGCGGATCTGTTGTGTGCTGAAAAACTGTATCACTCACACAAGCAAAGCACGGGCAAAATTCTCTCTTTCTCAAATTTCCAACCCCAGCATAGTCACGCGAATAAGGGGTGGTTGGTATTGGTGAGAGGAATTCTTATGATTTCGTTACATAAAAATATTTACAGTGGAGAATGGGCGGGTGGGTGGCTTGTTTGGGAGCGCGGTGTGAGGGGTTTCCGAACCCCTTTCCGATCGGGTTCCGTCCCGTCCATATTTTCACTTGCAGTCATCTAAACGTGCTTATTTATGTTCTCGCCAGTCGGTGTATTCTTCCTGCTGCTGCCAATGAATGTGAATAGATACGGGGTGGGAGGACAAAACTGGTTCGACGAAAAGAAGAGAAGAGAGGTTATGTTTCCTTCCTTTATGAAAGTGTTTTCTTATTCGTTCGATTTGTTTTGCTGATGTTAAAGGCGAACGTTGGAGCGCTACATTGAGCAGCTAGCAGATTTTCGGAAAATATCTAGGAACATTGAAACATCTGAGCAAGAGAATTGATTCATATAGAGCATCATATTTGCTCTACATAGATTTCGTGTTTTAACATTGTCATTATATTCTACGTGATTTCTGACAACTTTGCGAGGAAAACTTTACTTGTTTGGACAGGTTCACCACTAGCCATTAGGCACACCTTTTATTAGGTTGAAATCTCTACTGCAGACATATGTAATTTTAACATAGGTGGTCGATAGCCAATCTCTCTCATCATATTACAGAGAAAAGTTTCAACACTCTGAACTGAGTAAATTTGTTTAGTTCCAAAACTACAAATACATACTGACATCCCTGACCTATTTTGGAAATTGCTCGATTGTCCATTTTAACAGGTTCTAATACACAAATTATTTGAATCAGAGAAAATTAACTATTGTTAAAAAAATAACATGAAATTGCAAACAATAACACATCTTCAAATTGTTCGAATACTACAGTAGAGCAGTTCCACGCCAAGTGACGAATCGCAAGAACTCGAACGTCTCGGATTTGTATAAAACTTTCTATAATTGTGTGTTATGGACAATCATTCACATTTTTGCTAAAATTCGGCTATTTTCGGAGAATAACTTGACTTTCCTCAACTTTGTATAAGACGTAATTTCGTTCAGATGTGACATTTTCATGTTAAAGACGCCATTTGAAAACAATTACAAGATCCAAAAAGGCCGAATTTTCCTGGAACTCGAAGAAGGTCTAGCCAAAACAAATTTTGTTTTGCTATTTGGCCTGCAACTGCTAACTGCTTAATACTTAAATATTTTCGTTAATATTTAGAAACAATTGATGATAGTTTCAAATATAACAAAGATGTCTTGCCCTTGGATGGCATTGGATAATTCCCTGCAGAAATATCAAACCATATGTATAAATTAGGCTGAATTATTTTTATCGTTAGAGCCATGTGCGGTATGTTCATAGTATTCCCAAATAAACTTCTTAAACTTCTTCAACCATCACAGGATGTCGAACTGATGGTCATCGCCTGTCATATTGTCTTCGGTGAGTGAACACTAATTCAAGAGCAAATTTTCATTATGTCGTAAGTAACATTCGCACCAATCCGAGAAAAATAAGGTTTTGTTTTGATGACCGAAAAGTTATTCCTATTTCCAAGTAAACACATATAATCTCATAGTGATAGCAATGTTTAACATATTTAGCAGGGTTTTAATCATACAAATGCAAATCGCTAGCTTTCATGCTAAAAAATACTGGTTTTTGAGTCAAAAGTTATTATACGTCGTTTGGTGGCCCCTATTGTTACTTAAGTCAAAGTGTATTTACCAGGATATTCGGGAGAATTATAAATTACGTCTCCTTACGTGCAGCCCATTCATCATTTTAGGACCACCGAAATCATCTTAGCAATAAACAGTTCGATTTATTCACTTTAATAATGAGAAAGCGAAACGACGAACGTACACTTTTCACGGGTTTCTCAGCGCTGTTACTTAAGTCAAACGGCATCTCCATAGAAATTGGGTGACTTAAGTAACATCGAAAACTATTTTGATCGGAAGGTGATTACGTCGAAAAGCAATTTGACTGGTAAATAAATTTAAAAATGGAATTTGATCCTATATTCGGACAGTAAAGGGTGATACGGTCAAAATTTGGTCAATATCAACTTGACGTATTTCTTTCAATTTTGCATTTAAAAAACCTGAACACCCCTCATTTTGAAGGTGTGTGTGTGTAGAATGTTGCTCCTATTTTGATTTTGGAATTCACTCTTCAGTTGTCAAAATGCCGTCCAAGCAAGAAGAGCAGCGTATCAAAATTTTGCTCGCGCATCGCGAAAATCCGAGCTACTCGCACGCAAAGTTGGCAAAATCGCTAAAAGTTGCCAAATCAACCGTTACAAATGTAATTAAAGTGTTTGGGGAACGTTTGTCGACAGCCAGGAAGTCTGGATCGGGGGGATATCGAAAACCGGAAGCCGCTGAGACGACAAAGAGAGTTACCGGTAGTTTCAAGCGAAACCCTGACCTCTCTCTCCGAGATGCCGCAAATAAGCTGGGTGTATCGTCTACAACCGTGCATCGAGCCAAAAAACGAGCCGGACTATCGACTTACAAGAAGGTAGTGACTCCAAATCGCGATGATAAACAAAATACGATGGCCAAAGCGCGATCCCGGAGGCTGTACACGACGATGCTGACGAAGTTTGACTGCGTGGTAATAGACGACGAAACCTACGTCAAAGCCGACTACAAGCAGCTTCCGGGACAGGAGTTTTATACGGCAAAGGGAAGGGGAAAGGTAGCAGATGTTTTCAAGCACATGAAACTGTCAAAGTTCGCAAAGAAATATCTGGTTTGGCAAGCCATCTGTACCTGTGGCTTGAAAAGCAGCATTTTCATAGCTTCCGGGACTGTCAACCAAGAAATTTACGTGAAAGAGTGTTTGAATAAACGTCTGCTGCCTTTCCTGAAGAAACACGGTTGTTCCGTACTGTTTTGGCCGGATTTGGCATCTTGCCATTACGGTAAAAAGGCCATGGAGTGGTACGCCGCCAACAACGTGCAGGTGGTTCCCAAGGACAAGAACCCTCCCAACACGCCAGAGCTCCGCCCAATTGAGAAATACTGGGCTATTGTCAAGCGGAACCTAAAGAAGACCAAAAAACTGCTAAGGGCGAGCAGCAGTTCAAGGCAAACTGGCTTTCTGCGGCGAAGAAGGTGGACAAGGTGGCTGTACAAAATCTGATGGCAGGGGCCAAGCGTAAGGCCCGGCAATTCGGATTTGGAAAAGCGGAAGCCTAACTGAATATTTTTCCTGAATTTTATACTAATTGAACTTGAAAAAGAAATTTAATTTGATTTTTTTAAATAAACGATTTCACCGATTTACACGCGTTTTCCCTTGACCAAATTTTGACCGTATCACCCTTTATATAGTGTAATAGCAGGAGAATCGATTGACACTGATAGCTCGACTTTGTTTACCTTTGTTACACTCGACGTAATGAAAATTTGCTCTTGAATTCATCGGTCACTCGTCAATAAGGTTCTGCACCGTCAGTGGATAACCTCAATCGGATGAACTTGACAGTTCAGTGGTACTGTTTACATGGACTTAGTAGTTTTTTTTGCCTCGATAAATTTTTAGACTGCCACACTTTTGCGATTTCAACGAGTAACATCCTTTCACCATGTATTTCCTTGGGATTTTTCCAAATTAAAATATGCCACAAGCGTATCACGAAAGTGCTTGTAAACAGTACCACTGAAATGTCAGTGGGCTCATTCGTGACGTCACGATGCAGAACCTACACTGAACGAAAATATCCGCAATACTTCGACTGATTATTGTATTGCTCGAGCTCTTTAACAATATGCTGTCGAATTTCAGATGATTTCCTTATGGTTGAATTCGTCATCAACTGATGAGCATCCATATGACTGTCCTCCAAATAAAGGATGATATTTATTTGGAAATTGGCTGTAAAACATACAGGGCTCAGAGGACAACAATATAAGGATAGGATGACTTGCAAATGTTTTAGATTAGATTATTAATTCGATTGCTAACATTTCCATTTTGAATAGCCATGAACAGTCATGGATACACAAAGTACTTATTGGTAGAGGAAACTTCCTCCACCACGAAATAGACAATCTACGGTTTCCACGCTTTACCAATGTTCGTACCACCTCTGATAGCGATGGCTATGCTTCCAGCTCGTTTGTCTGCTCAGAGTATCAAATGACGTTCGATATAATTATTTACATCATCGTTTTGAATGATTTATGTTAAGGGGCTGAACCAATGACAAATGCATTTCAATTTAAGATGACTATCTTCCTGCAGAGAGCATTACGCATTCCAACTGAAGGCCCTATCCCTTCTCATAACAATATTCATCCTGTATTGAAATGCTCTGATTTCAAAACAACCGTCATCCGGTTGCAGCTATCATTCGAAAAGGATGTTTCGAATTGAATGGTCTAAGATTTCATTCGAATAGAGGACGGTGGTTTGGTACAGTGTAGTGGATAGCTGACAAGAGTTATCAAATGCGAGAAGACAAAACCAAGTGAAGCAGAACATGAGTGACAACGTGAGTGTGAGATCGGAATCCATGTTTGATAATCGTTTATGTCTTCTATCCGATCATTAGGGATGCCATGGGGAATTTAGAAGTAGAAGAAACAAATCTTCAACTACGGAAAAATGTCTACTGTTACAATTTGCGAGCGCGCAAATGGGTTAAATCTTGAAGATTTTTAAAACTATTTCTTAATAGAAGCTCAAGGACCTTCTTAGAAGTCAGCGGCAATTCGTAGAAGTTAAAAGAACATCATTCGATTTCAGAAAACTTTGTAGAAGTCCGGGAAGCTCAGCGAACTTCATAAAACTTCAGCGATCTTCGAAGTAGTGCAGATAATTTTGAAGAACTTCATCAAACTTTTGAAGTAATTTAAAGAACTTTATAAAATTTAAGTGAATTTTGTAGAAATTCAGGGAGCTTCGTTAAAGTTCAGGGATTTTTCTTTATTTTCATTGAATTTCTTAAAACTAAAGGGACTATGTAGATGTTCAAGGGATATAGTCGAAATTCAGAAAATTTAACATATATTCGGGGAATTTCACGACCTTCACATAATTCCACAAAAAATTGTGGAACTTCATATAAATTCTGGAAAACTTGATAGAAGTGGGAACCTTGTTCAAGTTTAGGGAAGTTCGTTAAAGTTAAAGGGAAATTTGTTCAATTTCATGAAACTTCATAAAAGTTCTAGGACCATCTTTTAGTTTCAGGACGCTTTGTTAAAGATTAATGGACTTGCAATATTCAGGAAATTCCGTTGAAGTTGAGGAAAGTTTGTAAAATTTCAGGGAGCTCCGCAGAAAATCAGCGAACTTCATAGTAGTACTTCAGTGAACTTTGTAGAAGTTAAGCGAATAGCGCAGAAATTCGAGGAACATCTTAAAATTTGATATAAGAGAAGGAAATTTTGTAAAAATTCAGGAAACTGCGTAGAATTTCGGCCAACTTATAGAAGCTCAGCGAACATCGTAGAAAAGCGGCTCCGGTGGTGTAGTGGTAAGCGTGATTACCTCTCACCCCAGCAGACCTGGGTTCAATACCAATCGGCGCCGCCGGGATGTTCTGAGGCATAACATCTTTGATCACGCCTTCCTTCGGAAGGGAAGTAAAACCGTTGGTCCCCGGTTCATGAGTTGATTGGTCGATACGTGGGGTCCAGGTGTAGGAGCTGCCTCCCTGGCGTCGGTAGCATTGCTGCTCGGCACGGAAAACAAATCGTAGAACTTTAGTGTTCATTTGGGAACTTCCTGGAAGTTTCCAGAACTTTGTTCCATAATTCATAGAAAATATTCAGGGTCTTCCCGAAAGTTTGGAAGTGGTCACGCATATATAGATAAATAATTATGGAATTTAGAAAAAGGTTAGGGAAATTAGTACAACTTCAACAATCTTGGCAAAAAACCGGTAAGCTATGGAAATCTTAGAAGTTCAGGGAACTTCATAGAAATTGACAGAACTTACCAGTACGAAGAACTTCCCACCTGAAGTAGTCGGAGATTCAAGAGCGTTGGCAATGTCATCTTAGGATCGGAAAGGAATATAAGGATCGAAGCAATATACCACAAATGTTCGATAATGATCCCAATGAGACACTAGTTCAGGAAGCTTCATAGATGCTCAGGATAAACTCAACGGATTGGAAAGATGTTCGGGGAGCTTTGTTTGAGTTCATTGAACTGAGTTTCAGTTCAAGATACATTGTGGATGTGCAGGAGCCTTTGTAGAAGTTCAAGAAACTTCGTAGACTTTAGAGAACTTCTTTGATATTCACGGATTTTTAATGAAATATCATTCAAGTCCTCTGGATATTTTCCAGAACGTTTATCAGATCATATTAAGTATATCTTGCATTCAATTGGAAATTCAATTCGTATTCTTCTTAGAATCCCCATAGTATTTCCTCAGAATACTCAAAACAAAAATCCATCACAAACTTTGAAACTCTTCTCAGAATTCCTTTGAGATTGAACTCTCAAAATTCGATTCCATTTGAATTCTTCACGGAATTTATTTCGAACTCTTTAGAATTCTCTTGGAAGTTTCGTCAGAAATCACCCCAGAATTCTTTTAGAACCATCCGCAGAGACCATCTTTGGAATTCACGGGATTTTCATGGAATTTTCATCAGGGCCCCTTAAGCAACATTTTAGAACTAATTTGGAATTCTTATTAGAATTGGACCTAGAATCCTCATCAGAACTCTCGTTAAAATGCACTCTCAATTATATTGGAATTATTTCCAAAATTAATTCGTAGCTGAATTTTGCGTCTCTTATAATTTAAACAATAATCAAAAGCGACGCTCGTATGTGTTAAGTCAAGTTTAACTATATAGGTAAACCTGGCTTAAGATTTAACCACAGAAGAAGTACTTTGGTATCCTTCTTTGCTATATCTTGGTGTCATCCCTAGAATCCTTTAAAATTATCATAAAATTTACTTTGGATATGTGTATTTTGTTAAAACTACTGTAGACGTTTAAAGTGCCAAGTACTCAATTTAAACATTTTGTTGATATTTTTAAATACCCTATTTTAGTAGTGAAAAAGTGACTTTAGTGACTATTTTTAAGGAAATCAGTGACTTTAGTGACTTTTTGGTGTAAAAAGTGACTTTTTAGTGACTGGCTTCAAAATAGTGACCAAGTCACTAAAAAGTGACCTGCTACCAGCCCAGAAAAATAACACGTAGGTAGATAAAATTGAAATTTGCGTAACGACTTCTCATGTTTAATTTTCATAAACTCTATAATACGTTTGTCTGATTTTATTTTATTTTATTCGATGTCACAGTGTTCAAGCTTCTCAAAATTAAGAATTAAAGATAAGGACTATTTTTTCCAAGAACACCAGAAACATGTCCTGATTTGGCCGATGGGTACTCAATATGCCACAAGCTATCATGTTTTCAAAGTCTCTATGATTGTAACATCAAAATCACGGAATTCATAAGCTTTGGCTTTGACATATCGAGTTATAGAATCAAAATAACACTACATAGCGGAAATATCGACTTATGGATACTACGTAACATGGAAAAATGAAGGGACCTCCGAATCCATCTAGTTATATAATATCGAGTTGTGGAGAGTGGGTTGTATTCTTTTTGAGATATTTGAGTTTTTTACAAATGTTTTTAATTTTTACTCTATGTGAATATTTTTTTCAGATTTACCTTATTTTTCTCTTCAACTTGGTCTCAAACGACATTTCTATCAGAAGCAGTGTTAGGAAAATATCAAAAAATCAAATCTCACCAATGCCCAAGATCACGCTTGATTTTCGTAGACAAAAATCAACAAGCAAACTACTGCTGTTGATTTTGCAAGCTGTGAAATCGCAGCTCGTAATATCAAGCTAACAAAACTCACCAACTGCAAACCTCACCAAACTGTGGTGAGATTAAGTTTAATGATTTTTGCTTTAAACCCGAATGCAACCGAAACTTCCATAACGGCTTGCAGCAGTCCCTTCTCGTCTGCCATCGGTGAAGATTAAAAAGAGATAGCAAACTATGCTTTCTCTTTCTAAGAAAACGATGTGCAATAGAATCATTTTCGTGTCGAGTCAGCTCTCAGCTTGATGTTTGCACGTTGTGAATAGTCTCGCAATATCAAAGGAACTTGTAAAATCAATATCAAGCATGATATTTTGTTCCAATATCCCGCGTGATATTGCGAGCCCATGAGGGCGGAAATATATCAATTGATTTCTGATTTTGCCAACACTGATCAGAAGTGACATTTTCGAGCTACAATTTATTAAAAAAAAAAATACAAAACCCAGAATGGCCGAATTTAAAAAAAAATGTGAACACACAGTTATCAGGGTGGCCAGTGAATTTTCATTATGAAATTCCCGGTTTTCCCGGTTCAAATCTTTAAAAAATCCCGGTTGTTAATATTCAAAAAAAAAAAAAAAAAAAACGAAATAGAACGCAATTTTAGGAACATGCTCAAAAGAATTTACTGAAACGATAAAACAATGTGATTTAAGAAGATTCCCAAGATTCTTTGAATGGGAGTAGAGTTTGAAACTAGAACTTTTTTTTTCAAAATTTGTGATTAATAACAATCTTCGTGATGCAAGATTTGGAGTAAAAATAATTGAAATTTGATATCTTGAAAAATTTTCAAGATCACAGATTTGAGAAACAAATCATACTTATGAGTCGTGGTGTCATAATTGTCACGCTTTTAGACTTGGAAGCATTTTAAGGGTTATAACAAATTACATAACAATCTATAGAATCTAGCGACCAAACCCTGGTATTTGTAGTAAAATTTAAAAGAATTCAAAGTGTTGATTTCAAACCAATATTGAGAAGGATTCCCACACAGTTTTCGAAGGAAAAGTTTTGAGCAGATTTCCAGAATTATTCTGACATGAAAACCCTAGAAATTGTTACATGAATTTGGTAGGATTTCTGTGGAGAAAAATGCAAGTTCTAAATTAAATTGTTACGTAATTTTAGAAAATTTCAAAAGGAGTTGTGAAATACAAAACCTTGAGGATAATTCCTAGGTGATTCTGAGGAGATTTATATGGTTATCGTGAGGTAAATGACAGATGAATTTTAATAAGAATTCCAAGAGAATTATGATCAGATTTCAACAAGAAACAGAGTTCTTAGAATGTTCTGGCAATAATTTCAACCCTAGTGCAAAATATTCATCACAGAACTCCAACAAAATTGATTGCAAAAAATTGCTGATAATTATAAAGAAATTCATTAAAATACTCCAAGGGGTTTCTAAGTAAAATTTCGAAAGATTTCTGCTGTTTTGAATAGAGTTAAAAGAAATTTTTGAAAAGATTTTCAAAGGAATCAAAGTCTCTGGATTGGCTCAAGGGAAATCTAAGAAGGATTCCAATTAAATTCTTATAAGGGGTTGCAAGGAAATTCCAAAAAGAATTCAACGGTAATTAATACGTGGAGTGCTTTCTGGTTTATTCCAGAACAATTTCAAGATAATTCAGAGCAGAATTCCAAGTTAATTCTAAAATTCATATCATGAGGATTTTGAACAACGAAAAATTAAAACCCCGGAAAAGAATAATTCAGCTTCGGTTTTTACAAATATTTGTTTCCAAAGTCTAGCATCTTCAATATTTTCTTTTAAGGACCATGCACTTTACATCTGAAATTGGGACGACAAAAATAAATTTGCAATATTGCAGGGTGATTAAATTCTAAAAACAATAAACAAACTGAAGAAAATTATGCAGCAAATAGAGCAAGACATTCATTTGGTAAAGGATCACTCTGTTTTAATGGTTTATTCTGAAATTCTGGTGTAAAAATTTGTTCCTATGATATGAATAATTTATTTTTCCCGGATATTTCCCGGTATTCCCGGTTTGCTGGCCACCATGCAGTTATGCAAAGCTTTCTGCAAATCGGAGAAGGTCAATTTTCTTTCCATTTCGCCATTTGGCGTGGAACTGCTCTCGAGGAACAATCTTTTCCTTTGATTCAACCTTCCACTCCCGCCTTCGTTGCGTTCCAGCTGTGTTTGACTTTTCCAATTCGGAAATCGGATCAAAAAGCTTCTTCCATTCATCACGCTATGGGAGCGGCCGAAATGCCGGTATTCTTGGGAAATCGGTTTTGTAATAGTCTCTCTATCTTTCTTTTTCTCTTTCTAGCTTGTGTTGTGCCGTAGGAAAAAAACATAAGTTGCCAGCCAGCCATCCAGCCGTAGTTAATTCAATGGTAGAGCAATGATCGGTCAGTCAGTCGGTCGTCAGTGTGTTGTCTGTTTGTTCATACCAGTGGAACAAGTGTGGGTGGAATTCGTAGCATTTGATAGTACCGGAGCCGACATGAATGGTCACGTGCTTGGTGAGTAGGAAGGCCATTCTGGCCATTTGATCAATTTACTACGAGAGTGGTGTATTTATAGGTTTTGGCTTCAATGGAACAGGTGGGGAGGGGGGGGGGGGTGAATATTTGGACTAGAATGCCCAAGTGGAATATGTAGCTATACGTCGGTTGGTGCCAGACAAGAATGCGAACTTCGATTTACAGATGAGAGTTTAGATATTATTTTACAACTCTTCATGACATGGATGCAAAAATTGTAACCCTGAATTTCTTACATCCTCTGTAGATATTTCTTACAATGATAGTTCATACAACAGCCTGTAGTGAACAAGCAACTTTTCCCAGAGTAATTTGTTTATAATAAAACCACCATAAGCTAATTTGCTAAGGTATAGGTTGTGGGTTAGTAGAAGTTAGTTTAGTTTGCTTTATTGAAGAGGCATTAGGTTATAGCACTAGATTTACGTGATAAAATTGACTAAGCTTAATTTTACACAATTATTTGAAAAGCCTTCCGACGACCACATTACAGAATCCGTTACTGATTCAGTACATTTTTATACAAAATTTGGTGTAAAGAAACTCACCCGTACGGAAGAAGCAATCAAATTGAAATTTACTTTCCCAGTATCATCCGAGAGGTTTCCCAATCCGGAAAGTAAAAGTTCTTCTCAATTACCCAAACCGTCATACTCTTCTTCGCGCATTTCCGACCCATTCTCAAGCTCCCCATCGCCAGCAACTATCGGCAATTATTACCCAAGTCATGAAGCACTACCCCCACGGCAAAACTATACAGCCATTAGCCTTCCTCTATTAACTCGAGTTAGAAGCCAAATTACACATTATAAAAACGTTCTACAACATTAATTGGTCACTTCCTTCTCTGCTCCTACCAGTACCGCTCGGTCGTACCCTCTTCGTGCCACCTTTTTTACAGCACCACGATTGTCGATTCTGTTTTGCTCCAATACCACACCGACTGAAGTGAACTGGAAGCGGGAAGAAACTTTCGATTCCAACCACATCGCTCCATTGATTGACCGATCTTCTTCCATCCAGCAGCAGACAATCAGTCAGTCAGTCAGTCAGCTACCAACCAACCAACCAACCCACATGTGAGCGCAAAGAATACCCCCATCTTCCGCGGACTCGGATCTATAATTAATTAATGGATCTCGGTTTCCCGCCTTCCCCTGCGGCGGCGGCCCCTTCCAAGCCGAAACCCTGAAATCAGCGTATGTCGATCGGAAGATGATACATATGAATCAACCGGCTACCGGATTGCGGCGGCGATCCCTTCCGAACGAATCCGTCACCATAGATAATTGGACCTCTCAAAAAACGGTTTTAGACGGGGCGGCAAAACATCAAAAGTCGGCGGAGCGGTGGTTTCTCCGATTGAAGGCTACCAGAGCCAGCCGCCTCGTGCTCAACCAGATCTCTCGGACGACGCAGATTTTGGATGCTTGTTGGTTGTTTTTGTTGCTGCAGTGGGCGGTCAATGAACGTGAACCGGTTGTTGGTCCTTCTACCTACCTGCAAGAGAGAAGAAACAGAGAAACAGATAAAATGTGTTGGTTAGTGTGCTTTTGTTGTTTGGTATGTATTTTAAGTTTTATTGTATATGGGTGTCATTTCTTTGTTTCGAACTTGTTTAGCATACTCCGCGCTGACACGCTGATTGGTCGTTGAAAGGGATAGTCGGGGAAGGAAGGATTTGCGCCGAGGTGAGCTGGGATTAGACGTGGCTTTGAAGGGAAGGCGGTATAGCCTCAGTAGTGGACTTGTGCTTTGTTTTGAGTTCTTGAATGGCTTCGTGAAGGGTAATTCATAAAGTATGTATTGAAAGACGTGTCACAATACTGCGCATTTGAATGCTGTAGAATGATTTGTGTGATTATTTGAGATATGGGAAATGTTCGTGAGAAACAACTTACTTATTCTTCTTCTTCACATGTCAAGCTTATTGCTTATCGCAAAGTTGCTTATTGCGTACTCTCGACTTAGTGTTCTAGATGCACTTCCACAGTTATTAATTGAGAACTTTCGACGCCAGTACCATTTTTGCATTAGTCTAATTGTGTGGCAAGTACAATCATACTCTATTCTATGCCCAGAGAAGTCGAGAAATTCCCAGACCGGACCAAGAATCGAAGCCAGCCACTTCCAGCATAGTCTAGCTTTGTAGCTGCGCCTTTACCGACTGCTAAAGGAGACCAGGGTGTCGACTCAATGAAGAAGACCAAATTCACTTATGTATATTCCATGATTTTCCAGTAATTTTCAAAAAAACATCCGGATACAGTGTCTACAAGGTTTTGTCAATAGTGGGTGTCCATTCAAATTCCATTTTTCAATTCCCGGTTATTAAAAAAAAAATCTACCTTAAACAAAAAAGGCGTTCAAAAATGATCCTTTAGAGAAAATGATAAAATTTTGTCAGCAGAATTCCTCTACAATATGCAGGGCTGGTAGTGGGTTATACAATAGTATTGACTACAATAACGAAAAAAGTGACCAAATAGTGACTTTAAAACAATAAAAAGGTGACCAATAGTAACATTTATTGTTCGTAAAGATATTAAAGATATGAATCCAACATGTCGTTGAATGCGATCCGCTATGACAAATATTATAAATTATTAAACCACTATGAGCATTTTACAAGCTTTTTTTTTAAATAAAACAAATGGTTGAAGGATCTTATAAATTTGTTTTCTTAAAATCAGTATTAATTGGCTAATCAATAGGTTAATTTGTAACCTCCAGTTCCTCACACAGAATTCATTTTTCTGCCACGATTTTTTGGAAACCAACCGTTGAATAAGTTGAATTTAGATTCAGATCGCGAATTGGTTGAATTTCGGGATGTGAAAGATTGAACATAGAAATTTGTTAGGAAATCTTGAAATTGAAGAAAAAAATTGAGGCGCAGAGAAAAATGCTCAACGTCTTGGACAAATTCGTCAATTTTAAGACAAGTAATTTTAAAGATCTCGAATATAGAAACTTCTTTAAAACTTCAAACATAGACAAATTTTCATACCTATCTCTGGAACCTAGACAAGTGTTCTGGATCGTATCAATAATTATCATTATTCTGGAACGAGGAAAATTTTCTCGAAAAATCTTGATCTTCAAAAAAGTTGTAAGATTCTGGTATACATTTTAGAGATATTGGACATTTTTTTGTTTAATGCTAGTACTTAGTAAATCGTTATCTTTAATTAAAACAAATTAAGAAAGCGTAGAATAATTTACGATATGTTTGAATAGAATGTAAGTTCACAGTCCGAGAAACATTCAATGATTCTAAAATATAGAAAATATTTCATGATTTTAAACATAGAATTTATCTAAAATAATAGATTGGAAATTTGCTGATTCCGGAATTGTAGAAAATACAACTTCTGAAAAAAGAAGATTCTACTACATGTTTTTTCGATGTTTGCCGATACTAAAGCTTTCGGCCTTCAAAAATTTATCGAAATTCAGGTCTTTGAAAAAATCTCTAGCGCTTGGAAATTTTCCTAGACCATTGTCCAACACATTAGGCTTGGAAAAATTTCAAGACGATGAAAAGATATCGGAACCAGAGTTTTTTTTTTCGAAACCTCAGAAAATTTGTGATATCTCGAGATCATAGACAATGGAAAAAATTATATCCTAATTTTTCTTAAAGATAATGGACTTGAAATAAATGCACTCTGGCCATTGTATTTAAGAATTTAAAAACCTGTTTTTTCGGTTTTTTTGCAGTTGTCTAGTTTTCCCAGTTTAATTGAAACAGTTAAATATGGTAAAATATCCCAAGTACCGTCACAAGTTTTATCGTATGATAAAACCCAAATCCTTACTTGAAGCATAGATTATTATTTCGCTTAACTCTTGACTCTAAAGAAAACAGTATGTAATATGTGTAGTAAGGTCAAATTATGTTATTCTTAACTGGGGAATGGAATTGAGAAGAGAAATGCAAGGAAATTCCAATGATGATTTTTGAAATAATCTTAAAAGAATATTTACAGGATTCCAAGAGGATGACTTGAGAATGCCTAGCGAAATTTCAAGGAAAGTATTTTTTTTTTTTTTTATAGTAATTTTCACACTCTCGGATCATTTGTGCTTTATCCGGGTGATATTTGAACTCATGATTTTGGAGTGTGAGGTATGGATTCAGATCGTTATGTTTTACAGACTAACCTCGGTATTCAAAGATGTCCTAATCTTGGTATCTGGTTAGCACAAAGTGCAGAAATTAATGTTTAATTTATCAATATGTTAGGTGTCGAATATTTGCATGCCAATCAGTGACATTCGGCAAAAACTTAAATTTGGTTAAAATATGTTAAAATATGCTAATGTAACTTAGCTGTTAGAAGTACACTTGTTTATGATCTTTAGCCATACATACGAAGCACATTGCACACTGGGCCAGGAACGCAATCTAGCGGAGCAAAATTAATAACTCCGAAACGAAGCGACTTGGTGTCTTCGGCAAAGTTTCTCATCATAATAAGGACCATCTATTGACATAAACAAAAAGTTCAAAACTCTTTCGCAAAGACGGCGCCACAATCTAACTTCTTTCTCTGAAGTTTTGGAGGCTTGACGACTTAGACAAAGTTGTTTATCTTGATAAAATAAACAACTCATCTTAAGACGTCAAAACTCCACAGCCTACACACAGAGAAATACTTAATTTAACACGTGACGAAATACATGTTTGACCTAAAGGATGAGACGTAAACAAACATGTCATGTAAAATTAAGTGCTCCGAGACTGAAAAGTTCAGTACTCGACGAAAAGTACGTTTGATTGAGTTGAGTTTTGCGTCTATTACGACTCAATTTTATGTCAAAAATGACGCTCGTATATGTCAGTCTCAGAGCACCTAAATTTACATGATTTTTTTTAAGTGTGTACCTAAATCCATATAACTCGGAATCAGTAGGCTGCGGAAATTTTACGTCTTCAAAAGAGTTGTTTATTTTGTCAAGATAAACAACGTTGCCGAAGGCATCAAGTTTCCAAAACGTCAGGGAAAGAAGTTAGATTGTGATGCCATCTTTGCGGAAGAGTTTTGAACTATTTGTTTATGTTAATAGATGGTCCTTATTATGATGAGAAACTTTGCCGAAGACACCAAGTCGCTTCGTTTCGGAGTTAATAATTCTGCTCCGCTAGATTGCATTCCTGGCCCAGTGTGCAATGTGCTTCGTATGTATGGCTAAAGATCGCGTGTAACGCTCATCTATCCATATAAAAGTGTGTTCAAACTTTTGATTGCCTGTGGACAATTGTAAAAACGTTTTTATGCTACTATTTATGACATTTGACTTTACAGCACTATTTAAATAAAACAACTGGTTGATGTTATCTACACTCCAAGAGTTCAAGAAACATATTCTAGTCATCGTTTTCTGTATATTCAAGATATCGGCATTAATAAACATTTTTCAATTTTGGCCCAATTTTATCCACTAGGCCCAATGTCACCCCGTCTTACAGTATTCAAAAGTTTTAAACAGCCAAAATTTTGAAATTTCACATGATTACATGAACATTTTTCCAGGAATATATTGAACTTAGAAATATATTTTATAAGCAATGACACCTACGAACAAATATTCAGCTCTTGAGGTGATAAATTCCATGAATAAATTAATAAATAAATAAATTAATTAATGAATGATTGCGACATATTTCAAGATATTCAGAATAGATCAGTTTTTTTTCAGATCTCAGATTTATCCAAGACAAATCTTTAGAATTGTGACATTTTGAAGAACTGTGTACATAATTTTAAAGAATATACCAAATGAGTTGTAAGGAAATTTGAAGGACAGTTATCAAGGAATTCTGGGGAAAATTATGAAGAAATTCTACAACACGTTGCTGGAAATTTCAGTAGAATTCAAAGAAAATGTATAGGAGAACTAAATGTTAACTCTTAGGAAGTTCTGAAGAGATTATTATGGAATTGAGTGGAGAATTGCAGGGAAACCAAAGACAAATTTGAAGGAATTTCAGGGAGCAATTTTGGGAATTCAGAGGAGTATTCAAAGATAAAGTTATACTCAGGGTTCCTATCAATATATTAAAAAAAAAATAGAATCGAACCAGCAGAACGGCAGAAAATCTCTTATCTATATATATCTAAGAAAATTCTGTAAAGAGCTCCATGTAAATATCGATACTGATTCTAATATTATTCTGACGATAGTAAAAACAAATCTTTAATGATTTCTTAATGAATTGAAGATAGTTCCGGAGGAATTCTTTGAAGACGAATCTTGAGGGATTGACAAGCAATTTTGGGGAGGAATCCGAAAAAAAATAATTCAAAGGGAGTTTTCAGAAAGAGTAGGAAGCAAATTCAAAGAGATTTTTGAAAATAATTTCGAAGAGCATTCCAAGGAAACCCTAAAGCATTCATTCAAGGGAACATTTTTCAGGGATATATTGAACTTAGAAATATATATTATAAACAATGAGATCCACAAAAAAATATTGAGATCTTGGGGCGATAAATTCATGGAGAAATACATGAGAAATTATTCGATATTTTCAGACTAGACCAGTTTCTTCTTTCGTGAACTTTTCGAGATTTAATACACCAAAAATAAAATGAAATTTTCCGATCTCAGATTTATCCAAGACAAATCTTTAGAATTGTGACTCTTTGAATAGGTGTGTGCAGAGATGGAAAATCATTTACATTCATTTCGTGCATTCATTTGCATTCATTTGCCTCTAATTTTTTTTCATCAACAAAATTCCGTAAAATAGTGTTTGAAGCTTTTGTAGGCTTTTATGTAAGCTACATCTTTTTTAAGCAACTCAAATCTTTATCTCTTATGCATGACGAATCAGACCGATTAGAATCCACCATTGTTTTTCAGTGAATGTAAATTGCATTCACTGAAAAACAATAACATGTTCTGCCAGCTCTATTTCATCATGCATAAGAGATTCATATTTTAGTTATTAACAAAAGTTGTAGTTAATATCAAAAGCTACAAAAGCTTCATACATCATTTAACGATATTCTGTTGATAAAATAAGTTAGAGGCAAATGAATGTAAATGAATGCACGAAATGACTGTAAATGATTTTCCATCCCTGGGTGTGTGCATAATTTTAAAGAAAATGCCTTATGAATTATAAGGAGATATGTAGGGAAATCTGAAGGATAATTATTAAGAAATTCTGAGGAAAATTATGAAGAAATTCTACAACAAGTTACTGGAACTTTTGAAAAATATTTCAAGAAAATTTATCGGAGCACTAAAGATGAATTCCTAGGAAGCTCTGAAGAGATTATTATGGAATTGAGTGGAGAATTGCAGGGAAACCAAAGACAAATTTGAAGGAATTTTAGGGAGAATTTTGTAAGGGGATTCAGAAGAGTATTCAAAGATAAAGATCAAAGTTATACTCAGGGTCCCTTTCGATATTTTCAATTTTTTTTTTCAGAAACGAATCAGCATACGGAAGAAAATCTCTTAAATATCAATCAATTAAAAAGAAAATTCTGCAGAGAGCTCTATGTAAATATCGATACTTATTCCAATCTTATTCTGACGATAGCAAAAACAAATCTTTACTGAATTTCAACCAAGTTTGAAGATAGTTCCAAGGGAGTTCTTAGGAAATTTCGGGAAGGAATCCAAAAAATAACAATTCAAAGGGAATTTTGAACATACTTCCAGTAAGAGCAGGAAGAAAATTCCAAGAAATTTTTGAACATGATTTCGAAGAGCATTCCAAGGAAACCCTCCCTAATGCATTCTTTTAAGGGAAATATGAGAAATAGTCTCACGGAACTCTGATGTGAATTCCAAGGCAATTTGAGAAACCAACATCAAGAGAATCCTAAAGACAATTGCTATATAATTCCGAAGAGAACTGCAATCCAATTCTGAGGTAATCTTAAAAGACATCTGGAGAAAAATTCTATAGAGTCTGTGGCACTTGAGGCTTGAAGTTTGTCAAGAATTCTTCCTGAAATTGTTTTTAAAACATGTCGAGACAAATTCTGGTACATGAATAATTTGTTTAGATCTCAGACTTAATTTTTGGTATCTTGTATGAAGAAAGTTTAGATATGCGAATTGAAGGAATATTGTACTTGTCGTACAATCATACTAATGCAAAAATGGTACAGGCATCGAAAGCTCTCAATTAATAACTGTAGAAGTGCATCCAGAACACTAAGTTGAGAGCACGCAATAAGCTAATATGCGATAGGCAGTAAGTTTGAAATGAGAAGAAGAAGAAGAAGAATAAAAAGAAGGAATATTCAAGATATCAGACTTCTAATGTTCATTAGCTGAATTCGATTAATAAATGCTTAAAGCAGAACAATTTATTGTAAAATTCAAATCAATTTCCCGGTGTCTTCCCGGTTCTCCCGAGTTTTCAGAATTGTTTATGGAAGATCCCAGGCATTAACAAATATTCAAAATTCTAAACAATGTATTTTAATTTTTGGTTTTCTATAAAATATTACAACTTAAATAGTTTACAATACTCTTTAACTCTTGGACGCCAAACTAAAAAAAAGTAATTAATAGTAACTAAATGATTTTTTCATGAAATCCCTCATTAGATACTGGTAGGGGAATTAATTAGGATTCTAGGGCTTCGATTATTTTCAAGCTTTAACACTTTGGAAAGTTTCATAGAGATTTCATAAATCCATGGATGTTTGTCTTTTTGATTTTCATATTCTTTAATAAATAACATTTAAAAATACTAAAGGAGGTTAGCGTCTTAGATTAATTTGCGATACTTCTTACAGAAAACTTAGGTAGGCGAATTTATAAAAATAGCTATGCAAGATACAGGTAAATTTAAAATTCATAATAAAAAAACTTTTAAAAGTGTCAAACTCAAACCAAACTCAAACCAGAATGAAGAAACACTTTCGATATTGTAAGCCTTCTATAAAGTTGCGAGATGAAGAACCAAGAAAAAAAATAAATCATTGGACATGGAAAAAGCGTGCCTAAAATGTTCGGATTCTTAAAAAAATATCTTCAAAAGCATGATTATTTTATTAGATTATAATTTAAAGGCAAACAAAAATGTTGAAGATCCTAAATATGGAAAAAAAAAACATCGTAGATCCTGAGATATAGGCAGAAATAAAGATCCTAAACTTGAAAAACATTACACAAAGGGACTTAGATTTTCTTATATCTGGAACAATTAAAAAATTATTAAAATTGTATGATTTAGACAAATAAATCGAGATCTTGAACAAACAATCCCAGCTTTCACAATTGAATTTTTTTTACGATTCAATGATTCAATACAAAATCAGATTCCAAAGAGACAAACGAAAATGGTCAAAGATTTAGATTTTGTAGACATTTACAAATACCTAAATTTTAAACTTCAACCGAATTTGGAGAAATGTTAGATATGTCGAATAAATATTCATTTTAAACCACTCAGAAGATTTAAAAAAATTTCTTGGTGAGGTGTTTGGTTTTATTCATAATGAGGTTCTTATGTATACAGTGATGTGCTATAATTTTGGAAATCGACAAAAAATGTTTGACATGCATACGTGAAACTATTCAAGTATCGATGGCAATCAAAATGTCGATTTTTCATATTAAAGTGTCAGATAATAGCAACAACTGCTTCGCGGAGGATAAGCTTAATATTTTTGGACTGATTAAAAAACACCAGACCTTAAATTTATTACTTGTTCCGATTATTGCTTACCAATAATAAGTAAGATGGGGAGACTCCGGCGTAGTGGTTAGCATCCATGCCTCTAACGCCAAAGTCACGAGCTAAAATCTCACCCCGGACAAGTCCCGAATGACCCAAGAGCGTTAAAGTGACTACCATAAAAAAGTAAGCTTTGGAATATTCTTTGACATACATAAATCGTTACCAACATGATTTGCAATGCTAAGCTGTATAATATGTGTAGTATTGTTTAAAATGCACACTACATAACGGATAATCACCCGATTTGTCCTAATATGAAAAATAATCTTGTCATTAGCCTGAATGGTCATAAGGCCGAATTTCGGAAAAAAATCTTAACATTTGCTGGTCTGAAAAAGGGAATGAGCAGCAAATAATAGAAGGATAAATAAGGTTAGTCCATTCCATTCCATAATTATTCCGTCTCATTTCAAGAAGAAGAATAAGTATGAGAAGAAGAAGAAGAAGAATAAACTACAGTTGAAAATCTTAGCCATAGTCAGGGTGGCCATTGCATTCAAGAAATTGAATTCCCGTTTTCTTGGTTTTTCCCGGATGTCCAAGATTTCCTAGTTTCATTTAAACAGCTAAATATAGTAAAAAACATTGTAAATTTTAAATTATTAAAAAAAAATAGATAACTAGTCGAATAAAATTTAATTTTTTTTGTGTAAGGTCATCGAACTGATTGTTATAAAGAGATAGATTGAACTTAGTAAATTTACAGAAAAACTTTTCAAAATAACAAACATAACGTAATTTTTATGTTCCCAGATTTTAAAAACAATCATGACTCATAAAATTAAACAACAATTGAGCATTCTGACACTTCGAGGAATTATCTAAAAAAAAATGATGAGAATTCCAAATAAGTTATGAGAAGAATTCCACATTATTTTGAGAAGTATTTCAGTAAAATTGAAAGGAGAGCTCTGAGACGTTTTGGAAGGGACTATTATGGGGACTATGAAAATAATTCCTGAGAATTCTGAGGCAAACCTCAAAGAATTTCAGGGACCATTCTAAGGACGAGAATTTAAGTAAACTCTACGGCAAACTTAATGATGATAGGCAACATTTCTGACACTACCCCTAATGATCAACTACGACTGAAAATCACTTAAATGTCAATCAATATATCAAAGGGAGATTTCAGCTGTTTCGTCAATATCATCGTGAATGATAGATATTTTCCTGCACTTCCCTGGGCATACAAGAATATGATGGCGTTTGCATACAAAGCTCTCAATTGATAACTGGGAAAGTGCTTCAAAGCAATAAAGATCGGGCACAATTTCGTGCAAGAACGAAGAACCCACATTACACCTGGAAACCACACCAACACCTTGCTACAGGTTCGTGTCCAGGATCACAATGACTTCACAATGATCTACTCAGTTCAAAATTATTGCGTTAAAGTTCATGGTCTATTTTGCCCAAATGCCCCCTGAAATGCATAAAAATGTATGTATGTTAACTGTACCTACCTGAGATCCAATGATTTTTTTTTAAGTTCATTGAAGTTCTCTGAAGTTGCCTAAAATCTTGTTTGCAGTGAAGCCCTGGGTTACATGTTATAATAATTATAGACATGATAAATTTCATCAAGACGGACTTGTCCCATGTTATAACTGTCTAGTTTAAACATAGCATAAGGATTTTATGAACATCTCTAAAGTTTTCTTGGGCTTCTCTGTGAATTTCCTGAATTTCTCTAAATTTCTCCAAAACTTCTCTAAGGTGTTTCGTAAGTCTTTCTGGGGTTACCTAAGCTACTATTAAATTCTTATGAATTATCTGAGTTTTGCTAAGCTTTTCCTAAGCATCTTGCGGCTTTTGAAGATCTCTAGACTCCTTTTTTTCAAGTTTCTTCTGAATTTCTCTTCAACATGCATGAAGTAGCCTACATCTTTTAAAGGTTTCTTAAACTACTTTGGAGTTTTATTTTTAAATGCATCATTATTGAAATTTTTAGTAGTACTTTGAAGATCTCTGTGCTGTTATTTATTCGCCATACTTTTCTGAAGATCGCTGAAAGTCTGTAAAGATTGCTAATTTCCTAAATGTGGATTCCACTGGAGTTTTACAAGAGTTATTGTGTGCTTTTTCGTTACTAATGCTTTTTGAGGATTCCCTGGTCAGTTCTTAAGTTAAATTAAATTTTGTGAAGCGCGCATAAGTATTCAAAAGTTCTCTGAGCTTTTCTGACGATTGTTGAATGTTACAGAAGTACCCATAATTTCTCTAATTGCTTCTAGGGTAATAGATTCCTTGGTTTTCGCTTACATTTCCATGGATTTTTTAAGCTTCCTTAGGCTTCTTTGAAGTTCTCCTCAACTTCTTTAATGATCCCTACGTCTATTTGTTTCCTCTTCCTCTATTATTCTCCTTAATTTTTTTTCCCGAATTGCTCCGAAATTCGTTGAACTTCTCGTATTTTTAGTTTTCTTGGAATTCCATAAATTTCTCCTCAACTTCTTCCAGGTTCCATCCCTGAGTAACGCTGAAGTTCACTGAATTGCTCTCTTAGGTTCGCTGAACATCTCCAATACTCCTCAGGCCATCTCTGAAGATAATGCCCTGAGTCATTCCGAGATTCCTTTGAACTTACCTGAAGTTAGCTTGAATTTTGGTAATACTCTCTGAAGTACCCTGAATGTCGCTTGAATTTTGCTTTCCTCTCCTCTGAAGCTCCCTTAGCTTTCTCTGAAGTCCTCGTACACTTCTCTGTCGGACGGACCTGGCATCAATGCCTCTCGCGCTGTATGTCACGAGCCCAAATCTCATTCCCGGAGAAGCCACGAATGACCTGCAATGTGTTAAAATTTCAACATTAAAAAAAAGATCACTGAGGTTTCTTAGAGTGTTCTAAAAAGTTTAAGGTTCTTAACGTCAATATCAGACATAAAGTGAACATTTTATACGATAGATGAGGAGATGAAAGTGTAGAATTGATAGTTCCGTTCTGTGTTGTGAAAATATCAAAAAAATAAATCTCACCAATGCCCCTAAGATAACGCTTGATTTTCGTTGTCAAAAATCAACAACCAAGCGTAGCTACGAATATCAAGCTAAAAAACTCACCAGCCACAATTCCAACTAAACCGTGGTAAGTTTGAGTTTCATGATTTTTGCTTTACATCCAACCGCGACCCGAAACTACCGTCACCGCAGGCAGCATGAGCTTCGTGTCTGCCATCGGTGAAGAGTAAAGAGAGATAAGATAGCAAACCATGCTTTCTCTTTCTAAGAAAACGATGTGCAACGAAATCATTTTTGTGTCGAGTCAACTCTCTGTTTGATTTTTGCACGTTGTGAATAGTCTTGCAATATCAAAGGAGCATGTAAAATCAATATCAAGCATGATATTTTGATCCAGTATCACGCGTGATATTGAGAGCGTATGAGAGCGCAAAAATATCATTTGATTGATGATTTTTCCAACACTGAAGTGATATTAGATAGCATGAACGAGTTGGGAGTTTCGCGAAATTGACGTTTTAATCTATGTTTGCAAAAGCACATACGTCTATTTACAAATTCATTTTAGAATTCCAAAGGATTTCCCAGATGTAATGGAACGTATGGCTTCAAATCCCCAAATTCGGACAAAAATTTCTCACACACGCGTGTCCTACCGATCAAGTGCACTTTGCTTCTTAGTATCCCCTAGTTTTTACAAAGAAAATTTAGTTCAAACATTTGTTGAAGAAGAAATTAAAAAGAAACTAATTTTCAAAATAATTGCAAAAGAATTTTAAGAAGGATTTCAAAAAATCCTTAGCAAAGT
Source organism: Ochlerotatus camptorhynchus (assembly GCF_037179485.1). Taxonomy (NCBI): domain Eukaryota; kingdom Metazoa; phylum Arthropoda; class Insecta; order Diptera; family Culicidae; genus Ochlerotatus; species Ochlerotatus camptorhynchus. Next base: position 4,958,995 of record NW_027040988.1, read on the forward strand.
GTCAAGGGAATTCCAACGAGAATTTAATGGTAATTACGAAGAGAATTCCAAACGAATTTTCTGGTAAGTTAAAGGTGAATTCCACACTACTTCTAAATATGATACATACTTATTTTTTGACATGAAATGATAAAACAGTAGATTTCTCTTTTAAATGTTAAACAGAACATTTATAAACAGAAACCTTAACATAATTTATGAAAATTTTATTAAATTTATGTCATGTTTAGACTAAAGAGCTGTAACATGTTATAAGTGTTTTCATGGTACAAGAAGAATGTATCACCATTATTCTTTTTGTTTGTAAACAATACATATCACGTTACAACTCCCATACATGTCATAAGCATCACCGGAAATTAATCTACTTTTCGATTAACGAGCATGAGCATGATTGACCGCCCTTGGATGCAACTCCGTTATTGCCAGATCAGCTGTAATAACACAGAGAACCAATAGACGTTGCTTGGGACTAGCATTTATCAATGTGTAAATACTGGTGATCTAAAATTAGGCAATACCAGCGCCGACCACGTCCGAATGCTGGTCAAGAAAGGAATGGGTAGGAATATGCTGACGTAATACTCGCTTTAATGAAAGCCGAGAACACCTCTGCACTTCCACGAGAAATCACTGGTATGTTGGGATTGCAGCAGGATTCGTTTTGGTAAATGATGTGCTGACGTGATGTCCTAACGATTCAATAGCGCAAAGGAGCGTGGGATTGAACCCACGGTCTTCTGCTCCGTAAGCAAAGTCGGTCGCCATTAGGCCACCGAGCTCTTTATACACAAAACAATTACGATCAAGTTTGCGTTCAACTTGTTGTTATCCCGGCGGCAACCTCACCACCAAAAACGACAACAACTGCTCTTGAAATGGGGAAGGATTTGATATCGATTTCCGACCAGCTCGTATTTCCTAAAACTCAAATATTACTTCTTTTACGTTCTCGGTTCTCCAACCGGATTTCTTTACGCTTAACATCGTATTATGAAAGAAAGGCGGTTTAAAGTATAACTCTATAATGTGAAGGAGCGTGGGATTGAACCCATGATTTTCTGTTCAGCAAGCAGAATCGGTCTCCACAAGGCCAACGAGCTCCTTATTTCACAAAACAATTACGACCAAGTTCCACTTGCTGTTACTAGATTTCGGTTTCGGCGGCGACCTCACAAACGACGACAACAACTGCTCTTGAGAAGGATTTGATATGGATTTCCGATCTATTGAGTAAGCAAAAGTCGCTTGATTGCTTACTAGCCCAGCTCGAGCAGTTATTTGGTAAATATTGAATTAAGCTCAAACAAATAATTGGAAAAGATCTCATAAGAATTATATGTAATGTTTCATAAGCTTAAAATCAATCGCTCTTCCATGTTCACCGAACTAAGATTTCGAAAATTCACACGTAAAAAATTTCACCCTTCATCGAATCGGTGTAAAAATTGCAATTTAGATTTCGAACCTACAACCCCTTAAATCGCGATATAGGCCTCAATTAAGGAGATAAACAGGATTAAACTTTTTTTGTATAGAAAACACAGCACGAACTAAAAAGAGAATACTACCGAAGACAGCAAATCAAGAAGACTGGCAACTTTTCCAGAATCCAAGCGACAGATACAATGGCACTGCACTTGAGTAAAGGTGGAAGCAACGCATAGAAAAATGAGCAATTACACAAACCCTTCTTCTGAGGATGTAATCTTTGCTATCAAATTCGTTCGAAGCATTTACCTTTGAGCGGCAGATGACGCGATTGTACCTGTCTCATACCGTTCGTTTGAGAAAATGGAAGAGTTGCCAGTCTTCTTGATTTGTTGTCTTCGATACTACCCAAGTAAAATTGCTAGTTTAATAGTGATTTTAAAGCATGCTACAAGTCTAAATCATGGTCTACAGAACCCTCATAAAACCAAAATTGTTACTTGGGTAGTGTATAATTAGGGTGTTGACTCAATGAAGAAAACCAAATTCCCTGATATTCCCTGACTTTCCAGTAAATTCCATAATAATTCCAGGTGCCGGTCCTTCCCGTTTTTGGCAATCCCATCGGCTATTACTTTCCTCATTACTATACTAGTGCCTGCTGGATATTTTTCTCTTTGAATTTTAAACTCTTTCAATGAAGCTTTTGTTTTTATTTCGCTTTAATTCTCGGAATTCTCCGCAGAATTCCCATGAAATTCACCTCAGAATTCTTGACCACCAATTGAAAAGGGCCTATTAGCTTTTGAGAGCAAAACTTGTAATCCCCTTTCCCTGCCAACACCATCGGGCAGGGGAAATTCTCCCGTTGAAAATTGTCCTCCAATTTTGCTCAGTTTTATCTTGGGGTTCTCCTCTTAATTCATCTGGAAATTGCTTGGAACTCTCCTTAAAATTATCTAAAAATTCTTTTCGAAATGCGCATGGAATTATCCACAGAATTTTCTTTGGAACTGTACCCTCTAAATTCAATTCCTTGGTATTTTTTAACGAATCCTGAAGGCTTCTTCACATCGTCATGGAATTTTCTAGAGAAGTGCTTCAATTTTAACTCTGAACTCACTAAATTGACATGGGAGTGCATGTCGAAACTCTCGTAGAGATTTTCCTAAATCTCTCTAAAAATGTTCTCTGAAATACCTCGGTGTTATTTCTACAATTCGTTCTAAAATCTGTTCAAATTTGTTTTGGAAAAAAATCTGAAATTCGCTTAATAGTTCTTCAAAGTGACTGTATCCTAAAAATCTATTCGAGTCCAAGGGTCTTAAAATCCCATTTTTTTCGAAGAGAGGACGAACCATATTTTTCCGGATTTGTCACCGAAATTCACGGGATTTTTCCGGTTTTTTTCCTGGTGACTTCAGCCCGGTTTTTCGGTTTCCCGGATCACTGGTTACCCGGCATTTTGGATATGAAACAGTTGTCTTTAATCCCATTATTTGCTTTTCCTTAAACTCATTTTGAGACCCAGCTCCGCTATAAAATTATACGGGTAATACGCTTAACTAAAAACTAATTCGCAGGCGGACTCGGGAAATAGTAAACGCAGCGATTTCCCAAAAAAAAATCTGTAAGTTACTTCTAGCTAATTTTACGGCTGTAGCCCAGTTAAAAAGCATTTATACGTCAAAAATAGACGTCACATTAAGTACATTTAGTTTGACATTTCGTTCGACATTTGGTGAGAGGCGTTCGAATGGAATATTAAGCGTTAATATAAATAAATTTGTTATTATTTTCATTTCACACTGAAATCAAGACTTGAAAGCGTATTTAGCGAAAGCATTAAGCCTATTAAAATCGCAAGTGCAATGCAGTGCAAATATCATTAATAAACTTTACACTGTTTAAACTCAATAGACGTGGATTTTTTATAACGTCGATCAAACAAGCCATTGAAGTTCACCTCAGTGTTTTTTGACGTTTGACAAGCTAGCCAAATTAGAGAGTGGAATTCGCTAACTAGACTGCACTTTTAGCCCAGCTAGCAAACAACAAGTACAGTATTCGGAAGAAACATCGTTCTCTTCTTTTAATTCATTGCCATTCGTGCATTTACTGACAGGTGCTCCAAAGGATTGATTTTTGTTAAACACAGCTGGATCGAACAGACACACCAATCTACTCAAAGGTTAAATTTTGTTAGAAGCAACTAAGCGCAACATACATTAAGGAGGGAGTACACTTTGATTTTTCAAAAAAAAAATGCATTTTTTTTGGCTTAAAATGTTCCTTGGGATGTATACTTTAATTTTGAAAAGACTCCAAGTCCGCCAGAATATTCCTTACCGCTTTACGAAGCGATTTCCTAAAACATGTACCGGCGCGCTGAGAGAGCATTTTATCTTTAAACGCGTTTATCTCGAAACGGGTTTTTTCAAACTGGCGTGGGAAATAACTCTAACCAGTTATCATCAAATTTGGATATCGCCTAGGTTTTCTTGTTCAGAGTTAAATTCTGCTTAGAAATACGTATCCACATTTTCGATTTTGTCACGTCACGTCACAATTTTGTAAGCATTTTTAGGGTAAAAAAATGGACTTTTTTTTTCCTAAGGCCACAAGTTTTGAAAAAAATTAATTAAAAAAAAATCGCCACTTTTATTGATAGATGCGCTGTGCTCTATCGACGCTCTGAGTATCCTTGTAACGTTTGATTACAAGACTCACCGTTGACTTTCGGGATTTTAAAACTTTTGCTATTTTTGAGGCAGACCACGAAGGGTTCTCTAGATGTTTGTGCACAATTAATTTTCTTTTCTCAAGTTCCATGATCCGTAATTTCGGGATGCGTCGATCAATCGAGAAAAACTTTTCACCAATTTCTTTGTCAATGAAACATCAACAAATGCCTGTCAAACGTTTTTTGTTCCAACCACCAGGGGCGCGGTGGTGTATTAAACCGCGCGTCCAGATTTACTTTGCATCGAGCTTTAGGTAGAAAAACGGCTAAAAAATGTGTGAGAAAACACTTGATTTATTTTATTGTAGCTTGTTTAACAATGATTTCCGGGAAAAAGCTTAGCGAAAAAGTTCATGCATGTTTTCTTTAGGTTGTAGTTCCCTATTTTTGACCTGAATATACATCAAAAGTGTATTATTACCGTTTTTCCAAATTTCTAGTGGAATAGCGCCATCTATGTGATAAAGGCCTTGACGAAATGGTTAATTGTTACTCAGTATCGGCAGTCAGAATTCAATAGGTCTTAGTTGTGAGTAAGTTGAATTGATGTCATTTTCAGAAAAATCGAAATTATTCCAAAATAATTGAAAATAAAAATGCGTTTCCTTAACAACCTTTTCCATGGATTCTTAGGCTACTAAGATTATAAAGGTTCTTAAAAACGCCGAAAGATAGGTACAGAAAGTTTAAAAAATCACTGTTTTTCACACTGTTTGCACGCTGTTATAAAAGGAGACTTCTCCTAAATCATAAAAGTACCATACATAATATTCTTGTGTTTCTTTTGTTCTAGTTAAATGTTTAAGAATGACATGTCATAAATAATTCAACAACCATCCCTCATTTTATCATATTTTTAAATCGATTTGCAAAGAAAAATTTGTTTATAACTTATTCCCGATACAGCCCTTATCAGACAGAGAGAGCCGGGGCAAAAAAAAACCTGATGCAGACAAAAATGCAATCCGATAAACTTGATTTATTTTTTTGCCTCTTCGAGCACAAGGTTTTTCGTCTGTTCCGTTTGCATTCGGGCGAGTTCCAGCAGCCGGCATCCAACGAAGCGTACGCTGTGGATATTGTTGTTGTTGTTGTTGTTGTTATGATGTTGTTGGAACTGACTTTCCGAAGCCTGGGTAATTGCTGGGTCGGTTTCGTGCTGTTGCATTTAGCGCATGCATTCATACGACGAGGCTTGAAATGCGAAGGCTCTTGCGAGAACTTCCGACCGTGCTGCTTTTGCTTGTTCTCATTCTGGCTTTGTGTTCGTCTGTTTTAGATTACTTTCGGGAAAGTGAAAAAGTCTGGAATCTGGAGTTAATGACGAAAAAAGTAAATTTAGCAAAGGTAAACAAACGAGGAAATAAGGTTGAAGATTATGGGTAAAATGTTAAACTGTGATTACAATAGAGGATTTCCAGGCCAAATAGCAAAAACAAAAAAAAAAAATTCTGACTCGACCTTCTCGGATTTCCATGAAACTATGAATTATTCAGAGATGGTTGGAAATACTATACTGATATCAACTAATGCTTCATTAGTGTGATAACTTAATCATATTAAAGAAAGTTCTGAAGAGGATAGGTTGATAGTTCCGCTAGAGTACGGCACACAGTGAGACGAAATCAAAAATAGTGGAACACGGCTATTTGCGACGAACTATTGAGTTTAGCATTTCGATGTCTTCTAGATCGTTTCTTCATTTTTTCGAATACTTCAACTAAAAAGTAAACATTTTTTATTAAGGATGGTATACACTAAGATAACAAAATAACTTTTTTATGTCTTGTTGAAATTGATGAACATCTATGGAAACATGTAGATGAAGTCATTTTAAGGAACCTTGTTCAAGGCGTAAATTTTCTATCTCTCAAGTGGACGAAGTTATAGGGTGAAAATGGATTACTAACGCTAGTATCCCCTTAAAAACCATTTTTTACCATTTGAATTTTACAATTTTTTCAATGTTCTACATAGTTGTAAGTGCTCTAAAACTGCACATTTTTGCTCAGAAAAGCAAATCGCTATCTTTTCATGTAAAGGATTTACATACATATTTATAATTTTTACACACTAACTTTAAAGGGGTGTATCTTGCAGGTTAGGAGGTATTAGCAGCTAAACTCAACGTTATTTCGTTCAGCAACTTATACCCTACTGTTACATATACAATTCAAAGGGGGATCCAAGGGGATACCTAATGTATTTTCTTATATAGTATCTCAATGTTATGTTACGTTTTGCTGTTATCATGACCATTTTTCCAAGTATGTACATTAGAGTGGGTTGTAGCTTCGACAAAGTTGTTTGATATAGTTTTCTCAATCCAAGTTCGAGCTTTGGTGAAATTTTAACAATATTTGGATATTTGGTGAGCAAATGAATAGGATCGTTCCGTTTCCCATACAAAATTTAAAATTCTTCCGCATGTCGATAATATGATTAAATTATTTCAAATTTTGCCCAGTTGTTGGGGACCAGAATAAGTATTGAAAGAGCAGTGGGAAACCCACTCAAATGTAAACACTTGGAAAAATGGTTATGAAAACAGCAAAACGTAACAAAACATTGAGGTACTTTTTAGAAAATTCATTATGCATCCCCTTGGATCCCCCTTTGAATTGTATATGTAACAGTAGACTAAAAAATGGTGAACAAAATACCGTTAAGATTAGCTGCTAATACCTACTAACATGCAAGATACACCCCCTTACAGATAACGTTGAAAAAAAGGGACTTAAATCCTTAAAACAAAGAGATAGCGATTAGTTATTTTTTTTTCAGCAAAAATGTTCAGTTTGAGAGCACTTACAACTTCGTACACAGAAAAAAATTCTGAATTTTAACTATCGTGTAAAATTTCCCTTCGTTTAATTCTGAGCTTTACTTGGCATAAACACCGAAATCTTTTACAAGCTTGCAAACAATTTTGCTAAATTATGCGATATTCCGCTTAAATTTACACGAAATATCGCGTAAATTTATGCCAAATCTAGCGTTAATTTTATGTGCGCTATATCTCGTAGAAATTTACATGAATTTTTCAAACGGTGTAGAACATCGAAAAAATTGTAAAATTCATACTAAAAATTTGTGGTAAAAAACAGTTTTTAAGGGGGGTTCTACCGTTTGTACTCCATTTTCACCCTATAACTTCATCCACTTGAGAGATGGAAAATTGAAGTCTTAGACAAAATTCCTTAAAATGCCTTCATCTACAATGTTTCCATAGATGATCATCAATATCAACAAGACATAAGAAAGTTATTATTTTTATCTTAGTGTAAACCTGCCTTAAGTAAATTTTTTTACCACTACAATAAAGTATTTAAAAATTGAAGAATAGTCTAGAAGACATTAAAATGCTACACTCAATAGTTTTGTCGCAAATGGCCATGTCCAGGGCTATGCATTTTCGAAACATAGAAAATAAAATGAACTCTCCGCAGAATCACTTCATTTCGAGCAATATCATTTTCGTGTAAGTCATCGTGTTTCTTGTTATCGAGTCACGATGAGCATTCCTCCTTTCAAACATGACTTTACTATCGCTTGTTTCGTTCGTCAAGTGCTTCAGTTCATTTCATTTGAAGCAAAGACTTGTTTCAATTGACGCAATGAATGAATCGAAAACTGCTTCCTTCGTTTTTTTCCACTTTCACTTCAATTCGGGCTCATTCGACTTTTCACGCATCGCGTCGTCAAGCATAAAAATATAGTATCCGCACAATATAGGTTGCCCATAGGGAGGGCATCCGGATTATATGTAGTAATAATATATTATTTTATGTTAAACGAAAATTGAATTAACGAGGCCATTTTAGAGTCCAAGATGGCGGCCATCGGGGTCAGGAAAAGTCTCAAATACCATACAATAGGATATTATCTTCTATATTTTCGGAACGAGGATGGCACTTTGATGCTGAAAATCGATACCCGGCGCCATTTTGGAATTCAAATGAGTGAAAATTGATTTTGGAAAGTGTCAAATACCCTAAGATATGGGTATTTTAGGAACGGGAACAACGCGTAGATTTCAAAAATCGATATCCGACGCTATGTTGAAATCCAATATGGCAGCCGTCAGGATTCAGAAAGTGTCAAATACCCTACAATATGGGTATTTTCGGAACAGCCAAAATCTGATAATCGACGCCATTTTGGAATCCAAGACGATGGCCATCAAGTTTCATAAAACGTGCCAAATACCCTTAGATATGGGTATTTTCGGAACGGCGACAACGCGTGGATGCCGAAAATCGATATCCGACGCTATTGGACTCCAATATGGCGGCCATCGGGCTTCAGAAAAAGTGTCAAATACCCTACTATATGGTTATTCTCGGAACGGGGACAACGTGTAGATGCCAAAAATATCGGTATCAAATACCATTTTGGAATCCAATATGGCGGCCATCAGGTTTCAGTGTCAAACAGTCAAGTGTCAAATACCCTAAGATCAGGGTATTTTCGGAACAGGGAACTTTCCAATTCCCACGACGCGTAGATGCTGAAAATCGATATTCGATACCATTTGCAGGCCATTTGACACTTCTTCTGAAATCCGAAGCTACCATCTTGAATTTCAAGATGGCGTCGGACATCGATTTCTGGCGTCTAGATGTCATCCCGATTCCAAAAAACCCACATTGATCGGTATTTGACAGTATTTAACAGTTTTTCTGAATCAAAGCCGCCATCTTGGATTTAAAGACGGTGTGACATAAATTTTCGGCATCTAAGTAAAAATAACCATATTTTAGGGTATTTGACAATTTTCCGCAAATCGGAAGTCGTCGTCTTGGCTTTCAAAATGGCGTCGAATATCGATTTCCGGCCTCTAGACGCCATCCGGATTCCAAAAATATCGATATTGATGGGTATTTGACAATATTTCCTATTTGTTCTGAAATCGGAAACCGCCATCTTAGATTTCCAAATGGCGTCGCATATCAATTTTCGATCTGTAGACTTCATACTGATGACAAAAATTTCAATATTGATGTGTATTTGTCTGTATTTCCACTTTTTTTTTAAGTTGGAAGCCGCCATCTTCGATTTCAAAATGGCGTCGTATATAGATTTTAATCCTCTAGACATCATCCCGATTCCAAAAATACCTTTATTGATAGGTATTTGACAGGTCATAAAAACTGCGCGAATTTGGATCGTACAGCTTCGCTTCAATGCAAAAGTAAGTTCATTTGACAATGAAAGAAGAAATGAACACGAGTCAAGTCAAAACAAACAGCATGAAAACTGATCGAAAGTGGTTCTGTTGATGTTGACGGCGATCTGCTCGAAGAGAAGAAAGAATGACTTTCAATTGAAAGTGATGGTTTACAGCTTCATCATCACTTGATGATTTTCGATTAAAAGTGACTTTGTGGGGCCCTGGCCATGTCCCTCTTTTTTGATTTCGTCCCACTGTGCAGCAGTGTGAAAAATTTGAAAAAAAAAGTTAATTTTTTTGACCACCCTAACATGGAAATGGTCACCCTAATGACAACATAAAAATACGGGTCTAATATTTTGCGATAATTTTGAAAAAAAAAACTATATCGTTTTGCTATGGCATGGCTGTATATCAAAATCGTAAAATGCTTTACTTATCATTGATTAAAATAATAAATAGAAGAACCCTAATACACTTCCCTGAGGCATACCAAGGTTATTCCGCGTGGAATTAGAAAAAGTATTTAAAATCCTACCATTACTGCATTAATTACTTCAAATACACTCTTAAGTAGTAATGGCATAATCATTAGCAAATTGAAATTTTTCTGCTCTCATACGCGCTCAAGATCACGCGTGACATTGGAACAAAATATCATGCTTGATATAGATTTTACAAGCTCCTTTGATATTGCGAGACTATTCACAACGTGTAAAGTTGAAGCTGAGAGTTCTAATCGAGGCAAAAATGATTCCGTTGCACCTCGTTTTCTTAGAAAGAGAAGGAATAATAATGCTATTTCTTATTTCTATTCACCGATGGCAGACACGAAGCGACAGCTGCCAGCCGTTATGGATGTTTCGGTTGCGTTCGGGTGAAACTCAATCTCACCACAGTTTGGTGAGATTTGCAGCTGGTGAGTTTTGCTAGCTTGATATTCCGAGCTGCGATATCACAATTTGCAATATCAATCGCAGTTGTTTGCTAGTTGATTTTTGTGTACGAAAATCAGGCGTGATCTTGATCTTTGATGAGATTTGATTTTTTGATATTTTCCCAACACTGCTCATAAGTTCATTAAATATTTTAATGGCTGACAAAATTAGAAATTTTAATAGTTTTCGAAATATACTTAAATATATTTTTTCATTAAATCAGCGGCACCGGTGGTGTAGTGGCAAGCGTGACAGCCTATCGCCCCAAAGGACCTGGGTTCAATCCCAGTCGGCGCTTTGGAATTTTCTGACGCATAACATCTCAGATCACGCCTTCATTCGGAAGGAGGAAAGTAAAGCCGTTGGTCTCCGGATGGGTCGATAAGTTGGGTCCAGGTGTGGGAGCTGCCTCCCTGGCGTCGGTAGCATTAGTACTCAGTACGGGAAACAAGATCGACGGACAATATTTTTATTAAAACATTTCTGATCTTTCGGAAAACATCGGAGAAGCGTGAGATAGATTAGAAAGCGTCAACTATTATCAACATTTCAGAAAAAAAATACCATTCAAACCTCTGAATCTCGCAGATGGTGCCTCTTAGAAATATTTCATGCGTACAGATGTCCTTAAATACTAGAAAAAAAACAGCTTGTGTGTGTTTTTAAAACAATTTAAAGAGATACGTTTCTGAATTTATGGCTGCTGAATCTACATAAATTTATCAATTATTGGTACAGTGTTGGGCTTATTTGGTTGCGTTTATTAAAAGTAAGAGCTATTTGGGAAAAACGCCTTTTCCTTGAAAAACGTTAATAGGGGAAATGGATTTAATTTCGGCCTAAATGCCCTTAATTTGGGCCCATACATAAATTCAGCAATCGACTAAATTTCAATAGCCATCAAAAATATTCATTAGTACCGTACCAATGACGCGTTTACCTAGATGAAATTAATAAATAGCAGATTTTTTTGCAATGGGCCCAATCTTAGATCCATAGGCCAACATTAGAACCATTTCCCCAATCTTGAACTATAGTTAACTAATTTGTTTTTGAAATTTTGATCATTTTTAGTCATAATAAAGATCATTCATATTCCACTAAATTTACTAAACTTCGTCCACTAGGAAAACAGTTGAAAATAGTGCGTTTTACTAAAATAAATCTAACTTCATACAGGTTATTCCAATAAAGTCCAAAACTAAAACGATAAATCAATAAACATCTGTTTAACCACCAGTCAGATTTAAAAAAAAAATCTATCAGAATGTTTCAAAAAATATTCCACTTGCTCATTTCAGTCCCAGCCATTACCTAAAATATTGCTCAAGTCACCAAACCGATCGGACAAACCATTTTCGAGTAACAATTTTCCGAAGATAAACTTAATGTTTACTATAGGCCCTTTTAAAAAAACAAGGCTTGTGTGTGTGTGTATTAGACTGATGCAAAATTTGAAATTTTCGCTCCACAGTGCTCAAACGGTTCCAAATTGGGCCCTGATTAGCCTCCCAAAACTTGAACTCATTTAGTGAGAAACTGACTTGGCACAAACCATTTGAAGTTTATATGGAAATTACTATGGGAAAACAAAACTTTTTGTTTATTGTCTTCGAGCCTTTTTACATATTGTACTTTTAATAAATTCTATTGTTATTCTTATGGGAATTTTTATCAGCTACAACTTTACAGAAAATCGTTTTTCAGCCAAACGTCAAATTAAATAGTTATTAATTGTTTAAAAGATTAATAATCTTATGGCAAGATTAAGCAACTGTATTGTGGGCAACACTGTATTCTGCAGTGTCACATAGTAGCCATGATTTTTGTCCTCTATTCTACGCGCCATAAACAAAAATGTTGCCTGCTGAACAGTTGATTGAGCATAATCATAAGACATCAGTGACTTGAATCATTAATAACTTTTGTTCCTTATTTTTGATCGAAAAGTGGTATTTAACAAAGTTGTAGCTGAGAAAATTTTCAACAAATTCAGCTATCATTTTCTAAAGTATTGGGAACTGGTGAATTTTGAGATAGATATGAACCGAAATTATAGTTTCTCCATAGTAATTCCCACATAAACATCAAATGGTTTGTGCCAAGTCAGTTTCTCACTAAATGAGTTCAAATTTCAGGAGGCTAATCAGGGTCCAATTTGGAACCGTTTGAGCACTGTGGAGCGAAAATTTCAAATTTTGCATCAGTCTAGTGTGTATTCCCTCTAACCCCCACTGGCCGGCAGTGTTATTATGGAAGAACTCTCTCTACAATGTCGCATTTATGGTAATTGTAGAAAGCTTTAGGCCGGGAGTTAGAAAGTGCAGATCCAGTAACCCATTTCAGAATGTCTGGAGAGTCACGCCCATTCCGAGGTTACTTTCACTTATAATAAGCCCCGCATGTATGCATCACTGTTATCAAATGGATATTGGTAAAACCGACAACGTCTTCCAGGTTCGAAAATATTCTTTTCATACCTGGCATGTATTTAGTTTATCTTTTTTTTTTAATTTTAAAATGTATATGGACTGATCTCATCATGTTAATTTGATACTGCAATCCATGCGTTCCGTAATTTTGATTTTCTCTAAGCTTTGCATCTCATTTCGTGATGCACCTTTGTCGTAATACTTCCTTCAACGAACACAAATTTTCTTGCATTGCCATGGTCATCTGGGAGGCTGTTCACGTCTAGTGCTTTCCCCAGAAACAGTTCGCGGCCACCAACTGCCACCCGTCCAGTCTTGGGCGTATCCAGCGAGGCATCTTTCATATTGCTGATTCACGGCAACTTCGGCCACCGAATCACCACAAAAACTCGCGACGGACATATTATCAACACGTTTCCGGGCTAATTCAACAAACGGACCGATCTCTCAATAGAACTACACGCCAAAGTGTAGCATCCGAACTCGGAGAACCGGGCTCCCGGGAGGCAAACATTAGAACTGAAGCTGCGTCGTATATTTTGGAGGTCAACCGAATCTCTTAAGGAAAACACAGGCAAAACACGATATATCACTAATTGATAACTTTATGAACACTTGAAACAAAATTTCAACACACAAAATTAACAAATTTAAAGCTAACAATTTAAATTAATTCGCTGACAAAACATACGCAGCTAAAGAAAAACTACAAGAGATAGCCCTATGGGGTTGTACGCAATGGTGACGTAGGACTACGTGGTCTTATATAATAAATCTTATTTGTTAACTGCAGCAGGAGCTTGTGTTTGGTGTAGAAATAGGATTTTAAGCGGGTTCTCTCTGTTATACTCTTTAGTATGACGCGCTTGACATAGATGGCCCACAACGACTCACGAAGAGCTACTGATTCCGATCAATAGCGGTGCGGTTTCTTCCTCCTTCTATGGATGCTCATGTGGGCTGCAGCTCGCTGCTTGCAGGGAGCCTTTCGTTGTGTACTAGAGAACACCACCACTCCCCCCCGGTGATTGAATAAACACCGTTTGGTGAGACCAGATGGAATTCAACTTTTAAATCTGTGTTAGGGAAATCGCTTTTCGCAGGCAACCGGTGATAATTTTAATTATCTTAGCAACAGTTGCACATTCGTGCAATTTTCAATAGTGAAATTTCGAAAAATTATAAAGTCTTAAATTTAACGGATGCGTAGAAATATTTATGATCGATTGGTGATAAAATTATTTGAATTGGTCCAGGGGCAGCTGAGTTATTAACGTTCAAAATCTTTCATAATTTTGTTACATGTTCCATTTCCGGGTTTCACAAAGTGTACTCCCATATAGAAATTACAGACGTAGTCCTACGTCAAAACACGTCAGTTTTCAAGCGCAGCCTACTGCGATCCGATCCCCTTTTAAAAAACCAGGCTTGATTCAAAATTGCTATTTGGAGATGGAAAATGGTACTTTTGGGCAAAAAAGACAGTTTCTGCTAGTTGTTATCCATATAAAAACAAATACAACATTAAATGGATTAGTGAATATGTATGAAACCGCTCTGCTATAGAAAAAAAAGATCAGCAAAATTTGTATTTTTTGTCTTATATATACAAAATAAACATGGAAGATTAAATTTGAGTTCAAGATTCCATAATGATGATTTGGTAAAATATCCCTCAAGCCGATTGTTTGCTCAAATTTCATTCAACTTTTTCTGCTTTAGATATAATTCAACACGAACTTTCACATTCTAGTTAAAATCAGATAAAATTAAAAAGATTTCTGTCAGCACTTATCCCCAATGTACCTTATAATTAGATTCAGATAAATTATCGGTTTTGAAATTTTTCAAACTGTACGTCCAGTTGTCTGAATTTCTGCGACCCATCTAAGGGCTCCGCCGGTACGCAACCCACAGACTGAGAAACGCTGGCTATTAGGTAGGTGTCTAGATTTCGTCGGGTCTACATGTGAAACTGCAGCACATGCATCCATGTACCTTCGTCGTCTACATAAATACATACATGCAAGGGTTGTGTGCAGCAGTCGGTGGCAGCCCAGGGCCAAGCTTTATTGGCCGGATGTTGTCGCAGCCGGTGCTGCGCGCGTTCGGACGGACGGTCAGTGGCACATGGAGGAAGGGAAATTGGGGCCAACATGATTCGAACTGAGAGCTAGCCCGCGCGCGTTAGTTAGCACAGTTATCAACTACAACAGTGAGTCGTCTATGTACGACGACGACGACGACGTCGCTCGTAGTGCTGCATCTACTCATGAGGTTAAATGAATAATATATGTAATGGACTTTCAAGTAAACAACATGGTCAGCCGGGCCGTTTCCAGGCGTTGTGCCCATAGATTGCCGCATACCACTTTTTACAAGCTCTCGCCGATACGTGGATGATGCTTGGGAAAGGAAGTCGTCTTCCAGCTTGGTCGGACGGAACATGGTGATACGATGATGGGGGGAGAAAAGAGTAGAGACTGACAAGTTGAAGATCATCGCGCATGCGTGTTTTACAGTTGCACTCTATGTTGCGATACCAGTTTTGTACATGTTCGGAACGGCTTCGAAGGATGGGAAGCTTTTCCCTGGTCGGCGCTGCTGGCCAGATTAAGATGTAGGAACGGGAAGGGGTGTTAGCCGGGAAAACAGTTGTTACAGCATTTGTCGGACGGAGCTTTTCACTTTCGGTTCGTGGAATTGAACGATGTAAATATAGCTACTTGTCGTGAGTCGTGTTTATTAGAGGTGTGTCCGGGCTTAAACGGCCGGTGTAATGCAATCGCCGCGGACATGGTGTTTTGAATAGATTATTGTGCAATTAGTCGGTAGTGGGGTTGCCGCCAGTTTCGTTTCCAAGTAAACTGAATTTGTCGCTTCCCAATGATCTATAGATAATCCCACCAATGAAGGTTAATTCCCTCTTTCGAAATTACCAAATACGCCAAATGGCACGCTTCCTTCTTCTCACCACGTCGCCGTCGTCGAGGCTCGATCGGTGTTTGAGTTATACCGCTTTGCTGTAAGTCATTACATGTAGACAAAATCCCGCAAGGTAAACACAACAATCAACAACAGCCACGGCGAACGAATTCAATGACTCGTCGTAAACACCAGAGGGCAGAAAGGTGAAACGGCGCCACCACCTGAGCTCACTTAAATCCATTAACGTCGGTAATCTGTGCCGACTACCGCCGCAACGGCTCACACACAATAAGATGACTGGTAATGGGATAAACCTCAACCTAATTTCCATATTTGCTTGTCGTTGGATGATTGCGCCAACTTTACGTATCCATCGGTCTCGCATCGGCCCTTCCCCTCCGTCGGTGTCATTGTTCCATCTTTCTTCGTCGTACTCATCAGCATTTCCGGGGATGTCCCAGCTCCATCACACACAGACTGCACTGCAATTCGTGGGAAAGCCATCCTCGCATGACCGTTCAGACTGCGCCCCGCAAGGTAGGTCTCTGAACTTTGGAACTGTCCAAGTGTTGGCACCTGTTATATATTCATTACACACACACATTGATCGATCATTTCAAGGGTGACAATCGTCGTCAGGTGAGATTTTCACACGCGTTTTGTTATGTATATTTCTCATTTTACAATCTATTGACAGCATCAATCTAATGAACGTGAAGATATCGGGAAATAATTGAGCTCTAAATATAAATTTACACTTCTCTTTTGACGGACCGTAGATCGGAGGCACCTTGCATAGAAGTCTGTCTTATCGTCGAATTTGGTTTAAGAAAGTTTAAATTTTCATAAGGGATGTTATATTATATACATTCGTAAGCTAGGAGAAGCTGATCAATTCTCCAAGCTCATTTCTTTTTGTATAAATTCAAGTCGTCATTTTCGATAAAAATGGAACCAATTTGCTTCCGAACTACGGTACTGAGTATCTCCAATCCGAAGTACAACCACTGATCTGCGTCAACAAGTTCTCTCGATAGCGTCAGTTGCGTCAAGCGTAGATTGTGTTTCGCAGTTTAGGGTTGATGAAGGTGTTTGAAGATAGTTTCCATGCTCAAATTATGTGTATTGACGACACAGATCATCGTAATCAAACAAGCAACAATATAATAGACGTCAGTTTTGTGACAGTGTTTGATATACATTTAGTTAAGCGAGTAATGGCGTTATAGCCATAAGTCATAAAAGGCTAGGACAAGAGTTAGTGCTCATGGCTTTACCGACAGAAGAAGCTTTGATGCTTCCAACGACCAACCAATCATAATGGCCAAAATCGGAACGTTCGGAACGAGATGTACACGTTATCCATTTATTCGATATGAAACATAAATCAAATAGACAAGAAAAATGATATAGGTATATATACCATTTTCCATGATACTTTCAAGAACTGGCTGTGTTGGTGAAAGATTAGATTAGATTAGACTGTTTGATATACGTTTACTTAGGATAGCAGAAGGCTGTGTTGGGATTGGATTCTTTCATGTTTTTAAGGTGCATTTTCCCAAAACATCAATCTCAATTTTATTCTCGACGCCTCATTTCAGATTGTTAAAAGCTATCGTTATTGCATTCCGCTTGCCATTTTACAGAAGATGACACCAGGTTTTTGCAATCTAAAAACGCCCCAAAGTAAATTTCTCCTTAAGGCATTTTAGGTTTAACAAGCCTGAACAATTTTGAGGCTAATTTGGCTTTAAATATTTAAGATTGTTACTTTTAATTATGTTCACTTGAGTTGTCCGAGGAAGAGGTTTAAAATCTCCATCTGACCGGGTGTCCATCTAACCGGGATATCCTGGAAATAATCGCAAGGCTGGTAGTACCAAAAAGTCACTCTAGTCACTTTTTTTTTTAATTTCATTCACCAAAGTCACTTTTTTACGACCAATGTGAAATTTTTTGAAGAAATCATCATTTTTATATTTTCCCAATTTGCCACGAGCGCTATAGTTAGATCGCCAATTCTTAAATGTCCTCCTCCTACTGGATGCTAGCAACACTTATGTTTTGCTTATATTTAAGCAAATCTCGCTGAAGCCGACCCACTAGTTTTTCAAGGCTCTAAAATATTGGATGATTAAAATTTAAATATCATTAAAAATTATTACGTAAAATTCTAATGTTTGGATTTGCTAACCATTCGAAAGGGAAACGTAAATCAACGAATTCCCTAAAATGAGTTAAAGTGACTAACGTAAAACACTTTCGAATGAATTTCTAGTCTAGAATTTTGAGCATTCCAAGTTTTAACCTTACATTTCTACTTGAACTGTGTGAAGGCAAAAAATTATTTTGAATTAAGGCAAAAAGGACAGTGTAAGTGTCAAAAGACAGAAATATTCTCACCATCTATCTTTGCTTAAATGTTAAAGCTCCGAAGGAATAAGATTGTGACGATGCCAAACTTAAAAGAGAAGTCAACGTGTTTCTCATTCTTCTATCCGGTAGTTTCACCTTTGCTCAAGTCCCTTTAATTCGGGCAGAGTTGCCAATCTTCGTAACACCCAGACAACCAGAAATCGTAAATTTCATATAAGAATGACATACCTCGCATTATGTTTATAGGGTGATTCAGAATAGCCCATTGGGTAAAGGTATGTTCAAGTATTTTTGTTTTAAAGTGTGTACAAATATCAGCTTGCATTTGATAGTAGCATTTGAAATTTCATTCGTTTTCGATTTCAAGCAGTCATGGACGTGAAAATGGAGCAGTCCTAAATCTGTATACATTTGTGTGTTATCTTTTAGAAACATAGAAATCTCTTTGAAAGAACGAAACATTTATTTTTCGAATCATTATAGAGGTAAAAAGGAACCATGAGTGGAAAATCCGTTCAATATCTGGGCTTAGACGCATCGCCAGGACTCCAGAAGAGCTGGAACTAAAACGTGTGTACCACCTGTAGTTTATTTTCGGATAAATGTGGCTGGTAATCAGTGTTGGCAAAATCCTCAATCAAATTATATTTTTCCGCTCTCATACGCTCTCATGATATTTTGTTCCAATATCATGCTTGATATTGATTTTACAAGCTCCTTTGATATTGCGAGACTATTCACAACGTGCAAAAATCAAGCGGAGAGTTGACACAAAAATCATTCCGTTGCACGTTGCGCATCGTTTTCTTAGAAAGAGAAAGTGTAGCTAGCTATCTCTTTTTACTGTTAACCGATGGCAGATACGAAGTGACTGCTGCCAGCCGTTATGGAAGTAAAGAAAAAATCATTTAACTCAATCTCACCAGAGTTTGTCGAGATTTGCAGCTGGTGAATTTCGCTAGCTTAATATTCCGAGCTATCACAGCTTGCAAAATCAACCGCAGCTGTATGCTTGTTGATTTTTGTCTACGAACATCAATCGTGATTTTGATTTTTTGATATTTTTCCAACACTGCTGGTAATTGAAGGTAATGGGGGAGAGATTTGAATTAAAGTTTGCTATGTTGAAGTTTATAAGAACTGTATCGAAAGTAAGTTCTAATTCCATACAAAATATTTTTTAATTAAAAAAAATCTTCGACTATGTGTGTGATGGCCTCTTTGATATTCAACAAAGAAAAATAAACCAACAATTCAGTGCCAACATTTCAAAGGGGCGTAATTGCTTTTGTAAACAATGTCTTTAGCCGTCAATTTCTCGCGAATGAAATCTTACCTCTCCAAAATTACAATGCTAGCTAGCTTTAGAAGGAAACGCTGGCTGTGGATCTTCTCGTCGTTGCTTTGCTAATCGCTTTCAATGTAAGTAACGTCGATTTTCTAGTTAAACGAAACCTCATTATGGCTTTCAATCCCCTTTCACGAACACTCTATCACCGCTCTTTCAATTTCTTTAAAATGCGTTATGTCCCGTTTTCGTTAATTTTTGTTAGATAAATATGTGGATGGAAATATAAATTAAACATATTCAACGTGTAATCTTCAAGTGTTTTCACGTGAGAAGTGCTTTAAATGTGTTATTTCATTTTCCGTCATAAACGTCATGAAACCTATGTTGATGTGTTTCATGAAAGATAAAACTATCAAAGTCGCTCTTTAGCTCATCCGTTTCACCGAAGCTTGAAAGGAAGACCAATGGAGCGACGGGAGAAAGAGAGGCAAGCGATTGAACATTTGTTTGTGCACGCCGACTGAGGTTCTAGAATGCTGCGAAGCTGTTCGACTTTAACAGAAAAAGAAAGCCAGCAGTCTCTTCGTCGCATCGATTTGGTCAATTGAAGCTGATATTGTGACGCCCTGATACTGAAATCAAAAAACTTGGTGGGGTTGTGTACAAGACACGACCGTATGGTTGATGTAGACTACATTAAGCTGTTTAGTGAACTTCTCTTTAATTTCTCTTGATATTGGTTTAAAGTACAGTAGAAGTAACCTATTATTTCGATCCTATGTACATATTTTAAATTTCATACTTAGTAACACTTGGCCAAATTCAGGACCTCATCAAATGCAAATACATAGTCTCTTACATTTGGTTTCCAAATTGCAATCAGATATGAATATTAAAATATTAAGTATGACGAAATATAAACAAGTTTTCCACCTTAATTTCTGATTTCTGGAGGGTTTTTCTTGGAAATTATTAAATAAAAAATGTTTCTCTGGACAGTGTGAACAGAGTGAACCTCTCCGCCATGACTATTATGAGATAAAACAATCCCCAAAAAAAGTTATTTTTGACGTAGGACGTACGTCTGTGATTTCTATATGGGGGTACACTTTGTGAAAACCGAAAATGGAACATGTAACAAAATTATGAAATTTTTTGACCATTAATAACACAGCTGCCCCTGGACCAATTTCAAAAATTTATCACCAGTCGATCAGAAATATTTCTACGCATCTGTTAAATTTAAGAACTTAAAATTTTTCAAAATATCAGTATTGAAAATTGCACGGATGTGCAACTGTTGCTATAATAATTAAAATTATCACCGATTGCCTGCGAAAAGCGATTTCCCTAACACAGATTTCAAAGTTGCATTCCATCCGGTCTCACCAAACGTTGTTTATTCAATCACCGCGTGGTGAGTGGTGGTGTTCTCCAGTACACAACGAAAGGCTCCCCGCAAGCAGCTAGCTATCGAGGCTGGCCTCAACCGCTGATCGGATTCAGTTCCAATCACCGTGTGTGGTGGTGTCCGGTTGTCGGTATGAACAGCAGCGGCAGCAGTAGTGCATTCGGCTCGTGGCGTTGAACATTGTTCTCCAGTACACAACGAAAGCTGCATCCCACATGAGCATCCATAGAAGGAGGAAGAAGCCACGCCGGTATTGACCGGAATCAGTAGCTCTTCGTGAGTCGCTGTGGGCCCTGATCATCCTCATTCCAAACAACATGCAACTCACCAGCCTCATCTGTGTTTAACACCCTAATAGCTCAGCATTACTCAACCATCACGACAAAACGGTTCTTTTCAAGACGACCATAAATTTGTAAAAGAGTATTTTTGGTAATTTGTCAAGGTACTCAATCGGATGTCAGTTCCCATATCAAGATAGAGAGCTTTTGTAAACAAGGCTCGTTAAGTTAAGGCTCGCCCAAGCAAATCAACATTATCATAAGGTAGGGTAAGACTTCCCCTACCCGACGGTAAGGTTGGTTTGTGTGGGCGTGCCTTGAATTCCTAAAAATCATCGAGAGAAGTCATTTTTTTACAAAAGCTGTTACGGCTAATTCCAGCTCTATTTAGATATGTTTAAATCTAACCTACCGTGTACTTTAAGGCAACATTGGGGGTGCAATTTCAAAAACCAAAGTTGTTCGCGGCATGAAAGAGGTCTGATTTTGATCCAGAGATGGTGAATTTTAATTCTTAGTACGCCAATCGATAGGATTTTTTTCTACTAATATGTTAAAATTAAGACTTTATCATTTTTCAAAATTTCACTGTTCTCCAATTTGGAGGACAACCCTAATACAAAAAAGCTATGATGCATCATCATTAAGTACTACTACTACTACACAAAATATTTAGAACATGTGGTCCCTCATACATGGAGAGTTATGCTATGGAACAGCTTGCTATGCCCCTCCCCCATCATCAACAAATCCGGGAAATTATAATCGAGGCGGGACACAGCAAGCTGTTCCTTAGCTAAATTCTCCATATAGGAGGGATTTACAATGCTAATCTAAAATCATAAATAGAGGTACTGTCTGATAGATTACTGGTACTGAAATCTGTAATCTGTGATAGGGAAATCTTTTTTTTTTCCTACCACAGAAACACCCCGGTTTCTTATGCAAAATGATGGATGTGCGTTCACATAATACACCAAATCTTTGAAAATAGCAATATTTTGTGAAATATTTGATAACATACCGTACCGAAAATTGATTGGAGGGTGTTTTTTTTAGCGTTCTGAAGAAAGTCCTAACGCTACTACATTGGAAATTTACTCAAAAACCTTTTATTAGAATATTCTCAAGCAGTTCCTTTGGAATCATTTCCCTTCATAGAGAGTATTTCAAATGTCTTGAGTTATGAGATTCTCTATGGGAGTCCCTAAAAAATAGTTGCAACAGACTAGAAATTCTCATGAAATTCATCCTTAGATTTTCTTCGAAGCATCCTTCCATAATTATATTTTTAATTCACTTGAATTCTCCTTTGAATTCTCAAGCAATACACCTCAGATTTGTCCTGAAATTTCGTTCATAATTATCTTGGAGTTTTCCTCTAAAATTTTGCCTAGAAATTTTCTTAAAATTCTCCAGAAATACGTTATGTGATGTACTTCGAATTCCCTTAAAATTATTCTCAGAACTCCTATGGAATTGTACCCTCAACATTCAATTCCCTTGGTATTTTTAGCGAATTCTGGGATCTTCACAGCTTCTTCTTCGCTTTTCAAGCTTATTGCTTAACGCATATGAGCTTATTGCGTGCTCTCAACTTAGTGTTCTAGATGCACTTCCACAGTTATTAATTGAGAGCTTTCGATGCTTGGTACCATTTTTGCATTAGTATAATTATGTGGCAAGTACAATCATACTCTATGCCCAGGGAAGTCGAGAAATTTTCGAACCCGAAAAATTCCTAGAACGGACCGAGAATCGAACCCAGCCACCTCCAGCATGGTCTTGCTTTGTAGCTGTGCCTTTACCGACTGAGCTAAGGGAGGGATTTTCACAATCCACTTGGAATTTTCCACAGAGCTACTTAAAAATCCTACTCTATCCTAGTCACTATCAGTGAAATTCTAAAATTGAAAAAAAAATATTTATTTCAGCAGATTTGTAGAGTTATTACTTATCGATTGGTGTAATTGGATTGTAGTTTCCTCTATAAATGACAAAGTTATAATTATTCAAAACCTAACATCTTTTCGTGACGATCGCAATTTTAGCTTTTCGATCTACCTCTCCCGTACGACGTAGTCTACGTCAAAAACATGCAAGTGATTAATCGTTATGACCATTTTTTTACAGTGACAGTTATTCCGAATCACCCTGTAAGTTGCATCGTATAGAATGCAAATTCCCGACTTATATGCGATGAATTCTTTTTTCATCGCAGTGTCTGACATATTAAATCGGTTTATTTCGTGAGACTTTTCAAGTTGAATTTATTATTACTGATTAAATCGTATATGATGTCAAATCAACTCGTTTAAAATTAAAGTAAAATTTGTACGTACAAGCATTTATTTTGTATTAGGGTTAGTGATCCTATTCTCGGACTATGGTCCTATTTTAATCATAATGCTAAAACTCAGTTTTAAACCTACTTCGACCTGATTTTTCTGGAGGATAATAAAATGCATTATATGAAAATTAGTGACATGTTGCTTCAATTCTGAGTTTTAGCGTTAGGCCCAAAATAGGAGCATATGCCGAGAATAGGTTCCGTTCTCCTGTATACGATATGTTTGCTTGTATATATGTTTGTATGATAGAAATTAATATAAGGACACTTTAAAAAGGATGGCTTTTGTTTGATTGATTTTCAGCTGGTTCATTTCCGAAGATGGCTGACTTTGTAAAAATCAAGATAGATGATTATTAGGTTGCCACAATCATTTTTGACATGCCAAATCATACTTCAAAAATGTCCAATTGCCCAAACATTTTAATTTATGCAATTGTTTCTTTCTTAGGCTCATATTTTAGGCACGATATTGTGGCTTCTGAAAACAAAAGATTTAGAATTTCTCTGATTCATAAAGTTGTAGGCAGCCATGCTTTTTAAAGCGACTAATCCAGATTTTTCCCCAAACTGAATCATGGCCACTACCGACGTCACACCACACCATCCGGCGACGTTGATAAGATTTCTCTCATTTACTCATCGGAGCGTGACGTCGTCGGTAGGGTTTTGCGGCCGACGAGGTTTTCGCACTTCAGTGACTAACCGTCGGATCCAGATATGCAGAGTGGGTGCGATATAGTTTTTCCCACACACGCAATCATTCTCGTCGAAATAACTATGTCATAACAATGAAGCTATAGTATGAGTAACTCATTCGTTATCAGAAGATCATACGCATTGAATGCTCGAACGAACTCGCTATAAATAATAATAGTAGCTCTCCGACCAAACGCACGAAGGGATGTGTGGTGTTAATGAAAATATCACTATTATCATAAAGGCTATTTTTGTCGCCTCGGTGATAAGATATTTCTTTTCCCAATCCCATGCCAGGGGGAAAAGGAAGGCAAGAAAAAAATAATGAAACGGCAAACTTTGGATGGTGCTTGGTAGACGCGATGGCCCACTTTATGTGCAGCCGTATAGAACATAATAAAATCTATGTAAAACCGCACATCGTTCGTCGACGGTGTGGGGAACTGGCTGGGCACTAATACATCCAGGCGACATAACATTACAGTTCGACCCCCCTATTGTTGGCGTTGGCTGTCGTCGTATGGGCTCTGTGTTATCTGATAGCCAAATGGACTGAAGCATGAAATTGACGCCGATGCTGATGGTTATTATGTGTGCTGTGGTTGTGATGTTTCCATTTGAGTAACACTGATTGCTACCTGTCTTGTACACAGTTCGAGGCTAACATTTCAGGAGATCGTATCGAACTCAGCGCATAGATTGGATAATTCGTAATTTCAACTACGCTCTAACGAATAACCCAGAGCTGTCTTTTACTTCCTGAAACTCTTGACACTACAAGCGCTATGTGTGCCTCATTGAAAATAAAAACAACGTGCTTTTCGTCGTTCGTCGTCGTCCAAGACTGTATATTTTACCTTCCATTTTCCATTCCATTCCGCCGTCGTCGGTTTTTGTCGTCTTTTCCTACTCCGATTGCATGTGTGCTGTTGTGCGATGTGCCATGTAGCCTTGCTCGGTCCGCTGAGACCTACTAACCGACCACCACACCAAGTGCATCTTGCCGTCGCACACCCGTGCATGTGCATGCAGTACCTCTCATCAACTCATCGAAATGGACTGTTTTTCTTTCCTGCTTCGCCATGAGGACGGAGTTGGGTCCCGCCGCCGTTGTTTATTTATTTGTTTATTTATTTTGGTATGCACAGCGCCCGGCGATGTAAACACACATCATCATTTGGATGGAAAGCATCCGCTGAGCGAGAGTGTGTTGGAGTAAATACACAGCTCACATTAATCGCGGCCCCGTAATGGGACACCCTACCGTGAGTCCGCAATCATCGAAATACATCGCGGGAGAGCCTTGAGACGATTGAGTATCGCTTTTACTCAAAGATCTACTACACGGTTAAGTTGTAGTACACAGATGCTGGTTGGTAGTAGAATACGATCGCGAGTTTTCCAATTGAAAGCAATAATAATAAACAACCTCCTTCCTCAAGAAACATCTCACGGTGTGCAGTCTACAGCAGTAAATTCTTGTTGCAGTTTTATAAATATTAAATGCTCTAACCAGTTACGAACTGCCTTCTCTACCAGCAGCGGTTTGTAGTTGTGAAAGAACACGAAACACGCGACTGTCGCTGATCTTGCCAACTCGTGATTTGATGCGCGCGCGTAATCTGCCTGCACACATACATCTCTACTCACGACGACGACGACGAAACCGGCCCGAGTTCGATGCACTTGCGATGCGACGACGACGACGACGGTGATGACGATCTCATGTTCCTTCCAATTCTCGCTGTCGCCGTCGTCGTGGTGCTGCTGATGCATGCTTTGCTCGTACACTTTAGGCACGGTCGTGTCAGTGGCACGGATTCTAAAACGGAGATATTTTGGTGTCAGTTCGTTGATCGATTGTTCCAAACGAAATTTTTGAATTTAGAAACATTTAAAAGCTGATTTTGCTAACGAAAGATTGAGCAGGTATTACATTTTTAGCTTTCAAATCTTGAGTGGAATTCGTTGATTGTGAATTTGCATTTTTTTTTCTATAGGCAGACAGGGTGTCGACTCAATTAAGGTACAAAAATTGCGTGCTATTCCATGAATTATTGCAGTTTTCCAGATGTTTTGAACATGGGAATGGTCAGGTTATCAGTGCAAAGCAATGACCGGGACGTTATCATGATTGATAGCGGTTTCTGAAGGAAACTGCACCCATGTCGATATGAATCGGTTTGCTGTCTTTTGAGCTACAAGAACGAACCTTCAAAATATGAAACAGCTAATCCTTATAGACATGCGAAATAACCAGAGCTGTCCTTAGGATTTTTGTTTGGGTCGCCCCTCTCTCTGGCTTTTCAACTTTTACGATGCCCTAACGTAAAAGAGACCGAGATATGGCAACAAATTCTCACTACTATACCTGTTTTCTCTGACATGAAGTGGGAATTACCCAATCAATACACATGTTCTATAACAGTTTATATAACCTTTTTACTACTGGTTTCGGTTGTAAAGCAGACTACTCAACACAATCCTATGAATTTGTGTTGCATGGGTATTCAGCCCAGGGATGCCAGCTGTATTTTCAAAAAATCTTAAAAGAATCCGACGACAAATGTCTTCACCGAACGGCGCCGGTGGTGTAGTGGTAAGCGTGATTACCTCTCACCCCAGAAGGCCTGGGTTCAATCCCAGTCGGCGCCGCCGGGATGTTCTGAGGCATAACATCTCTGATCACGCCTTCCTTCGGATGGGAAGGAAAGCCGTTGGTCCCCGGTTCATGAGTTGATGGGTCGATAGGTAGGGTCCAGGTGTGGGAGCTGCCTTCCTGGCACGTCGGTAGCATTGGTGCTCAGCACGGAAAACAAGATCGACGAAAAAAAAAACAAACCAAAGGACATGTCTTCACCGCTACTTTTGAACTTTGTGGGCGGGGGAAGGAGTTCAATATTTCACATTTATGATAATGAGTTTTCCAAAAAGTTTAGGGACCTTCTTAGAAGTCAAGGACAATTATGTGATTTCCATGAAGACTTTTCCCAGAGATGGCACTGTTTCCTTGGTGGATGTCGTTTAAATACAGCATGGGAAAAGAGAGAAAATCAATAATTACAAGCAGTAATCAAGAATTTACGTGGAAAAGTACATGTAGATAGGTAATATCTACCTTGCTTAGGAGTTTTACTTTAAAATTTACTTGTTAATTAACTGTACAATCAATTAAAAAGTTCATTTTAATACATTTTACTGACTACCTTCCTACCAAGAAAGTAAGCTGGTTTGTCCCCTAACAATTTTCTCACTCTCTTATGAGCACAATCACACAACATGCCGTGTATTTTGATGACACACGATTTGAGATTTCCCTTTCACAGACATCTGAATAGAGTACCTGGCACTGAAGAAGTCCCTCCTTTTTTGCATACTCGGTACAAAAAATACTACACCCATTAATAAAAACGGCAAAAAAATCCTGTCAGGGGCCGGGGAATAGAAAGTATTTTTTTTGTGGCAATTATGCATAAGAGGAGGCAGTGGTTCAGTGAGGGTTACGGTGAGTTCTGCCAGGTTGGTCGAGGCAGATTTCATGTGTGTGTATGTGCAATCCACTTTAAAAGGTGCGTTTCATATTTCACCACATGGAGCCTGAATGAAATGTGGCGATTGCATTGAAATAATTTAAATCAGGTTATATTTAAATGTTCCCTCATTTCACAACCGTTGAACCATTCTGAACGGTTATACCGTTGTGGTTATATCACAGCATTACTAATAATGTATATATCTATATCTTTTCCAGTAAGTCAACAAAGTAAAAGCGAAAGAAGAGCAGCAAAATGGAGCACATGCGACACGAAAATGAAGTGATGCCCGTTTAGAAAATACCCGGAAATGGGCACTGTCTATTTTCCGCACTGGAGTTACGGTTTTATAAGATGTAACTAGGAACCCAGGGGCATAGGATTTTTCAGTAATCAAAGGTACACATCTTAGTCCTTGTTACTTTTAATGCCTTGTTGATAGTGACAAGTCTCGGCTTTGTCCACCGAGGATGATCTTGAAACAAGGAAAAAATGAGTTAGTTAGTCTTCATCTATGTGGTTCCTAATCTTCTATTCGTTGGTTTCTAGTTTGAAGTGGTTAAGACTAGGGTTCTGATGGATGGTCATTATCGGTGTCATTCCTTAATTTTGTTGCTAAGAAATCAAATTTTGACTGACAAAGGGGCACGCCTTTGGAGGGTATTCCAACACTCCGAAGGGTATAAATAGCGGGACCTTTCAATTAGAGTCGGATCCTTGCGATAAATGCAAGAATGACAACTGTAAAAAAAATCGAATACTTCATCATTTCTCAATAGTGATGGAGTTATGCGACATGCACTAAACTAAGGACACTGGATATACTACAATAGATCAAATTACAGTGGTGTTAGGTCCCGAACAGAAGAAAAAAAACTAGGAACCCAAGATCATCCTACAAAGATCATGGACGTCAAAATGTCGTAGAACACATCACTAATAACATGGGAAACAAGTAGCAACTAGCAGTGATTCAGAAAAGGATAACGAGTTCACAAATAGACACGAAAATTTGACAGAGGGGTGAGGAAACAGCGATAGTTGGTGAGATCGTTTTGAATTATGGTTGAATTTTTATTACAGCTCATATATATTCAAAACAATGCTAGGGTTGGAAGGGACAATCAGGGCACCCGATTGAAGCAATTTGCACGGGCAAAGTGGGAATGCCAACTCTCTGTTGAAAACATTTCGTGGGTAAAGAGCGGGCTGTTCTCCCCGCTCATTGGGGCATCTTTCTGTTTGGGGCTCGTTTTTTTGACCAATTGTGCGATCATGTTGCTGGAAGGAGATTATTTACTGTCCCGTAGATGCGTATAGGCAACTTTGTCTATCGATCCACCCAATCCGAGGGACTTCGCATGTGAATCTAAATGCATGTACAGCCATTGCATAGCAAAACGATATAGTGGTTCTCATAATTTCGTAAAAATTGGTGGTTTTGTTCCTTATCGAAAAATATTAGACAAATATTTTATATTTTGTCGTTAGGGTGACCATTTCCATGTTAAGGTGGTTCAAAAAATCAATTTTTTTAAATGATTTTTTTTTAAATGACCACTGTCCGATTTCAAAAATCAAAATATTACATGAAAGATAATTAAAAATACTTTTTAGGAAAAAATATAATGATATTAAATAATTGGGATTTTGTATTGAAAAAAACATTTATTGTATTGGTTTTTCTGAGTTTTCATGGTTTGTGGACATAGGGCGCAAGGCTTTTTTACACATCATATAAAAAAATCAGCGATTTGTTTTTTTTTTTTCGATTTTGAGAAAAAAAAAATCATTTTTAAAAAATTGATTTTTTGGATCATGGAAATGGTCACTCTAATGTCAAAATAAAAAATACGGTTCTAATATTTAGCGATAAGGAACAAAACCACCAGTTTTTACGAAATTCTGAGAACCACTACAGTAATGAGCCGATTTTGCCAGGAGGGGCTGACAGAGGGACGCATCAGACGTTTATCTTTCAATAATTTCACATAACCATAAATTCAAATATTTCTAATGCATCCTCAAGGTTGATGATTAAGATAGTATTGGGTGCGATACAACCACTAAAAAAGCACATAGGTTTCGTAGAAAATTCGAAAAGATTTTCTAAAAGGGGGCTGACAAAATCGGAGCATTACTGTATATAGTTTAACTATATAATGGCTGTATATAAAGGTACAAGACATGTTTTTTTTTCAGTGTTAGGAATTCTATTTATGCTGCACTGTCCTTTGTAAACATCTAACGGAATGCAGTTTATGCATAATTTCCAACAGATGTCACCACAAACAACAGCAGTGACATCTTATGGCCAATAAGCGCAGAAACCATTCCCATCGGCTCATTAATAAAAGTTAATCATTTGATTTCAGAGTACATCGTAGAGCATCGAAGAACTTTTTAAGGTGATTTCTTGTTGAGTCCACAAATGGACGCTACGTAGGGTATACATGCACGCTGCAATGCAGCAAACTTTGAGTAACAATTTTAATATTGCACGTGTCGTACAAGCTGATATTTGTGCACTTAAATTTTCGAAGTGGTTCCGAAAATCAGGATATCACAGCGGAACAGGGGAACGTTGATGAATTTTAAGAACATCATAGAACTTTCGAAAACTTTTTAGACTTTAATCAAACTGCGTAGAAGTTCTGGAAACTTTCTAGAAGTGCGGAAAATTTTACAGAAGCTCAAAAAACTTTGTAAAAGCTCACTTAAAAGAACTGCTGGGAATTTTGTAGAACTAACTTCAGCAAGTTTTATGGATGAATACTGGCTGTGTATGTGTCGACTTAGACCAGACTAACTTTAGCAAGTTTTATAGAGGTTTAGAGAACTTTGCAGAACTTCATCAAACATTGTGAACCTTAGAAAAATTAAGCGAATGTTGTTAAAGGGGAATTTGGATGAATCCCTGGGATTTTTCATTAACTTAATTAGACTTTTTTAAACTTGAAGGATTTTGTTCAGGAGGTATCGTTTGAATTAAAAATTAAATATAAATTCGTGGAAATTCATGGAGCTTCAGAGTTTTTAAGAAATTCAAGGTATAATTGGGAACGTTGTACAAGTTTGGGTAACTTGTACACAATCGTTCCCGAAAAAGATCCCCTTCTTCCGGATGGTTACAGAAGTGCACCATCCAACGATGCAGGGATGTACAATTGAATGAAATTTTCGAAGAGTTGATTCTTTCGCCGAATAGAATCGCTGCTATGGATCGGAAACCAGCTAATCTCCGCTAACTAACAGTTTTAGTGGTTTGCTGTCGGTTGTTATTTCGATTGTCATCTAAGACTTGGCAAGACGGCTGGTATGTTTTTAAACTTTCGAAATAAAGTAAATTTGGCTGAAATCGACTTGAATTTTTCATCCTACTTCGTCTATCCTTCGAGATTTCCTTGTCATAAATTTGGCTTTTATTAACTATGAAGAACCATCTTTTAAACTCAATTTGTAAACAGAATAATTATCATGCACTTTAAAAAGCCTAAACAGCAACAATAAATGCTTTTTGCTCTAATGAAAAACCTAATGGTTTTATGGTTGCTGTTATAATGATAAAACACGTTTATGAAGTATTTTATCAACACATTAATAAACAATTGCTAATTACGTTTATGCTTGAATAACAGAACAGTTTTAATGAGGGATTGAGAACTGTTCTAAATTTATTTTTAAAACAAGACAGTTTTTAACTTTCTTGCCAGACTATAAAAGGTTTTAAAACAGCAAATAAGTTGAACTACTAAACAGGAATGTTTTACACTTTGAAATACTGTATTTAAACTAAATGGATTATGCATTGCCGTTATAAAACCATCATACATCAGAGTGGATGCCAAAAGGTTAATGAATTGTTACTTGGGAAGTGTCCCTACCCAAGTAACATTTAACGTTTTATGAAGTACTATAAAATAAAAAACAACATTCATA
This sequence comes from Ochlerotatus camptorhynchus, assembly GCF_037179485.1. NCBI lineage: Eukaryota > Metazoa > Arthropoda > Insecta > Diptera > Culicidae > Ochlerotatus > Ochlerotatus camptorhynchus. The sequence continues at coordinate 4,990,523 of NW_027040988.1, forward strand.
AAATACTGGTCAAGATAACTTTGCCTTTATTACATCCACCAAAACCTCACTAAGACTAGAATCTGTCTAGTGAATGACTTGCTGCAAAAAGGTTATATGACGAATGCATTGACAACCATTTAAAATCCTTATTAAAAGTACAAAAAAAGCCATTTGGCATCAAAATTTGTGCTATTGTCCTTTGACGCTTGCTAAGCGCACTAAAAATAAAGCATCAATCAAGATAAAAAGGGGTACATAAATATAACATACATACATAACAAATTCATTGTTCAAAAATGAATCTGCCAAAAAACCTGATAACTTTCTTCGTCATTAAAGTGAAAGAATTACTAAAATTATCGAAACTCATATTGTGGTCTATTATTGCTAATGTGCTTCGGAAGATCGAAAAAAAAATAAGGCCGCCTTCGGCAAACGTTGATTTGGCTTATTATTTTTAATTTAAGGAACAAAATATGTTAATTATGTTAATCATTGCTTCCAGCCGAGACAATTTGATGATTTTCGTAATTTCTATTACTGCTCATTGATGAATTGATGAGAATAAAGTTATTTTAAAAGAAAAACATCTTGAAAAACTAAGATTGTTAAAGAGCAAGTGGAATAATAACAATATGGCGATAGCATAAACATTAATTTTCCATAAGTAATTTGTGAGAAAACTGTTTTGCTTTCATGAAATCTCCAACAAATGCTAAACATTTTAATGCGGCTTTTATGAAGATAATTTGCAGACTGGATTGTTTTTATCTGAAGTTTGCTTGATCCTATTGTGTTTAGTTTTATGACGGCATTAATGGTGGCGAAGTTGCCTGGAAAAAGTTAAACGTCAAAATTTGCTTATCTTTCGATAGTTTTGTTGTGCGATCATTGCAACGATGTTGGAGCGTTGGATCAACAAGTTGCGTGACAGGATAAGGACAATTCATATATTGGAAGCAGTTACTCAGGAAGTGTATCTACGTAACTTGGAACAGGTGGAAGCTCAATCGTTCCCAAAATGTTTTCCTTCTTCCGGATGATGCGATAAAGTTTATGTGCGCTTGCTAGGAATTTTTGAAAACAGTCAACCCTTTCGCCGAATGAAATCGTTGCTATGGTTCGGAAGGCAGCCAATTTCCAGCTAAAGTGAACCCTACACGATTGCTTTTATTGACAATAATCGTATTGTCAATACATGCTATATTGACGTCAGTATATCGAGATTGACAATATTTCTGAATTCACATCATCAATATTATTGTCAATAATTCCCCTTCGCGTCAATATATTGATGCGTGTGGGGTTTGCTTAACGGACAGCTTCTGAAGTTTCCTGTCAGCAGTTTTCTGCAGTCCCAGTTTGGCACTGATGCTATTCGGTCATCATCGCAACGTTATTTCTGGAGAAGAATTAAAAATATATTTCAGAACTCTGCGAAGTAATAGAACATAAGTCCTAATGTCAATATGTATTCTACGATTTGATTGATTGAAGAATAAATAAATAAATAAGTTCACCCCTTGACCCTTGGCAACATAAAACTTCTGTTCCGGAAGCTGTTCGAAGTCCAATTTGATATGCGTTTCATCGACCATAAGGATGCATCCGTTGAATTTCGTTAGCACCTGGTCCCGCTTTCGGGCCCGCTTTTTTTGGCCGTAATGTTTTGCTTTACGGTCTGGTACGGTTGCTTAATAGCCCGATACTTGAACAAACCTTCCCGAATGCGTATATTCCGAACTGTACTGCGAACAGCACCGAGTTTGTTGACCACATTCACGTCCGAAAGTCCTAGATTCGCCTTCATGACGTTCTGACGCAGTTTCCGGTCCACTGTACCGCTGCGACGCCTTGATTGCACCTTCCGGGAAACAGACAAACGTTTTTTTGAAACATTTCAGCACTGCACAGACGGTGGTTTTTGATAATTTTCAACTGCTTTGCGATCATCGTACCATGTCGAGTTTTCATATCTTGTGAGCAGAATTAATTCTCTTCTCTTTTCGTGAATCGCGTGGCAATTCAAGAAAACATAAACTTTTCTTTTTAAATTTGTGCACAGAATTTCAAGAGAAAGACATTGCAAACAAATTTCTGTCAAAAGAATCCGACCACTAGGAGCGCTGTACCGGACAAAAAGAATCGTTCCGAATCTAAATTGGCAGGACTTTACTATGCTTTACTTGATCATTGTTAATTTATAGTTTAATTACAAAGCTATTTACGCTATTTAGTTGAGGTAGTTCCTAATTTTGGTTCGCATAATAGAGGAAATCATTGATTTCTATGGATTCTACTATTTTACTACTACTAGTATCGCAATTATAGGTGCAATAAAAATTTGTTTCCACCATTATTTGAGAAAAAGTCCCATAACGCAGCTATAGAAGCTCTACTAGAACACCTACCCTTTAGAATCTCATTCAAATTTTCTAGATTCATAGGTTAAAGTTGTTGAAATTGGCTAAATCGACTGTTCTCATACTTTTCCGTAAGCGGCATACTATCGATTGACAGGATCATAGCAAGCGTCGTAGTGGAACTAAGGATCGGAAGCTGCATTTGAAGGTGTTGAGAACGGTTAGGGCAAACCCAGAGCTGTCGGATTATGATATCGCCAAGAAATTCGATGCCAGCCAAAGCACCGTCAGAAGGATTCGTCAACGAGAAGGATTTAATTCTTTTCGGGCCAGTAAGCAACCAAACAGGACACTGAAGCAGAATCTAGTGACCAAAAGACGTGCCCGGAAGTTGTACAATGAGGTTCTTACAAAGTGCGAAGGATGCATCTTCTTGGACGACGAAACGTACGTGAAGATGGATTATGGGCAGCTTCCCGGATCCATCTTTTTAGTTTTATTTGTTAACAGTGGGAGGTTTTGCGATACACTTCAATGACACCAAAACGCATTAATATATATATTTTTGCCAATTTTTCATTCAAATATATCTATTTGTACTATCCACATGACGCATAATTCTATGAAAAATTTAAGAACAAACATTTTTTTAACGATGGGTAAAATATTTAGATCCATAGACCAACATTAGAGCCATTTCCCCTATATGCACAATCCCATAGCATTAGATCACGTACATTCATGAGTAGAGTTCATCATGTAGAAAATGGAGTGTACGAATCTAAAAACGTTGACAACATATTCATATACCTGCTGCCCATGTCACCGGTGACTAATGATCGTTTAATGCACATTGCAACCGTAAGACTGCGCGACGACCCGCTCTCATGAGACTATGTACTGTAAGCCATCATAATCATGCCACTTTTTTATATAGCGGATGCACATTAGCTAGATAACAAAAAAAAACAGGCAATCACTCATTCGTTGCTACAACGTTGATGACCGACGGCTGGGCCTGGAGACGGCACAACATCGTCGTCGCCTTCAAATATTCTCACAACCCGTAAATAGATGGATGTAACCAAGTGCTCGATACAAAGAATAGTGCACTTCTGCCTTGGCTATCAGCAGGAAAATTCCATATCCAATGCACAGTCGCCTGTTTCGAGGTCAACTGCTTTTGCTAGCCCGACCACCGTGGAACTAATGTGGGAAGAAGACAGGTTCGGTTCCGCACGAAAAAACGTCTTTGTGGTGGGCTGCTGATGCGTTAATGTTGATGCATCGGATGTGTGCAGCAGCGCAGTGATGAAGGGGTTCTACCGCGCGCTGTAGAGAGTGTTATTTTTTTTTTCTGTGGGTCATCATTAGGTATCAAGCGGATGCAGCCAATAATGGAGTTTTCCGTGTGTGTCGAGGAACTGTCGAGTCGTGTCGCGTCTGTCTCATGTGCATACGTATAATTTAAGGTTTCTTTATTTCTCCAAGTTGAGGAAGTGGTCGACAGAGTATCCCCCACCCCTAGATGCGGATGCTAGTGGACCCCAACAGTGGGGGGTTTTGAAGCACACGGTGCATCGTTGTGGGGGCAAATTGCAGATAAAAGGTTGCATTTTTTTTGCTCATTTGGCTTCCTGCTTCAGGAGATGGGTTAATTAGCGAACCGAGTGTGTGCAGTGTGGGATAGAATGGATGTTTGACGGATCTTGGTTGATGACTTGCCTTTCAAGCTGCGTGCTTTGTGTGGCTCATAATGATGCAGTCGATGTCTTACCTGTAAGGAGAGAAAACAAAATGGCGGTAAGTATGAGATTTAAATCATGTATGCTGATTTGAATAAGTTTTCAGTGGCTTATTAGCTAAATTAGGTATGGATTGTAATAGAAGCTGATTCTTCAAAAGATGAAGATGAAACACAGTAATGACCCGATTTAGTCAGGTCTCTTTTTGAAAATCTTTCTAATGTTCTTCGAAACCCATGCGCTTTTTCGGTGGTCTTATTGCACCAAAGTATACCTTAAACATCCATCGTACCATCAAGTGATCCGCGGAGGGGCTGACAGAATCGGGTCATTACTGTGAATCTCTTTACTTCACCATTCCAAACGTACATGATTACTGCTTCCGTAATTCATAAACTCTACCTGTGGGTAAAAATCCACAAAATCCTGAGACCCTTCGGCCCAATCCTGTCCGATATTTAAAAAGAATCCCCAAATGCAAAAACCGATTTCTGCAATGCATCAAAAGCCTAAAAACTCCACCGCAAAAATTGCACGCGAATCGACTCCTGACACCCCCCCCCCCTCATTTGCCCCCTCTCTACAGCAACAGAGGCAAAGATCCTAACATCGAGCGAATCCGGTTTCCAGCGGCCTCGAGTTTGACTGCTGGTGCGAATTAATTGCAATCAAAGTGCAAACTTGCAACTCTCCCGAGCTGAGCTTGTGGAGGGCTTTTAGTTGGGTGAGCAAAAATTAGCCACCTCATGGCACAATTTTTTTTTTGCCACGATCAAGCTAATTTCGCAATTCTGCATCGCATCGCGCACTGCAGAAATTGCAATTTAATTATTTCTCAACGCTAGAATGATTTGGCAGGCAGAAGAAGAAAAAAACGTGGAGAAACGAGAACAGCCAGAGACGTTGGTGGCCGGCCTGCATTCCTGCGTGTATAGCCATCTGAACTGAACGACTCCGTAGACATTGGGAAATCAATCAAAACTGACTGACCGCCGTAAAATGCCACTTTACTGTCACATTTAAGGCGCTTTGGCTTGTCAATGTGCGGCGGGGAAATGGCACAAACTAAAAAAATAAAAAGGAGAGAACTCCGACAACGAGTTTTGCAGTGCTGCAGGCCGATGCACTTTGCGAGTTGTGTGAGGTACGGTTTTTGCAGTAGGTGGGTACGCACAAAGGAACGAATGAAAGAAGCTTTGTGTTTACGTGTTTCGTTGATGGCGTCAGCAACGGGAGCTTAGCTGCTATACGGATGATGTCTCTTGATGGTAGAGTTTTTTTTGTGTGTGGTAGAGTAAACGCTCCTTGGTTTGCTGGTGGTATTGAATAAAAACGTAAATCCCATGGAGGAAATTAGTCTGAGGGGTTGATGGAGGTTGATCCGGTGACGGATGGTGGGATGATAATTGATACGATTCTTGACGAACATTTCAAAATGTCCTAAGCACGATTCTCTTAATTGACTTTCGTTTTTCGTTAATTTCTCAGCTGCAAAACCAAGGTGAGAACCTCCTTTATCGAAGTTTAAGGCAAAAATAGTGCAAAATCTGTTTGTATAGCATTGGCAGGGCTGGCAGCGATCAATGCTGTCAAAAAGAGTGATTTTAGTGACCATGTTGAAGAAATAAGTGACCAAATAGTGACTTGTAAAAAAGTGACCTAAGGGAAGGAAATTAGTCGTTCTAATGGTATACCAAATAAATGGTTGATGTTTTAGACTTATTCAATTAGAACCTCATAAACACTTAAATATGCACGGTATGAAGATTTAATAGAAAGCTTATGACTAAACCTCCAAGTGTCTACTACCTGGAAGCAGGGTTGCTTCCACTCACTTGCTATAAAAAACATATTTTTCGGAATTATGCAATAATTAGATGATACAATGATATGTTGTACTTGTAAGATACAAGATGAGGACGTGAAGTATGTGTTTGACTAATAAAACTTTTCAATTTCGCTTTCAGAGCGTCACAATAAGCGATCTTATGATTCGTGAGCGTTCACTCAGAGTGAGCATTCACGAGTCGTAAAATCGCTGATTGTGACGCACTGAAAGCAATATTGAAGGATTTTATGTGTCAAACACATACTTCACGTCCTCATCTTGTAACTTACAAGTACTAATTATTTAAGCGGCGCCGGTGGTGTAGTGGTAAGCATGATTGCCTCTCACCCCAGCAGGCCTGGGTTCAATCCCAGTCGGCACCGCCGGGATGTTCTGAGGCATAACATCTCTGATCACGCCTTCCTTCGGAACGGAAGTAAAGCCGTTGGTCCCCGGTTCATGAGTTGATGGGTCGATAGGTAGGGTCCAGGTGTGGGAGCTGCCTCCCTGGCGTCGGTAGCATTGGTGCTCAGCACGGAAAACAAGATCGACGGGAAACAAATCAAGAAAAAAAAAAGTACTAATTATCACCAGGGTTGCTTCCACTCACTTGCTATAAAAAAATGATTTCCTGAATTTTGAAATCATTAGATGTTATAATGTGATTTTGTACTTGTTAGATACAAAAAGAGGTTGAAAGGCAAGTGTTTGACTCAGAAAACCTGTCAATTTCGCTACCAGAGTGTTACAATAAGCGATCTTATGATTCTTGAGCGTTCACTCAGAGTGAGCGCTCGCGAGTCGGAAAATTACTGATTGTGACTATTTTAAAGCGAACTTGACAGGTTTCATGTGTTAAACACTTGCCTTTCAACCTCTTCTTGTATCTAACAAGTACAAAATATGATTATAACAGCTAATGATTTCAAAATTCAGAAAATCATGTTTTTATAGCAAGTGAGTGGAAGCAAGCCTGATTATCACTATACCATTTTCTCCGATGATTTCATAATTCTGAAAAACATTTTTTATAGCAAGTGAGTGGAAGTAACCCTGCCTGGAAGTAACCCTTCCTGGAAGAACCGGGAATCCTCAGGGAATTTAATTTCTCTTGAAAAAAAAAAACCTAGAAGTCTCAGGGAATCTTATCATTACTCAGGAAATTTAATAATTTCCTTACTAAGGATATTCTAAAGAAAAGAATGCATTTTAAAATAAAAACATTCAAAATTCCTAGTTATTTTCATTCACACATTTGAAATCGCATAAGTCCTCGTAATTTTTTGGTGAATACTTAGGAGGTGAAGGAGATGCTAAAAGGAGGATTACAATTAAATCTGAGAATAACTCCACGAGTTAGTTAGTTTTATATCTATGATAATCATTTACTCTTTCAATTCGATCACACAAATATCGAGGCAGCAAACCGTTAACTACATTAAAAATGAACACCATAGTCAAATATACAATTTTTTGCTTCACCGACAACCATTGTAAGGCGTCTAGCATCAAAGTTAAGGATGTGAATCAATTACATCTCAAAATCAAACGCATTATTTTACTCTGCAAGCGCTATAATCTCGATATTTGTGTTTCATTGGCCAGAAATAAAATGGAAGGGCAAAAGTCTAGATGAGGAGAGATGATTGATTTGTATAGCTGTATTCTACTGGCAATAGATAAATCGTTTTTCAGTCGACATAGAATTCCATACTTCTTGGCAATTTTCTTGATGACATTGTCAATGTGAGAGTTGAAATTAAGTTTGTCATCAATAATCGTGCCAAGATAGTTAATTTCCCGAACGCGATCCCCCAATAGTCTCATAATCAATTACAACAGAGACGTTCTCATTTACTCTATTCCGCGAAATTACCATAAATTTAGTTTTAATTGTATTCAATTTCAACTGCTTATACTTCAACCATCTAATCTCAGCTGCAATGAATAACACAGTATCATCTGCAAAAATATTAATGTCGCAAAATCGTAAAACACGTCTCATGTCATTAATATACATAATAAATAACGGGGACCCTAATACACTTCCCTGGGGCACTTCAAGGTTATTCCCCACGGGACTGGACAACAGAATCATTGAAAACAGTCCGTAGAGTTCTGTCAGACAAATAGCTTTTAAACCGTAATTCCGTAGCGCTTGATTGCTCTTAATTTCATTCGTAATTCCAAAGCGCTTGATTGCTCTTAACAATAATGCCAAGAAATTGTTTCAAAAGCGCGTTTTAGATCCAAAAAAACAGCAACAATCGTATCTTTACACTCCAAGTTATTTTCCACTTCGCTAATACCATACTCAACGCGGTTTCACAAGAATGACCTTCCCGATTTACCGATTGTTTTGGTATGAACAAACTATTACTATTTAAATACTCCAACAGCTGGCCTTTAACAACAAGTTCTAAAATTTTCTCTAATGTGTGCAACATGTTGATGGAACGAAACTCTTCGGCTTTAATCGTTCCTGCAACTTTTTGAATAGGGACCACTAAGGATTCCAAGGGAAGGAGTGGGATTAAAAAAGAAATCTGAAATGAATTTAATGAAAATTCTGAGAATCTTTCCATACATAGGATTTCTTACTGATGAGAATTTCAAGGCAATTCCTAGGAAAATTAAAAAAAATGGATGCGGAGGATAGTTGTGACAAGAATTCAGAGAAGCGTTCCAAGTGGATTTTTGAAATAATTCCATGAAAGTTTCGGGAGAATACGAGCGAATGATGAGGAGAACTCGCGAATTTTCATGAGAAATATCCGTTGAATATGTAATGTAATATTCTGAGGTCTTCAGAACAACTTAAAAGTTCCCACAAATTCCTGAAGTTAATTAAACTGCCTTGAAGTTCTTTTGTAGTTTGAGAAACTAGTCAGATTCTCACAATATTTCTAATCATTGTTTTTAACTTCTCTAAACTTTGTCGGACTTCCTAATGTTTCCACAATTTGCCTAACGATCATGAATCTTCTCTTAAGTTTTAACAATTTCGCAGCTCTGGAATATCTCTGCTCTGAGGATTTCTTTATTGAAGTTATTTTCAGCTTTTTAGCAAGATCAATATATTTCTTGAAGTTCTAGAAACTTCTTTAAAGTGTTTGCTTGTTGTACTACCCTGACTTGAACTGTTCTAAAAATGTTTAAGCTTCCGTGAACTTCTGGACTTATATGAAAACCTCAATAATTTTCTTAACATATCTAAAGTTCTCTGAAAATTTGGGAACTTACTGAAATTTTCCGCTAATTCAGTGAAACTATTGGAACTGAACTCCCCTGAAATTCCTCTTGTTTTGGAGCTTTACTAAACTTATATGAAATATCCATATAAGTTCCTGAAGTTCTCGAATCTTTCCTTAAGTTCCATAGACTTTTATAAGGTACTCGAAATCAGTGTTGGTAAAATATCAAAAAATCAAATCTCACCAACGCCTAAGATCACGCTTGATTTTCGTAGACAAAAATCAACAAGCAAACTACTGCGGTTGATTTTGCAAGCTGAGATATCGCAGCTCGAAATATCAAGCTAACAAAACTCAACAACTGCAAATCTCACCAAACTGTGGTGAGATTGAGTTTAATGATTTTTGCTTTACACCCCGAATGCAACGGAAACTTTCATAACGGCTTGCAGCAGTCCCTGCGCGTCTGCCATCGATGAAGATTAAAAAGAGATAGCAAACTATGCTTTCTCTTTCTAAAAAAAACGATGTGCAATGGAATCATTTTTGTATCGAGTCAACTCTCAGCTTGATTTTTGCTCATTGTGAATAGTCTCGCAATATCAAAGGAGCTTGTAAAATCAATATCAAGCATGATATTTTGTTCCAATAGCACGCGTGATATTGCGAACGCATGAGAGTGGCAAAATATCAATTGATTTCTGATTTTGCCAACACTGCTCGAAATGTTTCTAAAGATCCCTGTACTTCTGTGATGTTTTCAAAGTTGTTCTGAAACTTCTTCTTCAAGCTCCCGTAACGAAATAATTAATATAGTTCTATGATTTTCACTGAAGTTCTCAAGATTTGTCGATTTTCGAAACTAATTCATAGCTTCTTCAAACAGTCTAGAATTTCCTGATGTTTTTAAAACTGCCCAAAATATTTGTCAATTTCCCTAAAATTCTCTTTTTTTTAATAATTCGTTAGCTCATTTGCTGTAGCTTTGCGGAGCCTGTATTCATTGTTTGGATAACAAAACTACTAAAAACTAACGTTAGTAAAGCGGGGGCCGATTACTCGCGGCTATCTCGAGGTTAGGGGTAACAAATTGTAACAAATGCATGGGAGGGTAGGGATTGTGAACACAAGGTTTGGAGAGCAATGTGCTTGTGATCTCGAACTAGGCGACACTCTGATGAAAAAGACAAACATGGGGGTACACCGATGGGCAGCTAACAACATGGGAGAACACAAGATGACACTAACTACTAAATCCTCAAATCTATCCGTTTTAAAAACACATATATTAAATTCAAATAGTCGATGTCTCGGCTCGCCAAGACATCCCTAACGGGTATCGCAGGTTGTTTTCCTCGGGCCCTGAAGGATGTAGATAACTCCTGATATCTCAGCAAAATGTTATTTGTTAGCTGAGTCTCGGCAATTGTTTTACTGAATCTCAGCAAAACAAATTGCAGAATCACTCGGGGAATCTCGGCAATAAAAAATTACGCCGAGATTCCAACAGCCGAGTAAATCTGCAATTTATTTAGCTGAGATTCAGTAAAACAATTGCCAAGACTCAGCTAACAAATAACATTTTGCTGAGATATCAGCTTACAAACAGATATTTTGCAGAGATATCAGCTAAAGTAAATGCCGAGGTAGTCGGCTCTTGGAAATTTTACCGAGCTAGATTAAGTTTGTAGGATTGAGGATTACAGTAAAACAAAAAGTGAGAAGATCCAGTAAACAGCATTTAATGCCAGTACCTTAAGTGCTTAACCTCGACCAAAACGCGTATTTCGTCTACATAGCGCCGATTTCTTCAATACTAAGTCTGAAGAAAACATTGCATACTATAAATTACTACTGAGTCTAGGAACACTATGGGAAATCATGTTTCCTCTAAATTTTCACAACTCAATAATATCGAATTAGATAACTCTAACTTATAGAGAGTTGATTGTAATACACTCTCCCTCCGAAGAGCGCGAACTCGGTCCACACAAATTCCATTTACGTTGGTCTCGAATGATTCCGTTTACGCAAGGGAATCGCGTAAATGGAGTACACGTAGCATATGGGATTTGACCTAAAAGGGATCAACATGGAATATCTCGCGATCCTGGACATATAGAAGGTTACTATCTCCGGAAAAGTTGTTCAGTGGATCAAGACCTAAAGGTTGGTGGACAGAAGTTCAGAATTTTTTCACTGCACAGCGCTAGTGTGCATGAATTAATGATGCCCTTGTATTTGTGTTATCTTGAAATCCTTGTCATCTAGTGAGAGTAGTGAGAAAATTCAGAACTTCTGTCCACCAATCATTAGGTCTTGATCTACTGAACAACTTTTCCCAAGACAGTAACCTTTTATATGTCCAGGATTGCGAAATATTCCATGTTGGTCCCTATTAGGTCAAATCCCATACACAGCAAAAAAATAATTTTAATATCATATCACACTGGATGCACTACAATCGTGTCGAAAATATGGTGTAATATTACTTGCCAAGAAGAACAAAAGTATCATTAATACAGTGCATGAACTGACATTACGCTGCTTTTACTGCATTTGTTTATTTTTGTGGCCATACAAATTACATGTGATTTTCGACATGATTGAAGTGCATCCTCTTGGATGTAATATTAAAATTGATGTTTTGCTGTGTATGCTACGTGTACTCCATTTACGCGATTCCCTCGCGTAACGGAATCATTCGAGACCAACGTAAATGGAATTCGTGTAGACCGAGCTCGCGTTCTTCGGGGGAGAGTGTACTTACAATCGTCGTATGAACGATCAATCAGCTTTGTATTGCCGACTAGTATATAAAGACAATTGACACCGTTTTCAACCAGAGCTTGTACAGACTGAACGGAAAACACATAACCCAGTAAGTAAATTTCCTTTTTACGAAAAGTTCCACCGGCTGGAGCGGGAATCGAACCCTCACTTCGTGGCTCTCACAATACACGCCTGAACGACGGGTGACGCCGCTATCCGCACGACCACGAAGCCCACACCCATAAAATATGTCGGATAATACCGCACTAATGCACATTTAATCTAGTTTACCCGGGCGAAACATAAAAACAAACCCTATCACAATCCGTGTTTACTCTAAATAAATAAAACTAAAACAAGCCCACCTTGAAACTGTCGACGCTTCCACATGGCGCCCCGCCATATCTTTAATGTATGCATATTTTAATGCATTTTTCAGTCCATTTTCATTTAAAACAGAGTGCCGCACCTGTTTCGGTCAACTCGGCAATTCACGCGTTCACCTTCACTTTAGACCACCAACCCAGAGAGGCAAGTTCACTCGTAGGATCCCGAGCCTGCTCTCAACCGCACACATTGCGTGATATGTACCTACCCCCACATAAAAAATTAATTCTCATACTCAGCCCAAGCCCAACCATCAACTTCAACGAAACGGATATTTCGTGCAGCAGAGAGGTTAGGTTTTCGAAAAACAAAACAAGGTGGTAATGAGTATGCCATTGTTTTTAATCGTTCGCTTCCGCCTACTCTCCGGACCGAGCCGCGTGTGTTCGTCGTTCAGGGGGTAAATATGTAGGTAGGTATATGAAGCGTTTAAAAAGTCGAAGCACAGGCACACACACACACACACACGCGCACAAGTCGACTGACTGATCAATTTTCCGTCAGGTTGAACGACAGCAAAAGTGCGTCAGTTGCATTTTCTTCGCCGTATTTGTGCTGGAACACCAATACTAAGGTGGTGTGGTTGCGGCTTGTGCAGCATGCATTGCTTATTGGTTGATTGGCGGCGCCTGCAGCAGTCCGAGGTGGGGTAGGGGCAATGAAAGCCCGAAGAACCTTGACTGTGCCATTGGCTGCACCAAGATGTGGATTAGATTTTGGTGATCGCTTTAAGCGCTGTGATGAATTTAGCACAACATTTCCCAGAAGAGATTGCCAAACAAATTAAGGGGGAATTTGTGAGGAGAAAAGAAAATGTCAGTAGAATTCCAAGGGAAGGAGTAAGATTGAAAAAGAAATCTCAAATGAATTCAATGAAAATTCTGAGGATCTTTCCATACATAGGATTTCTGACTGATGAGAATTTCAAGGCAATTCCTAGTAAAATTAAAAGAAAATTGAATTCGGAGGATAGTTGCGAGAAGTATTCTAACTGTATTCTTAATATTCTTAGAGAATTCAGACAAGCGTTCCAAGTGAATTTCTGAAATGATTCCATAAAAGTTTCGGAAGAATACGAGTGAATGATGAGGAGAACCTCCAAGCGAATTTTAATGGGAAATCTCCGTTGAATATGTAATGGACTATTCTGAGGTCTTCAGAATAACTTAAAAGTTCCCAAAATATTCCTGAAGTTAATGAAACTGTCTTGAAGTTCTTTAGTAGTTTGACAAACTAAATTGATGCTCACAATACTTCTCATCATTGTTTTAAGTTCTCTTAACTTTTTCGGACTTCCTAAAGTTTCCACAATTTTCCTAACGATCGTGAATCTTCTCTAAAGTTTTAACATTTCATTGATATTCTCGATTTTTTTTTAAATTTATGTAATTTCGCTGGTTTGGAATATTCCTGGTCTGAGGACATCTGTTCTTTATTGATGTTGTTTTTAGCTTTTTAGCGAGATCAATATCTTTCTTGAAGTTCTCGAAACTTCTCTAAAGTGTTTGCAGTTCTCATGAAGCTTGTTGTACTACCCTGAATTGAACTGTTCTAAAAATGTTTAAGCTTCCGTGAACCTCTGGACTTATATGAAAACCTCAATGATTTTTTTAACAACTCTAACGTTCTCTGAAAATTTGGGAACTTCTTGAAATTTTCCGCTAATTTATTGAAACTATTTGAACTGAACTCCCCTGAAATTCCCCTTGTTTTTGGAACTTTACTAAACTTATTTGAAATGCTCCCGAAATGTCCATATAAGTTCCTGAAGTTCTCGGATCTCCCCTTAAGTTCCATATACTTTTATGAATTTCTCGAAATGTTTCTGAAGATCCCTGTACTTCTGTGATGTTTACGAAGTTGTTCTGAAATTTTAGGAAATTCTTCAAGCTCCCGCAACAAAATAATTAATATAGTTCTATGATTTTCACAGAAGTTCTCAAGATTTGTCGATTTTCGAAACTAACTCATAGCTTCTTGAATAGTCTATATCAATAGTTTCCTGATGCTTTCACAACTTAAGATAATTAATAAAATGATGGTTATTCATTGTAACAGTTCGGAAAAGTTCATGGGTTTTTGAACAAAACATCGTGTTGTACATTCATAGCAACAAATGCTTTACAGAGCCATGCTGATAATGTTATCTTGCTTGGCGAGCATTGGCGAGCTACTTGCGCCTCTATATCCTGTACAGTCGTTTCCCAAGCAATACACATGTTTTGTATGACTGGTTTTGGTTATATAGCAGTTTACTCAGCATAATTCCATAAATTTCAGTTACTTGGGTTGGACCCTAGGGGCATCCTAATCTAAACTTTTAACATATTTCGAAGTATTTTAAATCTTAGTTTTATTTTCATCGAAGTAACGTTTGTTTTATGGTCGGTTACTAGTATTGTGTTTGTTGTTTTTTGCTCAATCGGCTCGATTTTCGTCACGCGATCTGATCATTTTTTAAAGGCAAAAATGACTTTATTTGAAATGAAGTGTGGATTCATTGTAATGAGTACTGCCTACGAAATTTTATAACAAAATGTCTGTTTTTCAGTGATCTAAAATGTGGAAAGGAAGTACCCCAAGTCTTTCTGATCCGTTTTTTTTCCAACATCAGAATCCTAGAAAAAGGTTGTGGAAAAAACGAAAGAGCTTTAAATATGTATAGTCCCAATTAGTCCAATTAAAGAACACTTGACGCATTGGGGATGATTTCCGACGTGCCCACAGACCAATACTTAATCTTCTCAGATAGTCTCAGTT
The DNA here is from genome assembly GCF_037179485.1 of Ochlerotatus camptorhynchus. Taxonomy (NCBI): domain Eukaryota; kingdom Metazoa; phylum Arthropoda; class Insecta; order Diptera; family Culicidae; genus Ochlerotatus; species Ochlerotatus camptorhynchus. The sequence continues at coordinate 5,005,554 of NW_027040988.1, forward strand.
CGATTGAGGCTATTCGGTCGATGAAACAAGGTAGGCACTCATCTTATTTCCTTTCAAAGGTAAGGGAGCAGATGAGTGTGCTGGTTGAAAGATCATATATGATTACCTTTGTATGGGTCGCCTCACATTGCTCAATCCCAGGCAATGAGAAGGCAGACTCTATCGCAAAGGTGGGCGCACAACAAGGCGAAATTTATGCAAGGCTGGTAGCGATCACTGCTGTCTAAAATAATGTTTTTAGTGACCATGTTGAAGAAAAAAGTGACCAAGTGACTCATAGTTGTAGCAATAGTGACTAAAAAGTAACCTAAGAGACTTATTCAATTAGTATTTTATAAACACTTATGTACTATATGAACCTTTAAAGCAAAAGATTCAATAGAAAGTTTATGGTCAAACCCACGGAATTAGTCAGGGTGTCTACTAACTACAAAAACCTGGAAAACCGGGATTTTTTTCCCGTAAAATATCTGCCTAAATGAGGATATTTTAAGGAAAAGAATGAATTTATATGAATAAACTTTATAGATAGATCCACAGTAGATTAATCTTCAGTAACAAATAAATAAATAAAAACAGAGGCTTTCAATGTTTTTTTCTTTTGGTCTTGGAACATGCATATTTCCTAGAAATTTTAAATTTGAACTAGTTCTGGACTTAAAAACTATTATACTTCGAGTAATTTTCAAGAATCTGGTGTTCAATTCCATGCACTATTTTAAAGATTTGTGGAATTTTATTATAATTAATAATAAGTTCTCGAAATGTTTCTGAGAACCACTGTTCTTCTGTGAAGTTTTAGAAGTTTTTCTAAATTTCTGGATCTTTTGTGCTCCCTCAATTTTCATGGAATTAGAACGAAATAATTAATCAATTTTCACTGAAGTTCTCAAAATCCCTTGAAACTCCCTTAAATTATAGATACCAATTTAAAACTTCTTCAATAGTCTAGACATTCCAGCACGATTACTGCATTTCTTTAAAGTTCTCTAGACAGTCCTGAATGAATCAGTATTTTTTAAGAACATACAACTTCACTGAAATTAATTTATTTGCCTTGAAGTTGCGACAATTTTCCTTAAGTATTATAGCCATTATAATCGCTCACGAATTTTCCCTGAACTTATCTATGCTTACCTGAAGTTATCTAAATTTGTTTAATAAACCGGAAAATTTTCTAATGAATATTCATAATTCCCTGACGCTTTTGAATCAACCCCATAATTCCACAGAATTCCTTATTTCTTTCTTTTCTACAAATTTGCTTAAGTGAATGGAATTATTCTGAAGCTATCTGATCGTCCTCGAAGTACTCGGAACTTTGATGAATATCATGAAACTAAAAAAATTCTAAATTTATTTGAAGTTCTTTGGAATTTCTTTAAGATATCGCATTTTTTATAATTAATGGAAGTTTGTTGATGTTGTCAAATCAACTTAGCTAAATTTAGACACTTTTTTAAATTCTTGAAATCTGAATCACCCTTAAATTACATTCACGTTTTCCGGATGCTCATATAATTTATATCACGTTCCCGAAATTCTCTCGGAGCTTTGCAGAAGTTTCCGGAAATTCTCTGAGTTTCTCAGTTTTTTTTCCCTTGATTTGATTTCCGTCGATCTTGTTTCTCGTACTGAGTACCAATGCTACTGACGCCAGGGAAGCTGCTCTTACACCTGGACCCTACCTATCGACCTATCAACTCATAGACCGGGGACCAACGGCTTTACTTTCCGAAGGAAGGCGTGATCAGAGATTTTATGCCTCAGAAAATCCCGGCGGCGCCGACTGGGATTGAACCCAGGGCTTTTGGGGTGAGAGGCAATCGCGCTCACCTCGACTCCCCGGGCACCACTCTTCTCAAATCTTCTTTAGGGTTTTAACAATTTCCTTTAAATTATTTGAACTGCCCTTTGACTCTCTGATCTGTCGTGATGCTCTCGAAGCTTTTCTAAAGCTCTCAATTATATTGAAGATCTCGGTTCTGCTCGGAAATAAATGGATTTCCCGTAAACACCTTTATATTTCACTGAAATTCTCTGCTCTTGAAATATTTCTCGGATCATCTTATCGCATCATGGAACTATCCTGAATTTTTCTTAATTTTCGATTAAAGATCTTTAAATTGCTCCAAAAGTATGGACTAAAGTTACGGGAACTCCTCAATTACCCGAACATCACTAGATCTGGCTTTTCTGGGGTGCTTAGAACTTCTTCTAGCAAATACCCTTCAAGTTTTCTATATTTCTCAAGTTCGCTTGACACCTGTGAAGTTCTCTCAAATTCTAAGAACTTCATAAAAATTCCTGAATTTTTCCGGATGCTCAAGGAACCGCTTTGGAGTTTTTAAAGCTTCCAGTAAGTTCCCCACATTTTCCGCAGTTTGTTTATGGAGCTTCACTGAAATTCTCAGCATTTCCTTTCATTCATCAGAATTTCTCCAAAGTTCCTACAATTGTTGTGAAGTTAATGTGCAGTCCCATCTCTAATCTTTCATAAAGTAAATAACGAACTTGAAGTAAATCATTTATTTTTTCCTTAATTCTGACAGTTTGAAAATTTGCACAATCTTGAACTTGTACATGGAATACGAAACTTCAAGACACTGAATGTTTTTAGATCTTGAACTTACTCAAATTAAGTTAGTTTTTTTTTAACTATATTAAAGTGGCAAATTAAGTAAGTGTTAAACTTCAACATTCAATGGATTTGATTGTAAAACTGTTTCTTTAAAAATGATTGTCATGTCTTTTTTTTGGTTAATTACTGTTGTTTTTTATCTAGAAAAAAAAAACATATTTTTAACGCATTTAAAATATAGCTTTTTTATTATAAGCCTGGAATTTATTCGTTTAAGTTTTAAGACTAAGTAGAGAAAGACGAAACGTCACAAAGCAAAGAATGCTCAATCTTGAAATAAATTTTTAAGACTGATTACAAAAAAAGTGACTTTAGTGAGTTCGCCTTTAAAAAAGAGACTTTTTAGTGACTGGCTTGAAAAAAGTGACCAAGTCACTAAAAAGTGACTCGCTACCAGCCCTGTTTATGATAGAAGAATTTCAGATAATGAATTTTTCCCTTAGTAGGTCAGAGTTCTCTTCTAAGTTGGCAAAACGATTGGATAAGTAATTCTCTTGGGCGGTGGTTACATTGCATTATTCCATTTTTTTCTTCGAGGAAATTGTTAGTATACTGGACCTATCTACAATGAATATGAATAAATCATCTCTCCGAGTTCGAAAGCTTCTGCACGTTGGACAGTAATGTCGAACAGAGTGCAAAAATGCAAGATTTGCTAAGGGAAGTCGAAACCCTTCTTAATAAGTGGAAGAACGAGGGTGACTAGAATGCATAAAACATGATAGCGCTGGTTGGTTCTTTGTCATCGAAAGAGGAAATACATGGTGAGATAAATCTACAGTTTACGAAAGAAAAAACAAAACAAACTAAAGCGTTTGTTTTGAGAAATTTTCCTCGATACGTTGCTATCTTGTTCAATCTCGCTATACACATTATTAAAATTCATTTTCCTAGTGGATTATTGCCAAACCTACCCCGTAAACAGTCCACTTTAACTGTGCTGAACTGATGCGAGGCTGTCCATAACCACTAAATGTCCCTTCGAAAGCCAATTGCCACCATTTTGGATCCCAAAATGGTGGCAGACATCGATTTTGGGCCTATACACGTCGTCCCCATTAATAGTTTACGTTAAAGCAAAGTCGCCATCTTGGGTTTCAAAATGACGTCTGACATCGATATCTGATCGATACACGTCGTTCCCTTTCCGAAAATACCCATATTGTGGTATTTGACAGTTTTTATTGAACCAATGGCCGCCAGCTATGATTCCAAAATGGCGACTTGAATCGATTTTCGGCCCCTACACGTCGTCCGCTTTCCGGAAATACCCATATTGTAGGGTATTTGACAGTTTTTATTGAACCGATGGCCGCCATCTTGGATTCTAAAATGTAGTCTCGAGTCGATTTTCGACCTCTACACGTTGTCCGCTTTCCGGAAATACCCATATTGTAGGGTATGATGTTAGAGTTTTTCTTGTACTCCCAGTGCTGTTAATTTTCATATCATTCGATTGAAGATGAACCAATACAACCATTCAATCAATTCTGTGAAAACGAATTCTCACATGACCATAATTTGAAGAACCCCTTTCTCATTTGAAGCTCATCGTCACTGTCAATTGAGTCACTCACTATCATTTGATATACGACAGTGGAGTATGGAAGAAAGCCAGCAAAATGGTCCAGAACAGACAAGTCGACCCGATGTCGGAACAATGTAAGGCAAATTTAAGATTGATGTCGACCCAATGTCGTCTTGTTGTTCGGTCAATTTTGGGTTTATGTCGGGTCAACATCGGGTTGGGGTTTGGTAGAAGTCAGGTTGGCTTAGCTTTTTCGCCGAAATGTCGACCAAAGCTCCGTTTATGTGTAGGTTACACTCAATTGAATGATATCAAGCGTTTCTCAAATGAGAATGATCCATGCCTTCGTCAAATGACTAAGCAACTGATATCACCCATTTGAAGGAGGTCCGCTTTGATAGCGGATAGCTGCTTGTCTCATTTTCATCAAAAATTTTCAATTGATTTCGAGAATTTACAACACTGCTTGTGACCGCCATTTTGGCTTAAAATTTCTGGCCTCTGCACGTCGTCCCCTTTCCGGAATTATTTTGCAAACAGTGACAGATAGCGGACATGAAGAACCAGTGGAGGTGCCGGGGAAAGGTGTTTATCCTAGACAAATGGTAAGTTACAGATTCTCTGTTGTCGTTGTCGTAGGTGCCGTCGTAGTCGTAGGCAGTACCATTAGTATATTTAAAATTAACCATCAACCGCTGAATATATGAATTATCGCGTATTTCTGTTGTTCATTACATGCCAAGTGAAATTCGAGAACGTAATTTCATTTGAATAGCTTGTTTAACCAGTTTTTAAACAATCGTCACGTCGGTCATAGCTTGTTATAATTGCCTGAACCATGCGTAAAGAGAAAATCGAAACATTTAACGTCACGTGAAAGTGGATCTTAATGAAGGCCTCTTTCGTAGCTTTTAGTTTAAGGATGTCAAAGATCGTCGGTTGCAGTGGCTTAATTACTGAGCAGAAAAACGCGGTCCTAGGTCCTTTCATATTAAAAATGTATGGTAAGATCGCTTGTTTATCATGTATTTTTTAAAACTTTTCGTTGTCGGTGCCGCGTTTGAATAGTTATTAAAACTTGAGTAACGCTATAATGTGATATGAGGGGCTCGGTGGCCTTAGAACAACCGGTTTTGCTTACTGAGCAGAACATCATGAGTCTAATCTCAAGCCCTTCCACCATCAAGATTCGTCAATCGTTTTATTTGTTAACATGACTACATGGTAATAACAGCAACTCGATGATTAAAAAGGAGCTCGTCTGCCTAGTGGCAAACGTTTTTGCTTACTGAGCAGAAGACCGTGGGTTCAATCCCAAGCTTCTTCGCGTTATATGATTGTTAGGACATCAATTCAGCTTATCGTTTACCAAAACGAACCCTGCTGCAAACCCAACCCTATTACCCAATATCCCAGTGATTCCTCGTGGAAGTGCAGAGGTGTTCTCGGCTTCCATCAAAGCGAGTGTCACGTCAACACATTCTTACCCCTTCCTTTCTTGACCTATGTTCGGGCGCGGCCGGCGCTGGTATTGCCTACTTTGAGATCACCAGTTTTTACACATTGAGGATGATTGCTAGTCCCAAGCATCGTCTATTGGTTCTCTGTGTAATTACAGCTGGTCTGGCAATAACAGAGTAGCAACCGTGGGCGGTCAATCATGCTCATGGTCATGCTCTACACGTCGTCCCCTTTCCGAAAATATCATTATGTACACACTAGCGCCGCGTAGTGAGAGAGTTCTGAAATAGTATGACCACCATCCGAAAGGACTTGGTCACCTGAACAACTTTGCTGAAGACAGCAACTTTCTATACTGCCAGGTTCTCGAGATACAGTTTATATAGAAAGTTCACATGCACACTACCGCTGTGTAGTGAGAGAGTTTTGAACTAATATGAACACCATATAAAAGGATATGATCACCTGAACAACTTTGCTGAAGACAGTAGCCTTCTATATGGCCAGGATTTTGCTGAAGACAACAATTTTCTATATGGCAAGGATCACGAAATGTTCCCAAATAAAACCTGAATCCAATGACACAGGCTTGTTGGTCTATCCCAGAACAACAGCTTTGTCGAAGACAGTATAGCTCTATATGTATATTGAAACAAATGAGATTATCCACCGCATCCTCTATTACTGAAAATCCCAGCCGCGTAGGCAACATGTTATACCGTGACAGCGGGCTCAGCAAAGCAAAATAAACGATTTGAGCCCGGGACATGCTGCCTACTGTCAAACGCTGCTGTTGGTATAGGCCTTGTCACTGACCTGGAAAATCCCATAAGCTGTGGATAGCCCGAAAATAAGGATCCGACAATAAGGATCCGACAATAAGGATTCCCGACTGATAATAAAAATGATACATTCTCCAGCGGCTCTCCAAAACCCTGAGATCTATTGAAAGCACCAAGTAACACTCTCAAATTACAATTCCACACTCCAAGACATTAAATCCACCCCACAAAAAAAGAACTGCATCACGTAGGTAGTGCCTACTTAAATCGGCCACTAAAAGTGCACATCATCGTCCAAATCCGGCGGCCACTACCGACAACGACGACGACGCCATGTCCGTCATCGCAATTTGGAGGTTATTCGCTTACTCCGTGTGCTCGCTGTTTCGCATGTGCATCATCATCATCATCATCATCATGCACGCGGATACAACGCAGGCCCAGGCATTGGTCAAGGTGGTACCCCACGGCGGATCTCCACCGTCCACCGCCATCCACCGTCGCTACCGGCCGGCCGGGTTCGACTCTGGCTGCATCGAAGGCCAATGACCTACACCATGCCGCACTCCGCGACTCTTGCCTCTTGCGAGCCGGGTTGCATCGCTGCGTCCATTCCGTATAGTCTCGACTCGACGCACACTAATGAACAGATTTATTCAGTTTCGCTGTTTTTCTTTTTTTTTTCGTTCATGGCTTGTTTGTTCGTTTTCGTGGTGTCTGTAGTTGTCTTTGTTCAACCCGCATCATCATCATCAACCTGATGGGTATGTATGTCATGATTTTCGATGTTGTTTTTCGTTTCCGTTGATCAACCAGCGTTGGATGCACTTTTTTTTGCGCTGTTTGTTTTTATTTCTTGTTTTTCGCAAATCGGCGGAGTTATTTGTTTTCGCCTTCACATAGTGCAAGTCTAGCTGGTTTGACGATCGTGGAGCTGCGGAACGCGGCTAGAACAGTCGGTGATTTAAATTTACTCGAACCAGGTGATCAGCTTGTGGGACTACTCGGGAGGGGGGGGTGGTGTCGTAGGGGGGTTGTGCGACGGAGTTGGGTAATAAATCTTTTTAACTGCGGTGGCAGTTTGGCAGCTGGCACCTTTGGCGGTTCGTAACTTGGAGTGCACCGAAGCTGGGTGTGCGGTACGGGTTTATGACATCACGGTTTGATCCTTGGGTTTTGATTATGAACAAGCCAGACTCCGTGTCTTGCCGGGTGGTCTTGGTGATCGTAAATCTTCTATCTGTCGCAGTTTGCGGAAAAATGCGCCTCTGAGATTAGCGAAGGGCAACATCTAATTTCTATCCCATTATCTCTAATTCGTTAGAAACGATCACCCCTATGATTTCCCTAACAAATACGACTGAATCTGAGACGGAGAACACTACCTGGTGGTAAGCGTGTTCCAAATTCGAGTGGATTAAGAACGAACCAAAATGGACGCGAACCAAACCAAAGACAGACCGAGCTATCACTTAAATACCGCGAAAAAGAAAAAGCAGCAACGGATGTTTTATGTGTACCTTGTCCTATATTCGAAACCTTGTACAACACCGTCTTTGTTCGAACGGACTCGGTGTGATTCATCCAGACTTGGTTGTTTTTTTGGACGTAGAGTCGTAATTTTGCTGCTAATGAACTCAATGTGGTTCATCGGTGGATTATTACATGGGAGGTTATTTGGGATATTTTCACCTGAAGCATTGTTAGGCCAGTATTAGTACAAGAAGCAGTATGCACATTGCAGATGAAATACGTGTATCTGTCGAGGATAACCAGTTAAGGTAGTTAAATTAAATGGTAATTACTAATCCTTCTCTCTTTCTTTATAAATGCGCTTTGCAATGCATTGAATCACTGAAGGTATATAACACCTGTTTTAAATACTGAATTTCCACACTTAGATATATCATAACAATCAAGGCTGGTAAGGTACTGTAGTAGCTGGAGCTCCTATGTAAAAAGTGAAATGTAATTTTATTTGAACATGAAACAAATAAAGAGTCAATCTTTTACTTTTGTCGAACCTCTTAATGGAATGCCTTTATGAAGAGCTTTTTGAGTGTGTTGATTTATTTCCTTTTGATTCCGTTATAATTGCCTATATTTTGACAGATTCGCGTATTTCGTCTACTACTTGCAGACTTCGTCAGTGCCAAGTACTCAACACCACTGAAGAATTCATCTTTTATCTACGAATATATAAGTCGTAGAGAAAAGATGGATTCTTCAGTGGTGTGGTGTTGAGTACTGGACACTGATGAAGTCTGTAAGTAGTAGACGAAATACGCGTATATCTGTCAAAATATAAGCAATTGTTACCCTTTAAATGGATGTGATCTATTTGAAGTTTGTTGATTCATGTATAAAATATCTCTTGGTTTTTAAAATGATGATGACTCTAACACTTTCTGGTCAATTCGTGATAGGCATCGAATACTTCGTCAAAGTTGTTCCCTATCCTTTGTTTATTTTTTGGTATTCCTCATGACATAACTAAATCACTTCTTCAGCATTGCATGAACCCTATTGTTATTATCTTGACTAGAAATAGTTTGATTTACATATTCAGAATTAGCTTCATCCAGAACATACATTTCATCCAAACAAGTGTGTTTCTCAAACAACAGTGTTGCATTTTTTGAAAGGGCTGGTAGTGGGTATTTGATTCAATAGTAGTGACTTTAGTGACAAAAGTGAAAAAAATAATAACCAAATAGTGACTTCAAAATAATCAATAAGTGACCAATAGTTACATTTATCGTTGATTGCGACCTTCTTAGATAAATATTTTGAACTGACAACCCACCAAGAGCATTTTTCAAGCTTCTTTAAAATAAAACAAATGGTTGAAGGTTCCCGTAAATTTGATTTCGAAAAATCCCTATTAATTGAATAATCAAGATCACAGTTCATTTCTAACCTTCATTTCCTCACACAGTACTTATTTTTGGCCTCGATTTTTTGGAAACAAATCATTTGATAAGTTGAATTTAGATTCAGATCGTGAATTCCTTCTTAGAATGAATGTCTGGTTGTGAAAGATTGAACATATACATTTATTATGAAATCTTGGACTTCTTGGAGTCGGACTCTCATTGCAGTGAGAAAAATTTACCTAATTGGAAAGATAACGAACATAGAAAGTTTTACATGCATGCATGATTCAAAATTTCAATCTTGAAAAATGTTGTAAGATTCCGGGTTAAATTTTAGAAATATTGGACTTTTTTAAATCCTAGGACTTGGAAATTCGCGATCTCTTATACAAACTAATTAAGAAAACTTGGAATAATTTTCGATATGTAAGTTCACAGACCTAGAACAGTTTAAATACTTGTGAAACATAGAAAAGATTTCTTGATATCTTGGACAAAGTTTTTTTTTCTAAAATCTGGGCTTGGAAATTGTTTGATTCCAGACTTGTAAAAAAACACAAGATTCTGCTACAGCTATCGAGCTTCAAAGATTTTTCAAATTTCGGGTCATTGAAAAAATCTCTAGGGCCTGAAAGGCTTCCTAGACCATTTTTAAACATCTTAGGCTTGGAAATCTTTCAAGACTACAAAGTGAAAAGGCCAGGTAATTGCAACCGGATTTTTTTTTATCGAAACCTCAGAAAATTTGTGATCATAAGCAATGGAAAGTGAAATTGTATAATCTAACATGATTTTGAAGATAGCGGACTTGAAACAAATGCACCCTGGCCACTCTATTTAAGAATTTAAATATCTGTTTGTTTTCAGGTTTTCCCGGTTGTCTAACCTAGCTTTCCCTGTTTAATTGGAACATTTAAGTTAGGAAAAATACCGCAAGTAACATCACAAGTTTTACCGCATTATTGAACCAAAATTCTTACTTGATGTATAGATTATAAGTTTGTATAACTTTTGACCCTAAAGGATGCAATATGTGTAATAAGGACAAAATTCATGATTATCAATGGAAGATAAATGCAAACAAATTCCAATTAGGTATCTTGACAAATTTTTAAAATAATCTTTATGGAATAAAAAAGGATTTTCAGGAGGATGATTTGAGAATGGTTAGCAGAATTATTAAGAATACTAAGATAATCGTAGATTGTATTCTAAGAATTGCCTAGAAGTATACAGAGAAATTTCAAGACTCTTAGATACAAAAATGTCAACGGAACGCCAGAGAAAATAATAACATTATACAGGGAGAGGGAATAATGTTATTATTCTCAAGGGAAAAGCAAATCTGAAGACATCTTGGGATTATTCTAAGGAAATTATTTAAAAAATTCCAAACATATCCAATGAAAAGTTATCTTCTAGAAATGGTAATTTAGACATTGATAATTTCCCCAAACTTTGGGCATAGAAATTCAAGATGCTTACAAAATAATTAAGATTCCGGTATAGGAAAACGCTTCAAATGGGTCGGTCTGAGTCACACGGGACGAGTTGGAGCTCATCATAAGTCAGATCGGTAATCGGTATCCCCACAGAACTTCAAAAAATATATCAGACTATTCCCGACTAAGGGAAATTAAGTCGATAAGTTAAGTGTTTCACCTCTGAAAAGCACAACTCATCTGCCATACATAGGTAGAGCAAAACAGTAGAAAGATGTACACATCGCCTCATAGCCTAGTCAGTAAAGGCACGGTATTACCAAGCTGAAGGTGGCGGGTTCGATTTCCAGTCCGGTCGAGGGAATCTTTCGGGTTGGAAATTTTCTCGACTTACCTGGGCATAGAGTATCATGGTGCATGCCACACAATATACAAATTTTTGCATTGGTATTGGCATCGAAAGCTCTCAATTAATAACTGTGGAAGTGCATTTAGAACACTAAGTTGAGAGCACGCAATAAGCTAAAATGCACTAAGCAATAAGCTTGAAATGCGAATAAGAAGACGAAGAATGTACACATGGTTGATGTTTTGTGTTTTGATGTGATTTTAGAAAGACAAATTCATGACTCTTTACATTGGTCGTAAAAAGTAACTTAAGTGACTAAATTTTAAGAAATACTGACTTTAGTGACTGTATGGTGTAAAAAGTGACTGTCTTGAAAACAGCGAGCTAGCCACTAAAAAGTGACCTGCTACCAGCCCTGTTGTTGGCTACTAATTGGGTTAGCTTACAGGGTCAGACTATCAGTTTAGATAAATTGACGTTTGAAGCTATTATTTTCAAAAGTACTTGATCCCAGGGATGTCAGGTTTTTGGAGAAAAAATCACCAACGAGATCGAAAAAATGTCTACACATATCTCCACCACTTCTTCTGAACTTTAATAGCTTGAAGAGAGGAGGTCACAAATTACGTAACGCAAAAATTCCACATTTTGAACCCCCACTCCCTATGTAACAATAAGTAACGCTTTAAAAGACTCTCTCTAAAATTAAATAACGTTAACTCACTCGCCTCCCCCCTAAAAAATCTCAACTAACAGCTTGAAAAGTTTCGTTAATATTACGTTATAAAGACAAGGGTCGCGTAGATCTATTGAACAACAAATTTTTGTTTTTTCGTTTTTGATATGTTTTTTTTTTTATTTTGGTCAATCTGTTACGTAACGTTTCCCACTATGTCCTTCCCCATAAGTAACAAGAAGTAACGTAAGCTCGTCCCACCTTCACGCGTTACGTAAGCCTTATACAGTAACTTAAATAGCATAAATTATCAGAATTTTGAAAACTTTGTAAGTTCAAACGTCTTTAAAAAAAATATCCAAATAGGATAAATGACGGCTTCGGTACCCATTGACTGTTTTCGGCAGCCAAAATTGAAACGGTAATTTCACTGCATTTTCTCACCTTAACAATTCGCTGAATCTATTCAAACGATTCCTTAGTCTTTCAGCTTCAATGTGATTCAATTTTTACGACTGAGCAAACGCTTTTTGCCAGGTTTTTCTTGAAATGAAACATACGTCCTACGAAACGCGGCTGATTTAGAGTTGTCGATAATAGAACAACAAATTAGCACGCAACTCAAAAGGAAAGGATGCCGTAGAAAAAGAGGTTGCCGACAATAGTCACACTCACCTTAGAAGCATTGTAACAACGTTTTCAGACAGTTTTGGACAATTCTGTCGATTGGAATGGATGGAACAGCAAACAGCAAATATATGTAAACAAACAAAAACGTCACATCCCTACCTACACCCAACCGGGGGATGTAAGATTCGCTTACAATTATGTGGGATTCATCATCAGTGGATGTTGGCCGCATAAACGAAGGATGCGATATACCGAGCTGCGGTCCAATGCAACAAAATGGAGAAAGAAAAATGTGGGACTCGAACCACGAACGTTGCGATTATCGGGCCTGCGCTTTCTCCACTGCTCTCTCTATGCTTCGGGATATGGATAGGCTAAAAGCAAACAAGAAGCGCTCATTTCCTCGCATACTCGACTTCGTTTGCTTTTTCTGCTGGAGAGAATCGAGGCAAGTGTGTGCGTCGTTCTACCATGTTATACATAAAAATCGAAGCGAACGCTTGCTTGTATAGGTGAAAGTATATAAAGTACACGGAATAAAAAAGATTAAAAATCATTGCATCGTCTGCAATGTCAACTTCTAACATTCGCTGCGATGTTAATGAACAGAGGATGATAGAAAATGGAACTAAAATTAATTGAAATAAATTTTTGGTTTGCGTGTAGTAGAATTTATATTTGTTTAAATGAGTCTTTATCTCGAAAGTTTTTCAATGTCTCTGATATTTAAAACTTCGATGACATTTTTAGAAGTCTGTGACTGTCTACTGATGTACTGGGCTAAAAAGGTCATTAGCAGTAATTGTGTAAAGAGTAGGAATGGCACTTTGTAATCGATTTATAAATCATGGAATTGTTTTAAGACTGCGAGACTTAGAAATCATTAGTCAATTTTGACACACGAAACATTTTTAAATCATTTGACACGTTTCAAACTCCTGAAACTTAATATAAGAATAATCTCAACTTGAAGAAATTTGCAACATCCTGGAACGAAGTAAAATTTCTAAGATCCCAGATTTGAAAACAAATATCAAAATAATGGGTCTTGGAAAATTTTCAATGTTCTTGAACAAGAATGTAATTGAATGATTATGGCATTTCGTGACATTACCATGAGCAATTCATTAAGATTAACTGAAGAATATTGAGGAAAACATAAAGAGAATTCTAAAGATAATTCCAAGAGTAAATTCTAAGCTGGTTCTGACTGGAATGTCAATTTAGTTGTGAGGAGAATATCAAGCGAAATCTAAGAAATGCTTTCAATAAAAGTCTGAGGACCTCTTGATTCCTAGTAAATGCTCAGGAAGAATCGAAATGATTTCCGGGAATAATTGTTAGAACTTCTGAGAATAATTAAAACGAGAAGGGCCTCAAAAACGAATTACAAGAGTTATCTTTAGAGTATTAAAGTGTTTTGAGTATTACCATAGACAGTTGGAGTCCCAAGATAGATTGCTTAGATAATTTTAAAGAAATTCTTGTCCAAATCCCAACGAAATCCTGTGAAGGATTCCAAAATAAGCTGACACAGAAAAAAACAAGACTTTCATTTGGTAAAAAATAAGCTTCTGAAACTTCTTATATGAAAATCCCGAAGATGGATGATTAACAGAAAATTTTAGTACAATAATTGTATACTTTATTACGTTGTTTTTTTCCTAATTGATTGATTTATCTTTATTTCTATTAATTCTACTACTATTGTATCACTTTCATTAAATCACTATTCACTTTCCCTATCAGTTAAAAAAACTATAACAGATACGTATTTCATTTACTACTTGCTAACTTCTTCAGTGTCTAGTCACGTGTCTGTTAAAGATTTTTTTTAAAGTGATAGTGATAGTTAATAGTAAAAGTGAATAGCGAATTAGTGAAAGTGATACAGTAGTAGAATTAAAAGGAAAAACAACGTAATAAAGCAGCCCGAATCGTGCTCTTTTGCCGTGCGGATTTATTTGCTTTTTGCTGAAGGAAGTGTTACTGTTACCTAAAGCTACAACAAATTTAACCTGCACTTTTCAGTGCTCAACCTGTAAAATTTCTACCTTTTTTGACTCTTATTCCTCTTCGATCCTTGTTTGGACCCTACCCAAGGTTATCCTGCTTGGCCATAGACTCCTTCGGATTTTTATAAAAATCTGCTTGGAAGTGGATTTGAAGATACTTGGTTCTGCCGCCATAGCGCCTAAGTGACAAAGAAAAGGGTAATCGCTTGATCCCCCTTCTGATGAAATTCAATTGAGCAATCAATTTGATATTCTTACGGATGATGAGAATGATCCACCATCCAGGCAAAATTCCACTAAACATTCCTAAACATTCATAAAAGGTTCCCCCTATTGTTCTAACCACTTCCGAGTGCCATGCACTTCGCTAGGAACTTTTGAACTTCGTTTCTATTCAAGTTTTCACTTCAAATTGGCCGGCGGGGTGAATTCCATGTATTGACTGAAACCTTGAACTGATTCAAGTGTCTTATCAAGTACCCAACACACATTTTTTTACTTACGACACCAAAACTGTTCTGGGTTTCTGTTCAAAGTTGTCTTGAAAGGTCTGCCCAGTGGTGCATCCGTGGATCAGATCAAAGATGAATTTACTAAATTACTTGGAGTTGTGCCAGTCCAAGTAATCAAAATGAAAATGAAATTTATTTAGTTCACTTCAAGTCTAGTGATCTAAACAACCTTAAGGCCTTGGAAAAAGCTAGCCTTATGCTCCATGTCCGTGTGAAGTGGGAACACTTCAGGAAGACTGGAGGAAATTTCCAAAATCTCACCCAGTGCCGTATGTGCCAGGGATGGGGTCACTGCACAAAAAATTGCTACATGCCAGCTAAATGCATGAATTGAGGTGATTCCTCTCACGCAATGGACGACTGCCCTGTGAAGGAAGATCCTAAGAAATTTAAATGTTCAAATTGTGGTGAAAACCACAAATCCAATTTTTGGGAATTTAAGACTCGCAAAGCGATCCTGCAATCTCGTTCTATGCGACAGGTAGGAAACGCTCCACGTTCCCGATCAGGTACAAATTCCTCTGCTGTTAACAACGTTCAGCGAGGAACAAATTCTACATTCGTACCCGTAGGTACAAATATCACCCCTGCTTCAAATTTTTCATCTGTACCTAGCCCCAGCGCTGCTAACAATGTTCAGCGAGTTAATGGAGCTACCTATGCTGCTATTGCAGCGGGTAGAAACTAAAATACTAACCAACGTTCTAACGGAAATTTTGACAATTTTGACTTAGGAAGCATTACTGCCCCCAAAATGGAATTTTTACAGAATTCATTAATTGACATGATTTCTGATATGCTTAAATCTAACTCCATGTTTGATGCTATTCTAACTGGAGTAAAATTTGCAAATAATATTGCCATGACTTTAAAATTCAGTAATGGATTTTAAAGCATTAAATATTTTAAATTGGAATGCTCGATCTCTTAAAGATAATGAAGACGAGCTATTTAACAATTTGAGAGTTCATAACGTGCATATTGCCGTTATAACTTAAACGTTCTTTAAACCTGACCATAAGGTTAAGAGGGACGCAAATTATTTCATTTATAGAAATGATCGTCTTGATGGACCCTGTGGTGGCGTTGCCATCATTATTCATAGACGAATCAAACATAAAATTCTTTCTTCATTTGAAACCAAAGTTTTTGAAACTTTGGGAGTTTCTGTTGAAACAAAATTTGGACAACTTACGTTCCTTCCCTATCCCTAGTTATGGTAAAGATGGGCGTGGCCGGGAATAGCGACAGTCATGCTTCTGTTACTCTTGTTTAGATTGGAACCAATGTTTACTCCCCAGCATTATTCCTGAAAGTAGTCTAACTGAGGATTTCAGAAAAGACGTGAGTGTCGCTAGTATCCAATCTACGAAGTATATCATAACAACGCTAACGCTAACGCTAACGCTAAACAAAATTTGGACAACTTACGTTTATAGCTGCCTATTTGCCATTCCAATGCGTAGGCCAGCAAAAGAATTTTCTCAACGGTGACCTTCAGAAACTTATCCGTCATAAGTCTAAATTCTTTATTATTGGTGATTTTAATGCAAAACATCGCTCATGGAATAATGCTCAAAGCGATTCCAATGGTAATACTCTGTTTGATGATTGTTCTGCAGGTTATTACACTATTCAATACCCAAACAGCCCAACATGCCTTTCTTCAGCAAGAAATCCCTCGACTATTGATTTGGACTTAACTGATTCATGCCAACTTTGTAGCCAATTGGTTACCCATGCTGACTTCGGTTCTGATCACCTTCCGGTAACTTTTGAAATATCCCAAGAAATAATTTGTAATCCCAACAGCTCTACTTTCAATTACCATAACCAAGGATTTAAAGCGTTCTACAAGTTACAGAACCCTCATAAAACCAACATTGTTACTTGGGTAGAGCTGATTGGGAGCAATATTGAACATTTATGGAATATAGCTTCGATCCAAACATTCCTAGGCAAACCAAAGACGAAATTAATTATGCTCTTGAATCTCTGAATAATTCTATAGTTGAAGCAAGAGCTGCCTCAGTACCAAAATGTGAGGTTAAATTTGATTCAATTATAATAGACGACGATCTTCAGCTCTTGATCCGTCTTAAAAATGTCCGTAGGAGACAATATCAAAGAACACGTGAAAAACAAATTAAAAATCGATTCTCTGCCCTGAGGAACAAAACTTTTGAAAATAATGTTTCTAAATTAGACCCGAGTTCCAAAACCCTTTTGGAAGCTCACAAATTTTTTGAAAAAACTCAAAAACCTATTCCAGCGCTTAAAGAAGATGGTAAAATTTTGATCACAAGTTTGGAAAAAGCTCAGAAACTTGCTAAGCAATTCGAGAGTTCCCATAATTTCAGTTTGGGTCTTACTAGTCCTATTCAGAATCACGTTGCTCGGGATTATCTGAATATTTTCTCTCGGGAAAATATTTTTGATGATTCCTGGGGGACTAAACAAACTAAAAAGATTCATAATATGAAAGCTCCAGGTGATGATGGAATTTTCCATATCCACATCAAAAAACACCTTGTCTTTTTTTGGTTAAAATTATTTAATAGATGTTTCCATTGGCATACCTTTCTGATAAATGGAAAAATGCAAAAGTTGTTCCAATTTTCGAGCCGGAAAAAATTCCAGCTGAAGCTTCTAGCTACTGTCCAATAAGTTGAAAAGATTATTTTAAATAGAATGATGCTTCACATCAATACGAACTCAATTTTTGCAGATGAGCAGTTTGGATTTCGCCATGGGCATTCAACTACTCATCAACTCTTAAGAGTTACCAATTTTATTCGTTCAAACAAATCTGAAGGCTACTCAACTGGAGTTGCTCTTCTAGACATAGAAAAAGCATTCGACAGTGTTTGGCATGAAGGTTTGATTGATAAAGTTTCTGAATGAGATCGCAGCAAACAACGAGGTGAGAAGTGCGACAAAAGGTCGAAAGGCTAAAAGCTGATTTAAATATTCTGAAACTGATTTGTCATGATTTCAAACAAATTCTCAAAAGCAAATATGATTTGCTATGAAATATGCTATTTTTGTTTCTTTGAAAGCTGCTCGTTCTTTAACATTTCTTCTTCATATTCTTTTTCCTCATCGCTTAGTGTTCTAAATGTAATTCCACAGTTATTAATTAAGAGCTTTCGATGCCATTTTTGCATAAGTGTAATTGTTTGGCAAGTACAATCTTACTCTATCCGAAAAAATCCTAGGCCGGACCGGTAATCGACCTCAGCTACCTCTAGCATGGTTTTACTTTGTAACTGCGCCTTTACCGACTGGGCTAAGCGAGGCTCCTTTTTTAAAATTTGGTTTTCATTCATGTTGCTGCATCATTTACCTTACATTAAATTAAGTGCTCACTGATTAATCGTAACGGGCTGTACCTGTAAATAGAAAAGAATAGGACAGAACGTAAGTCTTTTGAATAAGAGTATAACAATTAGTGGGTTTTGGTTTTAAGTTTCGGAAAATCTTTTAAACTTTATCCCAATATCAATCAATCACTGCATAATCCAACTGATTTCATCACAGAGCCAAAACTGACTCACTCGCTGATTTTGAACTTTATGTCGCTCACTACTTTTTTGCGCATTCAATCGGGATTGATCTCGACAGAGAACGTTTTTCACATACAATCAGTTTCTCGCCTGTTTCGTTTTAGCACTACTGTCAGTTCCTAGTGAACGTTGCGTTCAGCAATCTTTATCATCCAAAAAGGACTATTTTGATTCTTTTGTGCTTGTGCGAGTGAATGAGTAGTTCTCTGTGTATCGTTCAAAATCATAACAATTGTACTTTTTAATTGTTCAATACTTTCGCATTAATCCTTCATGAGATGATTTTCTAGCCGCAGTGCACTTTGTTCGAAAATTAGCTAACATAAAAATTACACCATTATTTAAAAAAACCGTCCCGTGATGAACCATTACAAAGCTGTAATAGAATGTTACATTTTCCGGTTGGACAACCCCAATCCGCCCTTGGACAACTTCGATTTTGGATTGAAATCTTGAGCAGCGATTGCTTGAATCCGGAACCGATCGCCTCTACATTGTTTCAAGTTTGTTAAACTTCAAAATTCTACAGAATTGCTCTATTTCATACAATCTAACCATTGCAGCATTAGACAACTCCAACTCCCATGTAGCAATTTCTCCCGCTTCTCATGCCGAAACATTCACTTCCAAGCTGAAAACAAAAGTTTCACATTTCCAACGGTATGCTCCGCGTCAAATCACAGGAACACATATATTCCAAAGAAAACAAACTCCAAATGGCTCCATCCTAGCGCTAGATGCTCTGTTCCGTATCCAAAACGAACGAAAAGAAAAAAAAACACGCGCATGACTGAAGATATTGTTTACACTCCTCCATCCACCCTCCACACTCCCAAACCGATCTCTAATCTCTACCCACTTCCAACTGCCGCGGCTCTACCTCTGCAGGTCCTCTCACACACCTTCGACCCCGAACCGTTTCCATGTGGCCATGGCGGAAACGAAGCGCGCTCCTGCTCGTTCATCACTCCTCTGCTGTTGATGTTGGGTTGGTGGTGTGCTGCGCCGTTGTCTTGTTGGCCTCCTGCCGACGACGACGACGGCGATGCCACATGCTAAGACGTCGTACGCCCTATCGTAGTATTGCCATGGAAAAGGGAAAGGGACGGGGATGATGGTCCCTTCCTTCGACCGTTCGTTCGTTGCCTTGGCTTGGTTCCAAAAATATTTCTTCGTTTGACACCTCGGGAATCGACTTGCTTGGTTCACGATCGATTTGGGAAAATCTCCAAACGATTTCCCTCGGTGCTGCTGCTCGGTGTCGGAACTAGAAGCACGTTTTCAGCGACGCGCTTGGTTGATTAGGTATAGTGAGTAGAAATTTTGTCATTCCCCTCGTGGCCCGCCCCACGTGCTCCACCCTCGTGACCGTATGACCCTTCGAGACAGCGCTCAAGCAGGTTGACCTCCGCAAAGATGATTCAATTTACTGTACGACAGTGGTGTTGGTAGAAGCTACACTGTGTGGGGAGTTCAAGAAGCCAACTGGGAAGACCGAACTCAAAACCCTTCGCGGAGCTGTTATTTGATCGCTGTGCGGCCACACCCCGTCCCCGTCCCCCAGCGTCGTAATTTTATAGCTCGTTGAAATAATTGGCTTCCCTTCCATTAGATCGAGCCGCGTAGCGACGAACGATATTCGTCGCTCGGTGGAGGCCAATTGTCACTTTGCATTGGCTCCAACTCGTTGATGAACCTGTTTCATGCATCGCTTTTCTTTTCGCCTTCGATGTTCGCACTGGTCCGGATCTGGGTGGCAAAGCACGATGAACTGTCAAAATTCACGGCGCAGAGGACAGCAACATTAATTACAAACAGTTTTGGGAGAAAGTCGTGTCAACAGTTTTTCCACTGATGAATCATTAAGTCTACGTTTTGCGGAACAACACGCAGCATCCCTTTTTTCAAGTGCAATTAAAACTTGCTGCTTCTTATTTTGCTTAATCACCTTGGACATCCCATCGTCGATAGCAGCTACAGACAGCTAAATTTAAATAAATTTATGTATTTCAATCAGCTCACGTACGCGGCTTTATCGCGCCAGGGTTGTCCCTTCCGTGGAAATACCCCCCGGGGAGAGGGATCAACCAACGCACGTCGAAGAACAACCGCCGACCGCCCCGGAGACAAAGAGGCCGTAAATTAATGATGACAAATTTGGACAACGCGACGTGACACAACTTGGGTCCGGATCGGGTCGGTTGTGGCGTGTGCGTCTACCTGTCTACCTGAACGGTACCAATCCAGCAGCAGCAGCAGCACTAGCGAGCGAGCGTGGGGTTGCTCTTTTTTGCTAATTTCACAACTCGCGACAAGAGTGCCAATTGAATGTCTGCCTACGGTTCCGGATCGCATCGAAGGAACCTGTACGTTTCAGTAGGGAATTGATGGAAAAGTGCCCCAAACGGCAACGTTTATCAGTGGTCGTGAGTACTCTACTCTTTCTTCTCCTTATTTGGCAATGACAACTTTACAACCACCCTCAAAAAGATTACTTTGGAGAACTTCCTCGGTTGTTGATTGGGAGCATTCTAAGATGGATTAGCTTTGATTAGGACCCAGGATTCGACTTGTCGACTTGCTTAAATTCAATGCTGGTGCTCAACCGCCTGGGTCTGCCTCTGTTGTGATGTCCTGCCGAATGGCAATCCAGAGCATGCCGGCAGATTGATTCTTCGGCCTTTCGTGTGGTCGACTCGTTCTCGGGTTTCTGTTCTGTTCTGCTTCTGACGGCATCGACGGTTGAGCTCACCATTCAACATTCCGTTGTGAGGCCATCAAGCACAAATTATATACCGCAGGTATCGTTTTATGGAGACCAGCAGTTGAACAGCAGCACATTTTAGTGCGATGATTTTTGTATTCTAAATTTTTGGAATTCTTGGGAAATTCAGTCTGATTTTAAAGGAACATATTTAGGAATCTGTACTCAATAGGGAATTGTAAAGTACAGTGCCTTTCCGTTTTGATGAGGGCCATAGAGAGCATACACTTTTCTGGAAACGTAAACAAACGTTAAACGTTTGTTTACATTTTATGAAGCCCCAATTTTGGACCCCCTTCCCTTTGTAGCGTATTTTTCTACATGAATGGTCACCCTAAAATGTTAGGTCATTTACGAATCTTCCCTTGATGTGAATCCAAATGTTGTGATTTAACTACTCTATGCGTGTCTACAGTAAACTCTAATTATATCCTATCAATTGCTTAAAATGAAACTAAGTTTGATCTAAAGTGAAAAGTTATAAACATAAAATAAATTTGTGTAAAAAAGAGCATGCCAACCCTGGGTATAAGTATATTCTAGACTTCAACTCAAGGTACTACAATAAATTCAGATATGGTAACAATTTTTTGCCCAAGAAAAATACATTCCAATTTATCGCACAGTTGAATTTTATCAAAATTAGTGTTTCCTACACGGCCAGATCAACCCAAATTTTAGTCCAGTTTACTCATAATCGCAACAAGTGTAGGAACTCATCGAAGAGTAAATTTGCCTCATGCCGGAAAATGAAGAAACTTCACGAAAATTTTACTCAGTCTAGGAGTAGTATCAATAGACTGAGAGAATCCAATCTCTACTTTTCTCATATTCGGGATTTTTTCCTGGAAAAACACAAGGCAAATTTACTCATCGCTGAGTACCTGTACTTTTTTGCGATTTATGTGCAAACTAAACGCAAATTTCGGTTGATCTCATTGGCCATGTACCCGTTAAATCCCAGGAAACCATTACCAAGACATTTACCAAAAATCACGTTTCCCGATTCCCGGGAATCTGATTTGGTTTTCCCGGAAAATTGCATTTTTTAGAAAACCCATGCTAAATATAAATTTCCCCTAAAAAATAAATCACATCACCCGGGAAATCATTTCTGTGTTTTCGTGGGAAAGTCAAAAAAAAAAAAAAAAAATCCGTGGGTTTTTGTTAGAAGCTTCTGCGAGAAGTTGATAGAAATATCCGGAGATAACTTCCGTAGCTAATCGGAACAAACTTATGGTGAAAAGTTCTGCGATAAGTTTGAATAAGGTTTCGGGAATGGTCCGCAAGAAGTCCTAAATACTTCCGCGGGAAGACAAAAAATTTTTTTTTAAGATCTTTGAAGTAGCTTTCGTAGGAAATTGATGGAAACTTTTGAAAGATGTCGGAATAAATTTCTGGGCAAAGTTTGGAGAAAACTTCCGGGAACAGTTGGACAACGCTTCCTGTGGAAGACAGATTTCTGATGGAATTTCGGAGACAGTTGTAGGCGAAGTCGTGCAATTATTCGAAACTTCCGGAAGTAGTCAGTTACAACTTCCAGAGAACCTGTCAGTTTTAGTTTAAAATTATTTCCGAGCAAGTTTGAAGTAGTCTATAGATGAATTCAAAAAAGACATCGACAAATCGAAAAAAAAAACAGCATCCTCTAGTTGAAAAAGCTTACTGAGGAAGAAGGAAGCTGGAATAAAATCTCCTGCGATAGATCAGAAAAAGATTCTGGAGAATGTCGGAAAAAACAACCAACGAAGCCAGAAGAGCGTGTCGACAAAAAAAAAAAACTTCTTGGAGAAACCGAAAGAAATGTAGAAGGCAGATTCTCCCACGCGATACAAGAAAAGAATTCTGGAGATGTCGGGAGAAACCTCGGGAAAAAATCGGGATAATCTTCCAGGGGAAATTGGTTAAATATTTTCAGAAAAAGTTCACAGAAACTAGCGAGATAAGTTTTGGAATGATGTCGGAAATACTCTCCAGGAGAAACCAGAAGAACATCTGAAGTAATTACATCCGGAGGAAGTTGGAAGAAGATTTCGGGAAAATATAAGAATCTTCCGGGCAATGACACAAGAACCATCTTAGAAAGGGAGTGGAAAAATCCCCTTGGAAAATCGTACGAACATTTCAAGAAAAGCCAGAACCCTTCATGCATCGTTCTGTAGACATTAAAACATGAACATTCCGATTAACCTAACAAGATATACTGAATATAATTACATCTCGATTCCCGTGAATACCCGGGAAGAGCTCTCTGATGTTTCCCTATTCCCGGGTAACCAAAAAATCCAAGAAATGGTAACACTACTTAGGATTAAATAGCCTTGAAATTACCTTGGACGTCTCATCAGAACTCTCTTAAAATTCATTTTAAAACTTATTTAGAATATTCGTTAGAAATGGACCTGCAATCCTCTTCACAATCAACATGCAAGTTCCTCCAGAACTACCTAAAACATCTCTTCCGAGCTCACACAATGGACTTGGAATCAGTCTTGTTAGCGGTCACCGAAGTCGACACATTTTCTGTGATAATCGACTGCCTTTGCTTCCGACACTAGCAAAACAAGCTATCAAGGTACAGTACCAAACTAAAATGTCATATGACATGCTCTGTCATACAACACTGTCGCCGAAGACCGTCACGAATAAGTGTATTTTAGTTTTTCTCATAACAAGAGCTGATGTTGCAAGCAACGATGTCCTAGTAACAACATTTCTGATTAGAAACGGTATAATTTACACCAAATTGAGGAATTAGAACTAAATCACAGATGTCATACGATAGTTATTAGATAAATTTCTTTTTGCTCGAATGTTGTTTTACCGTTTGTGTTGTATAAGAGAGACGACGGTAGAGCATGAGAGTACGAATACAAACGGACTGTCGCGCACGACAACGAAGCGAGTGTAGTAAAAAACGTCAACAGTTTCAACCCCTGCTTGGAATTCTAATCAAGACTTTCTAAATGTTCTTCCCGAAACTCCCTGGAATTTTTCGCTGAAATATCTTCTTGTTATCCCCAGAGCTGGGAGCATTGGACAAATAGAACTGCGAATAATTTGATCAAATATAATGCTCCGTAATGGTGCCATTTATGTTATGAAGATAAGTACTTTAAAAAAGATAACTAGCCTCAAAGACAATGCGTCCTTAACAAGTTTAAGGAAAAGGATGTACTAATGTCCACAACAGGTACAGCAAAACATCACATAGACACCCTTATTCGCACTATCTATTCAGGGATAGAAGGAAGAGAAGAGTCACCGCAGCCAACTGTAACTTGAACCGGGAAACCTGGGAAATTCACAATACCCGCAAAAACAGCCAGCACACGATGCCCTGTCGCATTTAATTTTTGAATATTTTTGCATTTATATATTCATTCAATGTTCAATTTTTACTAAATGGATGAATCTCATAAAATTTTGAGCCGGATCCTGTTCTTGTCCAAACATAATGTAATGTTATGCTGACCGCCAAATTGCACCACTTCTCTTTCTGGATTCTATACACTTCTTCCAATCACAATACCGTTTCCATATACCAAACTTCTACTACCATGGTTTTTGCTTTTTCTTCTTTTCTGAACTCACGGCTTCTGAAGCAATTCTTCAGCTTCAAAATTCCATCTTCTTGTTTTACCTAGAATTCATTCTAAATCTTCTCAAAATTCTCTACATAGTTCTTCAAAGTCTCTGTCACCCCCACCAATGATATTATGGAAGAAAGTAATAATCTGAAATTTCTCGTTTGCACTAATTGCAGACAGCTTTAGTCCGGATGTTAGAAGGTGAAGCTCTGTTGCAGATCTAGCAACCCATTTCAGAATGCCTGGACAGTCACGCCCATTCCAAAGTCACTTTCACTCACAATAAGCCCCTCATGTATGCATCACCGTTATCGAATGGATATTGGTATTTAAAACACACTTCCAGATTCGGAACTATTATTTTCAAACCTGGCACGTATTTAGTTTAATTTTGGTATTTAATTGGTAAATAATGATTGGACAAGTGGATATTGGTTCCACCGCCGTTGAATGATTCTTTTCTCTCTAACGCTTTGTATTTCTTCAGTCAGAATCACAGCTAGTCTCCCGAACGTCTCCCATGTTATTTCTGATGTGTTTCACGACGTTTTGACGTAAGACCATTATCATTGTATGATGATCATGAGTTCCTAGTTTGCGTTTTATCAAACTGTAACACCAGCGCGGATCCTCCAAAAGTGTCGTGCATATCATGTCCCTACGCACCACCTATTCATCGATTTCAAGGCCGCCTATGATACTATTGACCGTGAAGAGCTATGGAAGATTATAGACGAGAAAAGTTTTCCAGAGAAGCTGACCAGACTGAACAGGGCTACGATGGATGGTGTACAGTGCTGCGTGAAGATATCGGGTGCGTTTGAAACTCGCAAAGGACTTCGACAAGGCGATGGTCTTTCCTGCCTCCTGTTTGCTTAGGACTATTTTTGGCGGGGTATGTGAGAACGATGTATGGAGGATGAACTCTATGACGAACCCAGTATCCAGGAAGTCGCGAGAGCTGGACGGGTACGAAGGGCGGGACACGTTTTAAGAATGCCGGACAACAATCCCGCCAATATGGAGTGCCTCGAATCCGGCCGGTACAAGACGACGAGAAGCACAGCGAGCAAGGTGGTTAGACCAAGTGGAGCAGGATCTTGGAAGTGTGGGACGGTCAAGAAATTGGAGACAAGCAGCCACGGACCGAGTGCATTGGTGTAACATTGTGATGCAGGTGCAATCCTGAGGGATGTCGGACCAGGATAAGTAACTAAATAACACCAGCGCGGGAAATATGCAGTGCCAATCTCCGGGTATTTTCTTAACAAGCATCACTCCATTGTCGTATTGCATGTGCTCCATTTTGCTGCTCTCCTTTCACTTTTACTTTGTTGACTGCATGGTACCGGAAAAGATCTAGATATATGCATTATTAGAAATGCTGTGATATAACCACAATGGGATAGCTGTTCAGAATGGTTCAACGCGTGTGAAATGAGGAAACGTACGAGACATTTACGAACGAAGCCATTATTTATGTTTTCGACAGTGCACAGTGGTCCAGAATGCAGATTTAGGTGGAATGATATGTTTTGAGCCTGAAATTGAAACTTTAGACTAAAAGTCTCTTCTACAAAGTTGTTCCTTATAGTTAGGCCCTCATTTTTATGACAATGAATTCTAGGGTGGTTCCTATTATCATTAAAATCAAAAATCTAACTTTTTTGTTTGAATAAATTAAGATATACATTCTTCCGCAAAGTTATAGCTGAGATAATTTCAAGCAACTTTGTAGAAAACAACTTTTTTGTATCTCTTAAATTGGCCGATTTAGAGCTATTTTCTTGAATTGAGTTAGGGTGGCTCTTAAAAAAACAGTTTTTTTGCTCTAGTTTTCTTATTTAGAATTTCTCAGCAAAGGTGTCTGTAGATAACTTTTAGCTCCTAAGAAGGCGCAAATTTTTGCTGCAAAAAGTTTGTCGAAATCTTTCGCCGATCAAGAGTTATTGACGTTTTTATACTAAAAATATGCACTTTTTAAATGTTAATATCTCTGGTTGGGGCAAACAAAAAAAAAGTTTTCTTACGGCATTTGAAAGGGCATATGTTATTCTCAATAATATGACAAAATTGGAGGTATGTTATTTTTTAAACTCGTATGAAATCAATTTGAATTTATTCATATTTTTTACTATATTTGGGTATATCTTTTTTATTAGAAGAGATACAGGCAACAAATTCAGCTATAAAACATTCGTCCTAAAAAGCTAAATCTGAATTCTGGACCACTGTGCAGTGGTCCTTATGAACGCTCAGTGTCGATATCACGAAAATTTTATTTTGAGAGATCGATGTTTAACTATGAGGCAAAACAAAAAAAAAAGGGTCAGCTATGAGACAGCTTTTTGCATGAAGCTCCACATATGTTATGTGGTTGTAGTCTATGAAAGAGATTTATAAGTTAACAACCAACGGAATTCAGTTTAAGCGTCGCCACAAACAACAGTAGGGACACCGGATGACTAATAAGCGCTGATACCATTTCCATCGGCAAAATATGAAATGTGAAAATATGATTAAGTTCAAACGTGATGTAATAAAAGGCTTACTAAGTCCACGCTGAGTTCGATATTTATCAAGAGCACGGAATCTTCCATAGACAACATGCACTGTCAATTCCGACAGTACACGCTTACATTTTCAGCAAATTCATGTCAACTGACACAAAGTGTAGGGGAGAACAGCCCGTAATGCACCCCTGGGGTAAAATGCCCACTTGTAGAAAAACAACGATAACTTTTCCTCAGATGCTTTTGCCGGGTAATGGATTGTACTTGTTTTCATCTGGAGGTTTCTCAAATATGTCCTGATCATGAATTCTCAATACACAGGGCCTATGGATCTAAGATTGGGCCCATCGCTACAAATCTGCTATTTATCAATTTTATCTAGATGAACGCGTCATTGGGACGGTCGCTATTGAAAATTTAGTCGATTGCTGAATTTATGTATCGGCCCAAATTAGGGGCCGACACTACATCCATTTCCTCTACTGATTCCTAAAAAAAAAATGTGCAAAACATGACACAATTGTTAAAATCATCGACTATAATTAAGATTTTAACAGCATATATCGCAAAAGAATGGTACGAATCATTTTAAATTCTTCATGCCTTTGTATTCTCTATTAAGTGGTGCATTTTACCCCAATGTTGACGTGCGTCTCGCCCCAGGGTTGTGGTGCATATTGCACCATTAATCAGGCGTTTTACCCCACTATTATCTTGGTATCAATTTTAAAAATGCAATGAAAATCCATCGTTTTAGAGTTTGAAATCATTCATCGTTGTAATTACTTTCTCCTTTATTTTAGCTTCCAAGCGCAAGCAATTGACAATTTTGCTCAAACGGTGCATTTTGCACCATCCCACCGTACCTTGCACCGCGCGACAAGCCACGTAGCCTTCTTTGATCTGCTTCTCAAAATTCGACTACACCTTATCTCTATCTACACGCGGCCTACTTCGATTCCGGACGCCTCAACGCGACGACGACGACGACGCTCGTAGCCCTGCAGCAGCTCCCAAGTGTAAATGACACACGTCTCGCTCTCCCTGGAGGGTAATCAACCAGCTAGAGAACACGACGATATGCCAATAACCACCAGCAGCAGTCCAGTAAATAATATTAACGCTGCTAGTAGAAAAAATAATAATCAAAGAACGCGAACTGAAAAACAGCAAATTGCCAAATCAAAATAAAAAGAAGCAAGCTCGATGAGGAAAAAAAAAAATATAAATAAACGGAAACAGCAAGACCGCGAAATTACATAAATATATACATATATATTTGTATGCACACGACCTACGGTAACAATAAATTTCAATGTTCAAAGACGTCGTCGACGACGACGACGACGATGGTGATGACGGTAAAGCGCGCGCGGGCGACATTCGTTGGCCGTTTTGCCACGCTTTGTGTTGTTCGAATGAAACAAAAAAAAAAAAAAAAAAGAAAAAATACACACAGTAACAACAACAGCAGCAATAATGAGAGTGAGTGTGAAATTCGAGTACTCTTTGCACGCACACCTATAGAAGACCTTGCGACATTGCACTGTGGTGCGAAACGAAAAATTAGCGGGAAAAACAATATTTTTGTCATTTTATGAAAATTTTCGTTAGGGTTGCCCTCATTTAAACTGAAATGAAGAATCAAAATTTTTTGTTTTACATTCTTCAGTAAAGTTGTACAATTATTTCAGGCAACTTTCCTGAAGACATCGTGTATTTCGTATTTGACCATGCTAGAGCTATTTTTCTGCTTTTAATTAGGGTGCTTCTAAAAAAATCTTTTTTTTTTATTCTTAATTTATTGTTTCAAATATTTTGAAAAAAGTGGTGTTCAGAAGAGTAGAAGGAACAATTATCGCTAACTTTTTGCGTAAGGAACTATTTTGGTTTAATTGGGGAATTTTAACCCAAAATACATGCAATCATCAAATGTTAATATCTCAAGTAGTTGGATAGGTAATTTTATTTTTGATACGGCATCTGAAAAACCACACATAATGCGACATTTGAGGATAAAATTGTTAGATTTTTTTATGTGTAGTAAATAGACTTGTAAGGACTGTGTATCACAATAGGTAATGGTCGCAGTGATGAATAAAGTCTGTTCCATTTAGAATTTGACCGCACAAAATAGGTCATTTCTTCAAGGGGAAATAAAGTACAAAAACGCTAAAGGTATCATTTTGTAGGATTTTTATTTAGCTTTAAGGTGAAAAAAAAATATTCGTTAGCTTTTCGGAAGAATTTTCGAAATTTTCGCGGAATACCTCTCATCATGTTTTGCACAGTAGTACTGTCAACCTCATCTACCATCCTTTTCCACCACCTCTCTAAATCAGATGGTGTTTTGATTGTTTTGCCACATTTATTCAATTTGCGCTTGATAATTGCCCAACATTTTTCAATGGGACGAAAATCTAGACAATTTGGTGGATTGATACTTTTCTCAATAAAATCGACATTATTCTACTTACACCATTCTATGACATCGCGGCTGTAATGGCAGCTGGCTAAGTCAGGCCAGAACATTACGGTACCTTCGTGTGATTGAATGAACGGCAAAATTTATGTTCTGGAGACACTCCTCCTTGTGAAGTTGTCCATTCATAGTCGCTCCAGTGATGAAAACCTTTGTTTTCTTTCCGCAACTGCAGATGCCTTGCCAAATCATCAACTTGCGAGCTAATTTATCTGCAAAGACAAATTTGCATCCCCCTTACGTTTAGCAAAGTCATAATTTTGGCTGAGTGATTAAATTCTAAAAACAATAAGGCTGGAATCTGAAGAAAATGCAGCAAATAGAGAAAGACATTCATTTGGTAAAAAATCACTCAATGGTTTATTCTGAAATTCTGGTGTGAAAATATATTCCTATGGTGTGTCTAATTTATTTTTCCTGGTTCTCTCATCGAATTCCCGGGTTTTTCCCGGTTACTTTTCAAATTCCCGGATATTTCCTGGTTCGCTGGTGTATTTATATTTTAATTTCATCCATAAATGACTAAGTTTTAAGCGATCAAAACCTAACACCTTTTCGTGACGGTCAAATTTTTAGATTTTCAATATTCTCCCTGTTCTTTCCCGTAAGAGGCAGTCTACGTCAAAATATTGGTCCCATTGGATACAAATCAGGAAAACTAGTAGACCCTGCGTCATTTGAAACTGATTTGAATGTAAACTCATGACCCTAAATAACGTTTTCAAAGTAGTTGAACAGGTACAAAGTGAGGTTACGGGACACCACTGCATGAAACAATTCTATGATAACGTGTAACTCATGAACGCCTGCAGGCAGCAACATGCTGTGTTGTGCAAAAATGTAGGTGGTAACTAGTTCTAAAGGTCATTCTGACACCTCTTTTCGAAAAAAAAAAAAACTACAAGGGACAGCCCAATAGGGTTGTACGCAATGGTGACGTAGGACTACGTGGTCTTATATAATAAATGTTATTTGTTAACTGCAGCAGGAGCTTGTTTTTTGTGTAGGAATAGGATTTTGAGCAGGGTTCTCTCTGTTTATACTCTTTTGCATGATGCGCTTGACATAGATGACCCACAGCGACTCACGACGAGCCACTGATTCCGATCAAAAGCGGTGCGGCTTCTTCCTCCTTCTATGGATGCTCATGTGGGCTGCAGCCTGCTGCTTGCAGGGAGCCTTTCGTTGTGTACTGGAGAACAATGTCAACGCCACGTACCGAAAGCACTGCTGCTGCTGATGCCGACCACCGGACATCGGACGGTGATTGGAACTGAATTCGATCAGCGGTTGTGGGTAGCCTTTCGTTGTGTACTGGAGAAGACCACCACTCACCACACGGTGATTGAATAAACACCGTATGGTGAGACCGGATGGAATTCAACTTTGAAATCTTTGTTAGGGAAATCGCTTTTCACAGGCAATTGGTGATAATTTTAATGATCATAGCAACAGTTGCACATTCGTGCAATTTTCAATAGTGAAATTTTAAAAAATGATGAAGTATTAAATTTAACAGATGCGTTTTAGTATTTCTGATCGATTGTTGTTAAAATTATTGAAATTGGTCCAGGGGCAGCTGAGTTATTGACGTTCAAAATCTTTCATAATTTTGTTACATGTTCCATTTTCGGTTTTTACAAAGTCTACTCTAGTCACAGACGTAGTCCTACGTCAAAAAATGTAAAACACCCTAATTAAAAGCAGGAAAATAGCTCTAGAATGCTCAAATGAAGAGCTAGCCATACGGTGTCTGGAGCAAAGTTGCTAGAAATAATATTTTGTAGTTTTGTTTCAAATATTAGGGTGGTTCTCATATATAGCATAATTAAGCTAAGTTAGCTTAAGATACCGCATGTCTAGCTATATAGTCGGGCTATCTAGAGCTATTCTTCTGCTTTTAATTAGGGTGCCACTGAAAACTAAGTTTTTTAATTATAACTTTTTTATTTTATAGTTCTTCAGATAGTAGTGTAAGAAAGACTTTTAGAACTAATTACAGCCTACATTTGGATTCTCCCTTTGCTCAGCTGGTAAAGGCGCAGCTACAAAGCAATACCGTGCTGGAGGAGGCTGGGTACGAATCCCGGTCCGGTCTAGGAATTTTTCGTGTTGAAAAATTTCTCGACTTCCCTGGGCATAGAATATGATTGTTCTTGCCACACAATTATACCAATGCAAAAATGGTACAGGCACCGAAAGCTATCAATTAATAACTGTGAAAGTGCATCTAGAACACGAAGTTGAGAGCACGCAATATGCGATAAGCAATAGGCTTGAAATGCGAAGAAGAAGTACATTTTTGTTAAAAACAGCAACACCCTCAAATTAGCAAGAACGTAGTTGACATTTTATCCCCGCTAAATTACCATCTCGGACCACAGTGCGCATTGGTCTTTCTTTGGGTTGTTCGCTGAGTCGACGACGGTTTCGGCTATTTTCTTCGACAATCTCTGGATTGCGTGTATTTTAGCGCTTTATTTTTACGCTTTCTTCTTTCGCGGGAGTTTTCTTGTTCGGAACCGTACCATGCCACAACCGTGGCACCGCCGCGTGTGGTGAAGCGCAAAAATAGACCCCCGAACTCGTATTTAGGTGCGACACATTTCGGATAGAGTTTCCCTTTTCTGCTCGCGTGCAAGAAATTCCGCTAGTAACAGAATTTCGTGAGCATGTGTGATGTGTTATCGAGAACTTCGGAGAGTTTTAATTAGCTGGTGTTGGATCAATTGGATTTAGAATTTAGAAAGCTGCCGGGGACGGCCGTGAGCTTACGCCTGACATGAACCATCAATTAGTCGGTAGTAGCTTCTAGCTGCATTAGCGAAAAAAATGCTATAAGGTTATTTATAACTCACTCAGTTGAAGAATGCGAGATTCTCTTACAGTTTGTATTAGAGATAAACATAATCTGTTATAAATCACCGCATGTACAGATTCTTGAATTCAGCTCCCACACCTGAACCCTATCGATCGACCCATCAACCCATGAACCGGAGACCAACGACTTTACTTCCCTTCCGAAGGACACCGTGATTAGAGATTTTATGCCTCAAAAAATTCCGGCGGCGCCGACTGGAATTCAACCCAAGCCCTTTGGAGTGAGAGGCAGTCACGTTTACCACTACCCCACAGGTGCCGCTGTCATTTGTTAGCTATCGATTTTCGAGACGTATTTTTTTCCTAGATTCGATGTGAATCCTGATCCTAACCTTGATACGCCAAACCCTCAATCACTGTTCTATCGCAACGTGGTGGCCAGATTCTCCTTAAATCAAAACCATAATGCGACACATCAAAACACTTGCCAATTGGGTGAGAATTTCCTCAAAGGTTTCGGATTAAAAATCTTCCAGATGTTCATTGATCGGACTTAAAGATTTCGTAATTTTCCTGGAATTGTCGGAACTTCCCCGAACTTCACGTATCTTCTGTAATGATTTTTAAGCTTTTAAGAATTTGTATCTACTTTTCGATGCTCTCTAGATTTTCCCAAAGGTATTTCAACATTCTTGAAGTTCGTTGGACTTCCCAGAAATTAATGATTTTGTCAAGCTTCTGCATTCATGTTCCATCAGATGTCACTGCTGTTGTTTGCGGTGACATCTATCGAAAACTACTCATAATCTGTTTTACGTTAATGGGCGATCTTGGATCGATCTTTGGAAGATCGATATTTTTCGGATTTTTCGGATCGATTCTTTGTCCACGAAAAGATCGAAAAAATCGATCTCTTCTTTCGATCTTTTCGATCTTCAAAAAAAAAAATAGGGTTTAAATTTTGTAATTGTATTGACATCGAAAAAACGATTTACTCTCACCCCAGACTGCGTGGTAAATTTAGCGAACATAACGTCAACATCAGCATCGCTCCCTACAATGTCGTCACTATTTGCATTTGCGCTATTTACGAATATAGCAAATAGATACCCCAAGCGTGCGCAACCACATCTATTGTCGGTGTTCTTTAATTTCTATTCCTCGATCGTCAACCATCCGTCGGTTGCAATAAATTAAAGGAAAGTGAAGTGGAAATCGAAATTTTGCTTGTGATCCGAAATCGATGTTATCGCGTCAGTGTGATCAGGTTTTGATCAATCGTGTGTCCGTGCGTAATTAACGTGAAAATCGCGGACTCCAACGTTAGTGGAAAGTGACTGACTGGCTAACTCACATCTTCTACTGGGAAGGTGGAGTAGCAGCAGTACTTTTCGGGTGCTAAAGTGCTCCTCTGGTTTCTGTGCGCCGTTCGCGGTACGAACGGGAAGAAAAACCTCCGAATCCCGGCAAATACAGAGCCCACGGCTCGAACATTGGTTGAGCCGTGGGCTCTGTATTTGCCGGGATTCGGAGGTTTTTCTTCCCGTTCGTACCACGAACGGCGCACAGAAACCAGAGGAGCACTTTAGCACCCGAAAAGTACTGCTGCTACTCCACCTTCCCAGTAGAAGATGTGAGTTAGCCAGTCAGTCACTTTGCACTAACGTTGGAGTCCGCGATTTTCACGTTAATTACGCACGGACACACGATTGATCAAAACCTGATCACACTGACGCGATAACATCGATTTCGGATCACAAGCAAAATTTCGATTTCCACTTCACTTTCCTTTAATTTATTGCAACCGACGGATGGTTGACGATCGAGGAATAGAAATTACAGAACACCGACAATAGATGTGGTTGCGCACGCTTGGGGTTTCTCTACCTCCCTCCTGAGCTCATTGCGCTGAAAGCCTCCCTAATAAAGATAAATCAATTAATTAATTGAGCTCATTGCTCCTTATCGTCACGACAACATTTATTTGAATATTATAAAGAAAACAAAAAATTCTTGGGGTACTAACGTAAACAAGCGTATAGGCCATTCAAAAGAGAGTGAATTGGGTGACAGACAGGCGACATCTTATTCATTTTACAGGTCTTCTGCTCGATTATCTGTCAAAGTCATAGGAAAAGACTTAGACAGATAATCGATTGTTCCAATTTTGACATTTATAAATTCAGCCTCTTTAGTCCATTCTATATGCAACAGTATTGATGATCCGAAAGTGAGGATAACAATAACAAACCAACATTTGTAGCTAGAGCAATAGTGAGGCTAGCAAACTAGGCACTTGAAAATGGGATTGCGCAAGTGTAAAAGTTATAAACGTCAGAAAGGTCCAAAGATCGATACTTTGGTACCGATTTAATCAGTGGATCGATTCTAGAGCCAAATATAAGATCGATCCGTCAAGATAGATCTTTCTATGAAGATCGCTCAATCCTAGTTAATTGTTCACAGAGGACTGTGCAGTGCAAAACATGTCTGGTACCTCTAGATATGCATTTAGATTAATATTCGAAGTCCCTTCTTTTTTACACATTCGGCATACAAAATAGATCACCCCTCACAGAATTTTCCGAAGATTTTTATGAATGGGGTGGGCCAGAAAGTATCTTTTGTGCAGAATATGTAAAAAGGAGGGACTTCAAATGTTAAATTAAATGCATTTATAGAGGTACCAGACATGTTTTGTAGTATCAGGTACTCTATTTTGTAATCTGTGAAAGGGAAATCACAAATCAAGTGTCATCAAAATACATGGCATGTTGAGAGATTGAGGTCGTGAGAGCAAATTTTCTCGCTCAAATTGGAATTTTTTGGCTCTCTGGGGACTGATAGTAGAGCAGTTAAAACTGTATGGGGAAAAATTATTTTTTTTAATTGTAGCTTGTTTGACAATAATTTCCGGGAAAAAAACTAAACGACAAAGCCCCTGACGAATTTATTTAGGTTGTCGTTTACTTTTTTTTCACCTGAAAATGCACCGAAAGCGAATTATTCCCACTTCTCTCAAATGGCGACTTTTATCACTTCCTAACAGCGGAACAACGCCATCTCTGTGGAAAATGGCTTGACGATATGATTTATTGGCTGAACTTCCAGAAATTCGCTGCATTTCCCTTAATTCCACAGAACTTCTCAAATGTTCCCAAATTTCTCCTGAGTTTAATAGAACTGTTTTAAAGCTCTTTGATTTAACGGAATTTCCCTTAAAATCTCCAAATAGTTTGAACTTCTTTGTGGATTTTCCTGGAGTTCCTAAAATTT
This sequence comes from Ochlerotatus camptorhynchus, assembly GCF_037179485.1. Lineage (NCBI taxonomy): Eukaryota > Metazoa > Arthropoda > Insecta > Diptera > Culicidae > Ochlerotatus > Ochlerotatus camptorhynchus. The sequence continues at coordinate 5,041,477 of NW_027040988.1, forward strand.
ACTACATGTTCTCGGAACTTCTTTTATGATGCCACGATTATCCTAATATTCACAAATCTTCTGTGGCGTTCCCGTAATTTTTTTTTTGATTCTCGGCTCGGCACTTTTCTGCAGTTCCTGTAATTTTACTGGAACTCTTGGAACTTCTTTGAAGTTCTCTGGACTTCTGGGAAGTTCCGTGAAGTTCTGAGTTTATTTCTCTAGAGTTCTTTGTACTTCCCTGAAATTATCAGAACTTCTCTAAGATGAGTTTTGTCGTTGAGTTGAGTTCTAATTTACGCGGTTCTAAGATAGCCACTGAAGTTCTGGAAATTTTATTTAAATCCATGGAACTGCCCTGCATTTATAGGCACTAATTTTGTACGTTCATTAAACTCCCCTGAACAATTAACATTCCAAAAACTACAAGGGACAGCTCTATGGGGTTGTTTGTTAACTGCAGCAGGAGCTTGTTTTTTGTGTAGGAATAGGAATTTGAGCGGGGTTCTCTCTGTTTATACTCTTTTGCATGACGCACTTGACATAGATGGCCCACAGCGACTCACGAAAAGCTACTGATCCCGATCAATAGCGGTGCGGCTTCTTCCTCCTCATGTGGGCTGCAGCCTTTCGTTGTCTATTGGAAAACAATGTCAACGCCACGCGCCGAAAGCACCGGACGACCGGACACCACCACACACGGTGATTGAAACTGAATTCGATTAGCGGTTGTAGGCAGCCTTGATAGATAGCTGCTTGCAGGCAGCCTTTCGTTGTGTACTGGAGAAGACCACCGGATGGAATTCAACTTTGAAATCTGTGTTAGGGAAATCGCTTTTCGCAGGAAATCGGTGACAATTTTAATTAATTGAAAAATGATGAAGTCTTCAATCTAACAGATGCGTATTAGTATTTCTGATCGATTGGTGTTAATATTATTGAAATTGGTCCAGGGGCAGCTGAGTTATTAACGTTCAAAATCTTTCATAATTTTGTTACATGTTCCATCGGTTTTCACAAAGATCCCATATAGAAATCACAGACGTAGACGTAGATTTCCTTGTACTTCATTGGATTTTCCAGAAGTTTTTGGAACATCCATTTTGAATCTCGCAAAAACTAAATGCCATTTCAGACCAGATGGGCCACCGGATGAACATACGCGGTACCGTTGAAAAAGTGGTCATTTCCGGAATTTATGGATTCTTTGATAATTCTTTTCAAATGAAAAGGATTATCCATTTCTTGTTCGAAATCTGCCAAACAGTTTAAATTATATGTGTGGATCATACACGACGAATAACCATGCACATCAGATGTTCTAGGTTCTCCAAATTGTCCTGGAGTTCAGATGATGTGTTATAGTAGATTTACCAAGACTGAGACAATTTATGTAGTATCGAAATATGTCCAAACCAGATTCAATGTATCTGCACAACCTATTTCCAAGCACACCAGATGTTCTAAGATCCCCAAATCTTTCAGGAGTTCAGGTGATGTGTTCTACTACTTCATCCAAGACTGGGGCTTTGTCTGTAGTATCGAAATATGTTCAAACATATTCAAATAGACATTTTTGGATCACGAATGACCTATTGACATGTAGGGGAAACAGCCCTATTGTTGCGGTACGTTAGCAGCATTAGAAGCCTATTGTTGTGTATGGAGGTCTTCATACACAACAATAGCCTTCTAACGCTGCTAACGTACCGCAACAATAGGGCTGTTTCCCTTATACCAGATATCCTAGGACCTCCAAATTGTCCTGGATTTCAACTAGATCTACAGACATTGTCCGAGTCTTGTATAATCTAGAACTCCAGGACGATTTGGAGAACCTAGAACATCTTATATACATGGCAATAGGTCGTACAACATCCACATAGACACTTTGAATCTGTTTGGACGTAATTCGATTTTACAGATATTGTCTCAGTCATGGTTGACGTAGTAGAACACATCATCTGAACTCCATGACCATTTGGACAACCTAAAACATCTGGTATACTTGGGAATAGGTTTAACATGATTCTCACAGACACTATGAATCTGTTTGGACATTGTCCCAGTCTTGGATGATGTAGTTGAATAAATCATCTGAAATCCAGGACGGTTCTGGTGTACATGGCAATAGATCGTGCATAGAGGATGTCCCAGTCTTGGTTGACTTAGTAGAACACATCATCTGAATTCCAGGATTATTTGAAGAACCTAGAACATTTGGTATCCTTGTAAATAGGTTGTGCTTGATATATTTCGATACTACAGAAAATATCCCAGTTTTGGTTGATCTAGTAGAACCAGTTATGGCACAATCATTAGCAAATTGATATTTTTCCACTCTCATACGCTCTCAATATCACGCGTGATATTGGAGCAAAATATCATGCTTGATATTGATTTTACAAGCTCCTTGATATTGCGAGACTATTCACAACGTGTAAAAATGTATTCAGATCTGAGCGTGTATTAGCGGAGCGGAGAAAATTTTGCGTTGGAATGAGAGATACAACTATTACTTCTCTCCCTCTCGTACCTTCGCAAAATCTTGCCCTGCGCGTGAAATAGTGTTCAGAACGGAATTCGCCTTAAAGGTGTATTTTTAATTTTGCTCCGCTCCGCTAATGTACGCTTAGATCTGAATACAGTCAGGAATCCTTATTGCCGGGGTAACGGGGGCGTGAATAAGGAACCGCGAATAAGGATACGCACAGCTTATGGGATTTTCACTAATGGGGGCTGTAGCTGATTATCTCATTTGTTTCAATACATAAAGCTATACTGTCTTCGACAAAGTTGCTGTACTGGGTTAGAACAACAAGCCTGTGCCATTGGATTCAGGTTAAATTGGGAACTACGCCGCTAGAGGCGCTTCAATTTTATGCTATTTATGACGGGCGCTATAATATATGGATCATATTTCCAACATAGAATATTTCGTGATCCTGGCCATATAGAAAGTTACTGTCTTCAGCAAAGTTTTTCAGGTGACCAAGTCCTTTTGGGTGGTGGCCATATTAGTTCAGAACTCTCTCACTACGCAGCGCTAGTGTGCATGTTCAATTCCTATATAAACTGTATCTCGAGAGCCTGGCCGTATAGAAATTTGCTGTTTTCAGCAAAGTTGTGCAGGTGATCAAGTCCTTTCGGATGATGGTCATATTAGTTCAGAACACGCTCACTATGCGGCACTAGTGTGCAAGTGAATTTCCTGTATAAGCTGTATCTCGAGAACCTGGCCATATAGAAGGTTACTGTCTTGAGCAAAGTTGCTCAGGTTATCAAGTCCTTTCGGATGGTGGTCATATTATTTCAGAACTCTCACACTACGCGGCGCTAGTGTGCACATGAACTTCCTTAATATATTATGTCTCGAAAGTTTGTCCATATAAGATGTTGCTGTGCAATGTGAGAACAGGAACCGGAAAAGGGATGACGTGTAGAGGCCGGAAATCGATGGCAGATGCCATTTTGGAATCCAAGATGGCGGCCATCGGTTCAAGAAAAACTGTCAAATACCCTACAACATGGGTATTTTCGGATAGGAGATGACTTCGATTTTTGCACTCCGTTAAACATTGCTGTCCAATGTGCAGAAATTTTCGACCTCGGAGAGTTAATTTAGTTTTAACTCGATTTCTGCTGCACCAGGTGGTGGATGAAAATATCATCCATATTCACTGTAGAGCGGTCTAGGAATAAATCTGTAGTTTACGATAGAAAAAACATAACAAATCAAAGCGTTTTATTGTTTTGAGGAATTTTCCACGTTACGTTGCGATATTGCTCAGTGATACGCTATACACAATAAATTATACGCAATATTCTTGGTAAGCCTTATTTATGGAAAACATGTTTTTTTAACTAGTTCGTTTATTGGGAAGGCTCAATAGCGTTAGCTTTACGGAGCCGATAGTTCATTGTTCTTTGTTTGTAACAACATTCACTTAATTCTATGTCTAGTAGGAGTTGGGCCGAATACTCGCGACTTACTCGAGGTTAGAGAGGTACAGTGTCGAAGGATAGGATCCGGGGAGGAGCTTGGGGGCAAGGTTTCGTTGTCTCATCCGAGCGTTGTCACCAGTATGAACGGTAGTGCGGTTCTAGTTTCGTCTAGAGTTCGACCGGCTATGGTGACCATGGAAAACATGTTGCCGCCATATTGGATTCCAAAATGGCGTCTGGAATCTATATCTGGCCTCTACACGCCATCCCTTTTCGGAAATTCCCACATTGTAGGGTATTTGACAGTTTTTCTTGAAGCGATGGCCGCCATCTTGGATTTTAAAATGGCATCTGGCATCAATTTCCGGCCTCTACACATCGTTTCCTTTCCGGAAATACTCATATTGTAGAGTATTTGACAGTTTTTCTTAAACCTATGGTCGCCATCTTGGATTCCAAAATGGCATCTGACATCGATTTCCGGTCTCTACACGTCATCTCCTATCCGAAAATACCCATGTTGTTGGGTTTTGACAGTTTTTCTTGAACCGATGGCAACCATATTGGATTCCAAAATGGCGTCTGACATCGATTTTCGGCCTCTATACGTCGTTCCCTATCCGGAAATACCCATATTGTAGGGTATTTGAAAGTTTTTCATGAACTGATGGTCGCCATCTTGGATTCCAAAATGGCGCCTGATATCGATTTCTGGCCTCTACACGTCGTTCCCTTTCCGGAAATACCCGTATTATAGGGTATTTGACAGTTTTTATTGACCCGATGGCCGCCATCTTGGATTCCAAAATGACGTCTGGCATCGATTTCCGGCCTCTACACGTCGTCCCCTTTCCAAAAATATCCATATTGTAGGGTATTTGACAGTTTTTCTTGAACCGATGGCCGCCATCTTGGATTTCAAAATGGCATCTGACATCGATTTCCGGCCTCTACTCTGGCGTAGTGAGCGTGTTCTGAACTAATATGACCATCATCCGAAAAGACTTGATCACCTGCACAACTTTGCTGAAAACAGCAACTTTCTATACGGCCAGGCTTTTAAGATACAGTTTATATAGGAATTGCACATGCACACTAGCGCTGCGTAGGGAGAGAGGTCTGAACTAATATGGCCACCATCCGAAAGGACTTGGTCACCTGAAAAACTTTGCTGAAGACGGTAACTTTCTATATGGCCAGGATCACGAAATATTCTATGTTGGAAATATGATCCATATATTATAGCGCCCGTCATAAATAGCATAAAATTGAAGCGCCTCTAGCGGCGTAGTTCCCAATTTAACCTGAATCCAATGGCACAGGCTTGTTGTTCTAACCCAGTACAGCAACTTTGTCGAAGACAGTAAAGCTTTATGTATTGAAACAAATGAGATAATCAGCTACAGCCCCCATTAGTGAAAATCCCATAAGCTGTGGGTATCCTTATTCGCGGATAGCCCGGAAATAAGGATCCGGCAATAAGGGATACCGGCAATAAGGAATCCGGCAATAAGGATTCCTGACTGTACATCCTAAAGTGTAAGCTGAGAGTTTTATCGACGCAAAAATGATTCCGTTGCACCTCGTTTTCTTAGAAAGAGAGGGTATAATAATGCTATATCTATTTTTCTCTGCACCGATGACAGACACGAAGCGACTGCTGCCAGCCGTATTCGAAGTTTCGGTTGCGATCGGGTGTAAAGCCAAAAAAATGAAACTCAATCTCACCATAGCTTGGTGAGTTTTGTTAACTTGATATTCCGAACTGCGATATCACAGCTTGCAATATCAACTGCAGTTGTTTGCTTCTAGATTTTTGTCTACGAAAATCAAGCGTGATCTTGTTCTTTGGTGAGATTTGATTTTATGATATTTACCCTAGCAGCACACTTGCCACTGAACAATGGTGGCTACTTATGTGCAACTTATTTTAGTCACAATCAAGTTGCAGCAACTTATTTCAATGAAAGTGTGCTGCTTGGGTATCCAACACTGAGTAGACCACATCATTTGATCTCCCAAGATAATTTGGACAACCTAGAACATCTGGTATCCATGGCATTAGTTCGAATAGATCCGGTCACATAATCCCAAATATTTGTACGTTTTGAAATTTTAATACAAAATGAACATACCCTCAAATAAAAAAAGCGATCAAGTAATACTCTGTTAGCAGCATTTTGAATTTTTTTAATAACCTGTTTGCCAACGGGTTAAAACTTGATTTGAGTAGAGATGACCCTTTCCATATTTTTTATTATTTCTTTTATTAAACGCTAAATTATGTGAAAATTTTAAGGTTGAAACCTTTAAAAAAAATCAAGAGCCATATGTGAAAAGCTTTTTGTAAAAAAAAAACCTTTGTAGGCCCTTTTCCTTGATATAACGAAAATGTAGTAAGTTTTTAACCCTATCATGGGTTGGTGGTGATTCCATAGAATTCGATCATTAGATATGCGAAAAAGTTTCTTTTGAAAACGTACAAATTTCAATCGACATTTACTTCATTCGTACATTTTGCACGTTTCCATTCTCCCACCAAATGAAAGGATGTCGTTTCCCGTTTCCTCTCTACCGCACACCAACCAACCAAGCTCGTTCCGAACATCGGGAACAAGTTTATCGAACTTTCTCCCCTCCAAATCCCGTCGTCACATCCATCCACGACTATCGAACGGTCGGTGGCATGGTATCATATTCCCAGTTCGTGTACATACCCGTCGTAGCACTCAACTGACAGCATCAACAACAAAAACAACATCAACGACGACGACGACGACGACACCGGAAGCAGATAGACCGAACCTTTGAAAACGGGACCTGCAGTCACCAGGAGAGGATTGACAGGAATCGCAGCAGCAAAAGAGAGGTGTCATGCGCACTCGGATGGCACTTGAAGCTCCGTGCAAAACCAGGAATCGGACGGGAATGGGACGCGCTTTCGCTCCTTCCTGGATACATACCCACACACACACATACATAAAATACAAAAGTGCGCACAATAGCACCAGGAATGATGGCACCGCGGCGCTTCGCGAACAGGAAGTGGAAAACAGAATCCTGTCTTCCTGTTATCATCATGCGACAGCGAAAGCGCTTTTCGCGATGAGTGTCGCGCGAAAATGGGAACGAACCTCATCCCCACCAGGATCCCTCTCCATTGTTCGTTGGTTGTGTGTGTGTGTTGGTTGCGGTAAGTGGGAATTCGGGAGGGGAGAAGGTTGATTCCGGGAGAGTGGGAAACATCCAGGTTATGACTTTTTAAGTGCTGTTATGTGAAATTGCGCGATGGAATTCGGTCTTCTCTAGTTGAGGGAGGAAAAGTTGCCACGGACGGGCCAGGAGGACGACGAATGACACTTTTGGATGAGTGCCAAGTAGTTCAACGAGGTGTTTTGTTGGAAAAGGTGATTGTTTCGGGTGAGGTACACGAATCAATATTTGTACAGCATGTCCGGGAGCGGGTGGTTTTCCGCAATTAATTTGAAATGAATTCATAGTGCTAATAAATTGTGATTTATTCAATGGGTTTTGTCTGTTTTCATGTTTTCCGAATGAATGGAGATAAATATGTGAGTGCAATAAATTGTGCAGCAACTGTTTCTGAGATCCATTCTACTGATTTTTCGTGAATCAGGATGGAGCAATGCCAAGTCATATAATACCGCAAAATCAAATCGAATCTCAGACTCGACCTTCTCCTATTTCTAAGAAACGTTGGAAAATTCAAGCACAACTTTTTAAATCGATACGTCAGCTTTTGTAAGCAATGGCTTCGATCTTTTCTTTGTCGTAACAAATAGCTCACGCAAACTAACACTACCATCTGGTAGGGGAAATTTTGATGGAACTCAGCCATTTTGGCTCTGGTTTTGATTTTCAAAATGGCGGATTCGATATTACTTAAGAACTCACAGCACGAAAATGTTAAATAGGGGAAATGGATGTAATGTCGGCCTGAATGCTCCTAATTTGGGCCCATACATAAATTCAGCAATCGACTAAATTTTTAATAGAGACCAAAAATATCCATTAGTACCGTCCCAATGCCGCGTTCATCTAGATAAAATTGATAAATAGCAGATTTTTAGCAATGGGCCCAATCTTAGATCCATAGGCCAACATTAGAGCCATTTCCCCTATAATCGAAATGGCTTTTGAGACTAGAGGTGGTAAATGACATAAAAATTGATTTTCTAAAAGCAAATAAAACACAAAATATAATTTTCGATCTGATTTCCCTCCTATTAAGCACAACCCTCACATTACTTCTCAAATGATTTTAGGAATGGGTTTGAATTACTTATCTTTCCATATGTAACGTTGGATTTTATAAACAATAACAATTTTTTTTTGCTAAAAATATTAATCTGCTTCTTGACTCCAAATTTGTCCTATGAGTTTCGATTCAGTCCAAACGCATTGAAACCCTTTAGATCTTCACATACAGTAATGACCCAATTTTGTCAACCTCTCCAATCATCAGACTTTTATCTTTCAATAATTTCACATAACCGTAATTCTAAATGTATCTCATTCATCTTCAAGCTGAATGTTTAAGGTATACTTTGGTGCACTAAAACCACTGAACCACGTAGATCATTTAAAATTGTTTTCAAAAAGGGTGCTGACAAAACAGGGACACTACCGTATACCGATCAAGGTATGTGCCGAAACACATCGTGGCACACTGATGAACACATCGTGGCACACGATAAAATGGTATCACTGTTTTGTGTTGACATTTTGCCAATCGTTGCTAAGGTTTACTTCTTAGTTTATTTCAAAGTAAGGGGAAAGGAATTTTATTGCCAGTGCTATTTTCCAGCGAAATTGTCGCCAATCATAATAAGAGATTGTATAATTGACGAGACTCTCTTTGTCATTATGCTTTCTGGGGGATGTACCTCTACAGAGAGTCCATCCGGCTTTTGAGAGATGTCCATAGTTTTAGGGAAGTCCATACAAACTAGTCAGAGTCACCAAGCCCGCAGAATAGGCCAGAATTAACTAGAATTAAGTATTAACACGATGGCCATATGATCCGGACCGAGAGTCAATTGTATGGTTAAGGAGCATGGCAGCGATAATATACGCTGTCAACAACACCATGGTGCCGAACGATCCTACCATTCTTCAGAAGGAATCGCAGCTGTTTCTCCCGCAGAACATCCTGGTACGATTGATGGTTCACCAATCAGTCAGCCGTACAGCTCATTCTATGGACTGAACTTGGATTCGATTGACTGTGGAGGTCTCTTTACGCTCTTTCGCAACTGTTCGTATCTCCGATGGCTACAGCAACATTAAGAAAGATGCTGCTAACAGAATTGTGAAGGTAACCACACTGGAGGTAACAGAGCCAATCTGAATCGCGGTCTTAATGAACGCAATCGAAACCGGCAGCAGTTTCAATAAATCTACTACTACCGCCGGTGGGTATTTTAGGTTTAGAGTCCTTCCTATTTTTCAGATTGCAGCATGATGATATTGCAGACGAGATTCATCTTCCACTGCCGGTTGGGTACTTGGTTTTGGCAAACGTCTGCCAGAATGACACACGTTAGAGAACTGTCTTCTCCTGGATGGACAGCTTCTGCCATGAGTCACCCTTCTCCTTCTCGCGGAGAGGCTAATCTTCGAGTGCCACTTCCTTGAAGCGGATCACCGGCAACCAGCTCGTTGAATATTAGCACGATTTTTTCCGTCCTTGACTTGAAAATGTAAACACACAATTTCAAAAGTCATAAGTGCAGGGTTGCCAAACTCATGGGTTACTGAGACTGATAGCTTGATTGCCACACTTCGGCATGTTCAGCAAAACGCTTGACCTAGCTTTCGGCACAGATAAAGTAGTCGGCACATATTGGGATGTGCAGAGTTAAATACCCCCTGTTTAGGAGGGATTAAGCTGATAAGAGTTTCACCTCTGAAAAGTACAAATCAGTTTCCATACATAGTACAAGTACAAACAAATTTGGCGATTGCCCTTACCCCTTAAATGGTGTCCATTGAAATCCAATTTTTCAATTCCCGGTTTCTTCCCGGTTATTTGAAAAAAAAGCCCAAACATCCAAAAGGCGTTCAAAAATAACCGTTTATGGATAACCATATTTTTTCATCAGAATTGCTTTACAATACGTCTGCTAATAATATAAGAGTAACATTATTTATTTATTTTATTTATTTATTTGTCGTCAATCAGTGTAGACCGTTTTACAATAGTGCTGTTGCCTTACATGCTATTTTAAAACATACGATTTATTTGAAATTGTCAGTAAATGTAGACTGCATATACAAATATCTAAAAAATAAAAATTGTTTTAAACTTAACGAGATGAAATCCTAGCAGTTAGTGTTCTCCTTACCGTATCTTTAGACATCGTTAGATCTATATGCTCACAATAATTATTATACACTCTCATCATTCTATTAATTGGTCCATTTTTACCATAATTCGTTCTGTGAGGTGACAGTTGAAATACATTTCGAGTTCTTAACATGCGTGATGGTACGTAAAAATTTAATCTTGCTAATATTTTTTCTGAATTTACGCGTTGTGAGATAATATCATTGACAAAGGAAATCATGGAAATTTCTCTTCGTTTCTTAAGTGTTTCAATGTTTATCAACATGCAACGGGACTCATAAGAAGGAAGGGGAAAAGAGGTCCAGCCTAGTTTCCTAAGAGCAAATAACAAAAACTGTTTTTGAACTGATTCCATACGATTTATATAAGTTTCATGGTATGGATCCCAAACCACACTGCAATATTCGAGAATTGATCTCACGTAAGCGTAGCACGTTGATGATCTAGATCTCCAAAATCTTATGAAATCATGACTTCGGAAGCTTACCGACTTAATTACTGTCATTCATCGAAGGTACAGTAGTAGCACTTCCCCAACCCGTGTCCCCTCGAAATAAATTGGTACGCCCCTCGCGCGCCGCTAGCACGCCTCTAGTGTTGGGAATTGAAAATCTTTGACAGTGGTTTGTTTACACTTCTATAGAGAACAACTGGTGCAAGTTTGATCAAAGTAGTCGAACGCGTTCAGAAATAACGTCAGATGGACCTCGAAAAAAAAAATATTGTACACAAACACCTGGAAGATCCGGAGTGGTCCGGTTCCAAGCTGGCTAAAGTGCTGAAGGTGCCGAAAACAACAGTTTGTCGGGTGCTCAAAACCTACAAGGAAACCCTGAGTGTGGAAAGGAATCAGTGGACCTACGAAAAAACTAGAACCAGGGACCGTCAGTTGCGCAGCAAAGTGTTGAGGTGCGTTTAAGCCAACCCCGGTCTTTCGATCCGAGATGTGGCCAGAAGGTACAACGCCAACTTTCAAACGGTGCGGAACATCCTTGCCAGGGAAGGATACGGGTCGTACAAAGCCAGTAAACATCCGAACCGGAACATGAAGCAGAATTCCGTGGCCGAAAAGCGTGCAAGGATCTTGTACGACCGTGTTTTGACGAAACATAAGTGCTGCACTTTGATCGATGACAAAACATTCGTCAAACACGATTTTAAGCAGCTTCCCGGTCAAAAGTTTTACATCGCGACTGGACGTGGGGATGTGCCGGGAAGATTCAAGTTCGTGTTTGCCAACAAGGTCATGATTTGGCAAGCGATTTGTAGTTGTGGCCTGAAAACGGAACCATTCGTCACATCCTCGACGATGACATCCCAAATTTACATCGAAGAAGCCTGAAAAAGCGTGTATTGTCATTCATCCGCAAGCATATGGGAAAAGTCATCTTTTGGCCCGATTCGGCCAGCTGCCATCAATCCATGGTGGTTCTGGAGTGGTATGCTGCCAACAAGGTCGATTTTGTCCCCAAGCTAGTGAATCATCCGAATTGCCCGGAATTTCGACCAATCGAAAAATACTGGGCAATTTCAAAGCAGCGACCTCGACAAAGCAGAGGGGCAGTCAAGGACAATCCAGCAAATGCGGGCAAAATGGAAGAAATGCGCTGATTGCGTGTTCGTTTCCATCAAGCTGAAATTTTCACAGGAGGTGTTTGTAATAACTTCTACTTGAAGAAAAATATTTCATGCCAATCTGACGTTTGTTGTTAGAGATAGAGCGATTTTCTCGTTTTTTTTTTTTCGGGATACCCGTCACCAACTGGGGAGTTTGGTAAAAATAGATGATCAACCCGATGCGTACCTTCCTCAAAGTTGTCCTTGCTTGCTTTCTACTCTCTATTTACAATTTTCACACTGTCGTACTCTAACGGAACTATCAACTCCCTACTTTCATCTCCTCATCTATCGTATAAAAATGACCACTAAGACCAGACTAATTATTTGAAATTAGCATCTTCAACTATGAATTCGTATTAAATCAAAGAGTCTTATGTATTCTTTAACCCTCCGTTACTCGCGCTGTTGTACGTTGTACAACACACATGAGTTTTCAATTGCCATTTTGTTGCTGAGTTACCAATCGATCTGAAACCAACGAGTATTCCTCAAAAAACTTGTTTTGATCAAACAAGCTAACCTTTGATTACAGTAAACACCTAAAAATGCGGATAATAGGGAAAATGTAAATGGAAACCGCGTAAACTGCATCCATACTACGTGGGATTTGACTTAATTAATTACAACATGGAATATATCGAGATCCTGACCAGATAGAAAGTGACTGTCTCCAACAAAGTTGTTCAGGAGATCATAGCCTTGTCGCTGGCGGACAGTAGTTCTGAATTTTCTCTCTACGTAGCGCTAGTATACACGTGAAATTCTCGCATGTGGCTTGTTTCGAGATCCTGACCAGATAGAAAGGTACTGTCTTTAACAAAGTTTTTCAGGAGGTCAAAGCCTATTGCTTGGTGCTCAATAGTTCAGAGTTTTCTCACTACGCGACGTTAGTATAAACGTGAAATTCTCATATAAAATATCTCGAGTTCCCAACCAGATAGAAATGTACTGTCTTGGATATAGTTGTTCAGGAGGTCAAGGCTTTTTCGCAGATGGACAGGAGTTCAAAGTTTTCTCAATATGCATGTGAAACTCTTGCATATAAAATATCTCTAGATCATGACCAGACAGAAAGTAAATGTATTCGGCAAAGTTTTTCAGGTAGTCAAGATCTTTTTGTTGGGTGACAATAGTTCATAATTTTCTCACTATGCGGTGCTAGTATACACGTGCCTTTCGTTCGAGATCTTGATCAGCTAGAAAGTTACTGTCTTCGGCAAAGTTGTTTAGGGGGTCAAGACTTTTTGGCTGGTAAACAGTAGTTAAGAATTTTCTCACCACGTGGCGTTAGTATAAATGTACACTTCTCGCATATGCTATTTTATATGCGAGAATTTTACATGTATACTAGCACCATGAAGTGAGAAAATTCTGAATTACTGTTCACCAGCCAAAATACCTTGACCTCCTGAACAACATTGTCGTAGACAGTAACTTTATATCTGATCAGGATCTCGAGATATAGTAAATGCGAGCAGTGTACATGTATACTAACGCCAGGTGGTGAGAAAATTCTTCACTACTGGTTACCAGCCAAAAAGGCTTTGACCTCCTGAACAACTTTGTCCAAGACAGTAACTTTCTATCTGGTCAGGATCTCGAAACAAGTCACATTCAAGAATTTCACGTGTATTCTAGCGCTACGTAGTGAGAAAATTTTGAACTAGTGGAACTAGTAGAAATCTATCTGATCAGAATCTCGAGATATTTTACATGTGACAGTAATTTTCGACCTGTTCAGAATCTCGACCTTAGCATATGGGAGAATTGTACACGTTTACTAGCGCCACGTGGTGAGAAAATTCTGGGCTACTGTCCACCAGCCAAAAAGTCTTGACCCCTTGAACAAGTTTGCCGAAAACAGTAACTATTTATCTGCTCAGGATCTCGAGCTATTGTATATGCGAGAATTGTATGTGTATATACTAACACCAAGTAGTGAGCAAAAAGGCTATGATCTCCTGAACAGCTTTGTCTAAGACAGTAACTTTCTATCTGGTCAGGATTTCGAAATATTTTATATCAGAAATTCATGTGTATACTAGCGTCGCGTAGTGAGAAAATTTTGAACTATTATGCACCAAGAAATAGGCTTTGATCTCATCAAAAACTTTGTCGACGACAGTAACTTTCTATCTGGTCATGATCTCGAGATATATCACATGCGATAATTTCACATGTATTCTAGCGCTGCGTAGTGAGAAAATTATGAACTACTCTCCACCAGCAAAAAGGTTATGATCTCTAGAACAGCTTTACCCAAGACAGTAACATTCTAGCTGGTCAGGATCTCGAGATTTTCCATGTTGTAACCAATTCAGTCAAATCCCATATAGAACGTACATCGTTTACGCGGTTTCCATTCACATTTTCTCTATTCTCCCCATTTTTTGGGGGTTAACTGTCATAAAAGTTTAACTTGTTTAGTTAAAAACAAGTTTTTTTAAGGAATACCCGTTGGTTTCATATCGATTGGTAGCTCGGCTGCAAAATGGCAATGAAAAACTCACACTGTTGTACAAAGTACAACGCACGAGTACTCGTGTTACAAAAGTTGGCACGAGTAACGGAGGGTTAATGGATAGTGCGAATAAGGGCGTGATGGTTTGTACCTGTTGTGGACATAAGTACATCCTTTTCTTTAAACATGCTGAGGACGCCTTGTCTTGCCTCAAAAGTTATCCTTTTTAAAGTACTGATCTTCAGAACATAAAGGACACCATTACGGACCATTGGATTTTATCAAATTATTCTATTTTTTCCCTTGATTTGTTTTCCGTCGATCTTGTTTTCCGTGCTGAGCACCAATGCTACCGACGCCAGGGAGGCAGCTCCCACACCTGGACCCTACCTATCGACCCATCAACTCATAAACTCATGAACCGGGGACCAACGGCTTTACTTCCCTTTACGAAGGAAGGTGTGATCAGAGATGTTATGCTTCAGAACATCCCGGTGGCGCCGACTGGGATTGAACCCAGGCCTGCTGGGGCAGGAGGTAATCACGCTTACCACTACACCACCGGCGCCGCTTGAATTAAAACATTTAGAATGACAGAATTTTTCTAAACATGTGAATGATTGCCACACAATTATGCAAAGTTTTATGCAAATCGGAGGAGGTCAAGTTTTTTTTCAATTAGTCATTCGCCGTGCAATTGAATCTTTTGGAAATCCTCATTCATCCTCCATCCTCGGTCATCTGACCTTCTAGGAAGTGTAATTTTCAAACAGCCGAATATAGTAAATGTTTCTGCTCTTCAGGCACTAGTACTCCACCTTAAGGCAGCGACATAAATAAATGCTGGTTTTATCATGATTTGACTGCCTGCCGGGTTCGAACAATAAAAATGGATGAATAATACACTTTTCTGAATACCTGGAACTCGTCTAGAATATTTTAATGACTCGATGTTTTACGACTGTTGAAAGCAATGCTGCATTTGGTTACCTGAAAAGAAAGAGAACAAAAAAAAAGTTATTACTTTTGAATTTTCCAACAGTGCTGACTGACATAGCGAATGCAGTAGAAACCGAAAAGAACCCTGATTTCCACCATTAAGGTGCACTTTTATGAGCGATTTAATGTTTTTCAATGTTGACTTCAAAAACGATAAAAACAGCCGATTTTCGAAGTTGTTCTGATGGCTTCCAAAAGCAACATGAAGCTTAAGGCTTGATCTCGGCTGATGATTTTACCCTCCATGTATGAGAGAAGGATAACAATTTCAAAAACTAATAATCCACCCCATAAATAACCATCAAGCAGCTCCACCACGCGTACAGTTACAGTTACAGCTCAATTTCAATCATCCCGCCGCGGGAGGGATCCTCCCAGCATCAGCAGTTTGTCATACTGAACTGCCGAGGCCGACCGACCATCGCGATTCGTTTCAGCCTCCCAGGCGGGGTTTCCGACATGTCATCCTCTTTTGCTTCGCCACAGCCAGCACAAAAGGGCCCAACAAACTTCCAATCCCTACGGGTTTCGTTTTCAACCATAACAGAGGAGATCAGTGCTCCGTTCCATTCATCACAGCATCCGACGACGATGGAGCGCTGCAACGTGGAAGAAAAGCGAAAATAATCGATTTTTGCTCTTTTGTCTGCTGATGGTGATGCCCTGCTGTGTGTGTGTGTGGTGACTTAAAACAGATCACCCAAACCGACAGTCAGCAGTGGGGGCAGATGCGTTCCGACGAGCGAGTCAGTTCCCCAAATATCCCTGAAAATCGATCCCTCGAGATTGGAAACAAGTTTGAGAAGAATGATCGAGAGGACGTTTTGAAAAATTTCCTTATTTGTCACCGGATCCCAGTTGTTTCATAAGTGTTGAAGGCATCAAGGGACCAGGGACGAACGCATTCTGGTGCATTCTCTTCGATTTTTTTTTTCGTTTCGCAATCTGAAAAGTCATTCTTTCAAATTATTTTTACATTTTATACCATTCCCAATCGTGTGTTCCCTGAATCAGTCACTCTCGCTTCAGCGGAGGTACCTATCAGTTCTGCAGCATCATCTTCTTGCCTCACCATCTGACCCCCCCCCCCGCTCACGCGCCCATCAATCGAAACCGAGACCGAGAAGGAAGAAAAATGCAGTCCATTGGTCTTCTATGCTGGGGTTTATTTTTTTCCTCTCGTTCGAGTCGTCGCGGAGAATCTCATGCGTGCTTTTTTTTCGAAACGATCACAAAAAAATGTTCACTCGAACTCAACTCACCACACTAGGAATGCCTCATCATCGGCGCAGAGTTGGTAGTTACCGTAGTCGTCATCGTCGTCGTCTTGGTCTCTGAGTGTCGCGTTCGGTGTTAATTCCTGCCTGATGATTGTTATTATTTTTATTGTTATTGCTTTAACCTCCTCCCCTTTCTCAGACCTTCTACTACTGATGTTGTTACTACACACAAGAACGAATCTTTTTCATGTTTCTGCCGTTTTTACTCGGTGTATTTATTTTTACGATTATTACATGCATACATACACACACACGCACACATTCGAACAGTATTTCCTTCCATTCTCGAGCGATGCCGAGTCGGAGAAGTTAATCTAGGTTAAGATTAAAACCAGAATTCGAGACTTGGAGAGAGCGAGGCCCGTCCGTCGCACCACTCGACGCACTCCGCGATCCGATCCGAATGTGCGGTGCATCTCGGTAAGAAGTTGAAAGATTTGAGCACAACTGTATGACTAGCGTGGGTTTTGCTGCTACGATCAGCTTACCAGCCAGCCCCAGATTACGTGAAGCTCGAACGTGGTCGTGTTTGTCTAAACTATTAAACGAGGGCCATTAGTTAGTGGGTCGGTTCATGAGATAAGGGGCCAACCTGTAACCGAAATCAAGGCTGCCTGCACTGCGTTCGATTGTGAGTGGGATGACTACGGTTTGATGTTTGATCCTACAACTGAGAGGGTGCTCCAAGCGCACATAAATTAGCATGTGGTGCCATTTCTAAGGCCTCATCAAGTGAAATAGTTGGAAGATGCTAAGGTAAGCTATACATGTCCAACAGGGTCGAGTTTACGGTCGGGTAGATTCACCGATTTAGTCAATCATTTTGAACCGATCTTTTGAATCGATTAAATTTTCAAAATAACACATGTTTCAAATATAACGGATCATAGGAAAGTTGGTGCAGATTAACTCCAAGTTCAGTCTAAAGTTGATATTACGTTACATAAGCTATCTTGTTATGACATTTCACTTATAATAGTCGTTTAGTGTGATGATTCATATCATTTAGAAATAAATTGTGTAGTACGTACGCAGTAAAAGTTATGAGTGTAACATACATTTTTTTTTGCGTTTAAACCACTGCGAACATTAAGCTGATCTATTGTGGTATACCCCTGTTTAGTATCGCATCTGTTCAGGACGACGAGTTACCATTTAGGGTAACTGCCGTTGTTGCCTGATAATGCGGAGTACCCCAATCTGGTATGATTCATAGAATGAATTCAACCACCATTTTGGGATTTTTAACCAAATCTCAGAAGGACTTAGTATGCTTTTGTTGAAATATTGTCTTCTGCGCACGAATAGTGCCGAACATTCGCAGAACAAATGTTGAGAGGTCTCTGTCTCACAGTCACAAAACCTACAGACATGTGTTTGACTTCGATTTATCTTTTTCAAATGATATCTAACGGGACAGTGTCCCGTAAGTAGCCCAATAAGTATGTTTAGTGATTTTTTATTTAAATTTAGTATTTTTTTCCGTAATTCCTTTGTTTGGAGTAATAAACAATTTGGATTGCCTTGAAGTATTCGTAGCAGCCCAATTTGACTGTATCATATTGTCTTCCCATTTTTTCATTTCCATTTGTATTACACATTTAGTACCCCACAGAAAGGTTCTGGTCCTATAAATTGTCGATAATTCCGTTTTCGACAAATATATGCACACTCTAAGATAGCGTAAATTTCTGCAAGAAAAACAGTTGTCCATCTTCCCATTGGTATTGAAACGTTAAGCCCCGGGCCTGTGATCCCAGCTCCAGTGCTATCATTCATTTTTGAACCATCTGTGTAGAAAATTATTGATCCTGGTGGAATTATTGGCCCTCCTAATTCCCATATTTCGCGGTTAGCATCAACTACTTTATACGGTATATCTAGGTTTAACCTTTTTTTTCATCCAATCTTCGTTCATTACTACTAATGGATTAATGAGAAAATCTTTCAGTATACTAAGGTGCCCTGAAAGATTGCCTTCAAGATAGACGTTTGTTCTGCGTAGCCTTAGTGCACTCTTTCCAGCTTCCATTTTCACGTATTGATGCAGTGGGAGCATATTGAGAGCTGCCTCCATGGCCTTTGATGGTGTGCTGTGCATTGCTCCTGTTATGGCCATGCAGGCCAAACGTTGAAATTTTTCTAGCTTTTTCTGGGTCACGCTTTGCTTTGTTTTAGGCCACCAAACCAATGAAGCGTATACTATTCTAGGTCATTTTTTTCCAAATGTTTTTTTACTAACCCAGAGAGCATTCGTGGCTTTTATTATTACCTGCTCTAAGTGTAAGTTCCAATTAAGTTTATCATCTAGAATGACGCCCAGGTACTTTACGTTTGACGAGTATTTTATAATAGATCCATTAATTGACAAACTTTTGAGTGTTACTTGTCTTCTGCGAGTGAACTGTTTTGGATGGGTTTATATTTAACCCTTCATTTTGGAACCACTGAAATGTGCAGTTCAATGCAGATTGCATTCTATCTGTGATGATGTGATCAAATTTTCCACGAACTACTACGACCACGTCATCAGCAAACCCGATAACTTCGAAGCTTTCTTCCACTAGTTTATTGAGAAGATCATCAACAACAAGTGACCATAATAAGGGTGACAATACACCTCCTACTGGTCTTTATTGTTATTGATGATTCTCCCAAGTCTGCCGATACTTCTTTATTATTCAGCATTTTCATAATCCAAATTATAATGCAAGGATCAACGTTCCTTTTTTCCATTGAGTTTTTTATAGATTTGTAAGATGTATTATCAAAAGCGCCCTCTACATCGAGGAATGCTACGAGAGCAATCTCTTTTTTGTCAAGAGTATTTTCCACTTTTGTAACCAGTTTATGTAAAGCTGTGACTGTAGATTTGTTTGATTGATAAGCAAATTGAGACCTGTTAAGAGGGCTCGTTTGCAAATATTTTGATTTTATATACTCGTCTATTATCTTTTCCATGATTTTAAGCATGGTAGATGTAAGATTTATTGGTCTGAACGATTTTGGATTTGTTTTGCCTCTTTTGCCTGCTTTAGGAATAAAGACCAGTGATGCAAAATATCATGACACTCACGTGACACTCGTCTTCGCACCAACCGACAATCGCTGACAGATCGTTTTGTCACGCAGTGAGAGTTAGAGCCATGGGAAACAACAATCACCAGTAATGGTCGCTGCTCACAAGCGAAACGCTACACTCGCTGCTGATGAAAAGCACAACGAAAACAGTGAAGACTTCTGCAGTACGATCATGAGAAAAAGCGAAACGACAGAAGAAAATGAAAACAATGCCTACGCATTCCAAGTTCGTCTCGGCAGGTGCGACTGTGTGAGTTACAAACAAAGCAGGCAACATGAAACGGAAGCTATTGGGATTACTCACCAACACACTCAAATAAGCAAGCAAAGCAGCAACTGCTTCAAAACGAGCACAGATGAGTGTCGTGATTGTCGGGTCGGGCCGATATCGATTCTGTGTGGTTTCACCAGTTTTAGAGAATAGCCTCTCTTGCAGAGCGAGACGTGGGACATTCTCGTTTGAAAGACAGAAGTAGAAGAGAATTCGAAGTACACTCAAAATAATCGACACGTTGTTGTTAAGTGAAAAATCTCGTAGGGTATCTCTTTTTCCTTTGCTGTCAATTTTACGTGGCCCAAGTAAACTCTACATGATACCACTTATATGTGAACCAAAAGTCCTTTCGAAATCGTCCGATTTTTAAGTGAAGTTTACGTGAATTACACAGATTCTATGTTCGTTTCGCGTAAACCCTAAGTGATTTTCACGTCTGAAAAAATAATAGTGCTATACAATATGGCCCTAGTTCATTGTGCATGTTTTTTTTTTTTCCTTTGGTTTGTTTTTTTCCATTGATCTTGTTTTCCGTGCTGAGCACCAATGCTACCGACGTGCCAGGAAGGCAGCTCCCACACCTGGACCCTACCTATCGACCCATCAACTCATGAACCGGGGACCAACGGCTTTACTTCCCATCCGAAGGAAGGCGTGATCAGAGATGTTATGCCTCAGAACATCCCGGCGGCGCCGACTGGGATTGAACCCAGGCCTGCTGGGGTGAGAGGTAATCACGCTTACCACTACACCACCGGCGCCGTTTAATTGTGCATGTTTACATGCCATTGAAATCCAGATTGGTTTGGTCCTTACTGAGACCATTTCGAGTTGTAAGTATAATTAATTAAAGTTTTACATGGAGATTAATTTAGTTTTAGTATGACGACACGGACCATCATGTATGGACTTTAAATCAAGTGGAAGTTATAAGTCGATGCATTTTTGTTAGTGTTCCTGTTCCCGATCCTTGTCTCTGTCGAATTTTATTTCATTATATGTTTAATGCCAATGTGTTTTTCAGGGCTGTTACAAGATTTTCTAAATTTGATCCGCGAAATCCGCGATTTCTCAAAAGAAATCCGCGACTTCAAATACTAAACCGCGACAAAAAAAAACCGTTTTCATTGCTTAAAAATAGCATTTGTATACTACTACATGGCATTTCAAGCTTATTGCTTATAGCATATTAGATTTTTGCCTGCTCTCAACTTAGTGTTCTTTGAAGCACTTTCATATTTTAATTGAGAGCTTTCTATGCCTGTACCATCCTATGCCCAAGGAAGTAGAGAAATTTTCCAACCCGAAAAATTAATAGACCGGACGGGAATCGAACTCAGTTCGCCTCCAGCATGGACTTGCGCCTTTACCGACTGAGCTAAAGGAGTATCGTTTGTAACTTTTTGCTCGGGCACTCGCGAAATTACCAAAGCCCACCAGGGAGTAAGCATTGCTTGGCTACTATGATCAATCTTTGTTTACTAACCACTCTATTCAATTGGTGCCACACACTTATTAATAAATGAAATAAAAAAAGCTTAAAAAGTATGCAATTTCCCGCTTAACCTTATTGAGTCCGAGTCATGGTTACTTCGGCAGTAGTCATGTATTTCGAATTTAAATAATCACTTTTCAGTATTAAATTTTATTCTTTTAGAATATTAATAGGAGAAATGTCGGCTTCAGCAAAGTCCTAGAGCACTCAAATTTGGCCAAAAGATGCTATGAAACACAATGCATCCACATGGCAAAATTGAGCTCTCATTGATGTTGTTTACCCCTCCCCCTGACGAAAGAATAAGGTATTGCCGAAGCCGTCATTTGCCCTATATAATCAAAAATGTTTAAAATTTATTCAAATGATTAAAAGTTATTTTTTCAATTAAATCAACTATGACTAAATTGGGTTTAATATCAGATGATTATTTTTAGCAAGAGATAATAATTTTTTAATAATTTGATATGATGAAAGTCAGTCAGTTCTAACCGGTCATGCAACATTTTTGATTGCTAATGAATACCCGAGCAAAATGAGGGTAAGGAATGTTTTTTCAACCTACCTTGCCAATTTTTGATGCAAATGTGGGCTACTTTTACCTCCTTTTGGGTGTAACACGAATTACCAGTCACCCTGTATAAAATTTATCAACCCGGTTGTAAAAATGTACCGCTAAATTTCTAAAGAATTGAAATTGTACGAATCACCCATAAACATATTGCAAATGATCCATAAAACGTTCTGCAATGAACCAGAAACAAGCGAAATTGATCCAAAGAAAATTGAATCCTTGGAAAACTACTGTATTATTGCGTAGCTACTCAGATTTACTGTCCTGCCCGTGTTATTTTGACGTATGATTACGTCTTTCTGCAACATATTGGAGGTGCAATTTCGAAAAACCAAAATCGACCGCATTACGAAAAGTGGCCGGGTTTTGACCACACATAACTCTGTCAATAACGGATGCTGTTGAATTTAGTTCAACGGGAGGTTTCCAAAACTATTATTCTCCGGTACGGAAATGAAACAAGCAATTTGATCCGTTGTTGGGGAGAATATAATTTTCCTGGTGTGGAAGCAGCAATCATTGTTTACATTAGTGTTTTATGTAGTTAGGGTTTATATAATTTAAGAAAGAATTGTTCGCAATGGGAAATTCAAGTATTCATTGAGGAATAGCTTTACAACTGCTACATTCCATCATTATAGATCGCATCTTATCTTAGGTTTAGTTCTAGATTATAAGCTCAAAACTACTTACGTTTAGTCTCCCTATGTAAGTTTTCCGGCTATTGTTCAAGGCTCTAGTAGCAGGATCTAGCAATAAGTACAATCGTGTTAACTTTAGAAGAAATATTGTAGTTTTTCCATAATTCTTACCAGTTTTAGGCTTATATTTTAGATTTCAGGTTAGGTGGATAGGTGCAATGCTCGGTTTATAGTTTTTAGGGGCTAACTAGTAAATTTAAGTTATTTTTAAGCATTTCATTAACAGCAATAATATTACCTAGGATCACTTAACAAAATTCACTTTTTTACTATTTTCTAGTTTATAAGGGCATATAATTTTAAGAATTTGCAAAAAAAATGCAACTCACGCAAATACTTCCTTGTTTTGTCTTTCTACTCACCAGTGTGACAGAGCATCAAACCTGTCACTCCGCAGTGTTTGGAACGGCCACAGGGGTGCGCCGTACGGTGCTGTCGGTTGGAAGCAAGGTGCATAGTGTTGAAGGTGTGCGCGCTGGCCATGCAGGCCAACAGATGCATTTTAATTCTAAACAAGCGATTGGAAATTTATCTACGAATCTGCTAAAATAAACACTTTTTTACACAAATGTCCAACAGTTGCAATGGTGATCAAAATTGCAATTCATCCACTGTCTCACTGAACGGTGCTTATTCAATCACCGTAAAATGCAACTAACATTCAATGTTTTACATTTTTGGTTTGTGTGTAGTCAAAACTCTCGTCAAAACTCGCTTGGAAATTTTCTCTGAAATACTTTGGTGTTATCTTTAGTTTTAAACTAAAAAAACTGCTTTTGAATTCCCGAAAATTTATTACGATCCCTTCGCCTTAAGGATTGTTAAACAATTCACTAAGTTGATATTAGAACCTTGTAAAAGTGGATCATTGGTTGAGTATGGGATTCGATTACTGGACCTTGGCATGATGGATTTGTAACTTGCTAACTACACTTATTTCGTACGATGATTAAGTTAGGCTATGATGTTCTCGTCAATGGCAGGAAAATCATATTCTAGAGCATATGCGTTTGGTTTGTCATAAAGATGTTATGAAAAGTACCATATCTGAAATATAATTTCAACTGACAACCTACACTTTTTCAGTTGAACTACAGCCGATTTGAAATCTTTCCATGTTTTGTTGTGGTATTGTAAAAGTAAGATGCATATTTATATAACTTTTAAAGATCAAAGCCAAAAATTATCATCTTGGAGGATGAAAAAATCTGGGAAGTAGCAAGAAAAAATTCTAATTTAAAAGATGTTTTGTGTGTTACTTCCCAAGTAACATTTTAAGTTTTATGAAATACTACAAAGCAACTATAAAACAACATTCATAAAACCCTGGTCAAGGCTATTTTGTAATTAATGCATCCACCAAAACCTTATTAAGACTAGAATATCTCTAGTTGGACCACCTTGGAGAAGGTTCTGAAGGGTGTATTCTCGAAGCTCTTCAAGATTGATTTACTGCAAAAGGTTGTATAACGAACGCATTGAGAACCATTTGAAAGTTACAATAAAAGCTATTTAGCAACAATAAAAACCCTTTCCGAGCCATTTCCTCTAGTCGCTTGCTAAATCTACTAGGAAAGCATCAATCAAGATACAAAAGGATTTATGAATCTGATCTTATCAAAATAATTAAAATAGGAACTGAAAAATCTTGTAGAATATCCAAATTTATTACAATAGTTCTCATTAAGTGGCCTAGTTTTAAGTACCGTATTAAATGTTAGGTGAAATGTACGTGAAAACATCGAAAAAATTAGTCAGCCCTCGTAAAACGTCGATTCGACTAATTATTTTACATTGAAAAAAAAAATCTTCAGATCGAGCTTGGCCGAGACTTTTTCTTTATGATTTTCGCATTTAAATGCTTGCTCATTGCTAAATTTACCAAATTATAGTTATATCCAAGGATTGAAAATTGAAGATTGTGAAAAACAAGGAAACTAATTGTAACATGGCGGTGGCATAACAGTTGATTTTCATGGGTCATTTGTGAAAAAGTTGTGTTGCTTTTAAGAAATCCTTAAAAAATTCATAAGGTTTTAAAATGGCTTTTATAAAGAAAACTTGCAGGCTGAATTGTATTTATTTAAAATTATTTTGCTTGATCCTAACCCGTTCAGATTTATGGAGGCAAAGTTGCCTGCAAAAGTTAAACGTCAAAGTTTGTTTATCTTTCGATAGTTGCGTTGTGGGATCCAGGGCTCTTCCAAGTTTTTTTTTCCGATGGATTGTGAGCAGTTACTCAGATAGTTTGCGAAACTGTTTTATAACATTTCGCATTTCGAACAGCTGGAACCATCTTTTAAGCTCAATTTGTAAACAGAGTACTTGGGGAGTTTACGATGCACTTTAAAAAGCCTAAAAATCAACGATAAATTCTTTTTTCCCTAATGCAAAACCTAATGGTTTTATGGTTGCTTTTATGATGATAGAACACGTTTATAACGTATTTTATCAACACATTAATAAACAATTGCTAATGACGTTTATGCTTGAATCACAGAACAGTTTTAAGGAGGGATTGAGAACTGTTTTAAATTTATTTTTAAAACTAGACAGTTTTAGACTTTCTTGCTAGACTATAAAAGGTTTTTTAAACAGCAAAAAGCTGAATTACTACGCAGGAATGCTTTACACTTTGGAATGCTGTATTTAAACTGAATGGATTGTTCATTGTTGTTATAAAACCATCATAAAACAGAGTGGATGCCAAATGGTTCATGAATTGTTACTTGGTGTTGGCCGCACTGGCCTGAGCGCACCTACCGTGTCAGAACATCCCTGCAGTGGGTTTGACAGCGGAGTGACAGGTACCGATCTGATACCGGGGTGAGTAAGGAAGAGGATAAAAAGATAGAGCCACACGATTGGAATCGAAAATTATAACATTCTCAGTCCTAAATGTTTCTTATGCATCTATTATTAAATTGAACTTAAATTAATCTTAAACTAGTGAACCTAGGTGCTAAATATTAAAATTAACCGTGAAATTGTTTGAGCCGGTAAGCTGAGATCACTTAAAACTATCTTAAACGAAACTTAATTGCTATTAGTTATAACTAGGTTACCCACAACAATAACACCAGCTTTGCAGTAGTGCCGCAATTCTATTAGACACTACAATCGGTGAGAAACTTAAACTACAGTGTTTCCTCGAAAATTACTATTAATCTACTTAATTATGTAGGATATTGCCGTCAATTGCGTTTCAAAGGTCACGAGAGGATTAAACCATATTAATCTTACCATACGAAAGCCAATCGGTAAGGTCATACATAGGTACAGTAATAAACACAACAAACGCTAAACTCTATTACCATTAGGACAACCACAATAATCAGGTCGAGAACCCACTTAAATCCCAGCCGGGAGTTATAAGCTAAAGGAACTAAACGTAAGTCTTACCGGCTAAAATTACAATCTAAACTTACATCTATAAAGCACAAATACTGAATTTAATTGATACTTTTATGAAACACAAAATTGATAACTAATATTGATCACAAATGTCCTGCATCTTACAGGAAAATTATATTCTCCCAAAACCGAATATTGCGTTTTATTGCCGTCGGTGGAGAATTGTAACATCGGAAAATTCCTATTGAAACGATTTTCAACACTTGGGTTGAGAAGCAGATTGCAAATAGGTGATTAGGAAGAAAAAATGTGGTGCACAGCAAAAAATGTGTGATGAAATAATATCTTTTTTATTTTTTTGTCACTGTAAAATCATGGAAATTAACAGGAGAAAACGTGTAATTCTACACTATTTTATCATGAAAGTTTACAAAATGCACTGATGATCATGTCGGTTTACATGAATTGAATGTTAATTTACATGTTTGAAGCAGTTAGATACCAAAAGCTGTCAAATTACAAGTACAATTGCATTACAGGCTCCATGTTTATCATTTGTAACAGAGTATGTCGCATGTAATTTTCATTATTTTTTAGTGCATCGAAAATTCATGTAAATTTCTGCGATACATAGCGCACACGCTTAATTTTTTGAGTTATTTTACACGATATTTCATGTAAATTTATGCGTAATATCGCATAAATCTGCAATAGTGTTAAACGGGAGGAGATTTTACGCGATAGTTAAAATTCAGAATTTTCCTCATATTCGAGAAATGTTCCAATCCAAAAAAATCTATGACTGGACCGGGAATGGGCCCTACCCCCATGGTATTTTGTCATACTTCTACCAACTACATATCGAAAGGCCCCAAAAATTTCACAAGCTCACATCCCAATTCCAAGTACACTACGAGTCAAAAACAAGCTTCACGCTTGATACCCTTCTTTGGTTTCCTCCACCACTTTACCTATCCAGAACAAAGTTTCCCCTTGCAATCTCGTTCACCTCCTGACTCTTATGAATGTAGCTACCTTCGTGTACAAAGCTGCATGTATA
This sequence comes from Ochlerotatus camptorhynchus, assembly GCF_037179485.1. Taxonomy (NCBI): domain Eukaryota; kingdom Metazoa; phylum Arthropoda; class Insecta; order Diptera; family Culicidae; genus Ochlerotatus; species Ochlerotatus camptorhynchus. Next base: position 5,068,670 of record NW_027040988.1, read on the forward strand.
ATATGCTATATGGAAATTCCTACAAGCACGAGCCTCCAGCCGACGACCGTCGGATGGTCGGATGAACGGATGAACGGACCAGCCGGCCCCCACTGCTGACTGAAACGCAACCGATGAGAACCCCGACGAACGAAAACCCAGGCCACAGAGGAGAGGGAGAAAATGTTGATTATTGAATAATTTTTAATTATGCACAGTGAGCTCCAGAAGGGGACTCCGGTGAGGGGCAGCGTTCCTTTAGAGTCGGAGACCCATTCACAGAAGCTCCAAACACCGCACATGCATATATGAATGTTAGTTAGGAACGTTCGTTAGAATATGCGGGTAAAACTTATTCCAGGGTAGTGGGGAAAGGATGAAAATTTGAAATAATTTGAATTTTTAACTCGTTTTTCGGGAGCGATAAATGTACAACAATAGATAAGCGAAAGTGATGGCGTTAGAACACCCCAACCATTTTGGCCGGATGTTCTTGGATTTGCTTGTATTACACACATTTGCAGACACTAATGTAAGCTAATGGTCTAATAAAGAACTAAACATGATGATTTATCTCAGCCGAGGGATGTTACAAGTCTTAATGAATTTTCGTATTCCAACACTTCCGGTTAGATTTTCTGTTTATGCGGATTATTTAATTAGTTTCTATGATTGCCTGAAACTATTTTTGCTAATGAAACTTTGAACATTCCAACCCGACTAGCGTGGTTCTTCCTCTTCCTCTCGTTTCGGGTATGTGTACTCATCTTGCTCCAACTCGGGAGAACAAGTTTTCTGGAATGCGATATATGTGACTCCATTATATGGCTCAACAACAAAGAAGAACTCTTCCCCATCCTCCTCGGGTGCAAAGTTTCTATTCTACATAGGATTCCCAGCATCAAGCGAATGGACGACCAAGCTTTCCCAAATATCTACCCGCAGCACTCGTCATCATGCTTTAGTCTGGAATGTCTAGAGGCTCAGCATAATATATTGTATGCTCGCCAAGGTAGGCGAGAGAGACCGAGATAGACGAGAACCATTAAATTTCTCCGAGGCTCTCGTCGCCAGGTCTGAATCATCCGTCCACCGTCGTCGTCGTCATCGTCGTCATTTACCATTAACCAATATAATGACTGCCCGCTGTGTGAGCTGCCAAGGCTCTCAAGGGGAGAAGAACGTATGAACCGAGATTCAGTGCGAGAGAGTGCGAACCCGCAGCATCCATTTTGACCGCGAGGCCGGATGTTTGAATTAAGTCTAATGCTCTCGGCTTGGTCGGAGTAGCGTCCAAACGTAGGATGAAGGAGAATATGTGCCTTGGTTTTGGAATTCTGGAGAAAATCCTGCCGTGTCGAATGTACACTTGTTTTGTTGAACGCTTGATGGGTTCCTGGAATTAGATCGAATGCTTGGTGTCTTGAGAAGGGGAATGACTTCTTGATTCAATGTCAGTCATAACAATTACAATGTTGGCTGTAGTGTACTATTTCACCATGCATAATAGGCAAACAAAATAACCATAGATACTAGGTAAATTAATGTACCCAACACTCAACAAATCAATACAAATTTTCAACTCGAAACCCTAGAAAATAAAACATCAAATCAAATATTCATTCAGAAAAAAGTTGCATGTTTGCTACAAACTCTTGTCAGCCTTTCATGTGTGTGCCATTTTCCACGAATACACCCTTTACCATAACATTTCTCATATTAAACATATACAGTCAATATTCCTCTAGTACGGATTCGTTCTTGCCGGATTCCTCTAGTACTGATGCCACTGGATTCCTATAATGTGGTCGATCCGGCATTAACGAATATAAGGACCATATGGGATTTGAGCCAATTGGGAACGGCAATTTGAAGAGATAACATCCTAATGCCTATGACCACCTGTTGGGAAGAGTCTGTTTACGGTAGGTCACAAGTCTGATCCTGAGGAAGATTCGGAACATCCGTAAAACTGGTCAATCCATGAAACTGATCCTAGAGCTCCGCTAGTTATTTTTTCTAAACCACTCTTAGACATCTTATCAGAATGAATTAGGAGTCGTGACCGGAAGATGGACTCTGGGGAATACCGGATGGCCCACCGCAAAATCCGGAACATCCGTTGAAGTGGTTAGTACATGAAACTGATCCTAGAGGCCGTGTTTTTTTTTCGAAACCACTCATAGTGGTTTCTTCTTAACCTCTTAAAGACGTCTTATGAGAATTAATTCGAAGTTGTGATCGGAATTAGAGATGGGCGATCTGCTCCCGAGCTGTTCTAAAGACCCGATTCACTAAAGTGAGCTGATGACCGGCGGTTCATTTTTTAGGAACCGCAGCTCATCAGCTCACTGATGTCGCAAGTTCAAACCATTCAATCCGTCACTTATAGCGGAGTTTTTCAAAAAAGGACTCATTACTACACTTACGCATTGAACAGACACCGCCTAAACTAAGATGCGCGCGTAATACAACATGTGCCTACTGATCGATAGCATCAACGGTAAAAGCAAACTTCCCAGCGGCTGTATGGGAGAGAGAGACATATGTAGTTGTGTTACACGATGTTAAATTTCTACTGGTATATTTCAATGTATTTACATACCCGGCTCTTATTGTTGATGTTATTCTTCCAGCATATGTGCTCGCAACTCTCTTCCCACCATTCTCATAGGGAGAAGATCCGCACAAACGCAAATATCGTGAAGCTTTCTAATTCCAATCTAATAATTTCTAATAATCGAAACATTATTGATTTAGTTGGTGTTTCGCGACAAATCGGCTTGATATTCAACCTCACAACTCAGCTCCGGATCCGAATCTTCGACCGGAATGAAACGCTGGGAGCTGTCTAGGATGACAGCTCTCGGACCCGTCCAGCTCTTCAAATCTTTTTTTTTTCTCTCGATTCTTCACGTTTCAGCTCCTGATTCGGATCTGAGCTGATGATCTGGAGCTCAAGCCAAGAACAGTGAGAGCAATTCTGCTGGAAAATTAACATCAGCAATCACATCTGTATGTAGACTGGATTGAATAGCATGAGAAAAAGCGATGTCAATGATATATATATATCATCGCATGTGATGTAGGTGTAGCTCTCTGGCATACATTTTTTTTGCATTTACTGATATGTTGTTGGAACACTCTGCACGCATTTTGCTTTACACGGTGGTTGTTCAGTTTTTGTGTAGGTGGAAATAGGAAATCCATAGGACATGGGACTGTTATGCTAATAGCGGCAGTATAGCTCTATTGGTTTAGGTTCACTAAAACCACTTATTTTTTATCTAATTTTGAATTTGTGTCAAAATTTCTATAATGTCAATGTGAGCTGATGAGCTGTTCAAAATAATCGGCTCGCCTTAGTGAGCTGGACGGATCTGATCCGCTCAGTCAGATGAGCTTTTTTGCCTTCCTCCAATCGGAATATGAACGCACGGGTCAACAGGATAATACTCCGAAAGATCCGGAACATAATCCGGATGTTAATCTATATAATGCATATATAGAGGGACCAGATATGTTTTGCAGTGTCAGGTACTCTATTCTGAAGTTTGAGAGAGGGAAATCACAAATCGTGGGTCATAAAAATACATGACATGTCGAGAGATTGAGCTCGTGAGAGAGAATTTCCTCTCTCAAAGTTTTTTGCCTCTTTAGAAACTGGTACCAAAGCGTGTAGAAATGTAAGGGAAAAAACCTTTTATTTAATTGTAGCTTGTTTCACAATAATTTCCGGGGGAAAACTGGACGACAAAGAGCATGAATGATTTATTTAGGATTTCCTTCACTATTTTTGACAAAAGCGTATTGTTTCCACTTTTCCAAATTTTAGCATGGAGATTTTCATTACTTCATACCGAATGACTAAATGGTTAATTGAAACTATGATATGTGTAATCTTGTCTGCTATCAACTCGCAATAAAACTTAAAAATACTTCATTTTTCAGATATTGACTCTTCAGTTTAACGGTGGATCAAAACGCTACGATGTTTTATGTTTAGGTTATCTTTATTAACGAGATTTTCAGCGATAGGCAGGTTCATCTCTTATAGATGTTTTATGTCAAACGTTTCGGTCTTTGGACTTGGCCTTCTTTATAAAGTTGTACCGTGTTTCGTTCAGCTCAAAAATCTTAACGATCTTAACCTTAAGTAGCCCTGATAACAAACGAACCAGCAAAAGGCAGACAGCAGAGAGGCTAAAGACTAGAAAACTAACTAAATTTGTAGCCTTGATGACGATCCCAATTGAACCAAAATGGTGACGATTGTAAAACTGTAGTCAGCACTTTTCTTGAAGACCGACAACTCGAAACAAACAAAAATTCAACTTCCCCGAAAGTCTAGACTTTTCTGAAGAATTCCGAGCTTCCCTGAAGCAATTGGGTAACCATAAAGATCTCTGAACTTCAATAATGTTATCTAGACATCCCTGCATTCCTTAGAACATTTTAATTGAATTGTTCGGAAATTTTTTGATCTATTCTGAAGCTCCCGCAGTTTTCCTGATGTTTGCAATACTTCCTTGAAGTTCATGTAACTGCCTATAAAATCTGGAAAATTCCCTGAAAGCCCTGCAATAAATCTATTTTGTTTATTTATTTATTAGTTAGTGTAGCCTCAATGATGTTTAAGTGAATAACATTAAAATTCATAGTCCAACTTACATGGTCATTCAACGGTTTACTGCGTCAGAGAAAATACGGGAAAAACGCCGGCGTAACATCTCTCGTGTCAGGTTGAAATCGAACACTGAAGAAACTCGATTGAACACACGTTGAAGGCCGTCTATAGCACCGTTCATGCTATAGTTAGTGCGATGCTGAGGCAATCTTAACATAGCGTTATTTCGCAGCGCTCGGGGTTGAACGGTCACGTTGATCTTCTCCAGGATTGTAGAACAATCAATTCTACCCTGTAAACTATCCGCGATGAGCAGGGCCCGCGAAGTGTCTCGCCGAGTACGTAGAAGCTCCAGATCAATCAGTTGAGATCGACAAGGCAGCTTCCTCAGAGCAAATCGAAGAAATCGACGCTGAACGGACTCAACTCTTTCAGCACCATTAGTACAGCTTGGGTTCCATACTGCAGAGCAATAGTCCAGGGTGGACCGCACCAGGGAGCAGTATAGCGATTTGAGACAAAAGGTATCGGAAAAATTCTTTGCAATCCTGAAAATGAATCCCAAAGATCTTGACGCCTTGTCGACAATGAACGAGATGTGTTGCTTATACGTTAACTAGGAAACCAGAATAACTCGCAGGTCTTTTACGTGGTTGACACGGCTGATAGTTGTTTCCTGAAGTACATAATTAAACATGATCGGTTCCTTCTTGCGAGAGAAGGTGATAACTGAACACTTCGCGGGGTTGACCTCCATTCGGTCCATGTTGCACCAGTTAGCAAACGCTTCGAGCTGGCATTGGAGGAAGTGACAGTCATCGATATAACGGATCCGGATATAGATTTTAAGATCATCTGCATACGATAGACAAGGGCCTTCGAGGACCAGATTCACGTCGTTAAAGTAAAACAGGAAAATCAACGGGCGTTGGTGACTGCCTTGAGGTATCCCTGACGTGGCTGGGTAAGTACACCCAACCGGGGGATGTAAGATTCGCTTACAATTATGTGTGATTCATCATCAGAGGATGTTAGTGGAGACCGCATGAACCGAGGATGCGATATACCTAGCTGCGGTCCGATGTAAGAAAATTGGAGACCGAACAATGTGGAGTGTATTAGTGAGTAAAATTAATTATGTCGAAAAAAAATAGAAAAAAGGTTGCCGCGACTGGACTAGTACCACAGCGTTGCGACTATCAGACCTGTGCTTTCTCCACTGCTCTCTCCATGCTTCTGAATATGGTTAGCCTAAAAGCAAACATGAAGCGCTCATTTTCTCGCATGCTCGACTTCGTATGCTTTTTCTGCTGGAGAGATTCGGGACGTCGTTCTACAATGTTCTACAATGTGCGTCGTTCTACAAGCTTACTGGTATAGTCGAAAGCGTAGATGGAACACGAAATAAAAAACGACAAAAAACCATTACATCGCCTGCATGGTCCATTTCTAACATTCGTTGCGATGTTCATGAACAGAGGATGATAGGAAACGGAACTAACATTCATTGTAATAGATTTTTGGTTTGCGTGTAGCAGACTGACATTCACCAACGGTTACCATCAGCTGGCGATCACTGAGATAAGAGCGAAACCATCGCAGGAGGTTGCCATTTACGGTTTGAACGTTCCTGAATGTCTAGTAACATTGCATACTTCTTCGAAACTTTAATTCTTTGATCTTCTTCAAAATACTTGGAACATCTATGAAACTGTAAAGCTCCTGTAACTTGCGTTAAGTTAGTTAAGCTGCTCCGAGGTTCCCTGTTGTTTTCGAAGCCACCCTGAAGCTCTCACATTTCTCCTGAAGTACTGCCCAGAAATTAACTATCATAAAAATCTTTGAACTTCCATGAAAATCCCTGGACTTCTAAGAAGTTTCCAAAATATGTCAAATTTGTTGTCAAAATGTTCAGCAATTCGAGGAACTTCTTTAAGTTTTTCAAATTTCGCTGACGTTAATGGCGCAGGGCTGAAATTATCCAGGCACACCTTCACAGATCTTCAAATTGCCCGAAAGTGTGGATATTCCTGAAGTTATATAATTCCATTCGATCTCTGAGTAACTTGATAGTCTCTAGACTCAGTTTCCCTGAGGTTCGTGAAACTTCTTTGAAGTTACTATAATTTTCCGCTAGTTTTCTGAACTCCGAAGTTTTCTTGACTTGTCTTAAGTTTTCTGAATATTCCTGAAGCTGCTAGAGATTGCTGCGGTACTGCTGTTTTCCTAAAGCGCCTTGAAGCTGCCCTGAAGTGTCAGAAATTTGACAGAAGTTTCCTTACCATCCAGTCGCAGTCTGTGATGTGACGCGCAACTTTTATAGAAATAATAAAACGTTTACGGGTCGTCAGTGAAATTCATGATTTTTTCTGTAGCAGGTTGATATTTTTTTTTGTTTCTGTGAAGCAGTGATGTGCTTGAACGCGTTCATACTTTGTTCACAATCTATAAACCGAACCGAAAGATGACAGTTGCACACTATGTGCTTTATCTATAGGTGAGGCAGTGTCTCTTACGAATGTGCTAGTAAGCGGGGCAAACTTTATGGGTGGTAGTGCTTCAGGCACCAGAGACAATAAAATTGCGACGTCACAATCACGATTTTTGTTCGGAGAGTTGGTTCTTGTGTCGTCACCACTTTTCATCTCCGAAAATGTTTCGTAGTATTGCTCTCAAACACAAACAAACACTATCTTGTGCCACTCCTGTATGTATATCTCATTGAGTTGCACACCCTTCGTTCGTTTCTTGTGTTGCGAACGTAACCGAACTATGCGTTGAACGAGTGCAAACGGACCGAGCGAATGGGCGAAACGATCGCTTCGTGTGTACGTAGAAAACGCTTCGTGTACACGGAGATGAAAAACTACCCAAAATTAAGTACTTTTCCCTCAATTCCGGGGTTCAGCCCAATAACCCAAATTTGAGTAAATCGCATATAGTAGTTTCCATTTAACACCAGCAAAAAAAATTACCTACTCTTAAGTATATTCTACCCAAAATTAAGTTTAATTCACGTAAATTTGAGAATATGCATTTTACTCAAAAGTAGCTTATTGGGCTGAACTATATCGTTGGGTCGAATCTCTTGTTCCTTTTTTGACAACAATAACGAGTGCAAGTGAGAGGCTGAAGTCAATATTAAGTAAAAAGAACTCAAATTTTGGGTAGTATTTTTTCTCCGTGTAGGTTTTTTCGTAGCCAAAACTTACGAACGGTACGTGCAACTTCTCGAACGGGTAGATGTTAATTCGCAATCATTCTCATCTCCAAAGTCGACTCCAGTGCTGTGATCATTTGTTGTGTCCTCTTCCATTTCTAATATTCGCCCTTATTTTCGTTTTCGTTCGAATTGTATTTTTCATACAAAATATTTTTGAAACAAACACGGTTCGATCGAAAATGAGAATAAGGGAGATTGCCTGTACCGTCTTCATGAGTGAAACTGCCTTCGCGTAATTTGCCCCGTTATCTGTGATGACTGAGTACAGTTTCTCAATTTCAGGACCAAATCGTGACAAAAAGTTTGAATACTTCGTCACGAATGTTTTCCGCAGTTTGAACTACCTTCATATCAATTAAACCGAGAGTCCTTACCACCATTAATCTTTTTTCATGTACTGTGTGTTCGTACCTAAGATGCTTCGTCCCTTTGTTGATGCTAAATCCAGCTTCAAGCACACGAACTTTTCGTTCAAATCCTTCGTGATTTGGTCTTGGAACCTTTTAGCTACCTCTCCAATTCTTCTGCGAATATTCTTCTGGGTAACGGGATTCGCCTTGAGAGCTTCTTCGATTTTTGTCATAATGTCGTAAATTCCGGGTTGTTCGAAGACTAACAATGGACTAACTTTCGTTTTGATGTAGGAGGTCATGTAGAAGTTGTAGTCAATGCACCGACGGTGGTTAATGTGCATACCAACTTTAGGCATCTTTTTTTCGGCCACGCATGAATCCTCCGCTTCATCATCGGGGTCAAGCAAATTCCGGGTGCAGGTCTTGAGATGTCTTTTAAGATTGCTTTTTGACGTCGTTTTCAACATCCTGCTGCATAATTTACGTTTCACTGGTGGCGTTTCTAGGCTTTCGAACTGGTTTAAAATCTTGCTGACGTCTTCCTCTGTTAATTTCCGTTTAGACAAAGCCACTGTTGCTGAAATTGTTCTTAAAATAATTCATAATCCATAGCTTAAAATCATACACACCTTAATTAATACCTACACGGGAGCTCAGACAATTTTGACAGTATTTGTTTTGTTAATTTATTTTATCAGCGCTTAAGCACTCTCTAGACTAGGAGACGTGGATTGCGAGGATTTTTTTTAATTAACAGCGTATTTCTGTTTCAGAACAGTTTTAGATATACTTATTCCTTCAACATCCTTATACATGTAATATTCACATCATGCTAATATTGTTATAGATTTTAAACAGTTCTATAAGTTTAAATTTTTCTGCTCAGTACTTCAACGCCGTTCGAAAAGTTGCACGCACCGTGCGTAAGTTATGACAACGGAAAAACCTACACGAAGCTTTTTCTACGTAGACACGAAGCGTTCGTTTCATCCATTCACTCGGTTCGTTTGCAATTGTTCAACGCATAAATCAGTTACGTTCGCAACACGAAAACCGAACGGAGGGTGAGCAACTGTCATCTTTCGGTTCGGTGTATAGGTGCTGAACGAATAGACAGTGCATCACAACCGAACGCAGGGTGCTCGTTCGTTACTCGCTTTCGTTCCAAGTGACATCACTACTGTGAAGTGTCTCACATTCTTCATGTTCTCTATACCTCTCTGATGTCTTTGAACTTCATGAAGGTTCTCGTTATTTTCCTAAATTTAATGGAACTGCCCGAAAATGCTCGACATTTATCTCGAATGCTCGAATTTCCCATGGTTATCTGATTCATGAAACTGCCCTGAATTCTCAGAACAGGCTGAAGTAACAAAACTTTCCAAAAGATCTTAAAACTCAACTTAATGACCTCGTTCCATTTAAAAACATGCGTTTGCTTCCTGCCGCGATAACCTCGATCGCGCGTGATCCATTTTGTGGTTTTAGTTAGAACATAATAAAGTCTGGAACGCGCAAAAATTGGTCAACTTCAAATTGGTGTATTTCTGTTAAAATGCATTAAAAAAACCTGAAATGCTTCATTTGGAAGTTGAGTGCATATACAATGGTTGCTATGATGAGTTTTCACCGCTTGCTCTCCAGTTTTCAAAATGACGTCGAAGCAAGAGGAGCGAGTGTCTAAATTTTGCTCTCGCAACAAGACAATCCGACGTCCTCACACGCCAAGTTGACAAAATTGCTGGATGTGGCCAAATCGACAGTGACAAATGTTTTAAAAGTGTTCGGGGAGCGTCTGTTAACCACCAGGAAGCCTGGAAGTGGCAGTGGCAGCGACGACGAAGAAGGTGGCGGTGAAATATAAGCGGAATCCTAACCTCTCCATCCGGGACGTCGCTGGCAAGCTCAATGTCTCCCATACTACTGTGCAGCGGGCGTTTAGGAAGGTGAAGGTGGCGAACCGAGATTACAAACAAAACACGTCGGCAAAGCAGCGGTCCCGAAAGCTGTATACGAGTCTGCTCACAAAGTTCGACTGTGTCCGTAATGGACGACGAAACTTATGTGAAGGCGGATTTCTAGCATCTTCCGGGACAGGATTTTATACCGCATCAGGAAAAGGGAAGGTGGCTGAAATTTTCAAAACCATCCAACTATCGAAGTTCCCGAAAAAATATCTCGTCTGGCAGGTCATATGCAGGTGTGGTCTAACGAGCGGCATTTTCATTACTACGGGAACCATCAATCAAGAGATCTACGTCCAGGCGTGCCTGGAAAAGCGGCTGCTACCATTCCTAAAGCAACATAATAGACCTGTGCAGCTCTGGCCGGACTTGGCGAGCTGCCACTATGAGAAAAAGGCAATCGAGTGGAACGATGCGAACAACGTGGTTGTGGTACCCAAATACCACAACTCTCCCAACAGCCCAGAACTCCACCCTATCAAACGGTATTAGGTCTTGGTCAAACGGAATCTAAAAAAAACTAATAAATCCATGGAAAACGAGCAGTAGTTTAAATCTAACTGGCGTTCGGCGGCGGATAAGGTCGATGAGACCACTGTGCAAAATTTAATGGAAGGGGTTAAGCGGAAGGCACTTCAGTTCGGATTTGGCAAACCAAAATAATAAACGAACATTTTTTCCTTTAAATATATGAATTGAACTACCAAAAGAAAAATAAGAAGATTTTTGTGATATGAATTTTTACTGAAAGAAACAATTTTTGTCGACCAATTTTTGCGCGTTCCAGTCTTTTAAGCCATGCTGTCGGTAAGGTGTGCACCAGAGTGCAAGAACATGCTTACTGAGCAGAAAAACGCGGTCCCAGGTAAAATCGCTTGTTCATCGTGTGTTTTGCGAAACTTTTCGTCTGTCGGGTCGGTGTCTGGTTTGAATGGATATAACAACTCGAGTAAAGACATGAGGTGATGAGAAGGACTCGGTGACATTAGAGCGACCTTTTTTACTGAACAGAACATCATTAGTCTAATCTCAGGCCCATCTACATTCAAGATTCGTCAATCTTGTTATTTGTTAGTATGACTACATGGCAATAACAGCAACTTGATGATTAAAAAGGAGCTCGTTTGCCTAGTGGCAAACGTTTTTGCTTAATGAGCAGAAGACCGTGGGTTCAATTCCAAACTCCTTCGCGGCTACATCCGGACATGTTCTGGGCGCCCCCGGGAATATGGCCAAATTTTGAATTAATCCAAAACCCATCATGCTACATATTAAAACACATGAGAATTCAAGAACGAGCCCATTGGTGGTCATATTGAGTTCCCAGGATAAAATTGTAATACCTGGGTGCCTCAAAAGAAGATATAATCTAACTTGAGTCAAATCTCATGATCAATTTTCGATATTTGTAAGAAGGGTCAGATCTCCCCATCGGTGGATAAATTTCGATTTTAATCTTTCTGCATCCTTGCGTCGGACTTCAAAAGCAAGAAAAGGGTCCACAACTGACAGCTGCAGCTCAAAAATCCTTTTGCTTTCATGTCGCACGAAAATTTGATTTAAATTGAATCTGAACAGCTTTTCCTAGCTACCGTCACAATTCTCATCCCGTCCTTTCTTGCTCAAACTCCACCCTCTCCCCTGCTTTCACTTCTCCTTATTTCCATTCCGTCAATTCCATTAAAAAAAGATTCATCAAAATTCAACGTACTGTTTAAAGGCAAATTTCCGTTCCGTTCGGCTCTTTTGCTAGTGCTGCCTTTGCAGTTTGTTGCTGTGCACTGTTCCTGGAACTGAGCTGACTGGAGACACGGAATAACAGCACTACACATCGTCGACCGACAACATTGACGATGACGATGACGACGACCGACCGACCGAAGGACGGAAGCGTCGCCCAACTTGCTAAAAGCGACAAGAAGGTAGAGAGCAGAACATAGCTCAGGGAAACTTTCGCCGAAGAAGCGAACGAAGCTTGTGCTGTTTTGTTCCGTGTCCGCCTCCACGTTATTCCCCCCGCACTCCGGATGAACGGATGTCATTTGCATATTATTCAAATCGAGTTTTAGAAATTAGAATTTATATGACATGTCGAAGGATTCCCGGGGGGGGGGTAGCAGGAGATGGGTGCTCAAGGGAAATGTGGAAGCAATTGAGAGAGCGAGATGGCATGGCTGAAGCTTTTGGTTGTTTTGATGTGCCGCCTTCTTCTGTAATTGAATCGAAGGAAATCTGTACGGGGTTTAAGGGAAATGCCAGTGCAGTCAATCGAATTTGGTAAGACAGTAATGTACATCGATGGAAATCATTTCCCGAAAATGTTTAGCTCAATTTTGGTTGATTCAATACGAAGCTTTTGCGTCATAAGTGAAACACAATTTCATGGATAATAATCGTACACATCAACAGGGTTGGATCGGCTTAAAAGCACGTAAACCAGATCCCACATTCGTCATTTGGCCAAAATTTTTAAAGTATCATTTTTTCAAATACGTATGAACCTTCTGTTAAGTATTCTTCACCCATCAGCTGATTAAGTAATCCGCAGAAAAATTCTTTTCGTGATGAATCACACCCCTACAGACTTAAACATAAAAAACGCCCGTTTCCCAAAGTCACAATCATAAAACAAATAACCGATTTCCGCCCCGAAAAATTGTGCCGCCGAAGTTTACCTACAGTAACTCCACGCATCAGCAAATTTCTATTTGTGGGTAGGTAGTTATTTACCACTTTTCATTTTTATTATTCTGATGCATGTTGTATTTCCATTTCGAAGGCTGTTGTGTCTGGGTGTACCTATATGTAACTGTTAATCCTCTCTTCTTCAAGTCGTTCTGGTTGGTACTTTTTACGAGTCCTCTTCACTTCACTCACTCACTCATGCTCTCTGGAAGTAAAGACCCTCCGGACGAAAAGCCACGGTTTTACGACCTCTTAATGGGTAGGCAGACTCTCTTGACGTCGTCGTTTTTCCTCTTGTACTTCTGCTATTCAATCCCGAGAGTTTAAGAAGGTAAGCAACTTAAACTTCGAAATCATGATAAGAGAGACTCAAGGTTTCCTCCATGTGGGTACTTGATCCCAAAAATTAAAGGCATAAGTGCAATTGCAAATGCAATTGCATTCTAACAAGTACCCTATTCGTCGTGAAAACTCAAGTCCCCATGTCAGAATGGTTTTCGACCCTCCCCCTGTGCCGTGTTCCAGTGTTTATTTTTTCATTACAAGCAGTTTGTGAAGACGTTTCGCCATTGTTTTGGTAGCAGGGGAAAAATAATACACACACACACACACACAGGAAATGTACCCCCTTGTGAATTTGGTTGTTTTATGCGCTCACGGAGTAATTTGTCAGTGCAATGTGTGCAATTACGACCTTTTTATGGCCGTTGTTTTCCTTCGCTATTCAGTTCTCGTTATTCAATATCAGGTCTCTTGACTCCCGACGACGGCAACGTTGACGACGACGACGACGGCGACGACAGCAAATGTATTGTTTAACTTTGGCATCGCCCGCACTGTTTTGGGTCGGAGCCGAGAGATGCTTATCTTTGCTGATTTGGTAATTTGCAAATTTATGGCTTCTCACTACGGACCGTGACAACACGACGAGGGGAAGAAGTACGGTTTGTTTTGGGTTCTCGGTTGTGCCAATGTCAAGGAGGCTCAAAGTGGCTTGCGAAATGAGTTCAGTTTGAGGAAATCACTTCCGAGTGTGAGCCGCTGGAAGGGGAACGACCAGAAGCCAGATAGAAAGCGTTCGGGGTCTGATGCACACAGCAATTTAGCATTTAGCTGGGAGTAGCCCTTTTCTATAATTCGTATAAATTTGAGCTTTAATTAAATACTCAAAGTGTAAAATTCTAGGCAGACTGAATGCAACAGCGCAACATTACGGTCAATTTTGAGGAAAAGAAAGCGCAAAAAAAACCATACGATTGGTCACGGAGAGGCAATCCGCACCGATTGCTTTCTCTCACTCTATCGGATAATCTACAATCACACAGCTATAAAGGTCACTACCGGCCGAACTGAATGAGACGATGATTTTTATTTTATTTGTATCATTTAATTGAAATTTAATTTAAATTGAATTTTGAAAGCACCAGCGATACTTCGAATCAATCTGATTTTTTTTTAAACTCTTTAAACACCAGAATTAACGAAGTAACAAAGTCATGTATTTTTTAAGGTCACAAGCCAAACGCTATTGGACTGGATGTGAATTTCAGAGTGAGAGATTAAGTTAAGCAATTGTTTTATAAATGTTGAACCTTATACGAAGATCTCGAAGCATGAAAATGTTTAAACACACCGTGATCTGTACTAACAGAACGAGCATGAACATGATTGACCACCCCAGGATGCTACACTGTTATTGCCAGATCAGCTGTCATAGAGAACCAATAGACGTTGGTTGGAACTAGCAATCATCCTCAATGTGTAAAAACTGGTGATCTAAAACTAGGCAAAACCGGCGAATGGGCAGGAATATGTTGACTTATTACTCGCTTTAATGAAAGCCGAGAACACCTCTGCACTTCCACGAGAAATCACTAGGATGTTGGATAACAGGGTTAGGATTACAGCAGGATTCGTTTGAGTAAGCGATGTGCTGAATGGATATCCTAACGAAGCAAAATCCGTCGCCACTAGGCCACCGAGCTCCTTATATCACAAAACAATTACGATCAAGTTTGCGTTCAAATTGTTGTTACCCCGGCGGCGAGCTCATCAACGACGACAACAACAACTGCTCTTGAGAAGTAGAAGGATTTGGCATGGATTTCCGATCATCATATATTTCCTAAAACTTCTTTTACGTACCCGGCCCTATTATCAGGACTGGTAGTGAGTATGTGATTTAATAGTAGTGACTTTAGTGACTAAAATAACGAAAATAGTGACCAAATAGTAGATTTTAAGCAATAAAAGAGTGACCAATAGTGACATTTATTGATCAGAAAGGTATGGTTTAAATCTTCCGTTGATTGCAAATGCCACTTCGAGAAATTGTATAAACTCACAAACCCATCATGCGCATTTTTCATGTTTGTAACAAATAAAACAAACAATTTAAGGATCCCATAAATTTTATTTCAAAACATAAGTATGAATTGAATAAGCAATTTTTAAATCAAACTATTTACTAAGTTGATATTAGATAAAAATCACACATTGATGATTAGATCGCAAAATTAAGGCACAGAGAAAAATGATCAAATTCAAAGATTTAGACAAATTTTTACAATTTTAGGACAGTCAATTTTAAATTTCAAGCTATGCGATTAACAATTAGTATTTTAATAAAAAAAATCATTGTCCTCTTTGTAGCTGCTATAGCGCACTGGTCGTCTCCATACCTCCCAAGAAGAGAATCTTCTGTAACACATAGAAACCAAAAAAAAAAAAAAAGACATCCCATAATTATGGAATTATGAAAATTTTCCCAAATGGAAAGATCACGGACATAAAACAAAATTTGAATTCGTCTAGGACTAAAAATCTCGATAGTGAAAAATATGGGATTTAGGGATGCATTTTAGAGTTTTGGATCAGTTTTTTTAATTACTGAGCTTAAAAGTTCAGGATTTCTACATATTGAATGTACATATAGAATGTAAGTTAACAGTCCTTGAACAATTTAAAAGCTTCTGAAACATAGAAAATATGTTATGATCATGGACATATTTTGTTTTTGTAAAACCTGGACCAGGAGATTTGTTTTCGTAGTACCGGATTATTAGTACGAACAAATGCAATACAATTTAATTGACAAATACAAATTCCAGATTCTGTGACATTATTTTTTCTCGGTGATTGGACAAATGCTAAAGCTCACCCGATAGATCAGCGATTATTCAAATTTCTGACCTTTGAAAAAATGTCGAGAACACTTTCCTAGACTATTTTTTGACATTTTAGGCTCGGAAAACATGCAAGATATCGAAGGAAAATAGCCAGACTATTGGGTCTAGAACTTTTTTCGAAACCTCTGAAAACTTGTGATAGGTCTATAATCATTTCGAGATAAAAAAAATCAAAATATTAGTGATTCCGTCAACATCAATTGAAAAGTTAACTTTTCATGTCCGTCAGAATTTTAAGTACGGATTTTTATTTAATCTTTCTAACACACATTTGTTACCAAATCAATCTGTGATTTGATGTGAGTTTTTAGAATATTTTTTTTTATCTCAACAAAAAAGTGACTTAAGTGACTAAATTTTAAGGAATAGTGACTTAAGTGACTTTTTGATGAAAAAAGTGACTTTTTAGTAGGCTTGAAAATAGTCACCAAGTCACTAAAAGTTTCCTGCTGTCAGCCCTGTATTATGAAAGAAAGCCGATTTAAAATATAGCACTACAATGATAAGGAGCTTGGAATTGAGCCCATGATTTTCTGATCGGTTAGCAAATTCGGTCGCCACAAGCCCTCCAAAACAATTACAACCATGTTCCTGTTAAACTTCCTGTTACTACGATAAAACAAAATTCTTGAAAAGTATTTGTTATAGATTTCGATCAACATGTCCTTCCTAAATCTATTTTATTTCTTTTACGTACTTGTTTACTCTATAATGTGAAGAAGCTTGAGATTGAACCCACAATGTTCTGCTCAATAAGCAAAATCGGTCGCCACTAGGCCACCGAGCTCCTTATATCACAACAAAATTACGATTAAGTTCCCGTTCAACTTGTTGTTACTAGATTCGGGTCCCGGCGGCGAGCTCACAGACGACGATAACAAATGCTATTGAACATCGAGCTCTCTTGCCGTGCTGATCTATTTGCTTTTTGCTGAAGGAAGTGTTACTACTACCTAAAGCTACAACAAATTTAATCAGCACTTTTCAGTGCTCAACCTATAAAATTTCTACCTTGTTCAACTCTTATTCCTCTTCGATCCTTGTTTGGACCCTACCCGAGGTAATCTTGGATATCGATTTGGAAAATTCCTCTTCGATCCTTCAGATTCTTATAGTAATCTGCTTGGAAGTCGATTTGGATAAAAATTTACTGCCGTCATGGCACCTAAGCGCAAAAGAAAAGGGCAATCTCTGGATCCCTCTTCTGATGAAATTAATTTGAGCAATCAATTTGATTTGCTCACGGATGATGAGAATGATCCATTATCCAGGAAAAATTCTAGTAAACTTTCCCGGCTTAATGCCAAGAAGGAAAAGATTCCCTCTGTAGTGATAACCACTTCCGATTTCCATGCTCTTCACACGGAACTTTTGAACTTCGTGAAAGTTAAGTTTTCACTGCAAATTGGCCGTCGGGGTGACTGCCGTGTATTGGCTGAAAGCTTGGACGGATTTAAATCTCTTCTCAAGTATCTTACTGAGAAGCAGAACACATTTTTTACTTACGACACCAAAACTGAACGTGTGTTCAAGGTTGTCATGAAAGGACTGCCCAGTGGTGAATCCATGGATCAGATCAAAGATGAACTGGCAAACTTACTTGGAGTTATGCCACTCCAAATAATCAAAGTGAAATCCAGTCCTGGCGATTCGCGCAACGGGATTTCTAATGATTTCCGACCAGGTATAAATTACTCTGCTGTTAACAATGGTCAGCGAGGAACAAATTCTACATTCGTACCCGTAGTTACAAATATCACCCCTGCTTCAAATTTTTCATATATACCTACCTAACCTATCCCCTCGCTGCCAACAATGTTCATCGAGTTAATGGATCAAAATACTAGTCAACGGAATTCTAACGGAAATTTTGAAAAATTTGACTTAGGAAGCATTACTGCTCCTAAAATGGAATTTTTACAGAAATCATTACTTGCCATGATTACTGATATGTTAAAAACTAACTCCATGTTTGATGCCATGCAAACTGGAGTAACATTTGCGAACAATATTGTCATGACTTTGAAATTCAGCAATGGATTTAAAATCATTAAATATTTTAAATTGGAATGCTCGATCTCTTAAAGATAATGAAAGCGAGCTATTTGAGAGTTCATAACGTGCATATCACCATAATAACTGAAACGTTCCTTAAGCTTGACCTTAAGGTTAAAAAGGACGCAAGTTAAATCCTTTAAATTTGTCGAACCTCTTAACAGAATCGCTTTATGAAGAGCTTTGAGTGGGTTGGTTTATTTCCTTTAAATTCCGTTATAATTGCTTACCTTTTGACAGATACCCGTATTTCATCTACTAAATACTTGCAGACTTCATCAGTGCCAAGTAGTGGTGTTGAGTACTTGGCACTGATGAATCCTGCAAATAGTAGACGAAATACGCGTATCTGTCAAAAGATAAGCAATTATAACGGAATTTAAAGGAAATAAACCAACCCACTCAAAGCTCTTCAAACACAAGTAATTTCATTTATCGAAATGATCGTCTTGATGGACCCTGTCTGTGGGGGCGTTGCCATCATTGTTCATAGACGAATCAAACATAAAATTCTTTCTGGGAGTTTCAATTGAAACAAAATTTGGACAACTTACGTTTATATCTGCCTATTTGCCATTCCAATGCGTAGGCCAGCAAAAGAATTTTCTCAAGAGTGACCTTCAGAAACTTATCCGTCATAGGTCTAAATTGTTTATTATTTGTGATTTTAATGCAAAACACCGCTCATGGAATAATGCTCCAAGCAATTCCAATGGTAATATTATGTTTGATGCTTGTTCTGCAGGTTATTACACTATTCAATATCCAAACAGCCCAACATGCTTTTCTTCTGGAAGAAATCTCTCAACTATTGATATGGTCTTAACTGATTCACACTAACACGTCGTAACCAATGGGTTACCCATGCTGATTTCGGTTCTGATCACCTTTCAGTAACTTTTGAAATATCCCAAGAAATAATTTCAAATCCCAACAGCTTTACTTTCAATTACCATAGAGCTGATTGGGAGCAATATCGAACATTTATGGAACATAGCTTTGATCCAAACATTCCTTTGCAAACCAAAGATGAAATTAATTATGCTCTTGAATCTCTGACTACTTCTATAGTTGCAGCAAGAGCTGCCTCAGTACCAAAATGCGAAGTTAAATTCGATTAAATTATAATAGACGATGATCTTCAGCTCTTGATCCGTCTGAAAAATGTCCGTAGGAGACAATATCAAAGAACACGCGATCCTGCCATTAAAGTTATCTGGCAGGATTTGCAAAAACAAATTAAAAAGCGATTCTCTGCCCTGAGGAACAAAACTTTTGAAAATAATGTTTCTAAATTAGACCCAAGTTCCAAACCCTTTTGGAAACTCACAAAAATTTTGAAAAAAACCCTCAAAAGCCTATTCCAGAGCTTAAAAGAAGGTGCTCAAAAATTTGCTAAGCAATTCGAGAGTTCCCATAATTTTAGTTTGAGTCTTACTAGTCCTATTGAGAATCAGGTTGCTCGGGATTATCTGAATATTTTCTCTCGGGAAAATATTTTTGATGATTCCTGGGGGACTGATTTGGACGAAGTAAGGTCTA
The DNA here is from genome assembly GCF_037179485.1 of Ochlerotatus camptorhynchus. NCBI lineage: Eukaryota > Metazoa > Arthropoda > Insecta > Diptera > Culicidae > Ochlerotatus > Ochlerotatus camptorhynchus. The sequence goes on from NW_027040988.1 coordinate 5,088,286, forward strand.
TAACTAAAAAGTTTCATAATATGAAAGCTCCAGGTGATGATGGAATTTTCTATATCCTCATCAAAAAACTCCCAGAGAGTACCTTGTCTTTCTTGGTAAAATTATTTAACAGATGTTTCCATTTGGCATACTTTCCTGATAAATGGAAAAATGCTAAAGTTGTTCCAATTTTGAAGTCGGATAAAAATCCAGCTGAAGCTTCTAGCTACCGTTCAATAAGTTTGCTTTCTTCAATAAGTAAACTTTTTGAAAAGATAATTTTGAATAGAATGATGCTTCACATCAATACGAACTCAATTTTTGCAGATGAGCAGTTTGGATTTCGCCATGGGCATTCAACTACTCATCAACTCTTAAGAGTTACCAATTTAATTCGTTCAAAGAAATCTGAAGGCTACTCCACTGCTCTTCTACACATAGAAAAAGCATTCGACAGTGTTTGGCATAAAGGTTTGATTGCTAAATTGAAAAAGTTTAATTTTCCTCTTTACGTTATGAAATTAGTTCAAAATTACCGTTCCGATTTCCTTTTTAATTAAATATTACATCCAGTTAGAAACAAAGTAATAATGTTAAATGATCGTGGAGGGCACTAGTCAAAAAAATTTAAAATTTACAAGACATGTGGATCATATTCGACCGACATAATCAACTTTTAAAAGTGTCCGAAATTCGAGTTTAAGTGTCCGAAATTTGAATCGGCACGGTATTTAACTGACAGAACTCTGCAGGTAAATTATCAAAATTCCAAATCTAATCGACTACCTGTTAGAGCAGGAGTTCCTCAGGGTAGCATTCTTGGGCCTATATTGTATAACATTTTCACTTCGGACCTCCCTAATTTGCCTCAGGGTTGCCACAAATCTTTGTTCGCTGATGACACAGGCATTTCCGCTAAAGGAAGAAGTCTTCGTGTAATTTGCAGCTTCCTTTTTGAAACCTAGTAGTAGTCAAATAGTCACTATGAACGGAGTTTCAATTTGTTGGTCAATTCTAGTGAAATATCTTGGATTAGTACTTGACCAAAAATTAACTATTAAAGATCACATTGAGGGCATTCAAGCCAAATGTAACAAATATATAAAATGTTTGTATCCTCTTATAAACAGGAAATCGAAACTTTGCGAATAAACTTCTAATATTTAAACAAGTTTTTAGACCGGCCATGCTTTACGCTGTGCCAATATGGTCTAGTTGTTGCACTGCCAGGAAAAAAGCACTTCAAAGGATTCAGAACAGAGTTCTGAAGATGATTTTGAAGTTGCCTCCCTGGTACATAGAATTTCGAATGTTGAGACTTTAGAACAAATGTCCAACAACATAATTAATAATTTCAGGCAAATCCTCAATTGCAAAGATTAATTTCCTTTATACTTAAATAAGATTTACTGTTAGTTTTTAGTTTTAAGATGTCAATTGTTATACTGACATGCAGGTTAAAAAAAACTGTTTAAAATACTGAATTGCCAAGGCAGGAACAATGTAGAAACACTTAGATATATATCATAACAATTAAGGCTGGTAAGTTACTGTAGTATCTGGAGCACTTAGGTTAAAATGAAATGTAATTTATTTTGAATTTGGAACAAATAAAGAGTTTAAAAAACAAACAACTGGTGACAGTAAAATATTCCTCCCATTTTCAAGAGTAGTTAACAGAATGTGGACACAAGTGCGCGATTTATTTCGATGGTCATGTGGAAGCTATTTTAGTGCCATAATTGAGTTGTATTTCTGGAATGCTGTCCGAAAATGCAGTGCAATATAGCAGTCAAAACACAAATATATATGTTAATACTTCCGACGTCGTCGCAGCCCACTTCTACCTGGAGCTATTCCTAAAAAGCTTCTCTACCTTGTCTCTACTGCTGCCGCTGCTTGGTATTAGAAAGGTAGGCATTGAATTTAGAAGAACTAAAATGCCGGAAATGCAACGAGTGACTATATATTCAGCTTGCTGTTAATCAGCTTTGTACACCTTAAATCAACCAATAATCAGCTTATGTTCTTACTGTTCAGCTTTAATTGTTACTTGGAGTACTACCTTTTGTACTACCGTTTGCACTACATTTTCATCATATAACTTCATCCACTTGAGAAGTAGAATATTGTCGTCTTCGATAAAATTTCTTAAAACGACTTCATCTACAATATTTCTATGGACATTCATCAATTTTAATTAGACATAAAAAAGTTATTTTTTATCTGAGTATACTCTCCATTTTCATCACTCAAATAAAGTACTCAAAAATGAAGAAAATTTTAGAAGACATCAGTAAGCCACACTTAACAGTTTCATTGTAATTGACTTTTTTTATTTCGTCGCACTGTGTGTCACTATGTTGTTCGCATATTTTTTAATTGACATTGAAAGTAGCATAAAACCTATCCACGGAATATTAAAAAAAAGTTTAATTCCGCAGAATTCCACCACCAACATTTTATTTCACTTTCGTGTTGCATTTTTTTTCCGGAAATTTCGTTTCGTGCAGTTTGTTTCATCATTAAAAATCTCCAAATTCATACGAATCAACTACTCTAAGTCTTATTTTTCAACTGAAAAATAAAATTGTCACGCTTCACCCAACCCACCGCATTTGTAACACGGCACCTCCCCTCAATTAGCGACAAAACAAAAACATCCAATTATGTTCATTACAAGCGAATGGATTTGACTAGAAAATTAGACGGTATTGTTGCCCGCCTGTCATTCGCATACCCTATCCATTCCTTTTGATTGGAGTTCAAAGTTACCAACCGAGCGCCCTAAGGGGAAGGGGGACGAAGATGGTGGTCATTCAGGTTTGACATAGAGACGGCGCGGCCACCGAAGCCGCGGGCGGTCAGCAACAAAGACCGGAAAGACACGTGCTATCCGTTCCGGAGGTACTTCATCAGTCGTGCCGGGCTGGATGTTCTCGTCGGTGGAGGAGGGGTGAAATATTTAATTATGGTTTCCGTCACTTCCGGTTGGGATTGCTCGCACTAGTTAAGTCGAACGGTTTAGTTGACACGAAGGGAATATCATTAGAAATAAGTTATGCTTATCGCGCAGCAGCGTGTAGTGGTAAGCGTGATTACCTCTCACCCCAGCAGGCCTGGGTTCAATCCCAGTCGGCGACGCCGGGATGTTCTGAGGCATAACATCTCTGATCTCTGAAGGGAAGTAAAGCCTTTGGTTCCCGGTTCATGAGTTGATGGGTCGATAGGTAGGGTCCAGGTGTGGGAGCTGCCTCCCTGGCATCGATAGCATTGGTGCTCAGCACGGAAAACAAGATCGCCGGAAATCAAACCAAAGGAAAAAAAAATGCTTATCGCGCATAATCGAGTATTCCTGCATATTCTGCAAACTTTTTAAATTTGACTACAGATGTCGCTAATAAAGTTGCAAGCAGAAAACCGAAAAATGTTGATTTTCACCATTTTCTATTTTCGAAAACGATATTAAGTACACTTGATAGTTTTAATTTTTACCGAAAATAATCGATAATTTTGCGAAAATGGACGGTAGAGCCATGCTGTCAGTAGCAGTGAGATCAAAACTGAAAGCTTACGGAAATCCATTGGTAGCAGACCGTTCCATTGATAGTAGATAGTTGCCGCAAAAATATCAGATCAAATGATACCGATCGGCAATTTCAAACCATTGAAAACGAAAAAAAGCGCATTCTTCACACACCCATCAGTTTGCAACATACCCGGAATATAAACAATCACTTTTTAGGTTAAATCAACACACTGTTTACAGCACCAGCCCGTCATCCAATCCGTTCGTGCGTTTCTAGTAGACACACTAAAGTTACCCCTTCTAGGCGGGGCATGACTGCGCCAAACTCCCATGAATGAATTGCTTTTTTTTTTCGGTTTAAATGTATCTATCTTTACGACCCACTGCCATTAAGAGAGATAGCTCGCTAATTTTTTTGTGACTTTTGCAATTTTTTTTTTCGTTCCTGTCTATTTTGCCAAGTTCTCTTCCTCTTCCTCTCGTCGTTCGCTGCAAACCGCGCAATGAATGACGGCTTTGTGGTGATGATCGGAGCGAGTAACTAGCGGCGGACATGTGTACAACTTTACAACCGGTACCGTTTGTCATCTAATCCCGAGTCGTTGTGTAGCGTTGAATGGCAGTAACAAGCGAAACGCGAAAAAAACGCGAGATAATGGCAAATTTGGACGCACGAGACGCACCCCAGCCAGTACCAGCAGTACTGCTGTGAATGGGATACGCTAATTAGAAGAAGGTGTTACGTTTATTGGGGAGTGCTTAACAATGGATGCCTTCAGAGGAGAACAATTTGTATTCAAAGTGGACCATTTGTTTGACGAGAGGTTTTATGGCACTGTGCAGAAGTTTAGCGCGATAATTGGCAATGATTCCGCAGGTATTATGAGCTAGCTAAAACGGTTGTGATCGTCGAAAGTGACGCCGATTTACGGTGGCAGAACGGTTTATGGAATACAAGATTCTTTTATGGTAATTTGATATAATGGTATCAAGACATTTGCAAACATATTCTGGATTTCCTTGCAGTTCATTTAATGTACAAATGATTTTCAGAATATGTTTTAGCTTAGTAACGTATAACGGGTTTTTTTTTCGGAAAAAAAGTGTGAGAACCACGAGCAATTGATTAACGTAGGGCTGGGTATGTGATATAATATTAGTGACTTTAGCATGAGCATGGTTGATCGCCCAAGGATGCAACACCGTTATTGCCAGATCAGCTGTATTTACACATAGAACCAATAGACGTTGCTTGGGACTAGTAATCATCCTCAATGTGTAAATACTGGTGATCTAAAATTAGAAAATACCAGCGCCGGCCACGTCCGAATGCTGGTAAAAAAAAAGGAATGGGTAGGAATATGTTAACGTAATACTCGCTTTAATCAAAGCCGATAACACCTCAGCACTTTTACGAGAAATCCCTGGGATGTTGGATAACAGGGTTGGGATTGCAGCAGGATTCGCTTGAGTAAACGATGTGCTAAATTGATATCCTATTTTCAAAATTGGTTTAGAATTGAGACCAAATCAAAAACGAATCAGGAAATTCCTAATTGAGGTAACAATTTTCAAAGCAGATTCAAAACTGAGTCTGAACCTTTTTGAAGTGAGTTCAAACTTTCAATCATCATTTTTTTAACTGAGTCTAAACTTTTCTGTTATGCTATTCAATCCTTTTTAAAGTTGTAAAAATTTTCCTGAATTGATTCAACATATCCCGAACACAAGCTTTGAAGAATTGGTTTCGAATTTTCGGAAGTGAGGCCAAATTAGCTGATTTAATCCCTTTCCTAAATGAATCCAAGGTTTCCTGCCAGTGTTGGAAAAATATCAAAAAACCAAATCTCACCAATGCCCAAGATCACGCTTGATTTTCGTAGACAAAAATCAACAAGCAAACATCTGTGGTTGATTTTGCAAGCTGTGATATCGCAGCTTGGAATATCAAGCTAACAAAACTCACCAACTGCAAATCTCACCAAACTGTGGTGAGATTGAGTTTAATGATTTTTGCTTTACACCCGAATGGAACCGAAACGTCCATCATGGCTGGCAGCAGTCCCTTCGTGTCTGCCATCGGTGAAGATTAAAAAGAGATAGCAAACTATACTTTCTCTTTTTTAAGAAAACGATGTGGAACGGAATCATGTTTGCGTCGAGTTAGCTCTCAACTTGATTTTTGTGCGTTGTGAATAGTCTCGCAATATCAAAGGAGCTTGTAAAATGAATATCAAGCATGATATTTTGTTCCAATATCACGCTTGATATTGAGAGCGTATGAGAGCGGAAAAATAATATTTGATTGATGATTTCGCCATCATTTTTTTTGTGCATTGATTCTACTTTTTTTCCGAACTGAATCTTAACTTGTCAGAACGGGTTTGACATTTTCCTAAGTGAGCCCCAGATTTTTGTTTACTGCTTTGGCATTTGGCAAGGACACAATCTTGTTCAGATCATCTAGCTTTTATAAAAAGTGTAGAAAGTTTTCCGAAGTGAACCGACACTTTATTGAGTTTAAAATTTCCAAACGGAGTCCAACCTTTTCTGAAGTGGTTCAATACCTTCCTTAGGGAGTTAAAACTTTTCTGTTGATTGATTGAATTATATTTAATGTTAGTCTGAGTTTCAGGGCTGTTACAAGATTTTCTAAATTTGATCCGCGAAATCCGCGATTTGTCAAAAGAAATCCGCGACATCAAATACTAATCCGCGACAAAAAAAAAAAAAACTTTTTTCATTGCCTAAAAATACCATTTGTATACTACTACATGGCATTTCAAGCTTATTGCTTATAACATATTAGATTTTTACCTGCTCTCAACTTAGTCAAGTACCTTCACATTATAATTGAGAGCTTTCTATGCCTGTACTATCCTATGCCCAATGAAGTAGAGAAATTTTCCAACCCGAAAAATTAATAGACCGGACGGGAATCGAACTCTGTCGCCTCCAGCATGGACTTGCTTTGTAGCTGCGCCTTTACTGACTGAGCAAAAGGTGTATCGTTTGTAACCTTTGAAAAAAAAATAACAATGTATCATCTCCAGTTATACATTCTGAGTAATTAGTGAACATAAAAAAACACCCTTACATTATTAGATTCTATTGAATAATACCGGCCTAGATTTTATTAAACATTATTTTAAAAAAATTGATGCATTTTCATTTGAAATGCAAATTTTCTTGAAAATTACCTTTGCGTCTCTGACGTATTTTGCTGTCCTAAATGTTGTAGTTAATTTGGCTCTAGTTTTCTCTTTTTTTTAAATCTTTATTTAAGAGATTTTTAGCCATAGGCTAGTTCATCTTTACTAGTTTTCTCTTCTACCGATTCAAACCAAACACCCTGCACATAATCGAGAAAATACCAGAGTTTCATAAGTCACACTTGTTGGTCACGTCGCGGTTCTGTATTTACATGGATATTCCTTGGGGTCTGTCCAATGGTGAGACATTTTCATGATATTTTTTTTCATTTCATGAACCTTTTCGTTGTCAAATCATAACCGCAGAACAATCAACAACATTCTTGGAAATATGTTATTTTCGTAGTTGGAAATGCTTAACATCAAATAAGAGGATTAAAGTGGACATTTTATACGATAGATGAGGAGATGAAAGTAAAGAGTTAATAGTTCCGTAATAGTGTGAAATTTGTATGAAGAGAGTAGAAAGCGATCAAAGGATAATTTTGAGGAAGCTACGAATCGGGTAGAGCATCTCCTTTACCAAGCTCATGCGTTAATGAGGGACGGTGAGGGGTGTTTCCCCCTGCCACCGGCAAAAGGAATGATCGCCGATTTACTCATATACCTCCGTTGTGCGGAAACAGTTCTATTGATTGTTTCACACTCAAGTCCCATCTGACGTAAACAACTACCTGATTCGTACCTTCCTCAAAATTGTCCTTTGCTCACTTTCTACTTTGTACATACAATTTTCACACTACCGTACTATAATGGAACTATCAACTCTATAATTTAATCTCCTCATCTATCGTATAAAATCTCCACTTTAAGTCTGATATTTGACGTTGAGCATCTCCGACTTGAGAATCGTTAAATTCACGCATGAAGTAATTACACATTGGGCCTTATTACGGGTGTCACTACACGGTGATAAGAAAGTGATACTCAGAATAAGAGCCGTGATTGCCGTACAAATCAAATGGGAATCACTTCACCGTGACGACAAGTGACAAGTTTTCACCGTGAAGTGACATCCCTAATAAGCCCCATTATTAGTTAAGGTAGATTATTTTCGATTTTTTATTGATTCATCTAGGAACTTCCTGAAGGCTCCTTCCATACATCTATTTTCAATTTATTTGAATTCTCCTCAGAATTTCCATGAAATTAAAATCAGAAATTTCTTAAATTTGCTGCTTAGAATAATCTTAGACTTCTTCCATGCATTCAATTGGAAATTCAATTCGTATTCTCTTTAGAATTCCAATATTTAGTATTTCCTCAGAATTCTCAAAACAAAAATCCATAACAGAACCCTCAAATTCGATTCTATTGGAATTCTTCCAGGAATTTATTTCGAACTCTTTAGAATTCTCTTGGAAGTATCTTCAGAAATCACCCCAGAATTCTTTTAGAACTACAATCTTTGGAGTTCACGGGATTTTCATGGAATTTTCATCAGACCTCCTTATGCAAAAGTTCAGAACCAATTTTGAATTCTTATTAGAATTTGACCTAGAATCCTCATCCAATCATCATTATTTCCAAAATTGTTTCGGAGCTGAATTTCGCGTCTCTAATAATTTAAAAAATATTCACAAGCGACTCTCGTATGTGTTAAGCCAAGTTTAACTATATAGGTAAACCTGGCTTAAGATTTAAGCGGAGATAAAGAAATCGGTCCTCAGAGCACCTAATTTCACATGAAACTTTCGTAGTCTGTGCTTTGATATTTGTGCCATCCCTAGAATCCTTTAAAATTATCTTAAAATTTACTTTGGATTTTTTAAAGTTCTTAATCATCCTTGAAAGACTTTTGATTATCCATCGCAGACAAATACCTTTGGAAAGTTTACAAGATTTACAATTTATTTTCTCGGAAAAAGGTATGTTTTCCCAGATTTTTAATCGAAATTGATGGCATTTCCCAATAGTTTTCTTGGTCTTCTAAAGTTTTTTTCACCCTGGTTAAAATTTTCAATTTTTTAACAGATGTGTATATTTTGTTAAAACTACTATCGACATTCTTAGTGCCAAATACTCAATCAAAACCTTTTGTTAATATTTTTAAATTTTACTCTATTTTAGTAGTGAAAAAGTGACTTTAGTGACTATTTTAGGGAAATAGTGACTTTAGTGACTTTTTGCTGAAAAAAGTGATTTTTTAGTGACTGGCTTCAAAATAGTGACCAAGTCACTAAAAAGTGACCTGCTACCAGCCCTGCTATGTGGATCATGCATGATCTATTTCCGAGTAATCCAGATGTTCAAGGTTCTTCAAATCGTTCTGGAGTTCAGATAATTTGATCTACTATATCAACCGAAAATGTGACATTGTCTTTAGTATCGAAACATTTCCAGACAGATGCACAGTGTCTATGTGGATCATGCATGAACTATTGCCATGTATACCAGATATTTTAAGTTCTCCAAATCGTTCTGGAGTTCAGACGATTTATTCTACTAGATCAACCATGACTAGGATACAGTCTGTAGTATCGAAATATATCCAAACAGATTCATAGTGTCTATATGGATAATGTTTAATTATTTCCACGTATACCAGATGATCTAGGTTCTCCAAATCGTCCTGCAGTTCAGATGATTTGTTTTACTAGATCAACAAAGACTAGGATAATATCTGTAGTATCGAAATACCGATTTGGAAATCCTAGAACATTTGGCATACACGGAAATAGGTTGGCATGATCCACATAGACATTGCAAATTTGTTTGGGCATATTTCGATATTACAGATTTTGAATTAGTCTTGGGTGATCTAGTAGAAAAATAATCTGATCTCCAGAATGATTTCAGAACCTATAACATCTTGTATACGTAGCAATAGATCGGACACGATCCACATAGACACTTTGAATTTGTTTGGACATATTTCGATACTACAGACATGATTGCAGTCCTGCTTGGTATAGTAGAACAAATCAACTGAACTCCAGGACGATTAAGAGAACCTAGAATATCCGGTATACATGGCTGTGGCGTCGCGTAACCTCACTTTTTACCTGTGCACCAACTTTCAAAATCAGATTTAATTCTATATTCATACTCTAATCGGTTGAAAATACACTTAATCTTCTAGTTTACTCGCTATCTATCCATTGCAAACAATATTTTGATAATTGTTTATGTTTTGAGAGCTGGTGCACAGGTAGATTGAGGTAAGGAAACGCCTCTGATACATGGCAATAACTACCATATATACGATTCGTTTATGATTTTATAACGAAAAATGTTATTTTCATATTGTAAATATAAAAAAAAACATGAAAATGTCTCCCATTGGACAGACCCCAGGGAATTTCCGTGTGAATCCGGTGTGACTTATCAAATTGAGATCATTTCTCGATTATTTGCAGGGTGTTTGGTTTGAAAAGGTAAACAATTGAGAGCCAAATGAATAACAAAATTGATGAAAAGGTTACAATGAATTCCACAATTTTTGTGACAGCACGTCAGTCCCTTCGCAATTTTCGCGACATCATTTAATGTTTCCGCGATTTTTGCGACTGCAAGTTCAAATCCGCGACAAATCCACAAAAATCGCGAAATCCGCGAAATTCGCGAAATCCGCGCTTGTTGTAACAGCCCTGGAGTTTTCTTAAAGTGATTTAACTAACTTTTAACGTAGATTCCACTCCCCTAGACCCCTCCTCGTTCTTAAGAGATTCACATCCTTTGAAAATTAGACTGAGATTTTAAAGAATTGACCTTCGTGTGTTCATACCTGATAGTAGATTTTTTTAAGCAAGCACAATTGTTGAGAAAACTGGTTTTACATCCACAAAAGTACGTATTTTTATAGAAATTTGGGTTTCTTGAGCAGCAAAGTTGGATTTTGGTTCTGTCCTTCAAAAACCAGGCTTGGATTTTATAGAATAGACCTTTGTGAATTCATACGTGATGGTAGATTTTTTTGAAGCCAGGTTGGATGTCGGTTCTATCGCTTGAAATTTGTGCTTGGATTTTATATGCTGAATCCATACTTGAAAGACGAACCGACAACATGTTTTTTTTTTTTCATAGGAATTTAATTTTTCTGTTTTACTGATGTGAATTTTGGATCCTATCGATCTACATATGCTTGTATTATATAAAATAGAACTTGGTCAATTCATACGGGAGGGATGAATTTCTCAATTTTTTTTAGAAAACCGAGTATACACAAATACAATACACAAAAATACATATTTTGATAGAAATTCGGGTTTCGTGTTCAACCAAGTTGGATTTTGGCTCCGTCTGTTGAACAATAGTCTTATATTTTATAGAATGGACATTGCTGAATCCATACGTTATGGTACATTTGTTGAAACATGCACAATTTTTAGAAAACTAGGTATAAGTTCTCGAATTTTCATAGAAATTTGCGTTTCCTGTTCATCCAAGTTGAATTTCGGCGCCCTCCTTTGAAAAATAGGCGTAAATTTTATAGAATTGCTGAAGAAATTTGGTTTTTCGGATCTTCCAAATTGCATTTCGGCTCACATCTTTGAAAAATAAACTTGTATTCTATTGAACGGACCTTGCTGAATCCATACGTGAAGGACAAATCGAGTTAATATTCACAAAAGTACGTATTTTCATAGAAATTTGATTTTTATGTTCTGCCGAACTGAATTTTGAAAAATACACACGTAGATTTTTTTTTGCCGAAATTGGCACCACCGAAAATTTCGGCATTTTATCTTGTGGTTCTCAGTGAAAACTCGCTGAGATTCAGCTAACAAACGGGAATTTTGCTAAAATCTCAGCCAACAAACAGAAATTTTGCTAAGATCTCAGTAAAAATAAATTGCCAAGCTACTCGGTGGTGCCAATCTAAGCAAAAATCTAAGTGTGTAGGCTTGTATTTTATATAATGGACCTTGCTGAATCCATACGTGAAGGTTGAACCGCGTTTGTAATTCCGAAAGTGTTTTTTTTTAGAAATTTGGATTTTCTTTTCTGCTAAGTTGGATTTTGAAACCGTCCTTTGAAAGTTATGCTTAGATTTTAAAGAATTGACGTATTTTTGTTAAAATTTGGTTAAAAATGTTCAGCCAAGATGGATTTTGACTCCTTCCTCTGAAAATTAGGCTTGGATTTTGTTAAATAGACCTTCCTGAATCCATACGTCGAGTTAGATTTTTTGCAGCACGCACAATTGTTGAGAAAACTTGGTTTAAATTCACAAAGTGTATGTTCATATCAATTTGGGTTTCCTGTTCTGTCATGTCATATTTGAATAAAGAGGAACTATCGAAAACTTTTTTTTTATAAAAAACTATTACGTTTGTGGTATTCCGCTTGATGGTTTACCCGGAATTTATCAAAACCCAAAAATCAGTTGCTTTGATCCTATTCATCTAAATTGAGGGGGTTAGAAGGAAAGGGGTGTAAGTGACTTTGATCGATTATCTTCATAGATTTTCTCTTCGTTAATAATTCAGATGCAAACACATTCCTTGATTCGTGTGCCATTTTGGATGCTAGATGAGAACCTCCTATATCAAACTATGTGGCAGAAATAGCGCAAAATCTGTTTATAAAGCTGTGGCTATCAAAAAAAAAGTCGATGAAGAGAATCGATCAAAGTCACTTACACCCTTTCCTTTTAAGCCCCTCAATTATTATCAATGTTCTTCCTTGAAAGGATTCAAATACTTATGCCTGAAATGACTTGTTGATAACCCGAGTGTTACACATAATAAAGTTAACTTTTGTTGCTCCTGTTATGCATTAGTGTCAAAAATTACGGCTACGGCAGTGACAAAAGAAAAACTTGTGATTTGTTCCGGCCTAATTCTGAAATACGTTGTTTTTCTTTTTAATTCTACTACTACTAGTAGTACAAATAAAAATAAAGAAAAAATAACGTAATAAGGTACACTATTATTCTACTAAAATGCTCATCAAGCAATGTAGACTCTTCAGTATGTTGAGTTGTACTGATTTTCCTGGTTCTCCTGTACAATTCCCGGGTTTTTTCCTGATTTCCCCGGCTACTTTTCAAATTTCCTGTTTTCCTGGTTCGCTGACCACCCTGTAATTCTGTTTATTATTCAAACAGTATCATACTAAAACCAGGTTCTAAATTCTTAGTATCCACCGGATGGCACACCGGAAAACCCGGAGCTTCGTATTTTTGATCGAAGGATGTCGCGATTTTTGGAAGTATAAAGGGTGATACGGTCAAAATTTGGTCAATATCAACTTGACGTATTTCTTTCAATTTTGCATTTAAAAAACCTGAACACCCCTCATTTTGAAGGTGTGTGTGTGTAGAATGTTGCTCCTATTTTGATTTTGGAATTCACTCTTCAGTTGTCAAAATGCCGTCCAAGCAAGAAGAGCAGCGTATCAAAATTTTGCTCGCGCATCGCGAAAATCCGAGCTACTCGCACGCAAAGTTGGCAAAAACGCTAAAAGTTGCCAAATCAACCGTTACAAATGTAATTAAAGTGTTTGGGGAACGTTTGTCGACAGCCAGGAAGTCTGAATCGGGGGGAAATCGAAAACCGGAAGCCGCTGAGACGACAAAGAGAGTTGCCGGTAGTTTCAAGCTGGGTGTATCGTCTACAACCGTGCATCGAGCCAAAAAACGAGCCGGACTATCGACTTACAAAAAGGTAGTGACTCCAAATCGCGATGATAAACAAAATACGACGGCCAAAGCGCGATCCCGGAGGCTTACACGACGATGCTGACGAAGTTTGACTGCGTGGTAATGGACGACGAAACCTACGTCAAAGCCGACTACAAGCAGCTTCCGGGACAGGAGTTTTATACGGCAAAAGGAAGGGGAAAGGTAGCAGATGTTTTCAAGCACATGAAACTGTCAAAGTTCGCAAAGAAATATCTGGTTTGGCAAGCCATCTGTACCTGTGGCTTGAAAAGCAGCATTTTCATAGCTTCCGGGACTGTCAACCAAGAAATTTACGTGAAAGAGTGTTTGAATAAACGTCTGCTGCCTTTCCTGAAGAAACACGGTTGTTCCGTACTGTTTTGGCCGGATTTGGTATCTTGCCATTACGGTAAAAAGGCCATGGAGTGGTACGCCGCCAACAACGTGCAGGTGGTTCCCAAGGACAAGAACCCTCCCAACACGCCAGAGCTCCGCCCAATTGAGAAATACTGGGGTATTGTCAAGCGGAACCTAAAGAAGACCAAAAAAACTGCTAAGGGCGAGCAGCAGTTCAAGGCAAACTGGCTTTCTGGGGCGAAGAAGGTGGACAAGGTGGCTGTACAAAATCTGATGGCAGGGGTCAAGCGTTAGGCCCGGCAATTCGGATTTGGAAAAGCGGAAGCCTAACTGAATATTTTTCCTGAATTTTATACTAATTGAACTTGAAAAAGAAATTTAATTTGAGTTTTTAAATAAACGATTTCACCGATTTACACGCGTTTTCCCTTGACCAAATTTTGACCGTATCACCCTTTAATATGAAATGAAACAAACACGTGTTTTTTTTATTTATAAGCTGGTCTTAGAATCGAAATAGTCACCGGAAGGTCCTCCGTAAGATCAGGAACATCCGTAAAATTACTTAGTTACTAAATTCAATAATGCTATAAACTTACTATTAAGTATTGTTGTTATCATAAAAATCGCGGATCCAAAACATACCTGCAAGTACAGAAATGAAAGAATGAATGTTAATAACTCCATGCTCAGTTGAATAGATTTTAATTACACATCATAAAAGGGTCATTCCAATTGAAATAGTTGATGCATTTGTGCAATGGCCAGTACAAATATATTGGTCATCAGGGAATGGCAACCAGATCATCCACCCTCTTTTTCGGAACATCGGAGCAATCAAACTTTACATGTGAATGCAGAAAATTACCCTCCTTTGAAAAGGATCGGGTCCTGCAGATGCACTGTTATATTAAAATTCTCAGCTTTTATCCCTGCATGGGCGGTGGACTTTATTCGAAATGCGGCACCCACTAGGTAAAGGCTCTCCCTTTCTAATCATGACATGGCATCAAATAGATTGGGGTGCAGTAGCAGCATGCATCCCCGACGCGCGAGCAAATCCCCGGGAGATTAGAAGCTTATTTGCATATTGCAAATTTCTTCCGTCGTCGTCGTCGTCGGTGTCGTTATTCCACTCCCACATTGACGACAGACGCCGCGTCCATCCGTTGTTGTTAGTTAATGCCGGGTCCATTTAATGCTAGTTTTAGACAAACACCCTTCCGGCGGTCTCTTTCGTGGTCTACAGGGGATAGAGCGAACTTCCGACAGCGCAGCTAGAAGCAATGCTTTCAAATGCAAATATGTACGCAACTGTACGTCCGCTGCGGCAAAATGCATTCCCGTTCGCCTCTCTATGCACTTCATTAATTCATAATTTTGTTTGCATATCCCTCCTTCTCCTTCTCCTCCTCCTCCTCCGTGTATGTTGAGCTGCACCGACGAGTTTGCCGCCTGCGGGGGTTAATTGAAATGGGAAATTACTTCGGCTTCATCCGGGAGGATGAAATGGCTTTAAATATTCAGTGCTTAGCAATAAATTTAAAGCTTCATTTCAAGGATACTGCGTCGATTCCAGGGTAGGAGATTTTTCGATAGAAGCTGAGTACTTAAACATGCTCAGAACCAGTTTGCTACCCTCTAGGGAGCCGCTTTTCATGACGCTGAGTGCATTTAAGTACTTGAAATTCCACGCAGAAGTGCAGTTAGTGTGGCACAGTGGAGACAGTTTCGATGCGTATTCATCAACGGAGAAAATTTATAGCTTTCTGTCTCGGTAGCGGATATTTATTCGTCTGAAGTATGTGCATTAGGATGGGTCAACTTAACAATCCCTTGCTCCCCACTGCACTTTTGATCTGCATTGAAGCGCCCAACAACTGTGGCAAATTTGTACGAATTTGATACGCGAATTATGGGACCCTCCAGCCCCCTACGTATAAAGCAGTGGGAGCCAGGGAATTTTTTAGTTGACCCACCCTAATGTGCATGATGTCCTTACGGAAAAATACACATTCTTCTTTTGAGCACCGGAGCGGCAGTCGCGTTCGCTGTGTTGGAAATTTTGCATTAATATGCAAATCGCTTCTGTTTTTTTCGGACCCCTCACCCTTCAGTCCGTTCACCAAGCAAGTAGATTTTAGATCTAGTTTTTATCTCTCTTTGTTGTTTTGCGTGCATCCTTTCATATGACGAGCAGGACACGCTTGCAAGCGTCATTATGTAAATGATTGTTATGAAAATGCTTTCTCGCCATCGTCGCCTTAACTGACTGGCATAACCTTCCTAACACCACTACCCTAAACAGCGGACAGCTTCGAAGCGCAGCCATATGTGAACATAACCTCGAACCGCCTGCCACCGTAGGTAGTAGAAGGGAGCCGATGATGGCGACAGAAGGCTTCCCCTTATACCGCACCACTTCATCCACTGCTTGATGCATCTCCGCGCGGATGCTGACCCTAATTGCAGCATTCGGGGAAGAGTCGTCGTCGTCGTCGTCCCCGACGCGGAAGAAACGTCAACAAGGACGACGCGAATATAAAAAGGATTAAAATGAGTGCGCGCGTGCATGACAGCCAACAATCGGCGACAGTAACATACAACCGAAATGAATGGCAACATGTGGAGTGAGCACGTGTTTGAAATATGGTTTCCTTTGGTTCTTCTTTTTTTCAGGCCTTTGTCTCGTGCGGACACGTTCCCTTTGAAGATTTTTAATAAGTTGTCGTGATGAAACTGTTGAGATAAGGCCGATTTTTTTTTGAGGGCAAAATGGAGCAAAAAAATTCACACGGTTCTTGATTACAAAATCGAAATCTAGCGTGCAGAATCATAAGGGCCTAGCAGCGATGATCGATTCTCTCCATTGATTTTTCTCTTCGCATTACCACAGTTAAGTGAACCAGCTCCGCGACCCCCTTTGTGAACAATTGGGTGTTCCGCGCCCCCCTGGAAAGTACCTGGTATAAATTACGCTTAGATGAATAAAAACCATTCATTTGATCTGTTAGTTATTCGTTTTATTTCAAAATACTATGTTAACAACAGCCAACAACTCAATCAATACGATTGTTTGTTTTTTTCTTGATTTGTTTTCCGTCGATCTTGTTTTTCGTGCTGAGCACCAATTCTACCGACGCCAGGGAGGCAGCTCCCACACCTGGACCCAACTTATCGACCCATCAACTCATGAACCGGGAACCAACGGCTTTACTTCCCTTCGGAAGCAAGGCGTGATCAGAGATGTTATGCCTCAGAACATCCGGCGGCGCCGACTGGGATTGAAGCCAGACCTGCTAGGGTGAGAGGTAATCACGCTTACCACTACACCACCGGCGCCGCTGAATGCGATTGTTGTAGATCTCAAATATAGTTACGATGCTGCGTTTGTGATCATGTCAATCTCATATCTTCGTCAACGTTCCAATATGTTTCTTGTCATGGTTTTAAAGTGGAGAAGAATTGAAAATCCGCTTTCGTGCGTACGAAGAAAATGGGAAAAGGATCTTCAATGTCTGCTACGAGAATTTGGGATGATACATGGCACGCCAAACCACTAGTTCAAATTGTTTTCACGGAACAAATCACGAGGAATCATTTATCAGGTCCAAATACAGTACTTTCCCGATTTTGTCAGCTTTTTTTTCCTGATTTTGTCAGCCTGCAGATTTTACAAAATTTTTGAGTTTTGAAACATAAATTCTCAAACATTACGCTGTGAATAATTTTTATTTTTACACATCGCATAAATGTAAACGTTAGGTAAAGCGGGGGTAAAATGTGCATACGGCAGGGCCACCAAAAATAGTGATTTTAGTGACCATGTTGAAGAAATAAGTGACTAAATGGTGACTTATAGTTGTAAGAATAGTAACTAAAAAGTGACCCTGAATTGAATTAAAAGTAAATTTTATTGGTAACTCTTAGGAATTTTAGAGCATTTTCTTTTTTTTTTAATACTAAAAGAAGGATTACAATTAAATCTGAGAATAACTCCAGGACATCTTCAAAGGAATACGGAAAATAAATTCAGGAGAGATGGCCAAACAAATTTTGAGAAGAAATCTAAGGAATTTGTGAGTAGAAATGCCAATGAATACTTAGGAGACTTTAAATGTGAGTAGAATTCCAAGGAAAGGAGTGAGATTCAAAAGGAATCTGAAATTAATTCAATGAATATTCTGATAATATTTCCAAAGGGTATCTTATTGTGGAGAATTTCAAGGTAATTCCGAGGAAAACTGAAATAAAATTGAATTCGGAGGATAGCTTCATGGAAATTTCCATTGAATATGGAATGGACTATTCTGAGAACATTCCAAATTTTTTCTGAAGTTAATGAATCTGCCTTGAAGTTCTTTTGCAATTTGAGAAACTAGCCTGATGCTCACAATACTACTAATCAAATTCTTAAACTTCCTTGAACTTTATTGGACCTCCTTAAGTTTCCTTAATTTTTCTAACGATCATGAATTCTAAAAAAATTAACAATTCGCTGAAGTTCTCTAAATTTCTTTAAACTTTATGTGACTACTCTATTGTTAACGGAATTGCTCTGAGGTTCTCTGTTCTTTTCTGAAATTCTCAAAACTGCTCTAACGTTTTTGCAGTTCTCATGAAGCTTGTTGTACTGCGCTGAATTTAATTGCCCCATACTTAAAATGTTTAAGCTTCAGTGAACTTCGGAACTTATGCGAAGGCCTCAATTAAATTTTTAACGTCTCTGAAGTTATCTGAAAATATGAGAACTGCTTGAAATTTCCCACTAATTTTCTGAAACTAATCGAACTGACCTCTCCCTGAAATTCCTCCAATTTTCGGAGCTTGTTAAACTTCTATCAAATGCTCCCGAATTTTGCTAATGTTCATAAAAATTCCTGAAGCTCGCGATCTCCTCTTAAGCTCCATAGATTTGTATGAAGTTCTCGAAATGTTTCACTGTCCTTCTGTGAAGTTTTCGAAGTTTTTCTAAATTTTTGGAACTTTTGTGCTTCCGCAATTTTCATGGAACTAGAACAAAATAATTAATATAGGTTTATGATTTTCACTGAAGTTCTCAGGATTTTTCTGGAGTTTATGAAACTTCCATTAAATTATCGACACTTATTTAAAACTTCTTCAATAGTCTAGACTTTCCTGGTGTTATTAAAACTACCTAAACGATTATTGAATTTCTTTAAAGTTCTCTAGACAGCCCTGAATTTATCAGTATTTTTTAAGAACCCGCAACTTTACTGAAATTAATTGATTTGCCTTGAAGTTTCGACAATTTTCCTTAAGTAATCTAACTATTAAAAACGCTCACTTATTTTTTCTGAACTTATCTATGCTTACCTGAAGTTCTCTTAATTTGCTTAATCATCCGGCAAATTTTGTGATATATATATTCAAAATTCCTTGACGATTTTGGATCAATCATATAATTTTTCGAATAACCCATAATTCCACGGAATTCCTTGTAAGTTAATGGGATTATTCTGAAGCTATCTGATCGTCCTCGAAGTACTCGGAACTTTGCTGAATATCATGAAACTATCTAAATTATAAGTTCTCTGGAATTTCTTGAAGATATTCAACGCTGCTTGCTAAAAGTTCTCGCATTACTTTTAAATTAATGGAACTTCGTTGATATTCTCCAATCAACTTAGCTAAATTTTTGCATTTTTTAAAGTTCTTGAAATCTCCAATATTCTCGCGTTTTCCGGATGTTCATATAATTTGTACCACGTTCCAAAAGTTATATCGGAGCTTTTCTGAAATTTCCAGAACTTGTTAAAGCTCTCAATTCTATTGAAGATAAATTCCCCAGAAATTCTTTGGACTTCTGTGAAATTCCTGAAATATTTCTGAAGTTTTCATAAATTATTTGATGGTCTCTGTACTTCCCTGAAATTCTCGGAACATCTTAAGGGCTCTCAATTTTTCAAAATTTACGATTGTAGATATTTAACCGCTCCAAAAAGCCTGAACTAAAGCCATGGGAACTGCTTTTAAGATCTAAAATTCTCCAAAGATCTCTAGATCTAGCTTTTCTGATGTGCTTAGAACTTGCACAATACCCCTCAAGGTTTCTATATTTATCAAGTTTGCTTAACACCTGTGATGTGATCTGAAATTCTAGGAACTTCATCAAAGTTTCTGAAAATATTCGGTTGTTAAAAGAACCGATTTGAAGATCTTATAGCTTCTAGTAAGTTCCCCTTAATTTCAGTGAGTTAACTTCCCTTATGTTACAGTAAAGGGTGATACGGTCAAAATTTGGTCAAGGGAAAACGCGTGTAAATCGGTGAAATCGTTTATTTAAAAAATCAAATTAAATTTCTTTTTCAAGTTCAATTAGTATAAAATTCAGGAAAAATATTCAGTTAGGCTTCCGCTTTTCCAAATCCGAATTGCCGGACCTTACGCTTGACCCCTGCCATCAGATTTTGTACAGCCACCTTGTCCACCTTCTTCGCCGCAGAAAGCCAGTTTGCCTTGAACTGCTGCTCGCCCTTAGCAGTTTTTTTGGTCTTCTTTAGGTTCCGCTTGACAATAGCCCAGTATTTCTCAATTGGGCGGAGCTCTGGCGTGTTGGGAGGGTTCTTGTCCTTGGGAACCACCTGCACGTTGTTGGCGGCGTACCACTCCATGGCCTTTTTACCGTAATGGCAAGATGCCAAATCCGGCCAAAACAGTACGGAACAACCGTGTTTCTTCAGGAAAGGCAGCAGACGTTTATTCAAACACTCTTTCACGTAAATTTCTTGGTTGACAGTCCCGGAAGCTATGAAAATGCTGCTTTTCAAGCCACAGGTACAGATGGCTTGCCAAACCAGATATTTCTTTGCGAACTTTGACAGTTTCATGTGCTTGAAAACATCTGCTACCTTTCCCCTTCCTTTTGCCGTATAAAACTCCTGTCCCGGAAGCTGCTTGTAGTCGGCTTTGACTTAGGTTTCGTCGTCCATTACCACGCAGTCAAACTTCGTCAGCATCGTCGTGTACAGCCTCCGGGATCGCGCTTTGGCCGTCGTATTTTGTTTATCATCGCGATTTGGAGTCACTACCTTCTTGTAAGTCGATAGTCCGGCTCGTTTTTTGGCTCGATGCACGGTTGTAGACGATACACCCAGCTTATTTGCGGCATCTCGGAGAGAGAGGTTAGGGTTTCGCTTGAAACTACCGGCAACTCTCTTTGTCGTCTCAGCGGCTTCCGGTTTTCGATTTCCCCCCGATCCAGACTTCCTGGCTGTCGACAAACGTTCCCCAAACACTTTAATTACATTTGTAACGGTTGATTTGGCAACTTTTAGCGATTTTGCCAACTTTGCGTGCGAGTAGCTCGGATTTTCACGATGCGCGAGCAAAATTTTGATACGCTGCTCTTCTTGCTTGGACGGCATTTTGACAACTGAAGAGTGAATTCCAAAATCAAAATAGTAGCAACATTCTACACACACACACCTTCAAAATGAGGGGTGTTCAGGTTTTTTAAATGCAAAATTGAAAGAAATACGTCAAGTTGATATTGACCAAATTTTGACCGTATCACCCTTTAGTTTGTTTATGGAGCTTCACTGAAATTCTCAGCATTTCCTTTCATTGCTCAGAACTTCCTCAAAGTTTCTACAATTGTTGGGAAGTTAATGGGACTGCAATGAAGATCTATAATCTTTCATAAAGTTAATTACGAATTGAAATAAATCATTTATTAATAAATTAATATTAATTAAGGAAACAATAATTCAGGCACTTTGAAAATTTTCAATATCTTGAACTTGTACATGGAATACGAAACTAAAAGACATTGAATGTTTTTAGATCTTGAACTTACTCAAATTAAATAGGTTTTTTTTTTAACTTTATTAAAGTGAGAAATTAAGTAAGTGCTAAAAGAGTTTAAAATAGTGACTGATTACAAGAAAAAGTGACTTTAGGGGCTGTCCATAAACTACGTAGACAGTTTAGGGGGGGGGGGGTTGACAATTATCCACGGCCCATACAAATTTTAAAATTTTTGTATGGACAATTGTCTACGCAGGGGGAGGGGGGGGGGCTCAAGAATCCCAAAAAACTGTCTACGTAGTTTATGAACAGGCCCTTAGTGACTTGACCTTAAAAAAGAGACTTGCCACACAATTATACCAATGCAAAAATGGTACAGGCATCGAAAGCTCTCAATTAATAACTGTGGAAGCGCATCTAGAACACTAAGTTGAGAGCACGCAAAAAGCTAATATGCGATTGCAATAAGCTTAAAAAGTGAAGAAGAAGAAGAAATAAAATCGTCAATTGACAGGGACAATGCTTCAACCTAGAGAGGGTCTAGTATAAGAGAGGAGTGGACTGACTGGTTTTGAGCCAAATGAACTGTCAAAGCCAGAGTCAATCGAGCAGCGCCTATCCTTGCAGTGTTGCTAGAAATCACCTAGGCATATGTTGCCTCTTATACTTGACCCTCTCTACTTCAAACCCATTGCCAAAGCACTACATAGAATGAGGGTCCCTGACTACCTGTGCAGGATTCTGAGGAGTTACTTCCAGAACCTGGTGCTGGTCTACGAGACAGACCTGGGACAGAGATCGATTAGGATCACAGCGGGCGTTCCACCTAAACAACCTACCTGTGAGAATGCTGCGAAGGCCATCAACACAATAGCTAGAATCATGCTGAGCAACTCTATTTCCAGCAATATCAAGAGGCGTCTTCTGGCTAGATACTGAGGTATGGAGGTCCAGCCTGGTTTGCAACACTGGAAACGAAGGAGAACCAAAGGAAACTGAGCAGTACGTTCCGGCTCATGGCTATGCGAGTCGTGAGTGCTTACAGAACCATCTCATCGGAAGCAGTATGCGCTATCGCCAGAATGATCCCTATCGGCATCACCCACCGGAAGACAGCGAGTGCTACAGTCGGGCAAAGTGGCAATAGGAGTGGAACACGGTGGATAACGGTAGATGGGCACATCGGTTATTACAGATTCTTTCGACCTAGGTTAACAGAAAACACGGAGAAGTCAACCACCACCTGACGCAGTTCCTGTCTAACCACGGTTGCCTCAGGAAATACCTGCATCGGTTTGGACACGCAGCTGTCCGGAGTGTGGTAACGTGCATGAAACGGCGGAGCATGTGGTCTCCGACTGTCCAAGGTGCGAGCATCTTTTTGAATCAGCTCAGGGAAACACAGCTCACATTGATAATCCAGGTAGTGAAAATGAGCAATAATGTCTTATTAAAGATCCGAATTAAGCTCGTTCGCTCTTTTATCAGTCATACTTCAGAGTCTATGGAATAAGGTAACATTTCCAATACTAAACTTTCGGGGCCAGTTTTGCTTGAATGCTTGAGGATCGCCTTGAAAGCGAATTAGATGACTAGCCATCGACTAAAAATCTCATTAATAAAGTATTAAAAAAAAAAGTTTACTGGCCCCGTAGTTTCAAGTCCAGCGAATTTTGATGCACAAAAATTAGCAATGAAATAATTTTTCCCTTGAACTTCCAAGAACATTTTGATTTCGTTCTTCAATTCAAAAGCACGGTTGAGAACATTGCCTTTGGAAAACCAGCGCACAACAGTGTAGAAAAGAAGAACCACGTGATCTGAATTAATTTGCTTATAGAGTTCTTTGAATAAATGAGTGCTCAGAGCTCCAGATTTGACATAGTTAACAATTTGGATGACAGAATCAAGTACTGTTAACATTAGTTCCGGCAGAGTCTTGCTCTTAATGACAAGGACATATCAAACACCTGTGGCGTATGGAGCAAGCTGTATAATCTATTTTTGAAATCTTGATTAGTTACGAAGCATTGCTAGAGCGCCATCGGTATTAACTCCACTTACTTTTTCCCACTGTAAGCCACCTGATTCAAAAAATGTTTTGATTTTAGCCACTTTTGGCATATTTTTTTTTATCTCAAACAAACCAAGTCTCTCGCGCCCTGAAAAGACATCGCGGCCCCCCTGTAGGCCGCGGACCGCCGGTTGAGAAACCCTGTGATAGAGGTTGCATAAGCTAGCAATAGCAACATAAAACGAACCGAGAAATGTTAATGCAGCCAATATATTAACATAAGAGAAAATCTATGAAGAGAATCAATCATCGCAGTTAGGCCCTTGTTTGTTGCACCTGACTGATTTGAAATTTTTCGCCGGCGGCGGTAAGCCTCGCGTTAAGTATGGAAAAAATGATCGAAATGAGGGATGAAACATTACCAATATTACCAGCAAATTTTCTTCCTAGTTCGACTTTTTTTCCTCTTCGATACTTGTTTGGACCCTACCTGTGGTAATCCTGCTTGAAAATCGACTAGGAAAATTCCTCTTCAATCCTCTGGATTCTTATAGTAAATTTGGAAAACACTTTATTCTGCTGCCATGGCGCCTAAACGCAAAAGAAAAGGGCATTCTCTTGATCCCAATTCTGATGAAATTTATTTGAGCAATCAATTTGATCAATTCTATCAAACATTCCCAATTTAATGCCAAAAAGGAAAAGGTCCCCCCTATTGTGATAACCACTTCCGATTTCCATGTTCTTCGCATGGAACGTTTAAACTACGTCAAATTGAAATTTTCATTTCAAATTGACCGTCGGGTTGAATGCCGAGTATTGGCTGAAACCTTGGACTGATTCAAACGCCTTTTCAAGCATCTTACTGAGAACCCTTACGACACTGAACTGAATTGACAATATTACTTGCCATCACAATCAAAATTACTTTACATCAAAATGAAAATTATTCCAATACAGTATAGTGAAATAGGTTGTATTAGCTATCAATAGCAACATCAAATGTACTGGGAAATTTTATGTCTTACTTAAACACAATATTATATCCAAAACACTAGACTTAACAGTATACTGGTTACATTGTATTACTTTTACAAGGAATAGAATTGAAGTTACGCTTCAATTTCTCTGTTGTCATTTTAGAGTCAATAATTTCGCTATGCTATTGTAACTTGCCACCATCTGATTCAAAGGTCCAAAGTTGGCATAGTTGTATGGTGGCCGCTTGTAATAAAAATATTTCAATTTCTTAGTTGCAGGGAGGGTACGAAAATAATAAATTTTAATAAAGTGTTATTGAATCAATGCGATGCGAAACGATATGGCTTACAGATGAGAATATTATAAATTCACGGCGCTAGTTTAATGTTTCGATGCTGATGAACATGCAGCGGGCTTCATACAATGGAAGAGGATATCTTGTACAGCGTAATTTTCGAAGCGTAAACAATAACAAATGCTTTTGTACTGATTTTATTCGTTCTTCGTGCGTGACTGAAAAAGGGTGACCAAACGACGCTAAAATATTCCAGTATTGACCTTACATAAGCAATGTATGATGTTTTATTGTGAACGGATCCTGAAAACTGTGACTAAAACGTTTTATAAATCCAAGCAACTCATTTGCTCTGTTGATGATTGTATTAAGGACTGTTCATTAATGAAAGTAGACACCTGTTTCTCAAAGTAAAATATCTACTTTCAAACAAATTTATAAGTTTACTTTATTTAAATGAAAATCCACATACATATGACCGATTTCACGTGAGTTTGAATGTTTACTTCTCATTTCTGAAGAACGCTCGGACTTTTCCCTTGATACCGCCCATTAGATTCTGCACAACTTTCTTCTTAACTTTTCGTTGTGCTGCAGATCAAATTTTCTTGAAGCAGTCAACAGAGCTTGCTTCTCTTCCATCTTTCTTAAGATACCGTTTAATTATTGCCCAGTGTCTTTCGATAGGACGCAGTTCAGGGCAGTTTGGGGGATTTTCGACAAAATCGACTTTTTCCTTCTTGAGCATCTCCTTTTGAATGATTTTTGCTTCTTTTAGGTTCTGATAGTTACGTTTTTTGATATTCTACACAGTTTCGACGCTTATGTCCAATTTTTGGCAATTTCACGAACGGAACACGGTTTATGCGATTGCAAAAGGCGTACTGCTACCAGCTCCTTTTTCTGGTCCGATGCCCCCTTTTTGCGCCCAGATTTCGGTAAATCTTCAAGAGAACACGTTTCACCAAAACTCTCAATAATCTTGAACACTGTAGATTTTCGTTTTGATTTTAGATTTTTGTCAATTTACGAAACGACAACTTTGCGGAAAACCATTTGTGCAGAATTGATCTTCGAGTTGATAAACTGATCCAACCCACCGTTCGAAATTTCTCACTTTTTGTTTTTTTCAGGTGTGTTACCAAAATAAACAATGTTTTTACACACTGAGCGATAATCCATAATCTTTCGTTACGTTTTAACCCTAAACCATTGATAAACAGGTGTCCACTTTCTATAATCAACAGTCCTTATAATGGTCAAATAATGTTAGTTTGGAATCCAAGATAGCTCCTAAATCCCTAATTCTATCACACTTTGCTACTGGCCGATTTCCTAGAACGATTGCTGTGACTGGTGTGTTTCGTTTCCTACTAAAAGCTTTTGAATTAAATTTTTGTTCGTTCAGTTGTAAAAGGCTTATCTTATCTTCTGGAATATCTCGATGTCTTCTTTGTTCCTTATTTCTAAAACGGGCTCATGTCGTCGGCATAAATAAGAAATTTTATGTTGTTCAGAATGAAGGAAATGTCGTTGACAAATAAAATAAACAGCAGAGGGATTAAATGAGACCCTTGGGGTACTCTTGAGGTTACTTGAATAGGAGTTGATTTCTTCCCTTTGAATCTAACTGATTAGTTAGATAAGATCAGCAGTTGAGTTTCCTTATCCTCAATCTACCTGGGCACCAACTCTCAAAACATTAAAAAAAAAATTAGCACAATATTGCTTCCAATGGATAGATATCGAGTAAACTAGAAGATTGAATGTATTTTTCAACCGATTCGAGTATGAATATGGTATTAAATCTGGTTTTGAAAGTTGGTGCACAGGTAAAAAGTGAGGCTACGGGACGCCACTGAAGATCAGTGTTGGATAAATATCAAAAAATCAAATCTCACCAAAGTCCAAGATCACAGAATCAACAAGCAGACACAACTGCGGTTGATATTGCAAGCTGTGATTTCGCAGCTCAGAATATCAAGCTAGCAAAACTAACCAGCTGCAAATCTCTCCAAACGGTGGTGAGATTGAGTTTCATGAATTTTGCTTCACACCCGAACGCAACCGAAACTTCCATAACGGCTACCAGCAGTCGCTTCGTGTCTGCCATCGGTGAAGAGAAAAAAGAGATAGCATTATTATAACTTCTCTTTCTAAGAAAGCGAGGTGCAACGGAATCATATTTGCGTCGATTGAACTCTCAGCTTCAACCGGGGCTTCAACTTTAGACGCTGTGAATAGTCTCGCAATATCAAAGGAGCTTGTAAAATCAATATGAAGCATTATATTTTGCTCCAATTGCATGATATTGAGAGCGGAAAATATCAATTTGCTAATTATCATGCCATCCCTGGATAAGATACAAGTCATTGGAGAAGTCCTGGCCCAATTCCCAGGTATTGCAATTTGAATATCAGCATGGGTATGTCGAAGCGATCAAAAGCATTGGTGAAGTCTGTAGAGAGGGCTTCTACATGGTTTCCATTATCCATTGCAATCGATGAATAGTTAACGAATTCGAGTATATTTGTATTTGTTGAACGTCCTTTGAAGAATCCATGTTGCATGTTAGTTATCCTGTTGACTTGATAAAACAGTTTTTTTTATAGAGGATTGCTTCAAATTGTCTAGGAATGCAAAAAATAATGGCGATTCCATGATAATTATTTATTTCGGATTTTTTGCCACTTTTAAATACAGGTTATAGGGGAAATGGATGTAATGTCGGCCTAAATGCCCCTAATTTGGGCCCATACATAAATTCAGTAATCTACTAAATTTTCACTTCTTCTTCTTCTTGTTCGCATTTCAAGCTTATTGCTTAGCGCATATTAGCTTATTGCGTGCTCTCAACTTAGTGTTCTAAATGCACTTCCACAGTTATTAATTGAGAGCTTTCGATGCCAATACCATTGCATGAATTTGTATATTGTGTGGCAAGCACAATGATACTCTATGCCCAGGGAAGTCGAGAAAATTTCCAACCCGAAAGATTCCCTCGACCGGACCGGGAATCGAACCCGCCGCCTCCGGATTGGTAATACCGTGCCTTTACTGACTAGGTTATGAGGCCCCTAAATTTTCACTAGCGACAACAATTATCCATTAATACTGTCCCAATGACGTGTTCATCTAGATAAAATTGATCAATAGCAGATGTTTAGCGCAGTGTTCACTCGGCTGTCGACAAAAGCAGGCCACTCTCGATGTGTGCTACGCGATCGTCTGTTTTCTCGGCAGCAACCATTGTGTGGTCCTCCTCATTGTTCTTCATCAGCAGTTCTTTCGGTCGATGCGTCGTCGACTTTGGAAAGCAACCGTTTCGTGATGAGTGTGTGAGTGCTGACCACGTTTTGCGTCCATTGCTGCAATGGACGCGCTCTGACCCTCGTTGGCGTACAACAATTTGCCATACAATGAAACTACTGGAAGCGGCTCCAGTTCTGATGGAGGAGGCTTTTTGGATAACGGAAGATAAAGTGTTTATTGTGTTGTACCTTTTGACTATAGTTTTAAGATGTATTGTATAGTGACCAAGAATCCTCGGCTCTGTAAAGTTAATTCGGTTGAGCCTTATCAAATAAATTAATAAACAAAAAAAAAAAAAGATGTTTAGCGATGGGTCCAACCTTAGAGCCATAAGCCAACATTAGAGCCATTTCCCCTAGATAGGAACTTTTCCATGATCTGGGGAAGTTGTCGGATTCTAGCGACATATTAAAAAGCCAAAACAATGGAGCTATAAGGTTCCAATGCTATGTTTTTCATAAATACAGGTGGGATACCATCAGGTCCAGAACTTTATATGGGGAGAGTAGTAGAGTAGTGATCATCGAGTTAGGGAGACTGATTTTGACTAGTTGGACAATTAATGATTTTGAGAATAAAACCCTAATGGACATTATGAAGATCATTGCGTATCTGAAAATGTTTTTGATAATTCTGGTAAAATTTCAGAATATGTGAGCATCGAGAGTTTTTTTTTTTTAACTTTATTAGAGAGATTTTTTGCCGTTGGCTAGTTCATCTCTATAAAATGAGAGGCCCTAGCACCAGCAAATTTTGTTACGGAGTTGGCTTACAATTCACATGTACCCCAATAGAAGCAATTAAAACAGATTCCAGTAAAAGACTAACAATACAGGCAACGAGAAGGAAAAAAAAAACAATCTGGTACATCAAAGTTAGGTAGAGTTTTGAAAGAGATCGGAGCTCCACCGTAGGAGGGGTAATCCCCCGTCCGGTAGAGATGTACCGTCAGCCAAAAAAAGTTAAAAGGACCTTAATGTTGTTGTATAACCCTGCGTCCTTGAGGAAATAAATAACTGTCGCTAAAGTGGAACGTTCGTCGCCCAGTATGTCCCTAATGCTGTTGGGAAGTGCGTACTGCTCCCTTAGTTGTTGGTATTGCGTACACAGGCATAGGATGTGTTCCACCGATGCAGTGGTTCCGCAAACGTAGCACGTTCTGTGGAACTGCGTCCCACCAAAATTATGTGAGATCCTTGTATGGCCTGTCCTAAGACGAGAAACCACCTTCTGGTCCCGTAGTTTCGACATATCCGTCCACTTGCTCGTCGTTCTTTTGATGCTTCGGATGAAGAGGGATTGGGATTGGCACCACTCTGCTTCCCAGGCTTCCCACATTTTGCTGACTATCCATCGCTTTATGTCCTGTAGTGGCACTTCGTCGGTGTAACGGGGGTCAGCTGGTCCAGACCCTGCCAGGCTGTCGGCTTCGCTGTTGCCTGGGATACCGCAGTGCCCAGGGATCCAGGAAAACACCGTGTTGGGGGGTGTGGCCTCCACAATACCCTGTATCCAGGGGTGAGTTATGGTCTCCGATGTAAGGGCTTGTATCACGCTGTACGAATCAGATAGCACCAGTATGGGCCGGTCCGAGGGTGTTGTAACGGGCACCAAAGATGGCCGCAGCTTCGGCGGAGAAAACCGAGCATTGTGGTGGTAGGCTGCTACTCATCGGTGCTGAAATTCCGGCTACTCCAATTCCGACCCCGACTCGGGAAAGCGATCCGTCTGTGTATATGTGGGCATGGGTTGGATTGTCCGAGCCTAGCAGTTCGGCTATTGTTCTCTTCAGCGCTGCAGAGTTATCTCCAGCCTTTAACCTGCTTTTTATCCGATTATCGATTTTTGGAGGAGGTATGCGCCAACTTTTGTCTCCGTACCAGTGGACCTTGGCCACTGGGGGGAGCTCCGAATTGGCAGTCATGTGGAGGAGTCTGTTCTCCTCATCGAGGAGAAAGATCCTGTCATTTCCGGAGGTCACAGCGGTAAAGGCAGCGGCTTTCGTTGCAATTGCTGCGGTTATACGATGGCGGAAGGGCAGAATACCCGCTTCGATGCATGCGGCATCGGCGGGCGTTGACGGAAGAAGACCGGAGACAATCCGAACGTAGGTGTTAAAAGTTGGTGCTAGTATCTGCACGAGCTTTTCGGTGGCGATGCACGTCATCTCAAGACCGTACAGTAGGCGACTATCGATGACGGCTCTTGCAACCCGGAAACGAGTGTCACGATTGTTAGGCCGGTGGGGGCGAGAGATAGTGCGGATCAAGTTGATCCTACTGCGGCAGTCGTTCTTGATCGCCTTAAAGTGCTGCTCGAAGTTGAGGGACCGGTCAACAAATACCCCCAGAATACGGACCGTCTTCTTCAGTGGTATGGGCTGGCTTTGAACTTTAATAGGTGGCCCGCTCACACGGTGCCGGGATGGACACACGTGGCACCTGACGCTTTTCGTTGCCGAAAGCTGGAAACCTACCGCGCTGGCCCACCTGGATACAGCGGAGACTGCTGCCTGGGCCTTGATCCTGTTGCGTGCTGCTGTTGGTCCGGAAGAGGGTAACGGCGATAACTGAACCTTGAGGGACGCCCGTCTCTTCTCTGAAAAGCTGGGACCTCGTGTTGCCAACTGCGACTCTGAAAGAGCGATCGGTCAGAAAATTTTTGATGAAGTGGACCATGGGTCCACACAGCCCCCAGTTGACAAGCTGCTCCAAGACGAGGGGCGTCCACGTCCTGTTGAAGGCCTTCGAGAGTTCAATTGTTGTACGGTTGGAGATCTTCAGAATAATACCTGATACACCTGAAGCTTTGAAAACAGTAATTTCATGAGGATTTTATTGAGAATTTTGATGTGGCAATACGAGAAAATATCGGAGAGAAGTGATTTGAATTGATGGACAGTTAATCCTGGCCAACTTGAAGTCTTCCCAGATTTCCCAGAAATCATCAGGTGATTTGTTCAAAATTTCAGCTTGATCCGATATTATTCTGGCTGATTTGAAATTTTTAGCCGGCGGCGGCCAGCTTCACAAAATATGAGCGAAATGAGAGGTGACACATCGAGATATGGTTTTCAAATGCCATGGACACATGTTCATTGATGAATTTGGAGACGAACCAGCCCAGGGCTGAAAGTCTCCTTAATAAAGATATAAAAAAAAAATAAAAAAAAAAATTGATAAATTTTCAACAAATGATGGTTGCACATCAATGATTGGGTGACAGTAAATGACCAAAACCGTTAAAGTTTCAATCCATTTGATGTTTTTAAGTTCAGAATCTCCAAAATATTTCGATGATCAGCAGCTCAAATGTTTTTATTTGAATTCCATTCTTTTTATTGTAACTTTGATTCGTTTCCTTAACCGGTATACCGAAAAAAAAATCACAGCTCTAGCAAAAAACATTCAAGTTCGGAAGTCTTATAACGAAATTTCTGAAATACCTCGTTTGAACTCTATGCAGGTTATCTTTTTATTTAGTTGTCTCAAAAATTCATTTTTAATCATCCCACAACTTCCTCAAAGTTCTTGTAAAAATATCTCAGAGACATGAAATTGTCTCTAGTTTTTCCCCTATATTTGCATCATAACACTGGGATTTTTCTCTAGACAACTTTTGGAATTATCGCAACCATTGTCTACCAATCCTTAGCGAAGTTCTTCTTAGAATATTTCTCACCATTCACTTAGTATATTCTTCAGAATAATCATTATATTATTGACAAATCTGCCTTAGATTATCGTTCAGAATTGCCTTGTAATTTTACTAATAATTATCTTGCAAGATCTCTGGAACCTATCCTTAGTATGTCCGAAGTATTCTAGCAAGCCTGTATTGCTTGAAATCTTCAACAATCCTGAAAGGTTAGTTGAAATTTTCTTTGAAATTTCATTGTAATTCATTTAAGCTCTTCATAAGTATTCTCCTAAAATTCGTTAGGAATTTTCCAAGAAGATCTTTGATAATCGTACTAGAATTCAATTGGAATATTGATCATAATTAACTTGAAACTATCCAGATTCATATTCCATTTGGTTTCTTATCAGAATTTATTTGGATTATCAGATTATCTTTGATTTATTTTTCTGAATTCCGATGATAATGCAACAATTTAACTTGGAATATTCATCAGAATTCCTTTGGAATTATCCTCCAGAATTATTTTCAGAATTCCCTTTGAATCTCCTTAAAACTGGAACGGTGGAACTTTTCAAAATTCCTTTGGAATTTTCTCCAAATTCGATTAGAACTATCCTTACTATACCCATACCTTTCCTCAAAGGATCTAAATCAGGACTAACTAACATCCATTTTCCATGTAATTTTCCCTAGGAATGTTGCTGAAAGATATAAAATCTCCTAGAATTTCCATTTTATGCTATCTTCAAATGAATAATAAGCGTGTATTAAGAGAAGTAATATTCACTATGGAATTTTATGAGTAGAATTACATGGTTATTTTGATGGGACTTCGGTGGGATTGTGAGGAGAGGTTCTGGAGATTTTTTTTAGGAAAACTCCAAAGGGAATTCTGGGGATAGTTTCAAAGAAATTTAAATGCCAATTCGAAAGGGAGTTCTGACCACAATTCCAAAAAAGTTTGGACTAGAATTCCAAAGGAATCGTTCCATGAAAATTGTGATAAAAATTCCAAGGACATAGGACATGAAAATTGTGATAAAAATTCCATGTTTTCGTTATATACAAATATATATACAATCAAACAATTCGTATAGACTGCAAATTAATGGCTTATACGTACAAAAGTGAAGGCCATATACGTGCATATTTTAATTTAATTTTAAACGAGTTGATTTAACATCATATACGATTTAATCTGAAATAACAAATACATTTTGAAAAGTCCTACGATATAATCTGATTTAATTTGTGATACAGTACGACGGAAAAATGAGTAATCGCATATAGGTCGGAAATTTGCATTCTATACGATTTAGCTTAAACATAATGCGAGGTATGTCATTCTTATATGCGATTTTGACTTAAACTGTAGCAATTTACGATACTGTCTGTACATTGTTATACGACTTCTGGTGGTCTGGGATTTGCTTTATGCACTACTAATCTACTATATAATTCAACCTGGTGTTAAGCAGCTTCTTTTCTTTATGTTCAGCTTGAATTGTTACTTGGGTCACAGCATCGACACGCATTTTTCAGGTTCGGTATTATGACTGGTAATCCCGCTATTCTACCCCATGTCACTTCCAGACGTGGCTGGCCACTTCCGGACATTTACTCTTATCAGTCAGATCTCAAGCTAATCAGTTTAAATCCTACAACAGCATAAACTAAAACTGGTAAAATCATAAGACAAATTACATCGTTAAATCGTTTATGATGGTTGAATTTGCACCGATCTCTACTCTACACAGAACAAAAATCGGAATTTTAACTATCGCGTAAAATCCCCCTTCGTTTCATTTTGAGCTATACTTGGTATAAACAGCGAAATCGTTTACAAACTTGCATACAATATTGCTAATTTATGCGATATTGCGCTTAAATTTATACGAAATATCGCGTAACTTTAGGCCAAATCTAGCGTTAATTTTATGTGCGCTATATCTCGCAGAAATTTACATGAATTTTTTGAACGGTGTAGTACGTATAACAATTATTGTGCATTATAATATACGATTTTCTCGTAGGTAGGTATATATGCTCTCAAACAACAACAAAATAACTTTGAAATAAATGCATCATGCTTGGCTAAACCTTAGAATTCAACAATTTAATAATCCAAACTATTGAGATTTGATTTCAACAAAAAAAAATTGCTTGAACATAATTTGCCAAACGCCTCACCGTCGGTCGGTCGGTCGTGCTAGTCATAACTCGGAACTGCAAAGTGCACAAGACCAACTATCCAACTATTAGCAATGAATGGTCGTCTGGGCATGCAATCCTCGCCGTCGAGAGCTGGAGGCCAGAATAACTTTGCATAAAAGCTCCCCAATAAATGTTCCTCTTCATCATTGTCTGCCCTGCAAAACCACTTCTTCGAAAGCAACATAGAAGGCGGCGAGGATGGGTAAGAGCGCACATACACATGACTTCTACAAAGTATGAGGAAGGTACAGAGACCCGCTTCGGGAACCGGCCTAGCTCGACAGGAAAAGGGGTCCGAGTTGCAGTCGGTTGAAAGTTGCGCTTTTCTTCCATTCCGGACGCTTGTTGGGAGTTCGGAGGGAAGCCTGGGATGAAGGGTCGTCGGTCGCATCGTCGTAATTTATTTAGGAAGTTTAACAGTTTTTTACCTTCCTCCACGGTTCTATAGTTCCTCGCAGCAACGCGCGGCAGTCAGTGCAGAGTGCAGTGGAGTTTGTCAGTGCCGTGGTTGACCGTCCATGGGATGTGTTGTCGGGGGCTGTGGTGGAGTGGAAGGGAAGTCCATAAAACAAACTGCATATAAAAGTGAGGATAATAAAATTTGTAAGCGATTCCTCCGCTGGAATTGATAATGAGTTCCCGGAGCTGCGGCTTTGCTGTCTGGGCTAAGCTCCACGGCTACATAACCGAGATAATATTTCCCCGACGATTTTCGGGGAGATTTGTGCCTCGGTTTTAAGGTAGCTTATCTTGATGCAGTGATTTATTACCCGCGTTCCAATATGATAAATAGACGATATGATAATGGCTACGCATGTTTCTCCAAACCGAGCAGAAGAACAATAAGAAAGGGGAGAAATGAAAATGATGACCCCTAAATGATAATGCACAATTTGAACGAATTCATTTTTCATTTGCTCCGACGGGAGAAAAAAAAGCGTGTACAAACAAAAATCGTAATCCAAGTTCAAGTACCTCATCTCTTTGGATTCCTGTCCGGAAATGCCTCAGCTCGATCATCACTTATAACCATACTGCGATCGGAAATTCAAGAAACGTAAAAGTTCTAATGGTGATTAATGATTCTCCAACGCACATCACGCAAAATCATTTTTCATTCTTCTCCTTACTTTTTTTTTCACCCCTCCATGCGGAATAGGAAACATGGCAGCGATGATGACGACGATGATGATGATGATGATAAGGACGGAGACGACGATGATGAAGAAGTACGAGTAAGGGTGCCAAACAAAATCAATTAAAAGTTTATCCGCAGCGTGTGAGACCAACTGTCACTTTTAGAAAACGTTCGTCACCGGAGGCGGTCCAAAATTCGGAACTTCCGTCGTCGCGTCGCTGGAAACTAAATCCTGCTGCTGTGCTCTCTAATTAAATCGGGTAGGATATTCTTTTATCGGCGGTTAATTCTTGGTACGGGCGCGCCATCGTCATTATCTCTGGGAATATAAGTTGGGAAAGGGAGATGTACGCACGTAACCTAATTGGACTGGGATTCGAACCCGCACGCACCGCATTTGGACGACGCTGCTGGGGTGGAGACCATCGATCCGTGACCAAGCGTATCTACAAACACGTGTGAGGGCCATTCAGTGCCCGTGGATGATGGATGGAAGATTGACAGACAGGAAGTTTTGCTTTTCGTTATCGGATAGTGTTTGAACTTTTCCTGAATATTGCCACATCCAATCAATAATGATAATAACACATTTGTGAAACAATCGCAAATACTCCTATGCTGTGTAAACTGTGTGCTCATACTGTACGATTCTGGAATGGAAAACAGAGAATTTCAAGGGGACACCGGAGGGAGAGACGATGGCTAATGTATAAATAATTGCTGAGATTATAGACTCTACTCAGATGCTATAAAATACATGATTGTGTACCTAGTCTGGATAGTAGACAGCTGCGGCGGGAATGCAGTTATATAGTCAAGTCAATAACCTCAGCGATTGTAAATGCATTCTGATTCAGGTTGGTTGATGATGATTTTAATATCAGTCCATTTCTCCGGAACCAGTTGGTCGATTCCAAAACTGTGGGACCTTCTTTGGAACCAGAAAACCTTTTATTTGGTGGTTGTTGCATCGAATTCAGTTTAGTGGGTGCCGAGAAACATGACACAATTTCAAATATCGGTGTTTTTCGGATGTTGTTCTGTCCATATCTCCGGAACCAGTTGATTGATTCTATAAATAATCAAAAAAGTTTCATGATGTCGTAAAACGGGGTATCTTTGATTATTTTTTGAAGCATATGACAAATTTCACGCTAACTCGACAAATGGTTGGCAGCACCCTCTCAGATTTCAATGAAACTTTGTGAGCGTATAGATTTCGTCTACTTAAGCAACTTTGCATACTTATTTTCTTTCACGAAAAGTTCACTGTTTTGCCATACAGAAATTCAAAACAAAATTTTTTATCTGCCGGTTTGGATAGTTTTTGACCTGTTTCATACGACCGGAAGGTGTATGCTGGTCACAAATGCCGTGCCAAACTGATTTCCTACGCAATTAATCAATCTTTGATGTGAATTTCGCTAATAAACACGAGGAGCATTTCTTATAGCAAAACTTGCCATAACAAAATGGGCGGTTCATTTTAGTAAACAAACTAACACTTCTTCCGACTGTGGCACCTCTCTTACTCGCCTACGATGCTGACGCCCTGTTTACATTATCTGACTATTTATAAGTACAGCTTTAGTTCACTAGCATCAGCACACCAGCACAGATGTAAACACCCAAATAGCGGTGGGTGAACAGAACTACTCACCATTCATGTAGGGTAGAACAGCCCGGAATGCACCCCGGGCCAAACGCCCGATTTGATTTTTCATAGCTATTCCAGTCTTAATTATGCCGAAATGCTAGTTCAAGTACTAAACTAGCACTGTGACTTGTCAAATTTATGAATTAAAAACGAAAATGCTATGAAAAATGGCATCGAGCGATTTACGCGAGGTGCATTTTGGGCTGTTTTCCCCTAAATATAAACAACGCGCTCAAGAAGGATCGCATTCTACCTTCTACTAGCTCCGTG
Source organism: Ochlerotatus camptorhynchus (assembly GCF_037179485.1). Lineage (NCBI taxonomy): Eukaryota > Metazoa > Arthropoda > Insecta > Diptera > Culicidae > Ochlerotatus > Ochlerotatus camptorhynchus. The sequence goes on from NW_027040988.1 coordinate 5,125,263, forward strand.
ATTTGCGTACTTTTAATAATCCTGGTAGATGATCCTTTGAGCTCATAAGATTCATAAGATTGCGTAATGCTTTTTAGCCAAAAGAAATCGAAATGAATTTCATAGATTTACCTTATGAAAAAAATTTTTACAAAAAAATTAAATGGTGACAGACCGGAATCGAGCTCTGGACATTGGCATTATGAGACCAATGCTTTGACCATTCATCTATCAGCTTTAGTCTCGTTTAAGAGCTACCTTGTGTAAGAACATATCGACAGTGAGCATGCATAAGGGCCTATACGCGATGATCGATCCTCTTCGTCGATTTTCTCTTTCGTTAATAACTCGCTAGATTTAACGTTTATCGGTGCGTTTGCTGTTGCTTTTGATAGCCAATACAACCTGTTACTACTCTGCATTGAACAAATTCTAGAAAATTGTTTCGCTTAGCTGCAGCAATGCAAAGAGAAAATCGATGAAGAGAATCGATCATAGCGTATTCGCCCTTATGCATGCTCACTGTCGATATTCTTTGATAAGTCGCCCCAAAGAAAATTCCTACGAGCAGCAAGCGTGTTTTCCGAAATCAAAAACACTCGGCTACGCAGTGTAGTGTTGCGTTTAGACATGCCTGAATGAAATTCCCTGAGATACCCTGATTTTCCAGGTCCAATAAGGAATTCCCTGATATTCCCTGATTTTCCAGGTTTTCCAGGTAGTCGCCACCCTGCATAGGATTCAGAAACTTATCCTCTTTGCGGACATTGCCAACAATGTCCATCCGGAAAAGTCTGGTTCCCGGAAATCCGGATTTCCTGTATAATTATTATTATTATTATTATTATTACTATAGTCCATCTGACTTGGTGGTCTCAATGAAACACTTAAATCTAAATGAGTCACTCATTAAAAATTAAAAAATGGCCGGCAGCAAACGATGACGAAATCTGGAGGCATCGATGTCAAAGTCAAATAGGTCAGATGCTTCGTCGAATTGATGAATCATGGCGGCAAAGGTACTGTTTGCAGCACAGTTGGTTGCATGTACTTCTTCATGTAGCAAGGCTCTCGGACGGAGTGTTCGGGCAGGAGCATACAGATTAATTTTGAGCAGTAACTCAGGAACATCAAATTCTGCTAGCAAGACTTCAGCAACGAAGACGACCTGCGATATGTTTCGTCGCTTAGCTTAGAGTATCCAAACCCAGTAAACGACAGCGGTCAGCATACGATGGTAAATTCATATGGAAGATAGCGCAGTGCGTATCTGGCGAATTTGCATTGAACAGCTTTGAATCGTCCACTCCATACTACCTTGGTAGGGATTCCAGACAACACACGCGAATTCCAGTAGTGAGCGTACCAATGAACAGTAAAGGGCTTTAAAACACAGAGAATCACGAAATTCCTTAGATATCTTGAACATGAATCCGAGCTGACGATTAGCTTTGTCGATCGTGGTTGAGAAGTGGCGAGTGTATGTGAGCTTTTCATCCAACATGACACAGAGGTCTTTAACGGAAACTAATTACGCAGCACTTTGAGACGCACAGGACCATAAAATTACGTTCACATCAATCATTAAAGATTTCAAGAAGGTTTTGTAGTTCTAAACAATCGGCATAGCCTCGAACGGCTAGGTAAATCTTCAAGTCATCGGCAAAAAACAATTTAACTCCACGTAGTAGAATAAACGTTACATCGTTCACAAATAAAGAGAAGAGCAGTGGTCCCAAAGTGCTACCCTGTGAAACTCCTGATCTGTTCGAGAAACAGTACGGTGAATAGTTTTCAATGCATACAGTAGTTTCACGTTGCACGAGGTACGATCACTTGTTCCAAAAATGTGAAAGAGTCAGGGATTTAGGGATTATCTTAGACTCCAAACTAACTTTCATAGACCATTACAATACAATTATTCACAGGGCAAATAACATGCTAGGCTTTATCAAGCGCTTTTGCTATAACTTTCAGGACCCATACACAATTAAAACACTATATATTGCCTATGTGAGGTCAATACTGGAATATTGCAGCATTGTATGGTCTCCATTTTCAATCACGCACGAAGAAAGATTAGAATCAGTACAAAAGCAATTTCTATTATATGCCCTTCGTAAATTAGGTTGGACATCATTTCCTCTTCCATCATATGAAGCACGCTGCATGCTTATAAACATACAAACATTAAAAGAGCGTCGTGAATATGCAATGGTTTCGTTTGTAAACGATATCGTTTCGCAGCGCATTAACTCAGCAGAACTTTTATCAAAATTAAATTTTTATGTACCTACTCGACAACTCAGAAATCGAAATTTATTTGCCGTAACCCATCATCGCACAAATTATGCAAAATTTGGGCCATTAAATCGCATGATGGCGTCTTACAATCAATACTGCGAAACCATTGACTTTTCAATGTCTCGGCATAAACTAAAACAATATTTTAACTCCATACGGAATCATAACTCGTAGGAAGTAAAAATATAATAGCTGACAATATATTTTTTAATATTCTTAAGAAAAACAAATTTGTATATGTATTTGTACTAGTCTACATCGGTTGATGAAATAAATAAATAAATAAATAAAAACAGCCGTTTCATGGACATTTAGTCAGATACAAACAAATGATGAGTAAAGTTTCTTTTTTAAATTTCAAAAAATAAAGAGCATTCAATCCAAGCCCATTCCAGGGACAATCTGTCAGATAGCCACGAAAATATGATGAACAGTCTACTGCTAAATTCAAGAATTCATAAACAAACAACTTCTATGACCCTACGGGAGCCTGCTTCGGAATGGCCGTTCCGAGTACAATCCATCGGATGACCACAAAATTATGATAAACAGTCTCCTGCTGTAAATTCATGAATTTGGATACCCATATTGTAGGGGTTTCTTCCCTAACACTTCTATGGCCACTAGAGATTCTTGAAGGAGATTCTGATGCTTTAATATCGATTCCTTCGAAATTCTAGCGAAAGTGGCAAGCAAATGCTTAGTTCTGGAACATTATACAGGAAATCCGGATTTCTATGAACCAGACGATTCCGGATGGGCATTGTTGGCAATTTCCAGAAAGAGGATAAGTTTTTGAATCCAATGGTGTCAAAAGATTCAGAATCGGTCAAAATTGGCCGCAGTAGCTAGCATTTCAATTTTGTGGGTACCCGAGTACCCTTGTTGAGGTCCTAAGGGTAAAAATTTCACGACCCCCCTTTTCGAAGCCCACGAAGAAAGATTTCAAGTTGCAGCAAGTTGTTTCTCTATGAGTTCTAAGATGTCACTGAATTCTGGTTTCCTGTCGTGAAAATAACTTTCAAATTTATCAACTTGAAATCTTAAAAGGTACCCGGGTACCTAGGCGAGTAAGAGAGGTAACACAGTTGGAAGAAGTGTTAGTTTGTTTACTAAAATGAACCATGCCCATTTTGTTATGGCAAGTTTGCTATAAGAAATGCCCCTCGTGTTTATTAGCGAAATTCACAACAAAGATTGATTAATTGCGTAGGAAATCAGTTTGGCACGGCATTTGTGACCAGCGTACACCTTCCGGTCATATGAAACACCTCAAAAACCGCCCAAATTCGCCCACTTCTGTATGGCAAAATAGTGAACTTTTCGTCAACATTAACGGCAAAGATCCACCAACACTGGAGGACCGTGAGTTCCTGCCCACCTGTCGTTTTCCATCTCGCCCGGGTACCCTGTCGATCACATAACGGTTAATCAATATCTAATATCTTAATAACTTACAAACCATATAATGCGTTAAAAGACCGGAAAAGATGGACAATTCAAAAAGTAGTTATTTCCGCTAGGCAGGGCTGTCATCTTCTTCTTCTTCTTCTTCGCATTTAAGATTTATTGCATATCGCATATTATCTTATTGCGTGCTCTCAACTTAGTGTTCAAGATGCACTTCCACAGTTATTATTTGAGATCTTTGGATGCCTGTACCATTTTTGCATTGGTATAATTGTGTGGCAAGTCCAATCATACTTCTATGCCCAGGGAAGTCGAGAAATTTTTCCACCCGAAAAATTCCTAGACCGGACCGGGAATCAAACCCAGCCCCCTCCAGCATGGTCTTGCTATGTAGCTGCGCCTTTACCGACTGAGCTAAGGGAGGCCCCTCAGGGCTGAGGCAGGGCTGTCATCTGATCACTCAATGCGCGCATTGTACTGATTTTTTGAAATAAACAAAGTGAAAATCAAGCAAACACAAAGTTTGCTGGTTTTTCACCATGCGCAAGTGTAAAGCAGCGGAGAAGAGAAGACAGACAAACACCCAGAAATAACTAAATCTCAATGTGTAGCCATAGCTCCGACGGCTCCGACGCAAAGAGCGCCACTCTGTGTAGGGTTGCAGATGGGAAACCCAGCAAAAAATAAAAAAAAATCTTCTTCCGCCTTTCTTTATCTCAAAGCAAAGTCTGCTAAAAATTCAAAGAAGACATTAGCGCTTGTTGTATTATATTCGCTCCCTGCGCCGCACGGAGTGTACCGCTCATTGTGTGGATCGCTTTCTCACAGATTAGTTGGAAAAGGGTGTGCGAAGTAAATGGGAGAACCACACACTCTTTGTCGAGTGCTGTGAGATGCATACACAAAGTTGCTTTGCTAACGCTCTGAGGTGTTTTCCAGCCCTGCTGCTAGGACACGAGCGCTAAATAGAACCCCTGGTTACGTGCACTAATATGTCTCGAAATCAATTTTAGCATCATTGTTTTGGATGTTTTCTATTTATGATAATGACCGGCTAGTGCAAAAATATGCTCATTATATTTATGAAAAGTAAGTTTACTACCGATGTTAATTTTATTTTTCTCTAAAGTGAGCGGTGAACGGGCACCACACGGTATTTTGTCACAAGCCTAGCATTAAATCAACTTTGCATTCAACAAAGAATGCTTTTTGTATTCTTTGAGTTTCTCGCATGTTTCGCATGTCTATTGCTGTCAGTACAAGGTCTACGTGCATATCTACCTGCTGAGAAGAATATACTTCCGTTCAGCTACCTTTCTATAATCGAGGATTTTTTTTCAATTATGCTTTTGTGAGTTTTCCCGCCTAAAATCCCATATCAGTCCCATATGAAAAAAAAGTAGGCATTGAGAAAATGGCAGTCGAGGGTACGAAATGCGTTTCCCATGTAAATATTTGAAAAATCATAGTAAATTTATTAATATTTGTTTCAAGTTAAAATCAGTAGCATTGAAGCTTGCATGTTAGCAAATATATAATATTAACAATATGATCTGTACGGTAGTTTTTGCTTCCAGTCGCCGGCTAAAACTCACATCATCAAACTGGAACGTATCCAGTATCGTTGTCTTCGTATCGCGTTAGGATGCATGCACTCGACTCATACGATGAGTCTCGAAGTGTTGGTGGGCATGTTGCCACTATCGGATCGGTTTTCGGAATTGTCCCTCAGGCTCCTCACCCGTTGTGAAGTTATGAACCCACTGGTAATCGAAAACTTTGAGAAGCTTCTTGAGCTAAGCCCTCAAACTCGTTTTATGTCATTGTACTACGTGTACATAACTCAGGATGTCAGCCCTTCACAGCATAATCCCCATCGTGTATGCTTCTCCGAATTCGGCAATTCAGTTAGTTTTGATTTATCTATGACGCGGGAGATTCGTGGAATCCCAGAACATCATCGTTCCATGATTGTTCCGTCAATTTACGCTGCAAAGTTTGGCCAAGTTGATTCCGCAAGATCGTTCTTCACAGATGGATCACTAATAGAGTCGTCCGCTGGTTTTGGTATTTTTAACGAATTTCATAGCGCATCTCGAATGCTTCAAGCTCCTTGTTCCGTATATGTTGCTGAACTGGCGGCAATACACTATACGCTAGAAACGATCGCCTCACTTGCACCAGATCACTATTTTATTTTTACGGATAGTCTCAGTTCTGTCGAGGCTATTCGATCCATGAGGCCGGTAAAGCACTCCTCGTATTTTCTCATGAAAATACGAGAGCTTCTGAGTGTTTTATCTTTAAGATCTTTTGTCATCACCTTTGCATGGGTCCCATCTCATTGCTCGATTCCGGGCAATGAGAAGGCGGACTCACTTGCTAAGGTGGGCGCTATGCAAGGCGATATTTACGATCGACAAATCGCCTGCAATGAATTTTTCTTCATTTATCGTCAACAGTCGCTCGCCAGCTGGCAAAATAAATGGAGTGAAGGAAGTTTGGGACGATGGCTATTCTCGATCATCCCTAAGGTGTCGAAGAGTCCTTGGTTCAAGGGGTTGGATGTGGGTCGAGACTTCATTCGTCTGATGTCTCGCCTCATGTCCAATCACTATTCGTTAAACGCTCACTTGTTTCGTGTTGGGCTGGGAAACAGCAATCTCTGTGAATGTGGACAAGGTTACCAAGACGCCGATTACATCCTTTGGTCTTGTGCTGAGCATCGTGGAGTCAGATCTGAGCTGTGCGATTCCCTTCGGGCTCGAGGTAGACAACCTAATGTTCCAGTTCGGGATATTTTGGCTAGACGTGATCTGGAGTTTATGAAACTCATATATGTTTACTTTAAGAATACTAACCTTAGATTGTAAGTTTGATTAACCTTGTGTTTAGTTTGTGTATTGTGCGTGTAGTTTTTTTTTAATGTTTGTTTTCAAGATGAATAGAAATAAGTTCATGTTTTAGGATTAATTAAATATTTGTATAATAAATCATATTTCAAACCTCCTTCTCCCTTTCCCCATCCAAAAAATTGTAAATCTCCACTAACCTCGAGACGACCGCGAGTAATCTGTTCAATTCCTTTAACTCTAGATTTAAGACATTAATCATGTATATGATAACTCGGCTCTGTAAAGTTTATTCGATTGAGCCTGTACAAATAAATTAATATAAAAAAAAAAACAATATGATCCATTAATGCCTTTTCCAAATGTTGCAATGGCGACCCGCAAAATATTGCATCACGCACCATCTAGCGTTGAAAAAGGCCAGCAACAATCATTTGATTACAATCGAGGGGTGCGAATATAGCACTTATTACAAAAGTAAGACTGAAATTATTGTCATTAATTATATTGTGTTTATTACTTTAAAATTTGTCGGACATGTCACTGTTGTCATCAAATAAAATTAAATGCTGAAATACATTCATTTGAAATATTAAACAAATTTTTATTTGGTTTACCCCTCGTGACGATAAACAAATACATTGGTAGCCTTTTTGGCCACAGAGGTGCTTTCATCGCTAAAAATTCGGTTCACCAGCTAAGTGAAAGAGTGGATCATATTGTTAATATAATATATTTGATGTTAGCGAAAAATATGGCAACTCGAAAAGCAGAACTGTAGCTTCACCTCTGGACGATTGAATTTAAAGATGGGACTGATATGCGACTACTTTGCAAGATGGGACAAACTGACTTGATGTTGTTTTCATATTTGTCATGAGTTTTATCACATCATATGAAAGTAGATGCCAATTGATAGTGGATAACGTTGTTATCTCAAAATTGATGAAAATCCACAAGGGACTGATATGCGATTATAGGCAATAATACTCGCTAACCATATTATAAAATAAGGCTAGATTTCACCAATACCTGCATCACCCAACCTATATTTACTACAGAAGACGTGGCATATATCTACCTCACACACACTCTCACACATTGATGCTTAAATACCACGAACAAAACAGTTTTTCAAAGCATCGTAAGAGAGAGGGATCTTTAACATCTTACAGCAAGAATCACAGCAGCCAAAATTATTCATCACATGATTGAAATGCAAGGATGTTATTCCTCACAAAAAAGGGCGCCGGCAACGACAACGACGATGACGCCGTTTGTTCATGTCTTTAAAAATTACACAGTGCCCTAATTTCTCGTAAGAAGCTCTGTTCCCTTCTCCTCCCCCCGAAGTCATTCAAGCGAACCGAAACGCGTTTCATGCATTGTTGACAGTTTTGAAATTCGGCATTGCTTCCTCGATGGGTGACAACGGCCATGGTGGTAGTGGTGGTGGTAGCGGCGAAGAAGGGGTAAATGACATATTCGTTCGTTTCTGCTGAATGCCTGCGATAGGAGGGGTTTGCCGAACGTTTCTGAAAGGTATTAGGGAGATTTTTCTTAGCGAATAAGGAAAGGGGGTTTGGACGGTTGCCTTTTCGGGGTGACAAAGTTGATTCTTTAATTGAGATAAAGAATAAGGGGCAAATCTTGTTGCGGTAATTGAGATAAGAGACGATCAACAGGTTGGATGCGATGGGGTTTAAAAAGTGTTTGTTACCGTAGTTACCATGTTTATGGTTAGTTGCTGCGTTCAATACCTGGAAGGGAAAAGAAAGAAAAGAAAAGCGATTAGAAAACGTGTCACGCAATGTCATTGAAAACGGAAATATTTCCAGCACTGGACTGGACGAGTGAGTTTTTTTTTCAAAGCCCATTAATTGCTACCTGGAGGAACGAATAGAATGAATACCACAGGATGCAAATAACGCCACATTTTGGCCAGCGAACCTTTGTACCATCCACCAGCTGTTTTTGAATGCCCAACAAAAAAGGACAAACCATTCTGCTGGTTGTTTTCTCCGCGGTCATACGCAAAACATGCAAACAGCGAAAAACCGGACCGCAACAGCCGTCGTCTTCAGGCTGTTATCAGGAACCAGTTTTCGACAATATACCTGTTGGCAAAAATACATCGGAAGTTCATTATCCTCTAGCTGTTGTGGTCAGGCAACATACTAAATAACGCTGGCATGTGTCCGATGAGGCTCAAAAATTACTTACATGCGCTTTTCAGCATCTCAACGTCGCACAGTAAAAAAAACACATTCTTTGAACATTACAACTTCGTAAATTTTTTGGAATATTTCATGATTTACGATTTTCCGCTATCTCATTTTAATGCTAATTTTTAAACAGCAATTCACTCTAGTTCTCCGTACTGTGATGGGACGTAACCGAAAAACAGAGAGGAAATAATTGTAAATAACCATCAAAGTTATCTCCTGCCATGACGCCTGCCAGAATGCGCTTGAAGGCAAGAAGGTAATGTAAATTATTAAATTTACTGCTCCAGGTAGCCACAAATCGTTGATGGGACATGTTGCTATAATGTGTCCGTGCGGTCGCGCATGCCCACAAGGATGGGAACAGCCGGTAATAATTGTAATTATCATTCTCGGAACACATTTCACTTAATATTAACACAATTAAGTGGAAAAATGTGTATGCCACTGAAATGCTGTTGCTCTTATGGTTCAATTGCAGTATGGTTGTAAATTATGATGGCAACAGAAAAAAATAACTTCGAATGTTGTAAAATTAATTGAGACATATCAAGTTTTACGGCTTAATCTTATTATTGGTGATATGTTTTAGTAGCAAAAAAAAAAAGTGTAAATAATAATTGACTTCATTTGAATAAGTGTGCCCATGGTTCGATGGTCAGCATTTGGTGGAACGATTTCTTAATAATAAAACGTTCAAAATTAACGAATATATGTAAAAGAAAATTGAAATGAAATAACTTTTATGGAATGGTTCATCGTAATTACTGAGTTCCTAAGGAAGATCCCATATGAACCGAAACGTTGGGCAACACATTATTTGAAATATTTCGATATTTTTAAGGCAGGACTTTGTTCAGGGCACTAGACAAAAGCAAGATAAAAAATGCGGAGCACAATTCTGCACCTATTTTTAGCTGAATTTTGCAATTGATCGCAATACCTCGCGATCAGAACCTGAATGTACCAATTCTCGGTACATCTTTTATCTTCCGATTGAGCAGAACAAAAATTGAACTAATGCATAATTTTGCATAAGAAAACGGGGCGTTCCGCGGTTGAAAAAAAAAATATTTCCCTTTCACAGATTTCAGAATTCAGTACCTAGAACTGAAAAAATGGATACTCTATCCATTAAATGTTGTTGTATAAACTGCTCCAACATTTTGAACTAAAGTTACGGGAACTACCTTTGGATTTTTGAAATTCTGCGAAAATCTCAAGATCAAGCTTTTCTGAGGTACCTAAAACTTCTTAAAAGTTTCCAATTTATCTATGTATTTTACACCGGTGAAGTTTTCTGAAATTCTTGTACTTAAAGTTCCTGCAGCTTTTCGGAAGCTAATAGAAACGCTTTGAGATTTTTAAAGCTTCCAGTACGTTTCTCATATTTTCAGAATGTTAAGTTTTCATCTGTTCCCGCAATTTGTGTATGCAGCTTCACTGAAATTCTCAGCATTTCCTGTCATTCCTCAGAACTTCTGTAAAATTCCTACAATTGTTGTGAAGTTTATGGGGCTCCCACATGTCAATCTATTCAGCAGACCACTTTTCACAAAAGTTGATAAAATTATGTTTTTCGCAGTGTACCAACAGCGTACCATATCATACCTTCAAGGATTTTGAACGTACCTTGCAAATTCCTTGTTTCAGAGTGTCCTGCTGAATAGACGGGTGATTTTTTGAAAATCTTCATTAAACCTTCCAAAACCTTCACCAATGTAGTGTTCCAATAGCTTACCTTCCGAACCTAAGATTCATTTTAACGTACCACAAATTTTACTATAGAGCATTTCCAGCCCAAAACGCAAACCGGTTGGTCATGAGTGTTTCCGATTTGAATGAAACATTTCTCACGTGTTCGCTGCTACTAATGGTTGCATTTTTCATTTAAATATGATTTTTTCCTTCAGAGTAACTTTTGAAAAAGGCGTATAAAAAAATGGATTATTTTTTTTTCAAAAAATCATAACTTGAAAACTATTGATCTGATCAAAATGGCATATGAGAAGAAGTTTTAGGTAGTTAAATTATCTTTGCGGAAAAAAATACACTGAAAGAAAAACTTAGTAAATTAGTATTTAAAAAAAGTAAAACGGTGATTATCTCAAAACACCCCCCCTTTGATCTTTATAATTTTTTTTTTCAAGAAAACTGAAAAAATGCCCTAATATTTAGTAAAGAGTGTATGCTGGTAACTTTCTTAAATTTTTTTTTATAATTTTTGAAATTTTTGTTGGTTTTTACAAGTTGGTGAAATTGCATATTTTTTAGTAAAATAGTAATTTATTTGGATTCTACGCATAATTTTCAAAAACATTACATATAAAAACTTTTTTCCTAAGTCCAGCCGTTCTCAAGTTAATGCAATTTAAAAAAAAAAATTATAATAATTTTCTACATTTTGGGCCATTTTCAAATGTTAGTCGTGATGTCCAGCAACGAGATGTTTTTCCATGAATATATATTAAAAAACAGACAATTCATTCTCAAATATGGTAGCTGTCAGACTTACCCGTTTCTATTTAGACGCAGCGGAAAAGAAACAAGTTTATAAGTAAATACTCTCAAATATACCCAAATAATCAACAAACCCACTCATGTGCCTTTTTTCTGTCCTCTATTAGTTGTATACCTTTATAGAATTGTGTATGTCATAACAGAGGCTCAAAACATAAACAGGTAAACAAATATGTTATTAAACCTGTAATTGAGATAAATTCTCTAGGTACTTCTCTGACGTATACCATATTGTGCCTTAAGAGCTCATCCCGCGATATCACAACTACATAAAAAGGCACCCCGTGGAGGCTTCTTACACTCACACTTAAAAAAGTTTGCTATAATCAATTGTATCTAATGAAGATAGGTATAATGTCAACAATGTAATTATTCTGCTACATATATATATATATATATATATATATATATATATATATATATATATTGGGACGATCTTCACCTGTTCCATTCAGTTCATCTCTCTTAGCGTTTCAAGTTAAAAAGCAAGTAGTTTTTTACGATGGATAACAATTTCAAGTGTTGTAAACCTCTACCTAAATCAATTTCAAAGCATGACACAGTAGCAGTTCAGTTGCTTATCTCAAAATTATTAGAATTTTTAAAGTTGCAAATAACAGTCCAAAAGTGTATTTTTATGTCAGATGGAGCAGCATCACAATGCAAAAACATAAAAAAAAATTGCTAGCATTTGTGGATTTAAAGATAAGCATAATGTAGAAATTGAATGGCATTTTTTTGCAACTTCACACGGCAAAGGTCATTGTGATGCGATTGGCGGTACCCTTAAGAGAATGGCAACCAGAGCAAGTTTAGCTAAGCAACACGAGCACCCTATAACGAACCCTGAACAACTGTACGACTGGGCAAATAGTCGTAAAGAAGATCTTCAAACAAAAATGTCATTTTGTTATGTTTCTACGGAAGAATACAAAAAGGCTGACACGGAATTTGATCCAATTTTTAAGAAAGTGAAACCAATTCCTGGAACTCGAAAATATCATTGCTATATTCCAGTTTCAAACAACCAAATTGCAGTAAAAATATTCTCTAATTCAAACGATACACCCAAATTATTCAAAGTATTCAAATAATATGAGTTGTAAAATAAAATAATAAATATATACTGTTTTTATCTCAACAAATCTTTCATTTGACCACATCAACGTGCTTCTCTTCCGCTGCCTCTAGATAGAAACGGGTAAGTCTGACAGCTACCATATCTGAGAATGAATTGTTTGTTTTTTAATATACAATCATGAAATAAAATCTCGTTGCTGGACATCTCGACGAACATTTGAAAATGGCCTAAAATGTTGAAAATTGTTATAATTATATTTTTTTAATTTGCATTAACTTGAGAACGGCTGGACTTAGGAACAAAGTTTTTATATGCAAAGTTATCGAAAATTATGCGTAGAATCCAAATAAATTGTTATTTTTCAAAAAAATATGCATTTTCATCAACTTGTAAAAATCAACAAAAATTTAAAAAATTATAGATTTCTTTTGAAGGAAGTTACCAGCATACACTTTTCATAAAACTTAAGGGTATTCCATCAATTTTCTTGAAAAAAAAAATTATAAAGATCGAAGGGGGGGTGTTTTGAGATAATCATCGTTTTATGTTTTTTAAATACTAATTTACGAAGTTTTTTCTTTCAGTGTATTTTTTCCGCAAAGATAATTCAACTACCTAAAACTTCTTGTCATATGCCGTTTTGATCAGAGCAATAGTTTTCAAGTTATGATTTTTTGAAAAAAAAATAATCAATTTTTTTATACGCCCTTTTCAAAAGTTACTCTGGAGGAAAAAATCATATTTAAATGAAAAATGCAACCATTAGTAGCAGCGAACACGTGAGCAATGTTTCATTCAAATCAGAAGGGGTCGAGACAAAATTGACATTTTTTTTAACGATTTGAGCTAGAAATGCTCTATACTTACTTATATAAAGCTCTCTAAAATACATTATATGTAAAATCTGACTTCGGATTTGGATTCCTCGGGAAATTTTAGCCTGATTTGACCCAAAAAACATATTACTTAAGTATATTATACGCTACTTAATGATCAAAAACCTGATTTTAAAACAAGTATATCGAAATACCCTTGAATACCTACATCCAGCTAAACATTCTATTTACCCCTGAAAGTAGATAACCAACAAACATGGGAGAAGGCATTTTTAAATATCTTTAAACAAACATTATCAATCTGTAGGGGTACAGGTTGAACGTACCTCAAGGCAACTCTTGTTTTTATGGATGGGATGGATGATTTTCTAAGAAAAATTGAATTCGAACTTGTGAAAATATGTTGAGAAGATTTAATTCGCAGTATTCCCCGAAATATTCACAAAACTACGAATTTCATAGAAATAAAATTAATTTTTTCTTAGAAAATCATCCATCCCATCCATAAAAACAAGAGTTTCCTTGAGGTACGTTCTACCTGTACCCATACAGATTGATAATGTTTGTTTAAATATATTTAAAAATGCCTTCTCCCATGTTTGTTGGTTATCTACATTCAGGGGTAAATAGAATGTTTAGCTGGATGTAGGTATTCAAGGGTATTTCGATATACTTGTTTTAAAATCAGTTTTTTGATCATTAAGTAGCGTATAATATACTTAAGTAATATGTTTTTTGGGTCAAATCAGGCTAAAATTTCCCGAGGAATCCAAATCCGAAGTCAGATTTTACATATAATGTATTTTAAAGAGTTTTATATAAGTAAGTATAGTAAATTTTGAGATTCGGAAGGTGCGCTACTGGTACACTACATTGGTGAAGGTTTTGGAAGGTTTAATGAAGATTTTCGAAAAATCACCCGTCTATTCAGCAGGACACTCTAAAACAAGGAATTTGCTAGGTACGTTCAAAATCCTTGAAGGTACGCTATGGTACGCTGTTGGAACACTACGAAAAACATAATTTTATCAACTTTTGTGAAAAGTGGCCTGCTGGATAGATTAACATGGCTCCCACGCCTGGACCCTACCTATCGACCAAGACCAAGGGGCAAGACAGCTGTACTCAGATTTATTATATTTGCTGCGAGTAAATTTGAGTTGCTCATAATTACTCAAGAATGAACAAAGTAGTCTCGTATTTTCCATCATAAGAAGTTCTGGAAACAACCACCGTCTGACAAAAAATTTTGTTTAAATGTTTTCAATTAAGAGAAAATATAGCATTTGGCGTCAGAGAATCAACTGTAATATAGCATGATGTACATGAAATGGCCATATTATGTTTTCAAAGATCCAAGTTACATTGCTTTTGTCCAAGCCAGGGGCCTCTTTTGCTTACTAGGGATTGATGATCTTCGAAGTTTTTCGTGATGTGGTGGTGTGATTTCAAGACCGAGGCGATCGAAGTGTGCTCTGCTTCTGTAAGCACGTGTGTCAAATTTTAAACATCGAAACATCGTGCCACTCGATAAACTAATTCTAGAAAAGAACTTTAGTGCAAAGCAAGTGCAAGTTATCGGTTAAAATGCATTTCACAGTGTTTTTTTTTTTTATCAGCATCCTTTTCGTCAAAACTGTTATTAGCCGGTTGGCAAGCTGGCCCGATGATTCTGATTGGATTGGAGGCTGTTGAGTTAGAACAAGAAGGTGCAACAGTCTTCCAAGTTTTTGCTTCACGGGCAAACCATCGTATGTTCCTGTTTATATATTCACCTGTTTCGGTTTCTACAACTTTGTCTTAAACATTATTTCGAAGAGCCGCTTTCGTGATGAGAAATCAAATGCCGAGTGCGCTATTGTCAAAGGTTGGGAACGAGTGGGTATGGCCAAGTTCCAACAAAGATTTGCCAATTGATTCATTCGGCAATAGAGTCGTCCTAGTGGGGGGAAACCCCCTCTTACCATCCCTCTCCAAAGGGGGAGTTTCGTAAAGAGAGATGAAAAAACCGATTTGTACCTTCCTTAAAAGTTGTCCTAGCTCGCTATTCTACTATCTATATGCAATTTTCACACTGCCGTACTCTAACGGAACTATCAACTCTATACTTTCATCTACTCCATCTATCGTATAAAAATTACCACTACAGTCTGTTATTTGAAATTAGCATCTTCAACTTTGTAAATCGTTGACATCACGCAGAAGTAATACTAAACATATAGTCAAAGTATAGTAAATTCATCGATTAATGTCAAGTTTAAATCAGTTGCAATGCAGCTTGTATGATTGGTTATATCAGCGTAAAATATAGCAAGTCAAAAAGCATAACTGTAACTTAACCTCTGGACGATTGAATTTCAGGATGGGAATGATATGCGATTACTTTGCTTGATGGGACAAACTGACTTGATGTTGTTTTCACATTTTTCATGATTTAAGTGCGTAGTTTTATCACGTAATATGAAACTAGATGCCGATAGTGGATAGCGTTGTTATCTTATATTTGATGAAAATCCATATGGGATTGATATGCGATTACAGGCAGTATAAAACTGCAATGCAACTTGGGGTGATGTTCTGCTTAGTAAGCAAAACCAGTCGCTCTAAGGTCACCGAGCCTCTCATATCACACAACATAAATCTCCTTAATATGAAAGGAACGGGAATTGATCCCACTCGCAAACTGACTCAATTCGGATTGGCATTCTACTCAATTTTGTGCTACTCTCATCGGGCGTGCTGCAACCCATCAATTTGATCGATTTTCAACTGATGCATCTCTTTGATGATTGAAGTATATTCATTCTTCTTCCTGCCATCTGAGCAGCAGCAGCAGCAGTAGTTTCTTTGTTCCATTTATCTTTGGACTGCAATTTCCGAGAACGTCGCCGTCGTCGTCGTCGAGGAGAAAAGGGTGAAACACCTTCCGCCTGGAGCTAGCTATTTTAATTTCCAGCGATGCAGAAGGATCAGCGAACGGAACCAACAGACGGAGAACGTGAATTTCGTGATTATTGGAAGTGAGGAAGACTGCCTGCAAAGTTTCGAAAATGGGTGGGTAGAGAACGCAAAGTCATTCACCAATACACCCGTGGCCAGGAAATAAAAGCAGTCGAAAATAAAAATTAGGAAGAAAGGCTGGCTGGGCTCCCTCCCTGAGGGAATGTATCCCATGGAGAATTGGTAGTATAGTAGCATCAGCAGAAATAAGGGAAGAATCAGCCGAGAGGAATCTCTTCAAGAAGATTACACTCGATTTGTAGTAGGTATAAGAGCTCCCCACTCCCTCGAGGTATAGCATCAGCGCTGGTTTTGGAGTGTTTCCTCCAGTTTGGGATGCGAGGAGAAGAAACACAAAATTAAAGACTAAAAGGACTACCTGAGGCTATAAGTTGATCTTGCGAAACGCGCGCACACACACCCACCTCAGTTCGTTTCGTTTTTCGAGGAACCCAGAATGGCCGAAACGACGAAAACCTGCTAGAGAAAATCGGTTCGGTTGCCAGGCCGTGATGGGAATTAAATATTTTACTCTGAAGTAATTAGTGCAGAACTTAAAGCGTTGTGCGAATTTGGATTTTTTTTTATTTTTCGCTACTTCTTGACTGGTTTGTACGCAAAAAACGGCGCCTCGTGAAGGCTACAGCCTCATGCTGCAAGTTCAATGAATTGACGGAGTAGTAAACATCAGTTGCCAGGCGTTTCGGGTAAAGTGCGAGCAACCTACCTGATGTACCCTCTTCTGTGTGTCGCTTTTCTTGATTCGAAAAGTTTCCAATCCGATTGTCTGTGTGTATGCCTTTGTAGTCCACCCAGTCCAGGAAGGCAGAAATCTTTTTTTTTTTCGTTTCCAACGAATCGTTTCCCTTCTCGATTTACGGCGCGTCGGAATCCCAGCGGGAGCAATGCTCAAACAGAAAGTATAAGGGATTACCTACACGTTGCTGTTGGAGCGAGCGATGAAAAATGGAAGCGAGCACCGTGTGTCTGTCTCTTCACAGCAGTTGGGCTGATGGCCGTTGAAATGAATCTTATTCCCGGTTTCCTTTCGGTTGAACTTATTTTTTTTTTGGTACTCCTGACTCAGCTCCCTGAAGTGAGAGTGGTTTTATAATTCGGGAATAGGAGATTTCTGTGCAGCGGTGCCAGATTGTTTTCAAGCTTATCGGTATCAAAAGTTTAAGAAATCGGTATTTATCGGTGTTCACTATTTTAATTAAATTTAAATTTTTGCCAAGTCAGAAGAAATTTCCGATGAATATTTGAATTTGCTCCAGAAGGAAGCCGAAAAGACTTCCAGAAAACGTATAAAGAAGCTCTTCTGATGGAAGTTTGAAGAAAGTTCTAAGAGAAGTCGGAAAGACATCAGGGGAACTTCCAAGACAAGAGATTGAGAAACTTTTGGCGAAAATTTTACATAAACTCCAGAAGCTGCCAGTAATGTTTTGCAATCGAAGGTGGGAGAAGCCAGAAGAACGAAAAAATGACTTTCCAGGATAAGTCGGAAGATCAACAAATTTAGGATATAGCGTTGTATTTACATTTCAGTTTAAATACAAGGAATTCAGATGCAAATTACCAAATCAACCTATTATTTGTGCTACCGGTAAATCTAGGTTATAATTAAAGTTAGTTAAGAATTTAAGATGTTATATATTTAGACTTACGTATTTATGAACTGTAGTATAAATGTTGATTAAAAACACTACCTTAGCACAAACTAACTTAGAAAATAAAGTGAAATTAATAGTTTACTACCAAATAATTTAATTAAACTTCGTATCTACTTTTGAACGTGGTTAAGTGAAAAAGAACTGCTCTTCTGACAATATATGCTTTCAATTGCAATGGTTGACAGAATGGTTGATGGTAGTCTCAATGAAACACTTAAATCTAAATGTAGTCACTCATTAAAAATTAAAAATTGGCCGACAGCAAACGAGGACGAAATCTGGAGGCATTGATGTCAAAGTCAAATAGGTCAGATACTTCGTTGAATTGATGAATCATGGCGACAAAGGAACTTACAGATTAATTTTGAGAAGTAACTCAGGAACATTAAATTTCATGTTAGGATTAATTAATTAATTTAGCTTTATTTAGGAGGCTTTCAGCCTTAGGCTGGTTCGCCTCCGATTTCATGTTAGGAGCGGCTGATCAACGTCCCGGTGCCAGCGTAGGACTCTAAACAGTGCTGTGTCCGATGGTCCCCCCGGCGAGACCATGGGGGTTGGTGCAGGCCCTACAAGCCAACCGTAAAAAAAAACAAAAGTACAGGAAGCAAGCAATGTAAATACGGACCGAAACAATCGGCATCGACCCAAGCAACGGAAACGGACTAACGATTGGATACTAGGAACATGGAACTGCAAGTCTCTCAATTTCTTGGGAAGTACCCACATTCTTTCCGATTTATTGAGGGTCCGCAAGTTCGACATCGTAGCGCTGCAGGAGGTATGCTGGAAGTGATCGCCGGTACATACGTATAGGGATGGTTATACCATCTACCAGAGCTGCGGCAATACACATGAGCTGGGTACGCGCGTGATTGGGTGGTGGCCAATCGATAGCAGAATTTGCAAGTTGAGGATCAAAGGCCGTTTCTTCCATGTCAGCATAATCAACGTGCACAGCCCTCACTTGGCAAGTGACGATGACGATAAAGACGTTTTTTACACGCAGCTGGAACGGGAATACGACAGCTGCCCAAGCCATGACGTCAAAATCGTCATCGGAGATCTTAACGCTCAGGTCGGCCAGGAGGAGGAATTCAGACCGGTTATAGGAAAGTTCAGCGCTCACCAGCTAACGAACGTCAACGGCCTTAGACTCATCGCCTCTAAGAACATGGCCATACGTAGTACCTACTTCCAGCATAGCCTCCCATATCGGTACACCTGGAGATCACCGCAGCAAACAGAATCGCAAATCGACCACGTTTTGATCGACGGAAGGCACTTCTCGGACATTATCGACGTTAGGACCTATCGCGGCGCAAATATCGATTCGGACCCCTACTGTCAAGGTGCCAACAACATTCGGTACCGACGCCCGCCACGGTACAATCTGGGGCGACTGAAGCTGCCCGAAGTCGCAACTGAGTACGTGCAATGCCTCGACGCAGCGTTGCCGGATGAGGGAGCACGCACCGAAGCCTCTCTTGAGGACTGCTGGAGCAACGTGAAAGCAGCCATTAACAGCGCTGCTGAAGGCGCCGTTGGGTTCGTGGAGCGGAATCGACGGAACGATTGGTTTGACGAAGAGTGTCAGAAGCGAACAGAAGCGAAGACAGGGATAAGAAGCGCCGCCTGGAAGAGCTGGAGTGCGAAGAAATGGAGCAGCTGTATCGTTCTCAATAAACACGCAAGTTCTGCAAAGAAACTCAACGCATCCCGCCAAGGGTTTGTGCCGCGAGCCGAAATGTGTCGGGATAAGGAAGGGGGTATCTTAACGGACGAACGTGAGGTGATTAAAAGACATAGTCGTGCTAGTCAAAGTAAAACTAATAGTAACAGTAATAGTAAAAGTAACAAACCAGAAAATCGTAAGACTCGTCCAGTCATTGTGATTAAACCGAAAGAGTCCAAACAACCTTGCGAAGATACTCGTAAGTTTTTAAAAACTCAGTTGGATCCAAAAACACACAAAATCAGTAATTTTAGGAATGGTAAAGATGGCTCCATTATTGTTGAGTGTGCAACAGGAGCAAACGTAAGTGATGTGAAAAATGGTATTGAAAGTAATCTGGGTGAAAAATATAGTGCTGTTGTTCCCACTTCGGTGCCAAGATTGAAAATAGTGGGCATGAGCGATCAGTTTTCCTCCGATGTCTTTATTGACTTCTTAAAAAGTCAAAATGAAGACATCGCTATTAATGATGTAAAAGTAGTGAACATGTTTGAAAATCCACGCTTCACTTATAACAAGTTTAGTGTTGTAATTGAAGTCGATGTCGATACTTATAAATGTTTGTTATGTGCGAAAAAAGTAAATGTAGGGTTTGATCGGTGCTCGATAGTTCCCGCGATTAATGTGTTGAGATGCTTCAAATGTGGAGAATTTGGGCACAAGAGCATGGATTGCAAAAATTGTGATAGATGCTCTAGGTGCAGCCAACAACACAAAACGTCGGAGTGTACGTCAACTGTATTGAAATGTATTAATTGTTTGAAAATGAATAAAGAACGAAAAATGAACTTGGACGTCAACCATGCCGCATTTAGCTCGGAATGTTTGCTCTATAAAAGACTTTTTGATCAGAAGAAAAGCAGCTTGCGTTTCAATAAATAGCAGCCAAGTTCCAGGAATGTGAATCAATTCGATTTTTTATATTTGCATATTGCGGGGTTGTCAACAAACTACGTAGCATTACGTCAGATTGTTGAGGAAAAACGTCCTCTTTTAGTTTTATTATCTGAAACTCATATTGTAGAAACTGAAGCTTTTGATCAGTATAGTATTCCGGGATATATTGTTGCTGCTTGTTTATCACATTCTAGACACACTGGCGGTGTTGCTATTTATGTCAAAGAATCAGTTCAATTCAACCTTCGTACCAACGAAGTTATTGATGGCAACTGGTTCTTGGGCATTACAGTTGTACGTGGCATGAAGATGGGTAATTATGGTGTTTTGTATCATTCTCCCAGTTCTAGTGACCAGCGTTTTGTTGAAGTTTTAGAGAACTGGCTCGAGACATTCCTTGATTCTAGTAAATTAAATATATTGGCTGGTGATTTTAATATTAATTGGCGTGATAACCATAATTCGAATCATTTGAAGCGTTTAGCTGAGTTTTTTAATTTAAAGCAAACGGTAAATGAATATACGCGTATTTCCAGGCACAGTAGAACTTTAATTGACCACGTTTATTCCAATTTTGATTCCATTTGTTCAGTTACGGATACTGATTTGAAAATAACCGATCATGAGACTTTAGTGATTAATGTCTTAGACCATGTTAACGATAACGATAATTTTGTAAAATTGAAGTGCTGGAGGAAATATTCGAAGCAAGCTGTTTCAAATCTTGTTGAGAGAAGCCTGGATTTTCCATTCGCGGCCGGTAACTTAGATGAATCTACAGCTGTTCTTAATAACGCTTTGAAAACGTGTACCAATCAACTAAAGGGTGATACGGTCAAAATTTGGTCAAGGGAAAACGCGTGTAAATCGGTGAAATCGTTTATTTAAAAAATCAAATTAAATTTCTTTTTCAAGTTCAATTAGTATAAAATTCAGGAAAAATATTCAGTTAGGCTTCCGCTTTTCCAAATCCGAATTGCCGGGCCTTACGCTTGACCCCTGCCATCAGATTTTGTACAGCCACCTTGTCCACCTTCTTCGCCGCAGAAAGCCAGTTTGCCTTGAACTGCTGCTCGCCCTTAGCAGTTTTTTTGGTCTTCTTTAGGTTCCGCTTGACAATAGCCCAGTATTTCTCAATTGGGCGGAGCTCTGGCGTGTTGGGAGGGTTGTTGTCCTTGGGAACCACCTGCACGTTGTTGGCGGCGTACCACTCCATGGCCTTTTTACCGTAATGGCAAGATGCCAAATCCGGCCAAAACAGTACGGAACAACCGTGTTTCTTCAGGAAAGGCAGCAGACGTTTATTCAAACACTCTTTCACGTAAATTTCTTGGTTGACAGTCCCGGAAGCTATAAAAATGCTGCTTTTCAAGCCACAGGTACAGATGGCTTGCCAAACCAGATATTTCTTTGCGAACTTTGACAGTTTCATGTGCTTGAAAACATCTGCTACCTTTCCCCTTCCTTTTGCCGTATAAAACTCCTGTCCCGGAAGCTGCTTGTAGTCGGCTTTGACGTAGGTTTCGTCGTCCATTACCACGCAGTCAAACTTCGTCAGCATCGTCGTGTACAGCCTCCGGGATCGCGCTTTGGTCGTCGTATTTTGTTTATCATCGCGATTTAGAGTCACTACCTTCTTGTAAGTCGATAGTCCGGCTCGTTTTTTGGCTCGATGCACGGTTGTAGACGATACACCCATCTTATTTGCGGCATCTCGGAGAGAGAGGTTAGGGTTTCGCTTGAAACTACCGGCAACTCTCTTTGTCGTCTCAGCGGCTTCCGGTTTTCGATTTCCCCCCGATCCAGACTTCCTGGCTGTCGACAAACGTTCCCCAAACACTTTAATTACATTTGTAACGGTTGATTTGGCAACTTTTAGCGATTTTGCCAACTTTGCGTGCGAGTAGCTCGGATTTTCGCGATGCGCGAGCAAAATTTTGATACGCTGCTCTTCTTGCTTGGACGGCATTTTGACAACTGAAGAGTGAATTCCAAAATCAAAATAGGAGCAACATTCTACACACACACACCTTCAAAATGAGGGGTGTTCAGGTTTTTTAAATGAAAAATTGAAACAAATACGTCAAGTTGATATTGACCAAATTTTGACCGTATCACCCTTTAGTTGAGCAAAAGTTTGTTTCTTTGAAAAACTCGAACAGCTGGTACAATTTGGATCTTTTGCGTCTTAAACGGAAAAGGGACAAATGGTACAAAAAGTTTTGTAGATCTAATAATGACAATCATTGGACTAGGTACACAATCACGCGTAATAAGTATTCACAATCGATAAAGAAAACTCGTTGTGAATATGTTCAAAGGAAGATTGATCAGCATCAAAACAACAGCAAAGAGTTATGGAAAATTTTGAAATCTTTATTAAAACCTAGTAATTGCAAACCGCGGTCCATAACTTTTAATGGCACATTAGAACAGTCAGAACAAGTAATTGCATCTAAGTTTAATGATTATTTCGTAGACAGTGTTTCATTGATTAATCAATCTATTGAATTGGTCGATGAACCTGACGAAATAAAACAGCCAGCTAATAGTAGTTGCAGATTTGAAGCTTTTTACCCAATTACATTAGATGAGCTTAGAGTTATTTGTTTTTCATTAGGAAAATCGGCTGGAGTAGATAATGTTAATGCTAGAGTTATTCAAGATTGCTTTCATGTCATTGGCCACATCTTTCTGGATCTTATTAATGAATCATTGCAGAATGGACATGTGCCACAAATTTGGAAGGATTCCTTAGTGATTCCTATTCAAAAAGTTGCTGGAACGATTAAAGCCGAAGAGTTTCGTCCCATCAACATGTTGCACACATTAGAGAAAATCTTAGAACTTGTTGTTAAAGGCCAGCTGTTGGAGTATTTGAATAGCAACTCTTTGTTGATACCAGAACAATCGGGATATCGGGAAGGTCATTCTTGTGAAACTGCATTGAATTTGGTGTTAGCAAAGTGGAAAGACAACTTGGAGCGTAAAGATACGATTGTTGCTGTTTTTTTGGATCTGAAACGCGCTTTTGAAACAATTTCTAGGCCCTTACTGTTAAGTACAATCAAGCGCTTTGGAATTACGAGTACTGCATATAAATGGTTTGAAAGCTATTTGTCTGACAGAACTCAACGGACTGTTTTTAATGATTCTGTTTCCAGTCCCGTGGGGAACAACCTTGGAGTGCCCCAGGGAAGTGTATTAGGGCCCCTTTTATTTATTATGTATATTAATGACTTGCGACGTGTTTTACGGTTTTGCGACATTAACCTTTTTGCAGATGATACTGTGTTATTCATTGCAGCTAAGGATTTAGAAGTTGCCGTCTCACACTTGAATGAAGATTTGCAGTATCTAAGTAGATGGTTGAAGTGTAAGCAGTTAAAATTGAATACAAGTAAAACTAAATTTATGGTAATTTCGCGGAATCGATTAAATGAGAACGTCTCTGTTGTAATTGATGATGAGACTATTGATCGCGTTCAGGAGATTAAATATCTTGGCGTGATTATTGATGACAAACTTAAGTTCAACTCTCACATTGACAATGTCATCAAGAAAATTGCCAAGAAGTATGGAATTCTATGTCGATTGAAAAATGATTTAACTATTGCTAGTAAAATACAGCTATACAAATCAATCATCTCTCCTCATATAGACTTTTGCCCATCCATTTTATTTCTGTCCAATGCAACACAAATATCGAGATTACAGCGCTTGCAGAATAAAATAATGCGTTTGATTTTGAGATGTAATAGATTCACTTCCTCAACTTTGATGCTAGACGCCTTACAATGGTTGTCGGTGAAGCAAAGAATTGTATATTTGACTATGGTGTTCATTTTTAAAGTAGTTAACGGTTTGCTGCCTCGATATTTGTGTGATCGAATTGAAAGAGGAAGTGACTATCATAGATATAATACTAGAAACGCGGATGAAATAAGAACACCACATTTCTTGACTTGTGCTTCACAGAATTCATTATTTTTTAAAGGAATAAATGTTTTCAATTCGATGCCTAGACACATTAAACGTTCAACAACATTAGCAGAATTTAAGAGACATTGCATTTCACACGTTAAAACTGTCTTTTGAACGGTTATCCAGTGATTTTTTTTATGAATTGACAAATTATGTATCTTGACGAAGTTATTTTTAACGGATTACTTTGTATGGATAGCTGTTATAACGACTTTTTAATAATTATTGTAGCACTGCAAAAACTATTTTGTTCGCCACGATGGTGATGATGGATTTTTGATATATGATTTAATAGTAGTAGTAAAAAAAAATAGTAGTCTACAAAGGTTTGAGCCTCGCGCGCGTATTACGGATATAGAGGACTGAATTTAACATTTGATAAAAAAAAATGCAATTTTGAAGCTTATTTGGAAGATACCTTGAGTTAGTAGTAAGTTTTCTGGCAAATGTTGGGGGTTCGTGAGCATTCCTGACATTGCTGAAAATTATGATAGCATCAGATTGCGGGGTTACTAGTGTAATAGGATGCTTTGTTGATTGTTCATTAACTCTTGATTGCTTGTAATACTTATGAATATTTTAGGTGGACAAAAAGGCGAACTAAGAGGTGGACGCCTGAGCTTTTCAACATTTATATCGCTGTGAAGCAACTGTAAACTCTAGAGGGAATTTATATCTGTAACTGAAACCAGTTCGATTTTGTTTGCCAACCTGGTTAAAATGTCATATTTAATTATCTTAAAGATAAATCGTCCAGCTCAAACCTTTGTAGGGGTAAGAGGTGGGACCATCATCATCATCATCATCATCATCAGCAGCACTACGATGAACATCTGAACGGCGCAGAGGCGGAGGACCAAGGCGGCAGGAGGAATGGCTTCGTCGGTACAGCGAATGAGGGGGGCATTCCAGGTGAAGTTAAGGATGCTATCCAACAGCTTAAGAACAACAAAGCAACTGGGAAAGATGGTATCGGAGCGGAACTTATCAAAATGGGCCCGTATAAGTTGGCCACTTGTCTGCACCGACTGATAGTCAGGATCTGGGATACAGAACAGCTACCGGAGGAGTAGAAAGAGGGAGTAATATGCCCAGTATATAAAAAAAGGCGACTATTCTTAACGCGGCCTACAAAGTGCTTTCCCAGATCATCTTTCGCCGTCTATCGCCGCTAGCAAGCAGATTTGTGGGAAGTTATCAAGCCGATTTTGTGGACGGGCGATCGACAACGGACCAAATCTTTACGTTGCGGCAGATCCTCCAAGTCCCTACGCACCACCTATTCATCGATTTCAAGGCCGCTTATGATACTATTGACCGTGAAGAGCTATGGAAGATTGTGGACGAGAACGGTTTTCCCAGGAAGCTCACCAGACTGATCAGGGCTACGGTGGATGGTGTACAGTGCTGCGTGAAGATATCGGGTGCGTTATCGGACTCGTTTGAAACTCGCAAACGACTTCCACAAGGCGATGGTCTTTCCTGCCTCTTGTTCAACATTGCACTAGAAGGTGTTATGAAACGTGCAGGGTTTTAACATGCGGGGCCACGATCGTCAATAAGTCCAGCCAGTTCATCTGCTTCGCTGACGACGTGGACATTGTCGGAAGAACGTTTCAGGCCGTGGTGGAGCAGTACGCCAGGCTGAAACGTGAAGCAGAGAAGGTTGGATGAAAGGCGAATACGTCGAAGACAAAGTATCTGTTAGCTGGATGAACCGTGAAGCGTGACGATCGACGGAGATGAGTTCGAGGTGGTGGATGAATTTGTGTACGTCGGATAGCAACTGCAGCAGAGAAATTCGTCAGCGTAATATTGCCGGAAGTCGTGCTTACTGCGGAGTCCACAAGACCCCCTGAGATCGGGTAAATTTCACCTCCGTACTAAATGTACCATGTACAAGACGCTCTGATAAGACCGGTAGTTCTCTACGGGCACGAGACGTGGACGATGCTCGAGGAGGACCTGCAAGCACTGGGTATGTGAGAACGGTGTATGGAGGCGAAGGATGAACCACGAGCTGGCGCAAAGAAAGTTGCGAAAGCTGGACGGGTACGATGGGCGGGGGACACGTTTTAAGAATGCCGGACAACAATCCCGCATAAATGGTGTTTGCCTCGAATCCAGCCGGTACAAGACGAAGAGGAGCACAGCGAGCAAGGTGGTTAGACCAAGTGGAGCAGGATCTTGGAAGTGTGGGACGGTCAAAAAATTGGAGACAAGCAGCCACGGACCGAGTGAATTGGCGTAACATTGTGATGCAGGTGCAATCCTGAGGGATGTCGGACCAGGATAAGTAAGTAAGTAAGCAACAATGTGTTACCAACAATCAATACGAAACTAACGATTTCAAATTGGCTCACTACTTGACTAGCCTATTGGTCCCAAGCAAATCGATTAACGTACCCCATTCTAGTATAAATTCTAGTACTACACAATGTTTGTTTTGATTCACTATGAAAGTTTGACCGATAAAATGAGGGGTTAGTGGATTTTCCTAAGTTTCGAGGGGTGAATCGATTAGCTTGGGACCGAAGATAGTACCAGAGCTAAGCCAAAAAGTTGAGCTCGTTTCTTCGGGACCTTCTGGTCTTAGAGTTACCTCTATGGTGTTACTCTTTATGAAATCTTACGGTACGTACGGAAAGTTAAATAAATTTGCAAGGGATCTGAAGTGAAGTGCTTAGTAGGCCTAAAATTAGATCTAAAGGTACGTTTAGACTATCTGATTTGTTGGTCTGATTCGAGCGGATTGCTCGATAATTTTGTCGGATGCAATGATCGAATGCGTTCACACTTTTTCGACATGATGATTAGATTTGACGTTTGATTTGTCGAACGTAATAGGTTTGTGGTTAATTTTCATTCGACTCATTCAGTGAAATGAAAAAAAAATGATTTTTTCTTCTAAAAACATCCAGCAGCAAGGTAAACCGATTTCACTATTCAATGTTTTTTTTTTTTTTTTTTTTTTTCTTTATTAGAGAGATTTTTAGCCTAAGGCTAGTTCATCTCTTTTAAAAATTACAAAAAAGAATTGGGACCTCAAAAGGAGGATCCCAATCTTGGCAAGTGGGCATTTAGTTTAATTATATAAAATATTGTAAAACACTACCAAAAGGGCCAACGAATTCAAAAGCACAAACAGAAAACACTCAAATGTTGTAAAAAAGATTCGCCTCCTTCAGGAAGGCGATGAGGGCGTCTGCTGCCGGGGACTCGTCGCCAAGCAGACTTTGTATGCTGGTTCCCTCCAGACCGAAGGCAACCCGAAGGTCCTCGAGCTCCACACAGTTGATGAGGATGTGTTCTACGGAGGCTGGCACTCCGCAGGTTTCGCAGGTTCTCCGGAACGGTGTTCCTCCGAAATTATGGGAGGCCCTGCTATGCCCGGTGCGCAGCCTGGACACCACTTGCTGCTCCTTGAGGCTCGGTCGATCCTTCCAGGAATCGGTGGTCGCCTTGATTTTTCGTAGTTGGTGAGTTCGATTGTTCCTCCACTCGTTGTCCCACGCTCTCCGAACCGTCCGCTTGATCCATTTTTTGATGTCCTGGAACGGAACATTGTCAGAGAACCTGGGTCCGATGGGGCCTGAGCCGGCGAGGTGGTCGGCGATCACGTTCCCCTGGATGCCACAGTGCCCGGGTACCCACATGTATACGGTGTTGGGCGGCGCCTGCGTTACCGTCCCTTGTATCCACGGATGCTTTGGTGCTTCATCGGTTAGGGCCATTATTGCGCTTTGTGAGTCGGTAACGATGAGGATCGGCCGATTTCCCGGAAGGGAGGTTGCGTGAAAGACGGCCGCTGCCTCAGCGGAAAACACCGAGCACTGGGCCGGAAGTGAATTGCTGACGACCAAACTATCTCCTGAAACCCCCATTCCCACTCCGCTGCTGGAGAGCGAGCCATCAGTGTACCTGATTTCGTGATCTTGATAGTGCGCCCCGAGAGTTTCGATGACTGTCCGGCGCAAAGCCAGTGTATTGTCTCCTGCCCTGAAGCGGTCCTTGATTCGGCTGTCGATTCTGATCTGATGTGATTGCCAACTTTTGTCTCCGTGCCAGTGGACCCTGGCCACTGGAGGGAGATCTACGTCGGCGACCGTGCGGAGGAGTCGGTTCGCCTCGTCGAGGAGAAAGATCCTGCTGTTTCCCGACGTTTTAGCGAGGAAGGCAGCGGCTTTGGTAGCGGTAGCTGCGGTGTAGACGAGCCGAAAAGGCAGAATACCGGCTTCCACGCACGCGGCGTCGGCCGGGGTGGAGGGCAGGAGACCGGAGACTGTTCTTACGTATCCGTTGTAGACCGGTTCCAAGATTTGGACGGCTTTCTCGGCGGCAAGGCACGTTAGTTCTACGCCGTACAATAGGCGACTGTCGATGATGGCTCGGGCTACCCGGAAGCGGATTTCACGGTTGTTGGATCGGTGGGGGCGGGAGATGGTCTTCATCAGGTTGGATCGACTACGACAGTCCTTCTTCACCTGTTGGAAGTGCGGCTCGAGGGATAGGTTCCGATCGAGGAGCACTCCCAGGACCCTTATTGTGTTTTTGGTCGGTATCGCTTGCTGTTTGATCATGATGGGCTGTCCGTTGTTCCGATGCCGGGTGGTGCATATATGGCAGAGCACGCTCTTGCCGGCGGAAAGCTGGAACCCAACGGAGTCAGCCCATCTGACCACCGAGGAGACTGCCGCTTGCGCCCTTAATTTCGTCCTCTGCCGGGTGGGGCCCACCGTTACAATGAGGACGTCATCCGCGTAGACGAAAATATATATGTTCCTGGGTAGCTTGTCGAAGACCCCACTATTCAATGTGTATAATTTGACTTATTTTGATTTTCCAGTGTGTTTGGCCGTCAACAAAACAGTGTTTATATATTACGAAGTTTGTATTATATAAGAATAAGTATGTCAGCAGGTCTGAAAGCCCACTAAGAATTTTTTAGTGCTTCAGAGAGATTTGGAGATCTATTGAGAAATTTGTTGAGCTTCAGGGTAGTTCGTAGATCTTGAGAACAGAACTACGAAACTTCAGAAGATTTTACAGAAATAAAAAGAAACTTGCAGGAATTCAAAAAAAATACAAGAGAGATCGTAGATCTTCAGAAAATTTAGAACTTCAAGCAAGGTTAAATATTTTCAGATCAATTTGTAAAACTATAAGGGAAATTTTGGTAAATATTCAGGGAGCTTCGAAGACCTTCAGAAATGTCCTAGAATCTATAGTGAAATGTAAAGAATTTCACAGAAGTTTGGAGATCTACTGAAAGAAATATTGCACATCAGAAAAGTTCCTAGATTTTCAGATCAAAGCTACAAAACTTTAGGAAAATCACAAGAATGGTCATAGATCCTCAGATAAATTTTTAAACCTTCAATAAAGAGTGCAGCTTTTCTGAAGCATTTTTAGAATGTCAGAAATTTTAATTTATCTTCAGGGAAATTTGCAAAACTTCAGGGAAGTTCGGCAGCTCAAAAAATATTTATAAGATTTCAGGAAAATTTGTAGTTCTTGAGAGAAACATTTAAAACTTCAAGGAAGCTCAACAATTTTCTGATAAATTTTGAGAACATAAGGTAATTTAGAAGATCTGCAGGGACATTTTCAGATGTTCAGGATAGCGTGAGAGCCTACAGAGGAATTTACAAAACTTCAGACAAGTTTGTAGATCTACTGAGAAATGTATTGAGCCTCAAGGTAATTCGTAGATCTTGACAATTAAACTACAGAACTTCAGACAACTTTACAGAACTTTAAAGGTACTTGCAGAACTTCACATTTAGTGATTCAGTGTTTCAGAAAAGTACTTCAATTCCAATTCCAATTCCAATCGCCAATAATGGCGAAACTTGCTCCCAGATCGACCACGTGTTGGTGGATGGTCGGCATTTCTCGGATGTCGTAGATGTCAGGACCTTCAGGGGTCTTAATATCGACTCGGATCACTACCTCGTTGTCGCGAAAATTCGAGCGCGTCTATCGACCATTACGAGTTCAAGATCGATGCGTTTCAACATCCAGCGTTTGACAGTAGATGGTGTTGCTGCAGAGTACCACCAGAAGCTGAATGAGCGGATAACGGAATTCAACGTGAACAATCAGTGGCAAGCTGTCCAGGGAGCGGTGAGCACAACAGCACGAGAGGTGATAGGTATAGCTCAGAGGCGCCCCCGGAACGGGTGGTTTGACGAGGAGTACCAGCGAGTGACAAAGGAGCAGAACGTCACCAGAAGCCGGATGGTGGTGTCTGGTACCCGTCAGAACAGAGAGCGGTACAGGGTAGCAAGGTCAGCCGAGAAACGAACCCATCGCAGGAAAAAAAAGGCAGTACGAGGAACGCGTTATTGCTGAGGCGCAAGAAAGTATGGAGCAGAATGATATGCGAAGGTTTTACGCAACTGTCAATGGCGTGAGGAGTAAGACAGCGCCGTCTCCCGCCATGTGCTATGACCGTGAAGGTAATCTGCTGACAGATAAAACGATGGTGGCTGCCAGGTGGAAGGAGTACTTCGAGACGTTGCTGAACGGAGAGAACGAGAGAGCATCTACAAACAGAACACACATCGACGACGATGGTCAAGTTGTGGAACCACCAACGCTAGAGAGGTGAAAAAGGCTATACGAGAGCTGAAAAACAGTAAGGCTGCGGGGAAGGACGAGCTCCCGGCCGAACTTCTCAAACACGGAAGTGAGCAGCTGCACCAGATGATCCACCGTATACTGCTCAAGATATGGGAGGAGGAAGAATTGCCCGCTAGTTGGTTGGATAGTCTCGTTTGTCCCCTCTACAAAAAGGGACACAGACTGGAGTGCGCCAATTACAGAGTAATCACGCTTCTGAATTCGGCGTAAATATTATCACGTGTTCTGTTCAACAGATTGAGACCGCTTGAGGAATCCTTCGTCGGCGAATACCAGGCTGGTTTTCGTGAGGTTCGATCAACGACGGATCAAATGTTTACCCTGCGTAAAACTCTTGAGAAGTTCCGGGAATACAACTTGCAGAGACTCATCATCTTTTCATAGATTTCAAGGCAGCGTACGATTCAGTAAAGAGAAACGAGCTATGGCAGATAATGCAAAAAAACGGTTTTCCGACGAAACTAATTAGGCTGATTCGTGCAACGCTGGTACACCCGGGTTGCAGACGAGAGTTCGGCCTCGTTCGTGACCTTAGATGGGTTGAAGCAGGGAGATGCTCTTTCGATCTTACTATTCAACATCGCCCTCGAAGGAGCGATTAGGAGAGCTGGCGTGCAGAGGAACGGTACCATCATCACAAAGTCACACATGCTCCTTGGTTTTGCGGACGACATCGACATCATCGGAATCGACCGTAGAGCAGTGGAAGAGGCGTTCGCGCCTTTTAAGAGGGAGACAGCGAGGATTGGTCTCACGATAAATTCTACCAAAACGAAGTACATGGACGCCGGTAGAAAGCGTGGGAGCAATAGTGTTGTTGGTAGTGAAGTGGTGCTAGATAGCGAAAAATTTGAAGTTGTGGACGAATTTGTTAATCTTGGTACTTTAGTGACGTGCGATAATGATGTTGCCCACGAGGTGAAAAAGCGTATTGCAGCCGCGAACAGGGCTTTCTACGGGTTGCGTAGCCAGCTGAAGTCCCGCAGCTTGCGTACGAAAACGAAATTCGCACTGTACAAGACGTTGATTCTGCCGGTAGCCCTTTATGGCCACGAATCGTGGGCATTGAAAGCGGCCGATCGGAGAGCTTTCGGTGTCTTCGAGCGTAAAGTGCTGCGAACAATACACTTAATAAACTGGAAAATGGCATCTGGCGGCGTCGCATGAATCACGAGTTGTACCAAGTATATAAAGGCATGGATATTGTGAAGCTTATAAAACACGGCAGGCTACAGTGGGCTGGGCATGTGGCACGAATGCCGGAAGAGCGTCAAGCGAAGTCAATATTCAGCAGGGAACCCGGAAGAGGACGTCGGCTTCGGGGTAGGCCACGCACGCGTTGGCTTTGTGCAGTTGAGGAGGACATTAGGTCCTTGAACGTCCAAGGCGACTGGAAGCGATTGGCGCAGGACCGAGACCAATGGAGACGGTTACTTCGTTCGGCACAGATTTGAATTCAACGAGTCGTCGCTTAGGTACTTCAATTCCAAAAATCAATCTCAGCGAAGTTCAAGATTTTTGCAGAACTCCATGGAAGTTGGAAATAGATAGATCTGAAGAACTTCAGAAAAATCCGTAGGCCTTAAGAGAAGTATGTAAAACTTCAGGAAGTTCGTACATTTTTAGAAAAAAAAAATGCAAAACTAACAAAACTTCTGGAAAGTTTGCCGATTTTTAGAAGTTTTCACACAACTTCAGAGAAATTCAAATATTTTCAGATAATTTTTCGAGTTTTGAAGAATTTCAAATAAATCTGCAGAACTTTATGGAAGTCCAAGAATCCACAAAGAAACGTTGAGAACTTTAGAGAAGATCTACTGAAAAATCTGCAGAATTTTATTGAGGTTCTTGGATGTTAAGTGAAATTTACAGAATTTCTGGGAAGTTCGCTGATCTTTATAGATATTTGCACAACTTCACAAAAATTAGTAGATCTTCAGAGAACTTCCTTAAATTTCCGGGAAGCTAAAAAATTTCTAGATAAATTTTTTAAACTAAAGGGAATTGCATCTACGCAGAGATATTTGCAGATATTAATTGAATCATAATATCTACAGAGAAGGCTATGTAACTTTCGAGAAGTTCGTAGATTATTAGACATTTAGTCAGAGATAATTGTTGATATTTAAGGATATTTAATCTGAATGGATTCAGAAACTTTGTAATTTTTTAGAGAAATTTGCAGATCTTCTAAAGAAAATACAAGACTTCTAAGAAATCTGCAGAGCTACCGAGAAATTTGCAGATCTTCAGAAAAGTTTGTTGATTTTCAAAGATATTTTACCAGGGAACAGAAATAAAGCTTCAGGGACGTATAAGGTTTTCAGAGAACTATGCAGAATTGAGATCAAAACAGAAATTTTCAGAACTCAAGGAATCACGTAGATCTATAGAGAACTTTTCCCACTAGCTTGATGAAAGTTGGTATCGATATCCTGGCGAAGTTTTGAAATCCTTTTTCGTCTTAATATCGCAGTTCTTGAATGACAAGATGAGCCAACTATTTCCTACTCCCCAAAGTTCACCTCCTCATTCTCATTTTATTTAAAACAATAAAAGCAAATACGCCTGCCACAGCTAGAGCAATTTTCCGGTAGTTCATTATGGGAGCATTTACTTTTGATTACTGATAAAGTGCAGTGTGAACACCAGCAAACAGGGGGGTTCGACAAAGTGTGTCGAAAGTAAAATCGATCAGATTTTCCATTACAGCGGCGGACAAAATCAGACCAAGAAATCAGATAGTCTAAACGGACCTTAAGACCTACCAGAAATAGCAAAGGCCCTAGGTTACTGCCTTTTGGTTCTCTGATGTGTTCTTGAGCTCACTTCTCCCATCGTTGACATTGCGAACAAAAACCCGTAAGCAGATTATTAATTAAACAACAATAGCTCACGTTTTGACGGTGCCGGTGAGTGGTAAGTGTGTATGGGTTCAATCCCAGCCGAGGTAGTTGGGATTTTTCCGAGGCGAAAGAATCTCTGATCACGTCTTCCTTCGGAAGGGTAGTAAAACCGTTGGTCCCGGCCCATAGGTTGATGGGTTCGCCTGGCACTCGATTGCGGAAAAGAGATCGACGTTTAAATATATAAAGTAATTAAGAAAAACTCACGATGAAAATATTTGCTAAGAAGACGTGAACGTGACTGTTAATTTATGTACAAAAGCAAAAATCGTTGAAGTACAATGATGTGGCTTTTTATGGTATAAGTACACCAAACAAAACTTTTCTACGATTGTAATGAAATCGCAACTTTTACTGTATTCCGTAAATGCCAATCCAGTCGTATTCCAATTTAATAATTAAGCAATCATCCGCGACCACGAACGGATATATTCAAACAGACATGAAACGAAATTAAAACACGAGACAGTAAAATATTAATTACCATTCTCAGTTACCTAGGGAGTATCCTGTCAAACCAAAAAGACCCATCTGCAAGGTGCCATTATCACTCAATTTATTCGGAAACTATAAAAAAAAATATTAAACAACCTATACGTAGTAACCGCCTTCTGGCCTTCTTGCTTTATCATGTCGGCAGAAAAGCAGCTGAATCGGAATCGAGAAACATGTGTCCAGAAAAAAAATGAAACATCTCCATCGAGAAAGCACGCATAAACAGGATGATGTCTTCAACCATAAGTTGTGTCATACATCTGCAAAACCCCCAGACGGAAAACTCGCGCTGAAAGATGCTTGTGAATAATGAAATTGGCACGCGACCGAATTTATCACACTTGTAGTCGGAGACATAAACGCATGTCTCGGATCGGCCGGACTCGGCCGAAATTAATGACTGTGTTGAAGTGTCCAAACCCATTCCGAATGCGTGCTGAACAATAAACATTACGTGTGGTTTTGATTAACTGCAATGGCTTAGAAACCTCGCAGTTGCTTATCGCGATTTGCCGTTTGGATTTTTCAGAAAATAGTCGAAAAATATGTCGGAAATCTAATAAGAAATCAGTTTTATTCTCCGATTTTTCGAAAAATTAATGTAACCTGAAATCTAAGGAAAAAACTTATTTTCTGAGATTTTGGATATTTTTAATTTTTTTTAGGAGAAACAAAACGTTCCAGAAAATGATTATAGGCGGTAAGCTTCCCGTAAACCACCTGGTTGTCGGCCGATTGATTTTAAATTACTCTGGCACTATCACTAATTCCCTTACTATGAAAATAATGTTTCGATGCAGCAAGAACCCAAAACTCACAATCACCCAAAATAAATGACTGCAATTAGAATCACTCCCTCCTGGTGGTGCAAAAATTAACCCTCTGCAACCCACCAAGATGAAGTACCGATTCATGTCTCGGCTCGAACTGATACGCATCTAGGCATCTCCTCTGCTTCCATCTGCAGCATTAAATCGATCCACTCACACCTTGGAGGAGCGAACAAAAGTTTTACCCTCGCATTCTGGTCGAGTCCGAAAAAAAAGAATAGAATCCTCCATCGCCATCATTTTCGGGGGTGGTGGCCCGAGAGGATATGAATCCATGAGCTAGATAAATAATAGCAGGGTATTAAATTACCACTTTTGCAGGCGCATTCGGTTTGACTGACTGGAACCAAGGGGTAAGAAGACGACGACGACGACGACGCCAGAGATCTGTACAGCAGAAGATGGAGTGGTAAAATTTTTGGCCGAGCCAAAATGAAAAGGCAGTAATTAATTTCCTGAGTTGGTTGCTTACAACTTCTGCCCCGGGACGATCTAAATCAGTTTGCCTGGATGGGCCTTCTTGACTTGTTTTGCGCCTAGAGTTGTGGTTGCCCAGGTTGCGATTTGTCCCAGAGGGCTAAGTCAGTTGATTGGAGTTCAGGGGGAATGTTATCCGCTCGGAGTTAAAGGTGAGGGTCGTTGAACTTGTGAGGAAACTAATTCAGATAAACGTGGTAGCCCGAATGACAAATGATTCTAAGATAAGCATTGTTTTTTGAAAAAAGTTTGGGAGAAATAGCTGTACAAGGGTTTTTCAACGGTAATCGGATTCTAGCAAAATTGTGTTTTTTGGAAAGCTTATGATTTGCATATTAAATTAACAAAGGGCAAGGACTTGCCCCAATAACTTGAGCCTAAAACATGGAGATTAAACCACATTAGACAACGCACCAGCATCCTAATCTTGAATTCCAACGTGAAATCTGTACTGATCCACGCCAGCACAACAATGTGGGTAACTGCGGAGGGCACTCAAATACTGCAGGTCTTCATCGGCCGATGCCTGTGGTATATAATTTGTGTCTGGAGGCCTCGCAACTGAATCTCTTTGCTGTAGGGCTGTTTCCCCTACCTAATTCTGGCCTGATACCAGAATTTGGTGTTTATCAGTATGACATAAGAGGTACAATATCAAAGAATAATACCAAAAAATTGCATGCAATTGTAAATAACACAAATTGATATTTGGATACCAAAAGAAAACCTGTGGCATTGGAATTGTATAATTTGATTTTGGAATGGTATTGTGGGAACATTTTTTTGGTATTATTTTTTAGAATTTTACCTCTTATGTCAGGCTCATCCATACCAATTTAAAGTATCGAGATCAGAGCTTAAAATTATTGACTGCCTAGACTGAGTGTGAAAGCACTGCACTATTCAATCCATTGCTCTGTGCAGACCGTTTGTACCAAACGGTAAAGGATGAGGCAATGAAAAAGCCAACAAAAACATTCAGTCACTCACGGGCAGGCGACGCACACCACTGGCCTTTGCTCACACAGCATGTAATTGATTCATTTTTCCATAGAAAATGTACGCTCAGTCATTCAAAACAAATATTGGGTACTATAACTGCAGAATAAACGTGTTGACTGAGCTACTGACTGAGTGCTCGGCTGTCAGTGACTCGTTTACCTCTGAATCATTCAGACTCTCACGATGCAGTGAATGATGAGGCAGATGGCAGTTCATATTCATATCAAAATGACTCAATGCACCTGACTGTTTTGCGCACTGATCGAGATATTCGTTCCTGTTGCCCGCTGTTGGAAGAATCCTCAGCCAGATTTGCCCATGAATCCACCGAACTGTCCAGAACTACGCCCAATCGAATCCTATTGGGCCATGATGAAGCGGGAACTCAGAAAGACCAAGAAGAAAGCACAAGCCTTATGGATGGCGTGTCGGACATTTTACCAAACAACCCCCAAAAATTGATCCAATATATGTATACTGAGATTTACTTTCGAGGAACGAGCGGACGCGACGATGTTACCGCGACGAATGCCAGCGACATCGATGATTTCTGCGACGCCGTCGAAACCGAGAATTCTGCCGACCCAAGTGCCACTCAAGACGCTCACTCGCTGAACATCGCAGCTGAGTACAAGATCAGCAGGATCGGCTCTAAGGTGATGCTCCGGATGAAATCGGAATACGAAATCGCCGTCAAATTCCTGAAGGCATACTTTACGCACGAGATCCCCGGTGAAAAGCCCTTCAAGGTAGTCATCAGGGGACTACCGAATGTTGACCCCAAGGCGATCGAAGAAGAACTCAAGGACCGGTACAAGCTGGCCCCAATCGCTGTCTTTCGGATGACAAGGAGAGACGAAAACGTGAAGACGTACCCAGATTGTCTTTTCCTGGTGCACTTCCTGAAGGGAACGGTGACGTTGAATGCGCTGCAGACTATCCGCTTAATCTACTCCAGATGGAATTCAAGAAGGACCTGTCCATCATCACCCGTACCGGTTCCCGCTTCGTAGTTGGAGGAGATCTACATGCTCGCCATGAAGCCTGGCGGAACTACCAGCACAACCGTTCTGGTTGTTCGACCATTCGCAGCATGGGCTGTATTCCGTTTGGTTTTCGAATGAGCCAACATTCATCTCACCGGCGGGCAACCCAGCGACGCTAGACCTGTTCCTGACAAATACCAGGTTGTCCAAGCCGGTAGCCTTGAACGAAATCAACTCCGACCACCAACCGGTGGTGGCTGATTTGGGCTACAACGTGGCCCCTGCTCCAAGTCTGCACAAGGACTACCACCGCGTAAGCTGGGCCCAGTTTGGACGCGTGGTAGACAGGCACATCATCGACAACCCGCCGCATGACACTGTGGAGGACATCGACCGAGCGTTTGAGGGACTCCACCAAGCCATAACCGTGGCTGACGAGGGGAGCGTCCGACGAGTTCCTGTGAGGGATAAATTTATGGCTATTGATTCCCACACCCAAAACTTGATTCACCTGAGAAATATCCGTAGACGCCAGTTCTAAACAACTGGAGATCTAGCAAGGAAACGTAAAATGGCCGATCTGAACAAGGAGATTGCTTCCAGAATGGTATCACTCCAGAACGAAAGTTTTCCATAATCTGTACACCGCTCCAGACCTTTGTGAAAGGTTGCCTAGGTCCTAAAGACGCACCCCAAACCTATTCAACCATTCAAAGATGAATTTGATGACGATCGGCTCATAATCACCCCTCAGGAGAAAGCAAATGCGATTGGTGAGCATATTGCCAAATCGCACTTGCTTGGCTCCAACATCCAAAGTCCGCTCGAAGTTCAGGTTGAGCAATGCGTACTCAACCTTGATTCCTATCCCTCCGGAGGATACACCAAAAACATGAAGGCCCCCGGGTTCGACGTAATATTCAACCTAGTGTTGAAAAGTCTCAGCATGAAGGTTCACTCTCTGCTGGCTGCTGTCTTCAACAGATGCTTGGAACTGCACTACGTTCCAAGTATCTGGAAGACAGCGAAAATCATACCTATCCGCAAACCCGGGAAGAACCCAACACTAGCTTCAAGCTACAGACCGATCAGCCTCCTTTCAGCGCTTAGCAAATTGTTCAAGAAAGTTATTCTCAATCGTTTGCTCAAGTTTTTCAAGGAGCAGTTCGGGTTCAGGAAGGGGCACTCCACAAATCATCAGCTAGTACGGGTGATGAATAACATCCGAAGTAACAAGGCTGTATCCAAGTCTACAGCCATGGTCTTGCTAGAAAGTGTTTGACAATATCTGGCACAATAGACTTGTATACAAGTTTTATAACTTCAACTTTCCTTTGCATCTGGTTAAGATCACCCGTAACTACGACATGTAAAGCAGTGCATAAGAACGCTCGTCAACGGTTGTCGGGCTCTGCCAGACGGTCGGCGACTTGCGATATCTGTGCATCTTAACTCCGATTCTTACCTCCACGCGGTGCTCGGTGGGGTTGCTGGCTATGATGCGTTGTAGCCAGAAACGCGAACAAGAACGGGGGAGTCCGAAGGTTTTGAGTGTGTGCAGGATGGGACCTAGTCATGTCTTAGGCCCATCCGATTACCGTGCTCAGCCTTTCTGGCGGCAGTCAGTTGTCTACCGGACTTTAAACAATTGTAGATAGTGGATTTCGTGTGGCTAAAGTTTGTTCAGGATGAATGCATTCTGTAGGTAGAGTGTATGGACCTACTTCTAGCCTCCGCGTTTGAAGCAACGGAGCGATTCGGGCTGGCAGATGGAACCTCCCGTCTTAAGTATTTCCGTTCAGTGTGACAGGGGTGAGGCACTGTCCTATATTTTTTCCCCAAAGGTTTGCATTGGGAACAGACTCCGACGGCTTCGACCCGAGAGGGTCTCTCCCGTACGAAATAGATGATTATGCAAAACACAATCAGCTATTGTGAGGGTCGACGGACCCTGGCGAAACATAAACGCAGCGGGACGATTGTTCTCCTCATGGAGGCAGTCGAAGGAGGCGGTAAAGTAGCGTGGAACCATCTCGACGTGGCTTCAGCGGTTCAGCCTTATGCTGGGCATACTGTTGAGGCCCACACGGATCGGGATGGTTCGCGTTACGTGCTAAAGGTTAGTGATCCTGCTGATGCTGAAAAGCTGAAGCAGATCACTGAACTTAGCGGAGGATTCAAAGTTCAGGTGGGTGCACAACCTACTTTGAATAAAGTTCGTTGCGTGGTATCAAGTGTTGATATCATCAACGAATCGGAGCAGACTCTGAAGGAGCATTTTGCTACACAAGGTGTAGTAGATGTCCACAGAATCTGCAAGGGTAGTGGCGAGGGGAAGGTTAACACCTCATCCGTGGTGTTATCTTTCGATAGGACCAGCTTTCCGGAAACGGTTAAGTTTGGTCTCCTCAGCATTAGAACCCGAGCGTACTACGCCTTGCCCTTGCAGTGTTACAACTGCTATGGGTATGGGCATGGTCGCGCGGGTTGCAAGAACAAGACCAGGTGCAGGGTCTGTTCAGGGGTCCATCCGGTTGCCGAGAAATGTGGAGCAACGGCCTTCTGCTCCAATTGTCGAGGCAATTATCAGCCGACTAACCGTAGGTGCCCTAAATACGTGAAGGAAGCTGATATTCTTAGGATCAAAACCAACCTTGGTGTCTCCTTTGGGGATGCCAAGAAGGTTTATAGCGATGAGCGAAGCGGGAAGTCCTATGCAGCGGTTGCTGCTAGGACGGCACCTGTTGACTCTGGTAAGGGTCAGCAGGTGCCCTTTTTGCCTTCCAAATATAAGAAGAAGAAGAAGGCCAAGCAGGGAGCTGTGAAGTCGAACCCTCAGGGCAAGGGAACAGACGGAGCTCCACCTGCAAAGGGTGCGAAGGCCGGCAAAAAGGGGACTACCCAGTGCAAGAGTACTGGGGTTGGTGCTAGTCCACCTGCCGGTTTTACGCAAGTTGCTACCAAGAGTGGAAAGGCTACTGGTAGGGAGGGCAAAGTGCTAACCCAAGAGGTTGGCACCGACCCCTTGCCTGATGCCGAAACACCAACCGAGAAGGACAAACAGCTCCTGGAAAAGTTGGTGGAAAGTCTGCGAAAGGAGGTCGCCCTTGGCAAGGGGAAAATCAAACAGCTCAAGGAGTTAAAGACTCGCCTTGAGATGGAAGTGCTTCCCTTGTTGGACAACTCGAAAGAGTTGGCGTTAACCTCCACTCTGATGAGAGCAAGGTTACTGCTCCCGTGACCCGTAGGAAACGGAAGAAGACCGCCGGCCTCGAGGACACTCGTGGTAAGAAAAGCCGTAAAAAAGGAGATATCACAGCACCTTCTCCCCTTATAGACTCGGTATCGGAGCGCGAAAGCGATGCTGTTACCGGTAAAAAGTAGTTACCATGTCTGATGTCCTACAACAGCATGGTAAAGAGCCATCGAACGTAATACTGCAATGGAATGTCCATGGGTTGCCATCAAAGTTATCTGAGATCCAGCTATTGACAAAGAAACTGAACCCTTGTGTCGTCACTCTCCAAGAAACGATGGCCAAGGTAGCAGATCTACCTCCAAACTATCTCGGTGGTAGATATAAGTGGTATATTAAGCCTCACATTAATGCCTACATCCACGGCACTGGATTGGCTATTAGAGAAGATATACCACATAAGGTAGAGCAGTTGGATACTGACCTGGAGGCCACCGCGGTCACCATTCAGTTTCCGTATAAGCTGACTGTTGTTAGCTTATACATGGCTCCGAGGAATAGGGTTGGCAAGGAAGTGAACGTCATCGGCAAACTGCAAGATCTCATCTCGCAGCTGCCTGTCCCTTATGTGATAGTGGGCGATCTGAATGCGCATCACCCCTCCTGATCACATAAGACTGACGTTCGTGGTGAGAGGTTGTATCAGCTACTGGACACGTTGGGTTGTTCAGTGCTGAACGATGGCAGACCGACTCGATTCGATCCCACCACCGGGGTAGAGTCCGTGATTGCTCTGGCCATAGCCTCTTGGGATGTAGCCAGCCAGTTTATCTGGCGGGTTGACGATGACTTACACGGAAGTGATCATTTCCCAATTTCATTGTCACAGGCATTAGACCTCCCGTATACTGTGACAAGACTTAGATGGAACCTTGAGAAGGCAGATTGAGACAGCTTTGGCAAAGAAGTCTGTCGCCAACTGCCTGGTGATGACAGGATATTGAGACCAGGTGACTGGACCCAAATCTTGAGTAAGGTCGCTCATCGTCACATCCCAAAGGCTGGAGGGAGAGGATGTATGAAAACTGTCCCTTGGTGGGGGACAGAAGTTCATACAGCGATTAAGGCTAGACGTAAATGTCTAAAGGCGCTGCGTAGGTTGCATCTTGATGATCCTTCTAGGTCCGATAGATTGAGGGAGTTTCAGCTTGCTCGATCTAAATCTAGAAGCGTAATCAAAGCTGCAAAGCGGAATACATGGTCTGCTTTCACGGCGGACATATCGGAAACCACTAGCTCTGGTGAGCTATGGCGAAAGGTAAAGTCTGTCGGTGGTAAGATTAGACATGTTGAGAGGGTGATTAAGTTGGATGGCGATTACACGAAAGACCCAGGACTTATCAGTGAGGCCTTTGCTAATCAATTTGCCAAGGTGTCGGCAAACAGCAATCACAGTGATGAGTTCCTGCGTGTAAAGTCATTGGCTGAGGGGGAGTACCGCTACCGGATGGTTAACCGTCGTCTGTCAACTGAGCTGGAGAGGCAAGGACGGATCCACCCACGGCAACACGCATTTCGATGCGGCTATGGGTCGGAGACGTTCTTCTCTGAGCTCGATTATTTATTGGACAAGGCCTCGTCGGAAGATTTGCATGTAGATGTAGTCTCCCTCGATTTGTCCAAGGCATATGATATGACATGGAAGCTTCCTATCTTGACTTCCCTCAAGAGCTGGGACTTCCAAGGATGTATGTTTAACTACGTAGAAAACTTTCTACAGAACCGTAGGTTCCGAGTATTGAACGCTGGCGCAACCTCTTCCTCGAGGTCGCTGGAGAATGGCATCCCGCAAGGGTCTGTACTCTCGGTTACACTGTTTCTCATTGCGATGAACTCAGTGTTTGAACGCATTCCCAAGGAAGTATACATTATTGTATTCGCCGATGATATTACCC
Organism: Ochlerotatus camptorhynchus; assembly: GCF_037179485.1. Lineage (NCBI taxonomy): Eukaryota > Metazoa > Arthropoda > Insecta > Diptera > Culicidae > Ochlerotatus > Ochlerotatus camptorhynchus. Next base: position 5,168,251 of record NW_027040988.1, read on the forward strand.
TTATCGTGTTAGGTAAATACGGTAGGGTGGTTAGGCACAAGATGCAGGATGAAGTGCAGTCTGTCGTTGACTGGGCAGATGGTGTTGGGTTTGTGATTTCCCCCGAGAAGTCCAAACTGCTGCACGTCTGCTTTGGTCATCATCACAGACCAAGCCTGCCATATGTTAGTATCGGTGAGCATGCGGTCAAGGCCGTACGCGAGATGAAACTGCTTGGTGTGACTATTGATAACAAACTCGGAATTGTTAAGCACGCCAAGTTGGTGAAGGATAACGTCAACAACAAGTTGAATATCCTTCGGACCCTAAATGGTCGCTTCTCTGAAGCCTCTCGCCGTACATTGACCAAGGTTGCTAGGGCTCTGGTTGTCCCTAGCATCCTTTACGGGGCGGAACTGTGGAGCAGGGGTGGTGTCTCTCTGCTCAAGATTCTGGAACCTCAGTACAATGAGGCGTACAGAATTTGTAGCGGAGCGTTGAGGTCTTCACCGATAGCTTCTCTGTTGGTGGAGAATGGAAAGGTTCTTTTGGTGAATGTTGTCACCGAAGACCTGGCCACCAAGGCGCTAAGGCTCCTAGAAAGGGATCCCATTCTCAATGACAGGCCCACGGTTGCAAGGGTGAGAGAATGGTGGAGCGACTTGACGGGAGTAGATTTTCCCACGTTAGCCCAGCGAGCTAGGCTGTGGCAACGGGCATGGGATGCTACTGCCCCGAAAGTTGATTGGAGGGTTAAAGCTATTTGCGGGGTGGGGGCTAGCTCTAGTGTGGCGAAAGCTGCATTTAGGGAGGTCGCTGCCTCATACGAGGGAAGGCTCAAGCTATTTACGGACGGTTCATTAATCGAAGAGGAGGTTGGTTATGGGGTGTCTGGGGAGGACATAAGCCGCTGCGGCCGGTTACCCGGTCTCTGTGGTATCTTCTCAGCTGAGGCCTATGCTCTCCTGCAAGCTTGTAGGCTAGCAAATGGGTCTCAGGCCGTTGTATTTTCTGACTCTGCGAGTTGTCTCTCTGCCCTTGAGCATGGGCAGGTTGGACACCCGTGGCTGTTAGAGGTGCAACGGTACGCTAACATAACCTTTGTATGGGTACCTGGACACGCAGGTATACCAGGGAATGAGGCTGCTGATAAACTAGCTAACCAGCGTCGTCTTGCTTGGCTAGAGGCCACTCCGGTGACCTATAGTGACGCTACCCGCTGGGTGAAGCAGACCTCGCGACACGCATGGAATGCGTCTTGGCATAACAACCGTGATGCATTCCTGCGTCGTATCAAGAACACTACACAAGAGTGGAAGGATGCACCTAATTCTCGAGATCAGAAAGTTCTGACTCGACTGAGGATTGGTCATACACGGCTCATTCATGGACCTCGTTTCAGCGGCAGTGTGGTATTAGATGTAAATCATCTATTGGTGGAGTGCCCGGCAAGAGCACAATTAAGGGAAGATATGGGTGTCAGGACAGGAGTACAGAGCAAACTGTACTCAACTTCCTGAGGGCGTTAGACTTATACGATATGATATAAGCATGAGTAAGTTGAAGTGGCATTAGAAAGAAAATGACTGGTATAGTCATGCCACTTCATTCGACAAGAGGTAGTCTTTAAGGTCTTAAAGACCAAGGTGTGTGAGGGAGGACGACCGACCTAACGGGGGACACAATGATGAAACAGCTGATGTTTAAAACCCGTCTCGAATGAACTAAATTCTCCTCTTGTAGGGGAACAGTTTTAAGAGACGTTAATAGACTTATCCACAGCTTATCCACCCGTAACTACCTTCAGCAAAGGTTGTTCAGGGTATCGTTGAATGGCTGCCTTTCAAACACGTTCTCCATCCCAGCAGGAGTTCCGCAACGAAGTCTGTTGGGCCCTTTGCTTTACAGCATCTACACTTCTGACATTCCTACCCTCGGAGACAGTTGCGTGTTCTTCCTGTTCGCAGATGATACTGCAATAACCGTCAAGGGAAGGATGCCTCGTGAAATAACAAACAAGCTTCAACGATGCCTTGACGCCTTTGCTGATTATGCCACCACGTGGAAAATCAAAATCAATGCCTCCAAAACCCAAACAATAATGTTCCTCCATCGGCAATCTCCCAAACTAAAACCAGCTCCCTCTTGTACTGTAAACATGGATGGCACAAGGGTTGAGTGGTCTGCCAAAGTAACCTATCTCGGGATGTTGTTTGACGAAAAGCTCTTATTTCGCTCGCGTTTAGGGAAAACTGTAGTCAAGTGTTCTGCTTTGGTTAGGTGTCTGTATTTGCTGATTTGCCGCAGATCCCGCCTCTCAATCTTATTGGAGGGATTTCAAGCTAAAATGTTCTGATCGCGAGATATTCACGATCAATTCCGAAATTTCGCATAAATGTCAAACCCGTTTTGTGCTTAGGGAACTTTCATAAATAACGTAGTAGTTGAGAGAGGAGAGGGGTTTCAGAAGTTGTGACCGGCCATGTGTTTGGTATAGCAAAACACGCTACGAGGGGGAAGGTCAAAAAAATCCTGCGTCATTTATGGATGATCTCTAATTTTACTTCCCAATGGGCGAGTTCAATTTAACTCATGGTTAAAAGTGACAGATGAGTTATCGAATAACCCTGCTATCCGAGCGTGGTTATTTCTGAACGACTAGAAGTTAAATTTTGGCAACCGTGGCTGAGCTCTGTTTGAAAACCGATCAATTTCCAGAATTGTCGAACATCGAAAATAACTTTCGAAATGTCACGTTTACCTACGAGTTAAATTTAACTTGGCAATTGGGACACAGTCCAAGAAGTATTTCTCGATTACTTTTACGAAGGGACGTATCAGATTTTATAAACAATGCATTTGATCATCGATTTGGCGTAACTGGTAGCTCACCCACGCATGCTAACACTACCATCAGATAGGGGAAATTTTCCTCTACCTGATATAGTGGTGTTAGTATGCGTTGGCGAACTATCAGTTACGCCAGTTATGTCCTTTCGAAAAAGTAATCGAGATTGGTAGAACGAGTGATCGTTATCATTCAGGCAAGGAGGTGGATCCACTTCGGAGCGCTTGTGCCATCGAGGCGACGGGACTGCCAGCAGCCAGTGATCTCGACGGGAATGACGCGCAAGGTTCGAGGTGCTTGACAGGAACCGCTGCCTTCCTACTGCTGCTGATACCTGTTCAGCTTTGTTTGATAACTTTTCAGATACAAGCAGCACGATGTGCAAACAAATGGTACTCGATTATGACGACTGGGTTTGGGGAGAACGTTTATTTTATGAAAACAGTGATATAAATACATTTTTCCACAGATTTTTAAATGGAAAATTGAAAAAGCGTTTATGGCAGCAGATCATGCGAGTTATTTCCTATCGATTCGTGTATTTGGATTTAATTTCATCTATAAATGACAAAGTTATAAGCATTCAAAACCTTACATCTTTTCGTGACGGTCGCAATTTTAGATTTTCGATTAACCCCCAGTACTTTCCCGTAGGACGAAGTCTACGTCAAAAGTACAAATACATAACAAATTAACAGAATTCGGTCAAGCATATTTTGAGATTGTGATCAAATCCAGGTTGGTTTCCATTCCCGGATGAGTGCCCATCCTGCCGTCACAATTTTTTGGGACTACAATGATGATTTTCAGAATTCGTAAATATGTTCGAATTGAAAATAATATGTTCAACTTACATTTTAATCGTTAAGTACTTGTTAAAATGGTTTTCCCTTTTCCCTATACACTTGAAAGAAACGAACAATTCTTGAGAAACTTACCGACTAGAGTATGCACCCAAAACCACAATATAAACACGCAACACAGAATCTAACCAGGAAAACCAAAATCGAGCACCGTATTTTCATAATTCTTGTCACGTCCCCAGCAATACGCAAGCTGTTGCCTTTAGTCAGCGTTGTTGTTGTTATTGTCGTAGTTTGTGGCTTCTTTCCGAACACTAAGGAAAAAGAAGTCCACTCCGGATCGACGGCGACGGCGGCGGCGATGACGAAGAACCAAAAACAAAGGCAATAAAGCATGAAAAGGTATCTTCGAAACGGACTGCGAAGGTTGGTGGTGTTCGGCAGATGAAAATAACAGGTTTTGCACTAGTTCCGAACGACGTCTGTTCCAAATTTCGAAGGTCCGCTCCGCCGTGTGGCTATCGGAATCAAAAACCAAGCGCAGCTGTCGTATCAATAAATTTTAATTTATTATCCTTTCCGGTGTCGAGGGCCTGCTTTTCCTATGTGTGTTAGCTCTAGGTGTTGATGTTTTGTCTGGTGGCAGCACCAAGCAATCGATAGAAGAGTGAAATAGACTTCACGTAGTAGGAACCACACCAATTATGAATTCGATATAAAAATAAATTACATAATTCAATTAGTGCAAGAATGCGCCAACTTATCAATTCAGCAGGTGAACCTTGCATCAACAGAACAGGTGCTGGACTGCTACATTTTGCCCAAACCGAATGCGAATTACATGTAGGTGCACTTCACAAAAAAATATTAAACTTCAATTAGCGCTGGTGGGCACCGGCCGCGTGAAATGCCCTTTTAAGGGGAGACCCAACATACAGCTGATTGAGAAGAAAAACAGCCCCGCTGAAACGCTTAAACCGGAATATCCATTATCTCATCCACCTTATGATGATTGTAGTAAAGCCGTATTGCTACAATTTATCATGCTGCTTCCCACCATGGGCAGCAGCAGCAGCAGCAGCACAGGCTCCTCCTTCGTCACTACTACCACTTATTGGTGGTAGATTGTTCATAATTATGTTTTCGCGTGCCCAAGCAGATGCGAATTAAGCCCTCTTTGGCCGGTTGTTACACTGAACGAAAACAGACATGTGCTATGACCAACCAAGACGGAAGAAAAGCCACTTCAGTTTATCACCGCCAGCCTGCGCCTGCTGTGCCGTATCGTTCGCACACGCGGTTAATTAAAGAAACACTAATCGGACGACGACAACGAACGTCGCGACGGTGGCTTTTTGTCTTTCACATTGCGAGGGGGAGCGAGGGGGTGAGAAGGTCATAACAACCCCGACTATCAGCTTTTATTTCCGAAATCGATAAACCAACCACATAGTTTGGACGGCTGCTGATTACCGCGGCGGAGGGCATCTGTTCTCCGCGGTTGATTGGTACGGCCGGTTTTGGGTCGGTCGCGTGAATCGAAAATCAGCTAGGGCGCTTATCACCTGTCGTCTGGCTGGAAATGCATTCATTAAATTTATGGGTGGACCATGTCAGCGGGTCGAGGTTTGGCAAGGCAAGCTGATAACAGTAGTTTGCGTCACAATACAGCTGTATATATTTCTCTCTCTGCTTAGTGTTGATGGAAACACCGCAACGTCAGAAGGAATCAATCAAAGGGGAATTTTAATCAGTCGTAGAGAAAAAAAACTAAGTCCGTTCTATAAAACGATTTACAATCGGCGTATGCAGTGTGTTATAAGAGATCGGCTGAAATTTTGCTCTTATTAAGTGTCATTGTTGTATGTAAATCAACAACAGAGAGGAAATTTTCACGGATGTGAGGCAATTTTTGCTCCCGTCATTTAAAATTACTGAAATAATTGCATCTACTCCACATCCCTGTAATCACAGACTTATAACTTGGATGATTGTGTAGGAAAATGTTGACGTAAAATTTGATTTATTAAAAACATCGAATTCCTCTACCACTTCTAGGAACAATCACTGGGACGTTTGGATGCAAAGGCTGGTGAGCAAGTTTGATTTTGGTAGTGATGTGTTCGTGTAAAGAAAGAAAACGATGCGACGCTAATGGTTTCACAATGTCCGAAAAATGCTTGGAAATGAATCCAAGATTTTTTTGTTTGCAAGCGAAAACGGTCTCCACTAGGCCACCGAGCCTCTTGTTAATGTTTGATGAAATACTACTTACCATAAATTCAAATTTATACTTTTGTAGTAATAGAAAACTAGTGAATTGAAGTGCTATTTCACTAGATGGTACTTTCTAATGTCAACAGGGGGGCCATTGTATTTAAAAATAATAATAATTCCCAAGGAGTAATCAACTCTGCACACTGTGCCAAAACACAGCATGGCACACTATTCGGCACTTTAGGACAAACGTTGACAAGTAGGATACAATCAACATAATATAAAACGGCATCACTGTCGAGAGTTGACATTTTGCCAATCATTGCTAAGGTTGACTTCTTTGTACGCTGCGTGGGCTTCACATTGTGTTCGGATTCCAAGGAAAAATGCTGTGATTATTGCTTCCACCTGTCTGCACCATGAAACTAAGTTTATCTCATCCGATTCGTAGCGAAAATTCCAGCTGCTCGTGGTTTCATCCAGCTTCACGCCAACAGAGTTCTTCCACACACCATGGTCGGTCGAGAGGGTCGATACGACAGTCAAGATGGCCAAAATGGGCTCCCTCCAGCAACGGTTAGTCAAATGCCTGTAAGATCGTCCAATACGACGGATCGGTGCGAAATGCAATCGGCAAACTGAATGGACAAAAATCATTTGATGAAGCTTCACCGAATTAGCTTTACAGAGCCGAGGATTCTTGTTCACTATACAATACATCTTAAAACTATAGTCAAAAGGTAGAACACAATAAAAAAATTATCTTCCGCTATCCAATAAGCCTCCTCCACCAGAACGGGAGCCGCTTCCAGTGGTTTCATTGTATGGCAGATTCTCCAACGGGGGTCAGAGCGCTTCCATTGCAGCAATGGACGCAAAACGTGGTCAGCACTCACACATTCATCACGAAACGGTTGCTTTCCAAAGTCGACGACGCATCGACTGAAAGAACTGCTGATGAAGAACAATGAAGACGACCAAACAATGGTTGCTGTCGAGTAAACAGACGATCGCGTGACACACATTGAGAGTGGTCAGCTTCTGTCGACAGCCGAGTGGACACTGACAACAATCATTTGAATGACGACAATATGGTGCCAGCTGCGGATGATTTTGTTTTGTTTTACAAGGTTGTTATGCAGAACGAACGATAAATTAAAAAAAAAAACACATCATAGGGGGTGTGGGTGATGGGTTTTGTATTTCGGCCAGGTTAGAATCCCGGTCTTGCCGGGATGAACATTTTATCGTTTACTCCTACGTTTTTCCAGTCATTGGTTTCAATTGGTATGGACTTCGATGCGAAATCCACAGGACTTTATAGGGATGTCCATACAAATCCCAGTACTTATTGACGAATGTCGATACGTATTAACCTCAAATATTCCATCAGATCTGAACGATTGTCTTAGCGAAACAGTACAGGATTTATAGGAACAGATCAATGCAATCAAAAATGCAATTACATTCTATTCGGTGAGTACACCCAATCATCAGCGATTCAATCTGTTGTCTATAGTTCGTCTATAAAGGACCGGGTGCGATGGGTGGCCTACCAATCAATCAATTATAAGACCTTGCTCAATCTCGAAAATGCATGACGCATGACGACACTAAGTAATTTGCTGATGAACAACAACAAGCACAGGGTACAATTGAAGTGCAGATGCACCGTTTCCTAGGTATGACAGATATGAAGTCCCCCACATTGGTTGGTTTTCACTGGTGGTACATTGGCCATTGGTTTTGACTGGTGGTGCCTTGTGGAAGGTATCACATCTGCAAAGAATCGTGAACTTGATATGCTTGAACTTATGTAATTTGGTGATGGTAGGAGACATCATAATCTGCGATTCGATAGGCTTGGTGATGTCTTCGAGGTTGCGTAGTTCTGAGTCAATCAGAACCAGTGGCGTCGCCCTAACCTCAATCTACCTGTTCAACAACTCAAAACATAAACTAACAAAATAATATTGGTTCAAATGGATACAAATCAGTCAAACTAGAAGACCCTGAACCCTTTGAAACTGATTGGAATGTAGACATGACCCTAAATAACGTTTTCAAAGTTGTTGAACAGGTAAAAAGTGAGGTTACGCGACGCCACTGATCAGAACTGTTTCGAGGATGTTGAACTTTCGTCCGTTCGAGTTCTGGGTTTGATTTTGGACGGGTCGTATAGGTGTTATGGCTTTCAGTTCCTCTTTCACTGCCCAATCCCAATTCTAATAAGAATGAAGCTTAATATTTGCCATGAACCATGGTCACCAATTAGAGAAATTGAAAATGTAAACACAATCACAAAAGTCACACTTCAGGGTTGCCAAACTCATGGGATATTGACACCTTGATTTATACACTTCGGAATGATCAGCATAACGCTTGGCACAGCTATCGGCACTGCCAAAACTCTTGGCACAGATTAAGGTGTGCAGACTTGAATACCCCTTGATAATTCCCGTATTTTTCCAGGTTTCATATAAACAGCTAAATATGGTGGAAAAGAATACCGGCATAATTTATTTCAACAATAATTTTAAAATTGAATTCATTTTAATAAGGCTTAATCTTTAACTCTGGTTCTAATGTTGGCCTATGGATCTTATATTGGGCCAATCGCTAAAAATCTGCTATTTATCAATTTTATCTAGATAAACGCGTCATTGCGACGGTACATATGGATATTGTTGGTCGCTATTGACAATTTAGTCGATTGCCCAAATTAGGGGCATTTAGGCCGTCATTACATCCATTTCCTCTAATTTTTTTTTTTTTTGTTTATTTATTTATTTGATAAGGCTCAACCGAATTAACTTTACAGAGCCGAGGATTCTTGGTTACTATACAATACATCTTAAAACTATAGTCAAAAGGTATAACACAATAAAGACTTTATCTTCCGCTATCCAAAAAGCCTCCTCCATCAGAACGGGATCCGCTTCCAGTAGTTTCATTGTATGGCAAATTGTTGTACGCCAACGAGGGTCAGAGCGCGTCCATTGTAGCAATGGACGCAAAACGTGGTCAGCACTCATACACTCATCACGAAACGGTTGCTTTCCAAAGTCGACGACGCATCGACCGAAAGAACTGCTGATGAAGAACAATGAGGAGGACCACACAATGGTTGCTGCCGAGAAAACAGACGATCGCGTAGCACACATCGAGAGTGGCCTGCTTTTGTCGACAGCCGAGTGAACACTCGTTTCCTCTAATTGTCAAATTTAGTTTTAGATAATTTTGTGAAGCCCCAAATTTGAAAGTCACCAGGAAATTCCAGATGATTTCAAATTCTGGACCTGAAATCATATTTAAGATTCTAAATAATGTTCAAGATTCCTAATAAAGAACAATTTTCAAGATCATATACAAATTCAAATTGTAAGGTCTTAATTTGGACTTGATAAACCACAGAATATATAAGAGACAGAATTTTGGCTAAGACCATTTTTAAAGTTCGCAATCTTGTGATCTGAATTGGAAAGATTATCATGATCATAGACATAAAAATTGTTTATCAATATCTTACGAAACATTTATTTTTTTCAGAACCTAGAATTTTAAAGATAATGCCAAATGAGTAAAGGATTTCTGAGAAGAATTCCAAGGGAATTTGACAAGAAATCAAAAATAACTTTAAGAAGTGTTTCAGAAAAACAACTGAAGGTGATTCTTAAGGTAGCGTTGAAGAGACTATTATGAGGATTTCGAGGAAAATGCCAGGCAAATGTACAGCAAAATTTGAAGTACTTTTGCATTTTGGAGTAGGATTCAAAGTGAATTAACCCTGATATAAATTTAATTTGCTGCAACCCAGACATTATCCCTTTTAAATAATAAATAAGTAATAAATAATGACATGTGACTCAAATAAGGTTTAATATTGGAATAAACTGTTTTTGTCATGAACCTTAAAATAAAATTTCATCAATTCCTCTAATTAAATCGAAACTCTCAACGGAATCTCATATGAAGAGCACTTGAAGTGATTTGAATAATTTCTTTTTGATTACGTTATACATGGTGGCCAGTAAATAGCAATTTCCGGATTTTCCCGGAGTTTTTTTTAGCGGTGAGCGTTTCATAAATTTCAGCTTAGAATAATCTTGGACTTCTACCCTGAATTCTATTGGAAATTCAATTCGTATTCTTCTCAGAATTTCCATGGTATTTCCTCAGAATTCTTAAAACATAAATCCATCTCAGAATACCCTTGAAACTTTCGAATAATTCCTTTGAGATTGAACCCTCAAAAACCGATTCCATTGGAATTCTTCTCGGAATTTCTTTCGACCTCTTTAGAGTTATCTTGAAAGTATCCTCAGAAATCATTCCAGAATTCTTTTATAACTATCCGCAGAGATCATTATTGGAGTTCACGGGATTTACATGGAATTCTCATCAGAGCTCTCTTAACAAAAAAGTCAGAACTAGTTTTGAATTCTTAGTAGAATTGGACGTAGAATCCTCATCCAATCATCATAGAATTCTCTCAATTATATTGGAATTATTTCCAGAATTGTTTCGGAGCTGAATTTTGCATCTTTAATCATTTAAACAATAATCAAAAGCAACGCTCGTATGTGTCAGTCTCATGGCTGGGTTTTTCACCTCCGCTCAAGCCTTCATCTAGGTTTAACTATATGGATAAACCTGGTTCAAGATTTCAACGGAGGTGAAGAAATCGGCCCTCAGAGCACTTAATTTTACATGAGACTTCCGTAGTCTGTACTTTGGTATTCTTCTCTGAAATGTCTTGATGTCATTCCAAGAATTCATTTAAAATTGTTTTAAAATGTCCTTTGATTTTTTTTAAGTTCTTGATAATTCTTCAAAGACTTCTGAAAAGCTAGCACAGACAAATACCCTTGAAAAGTTTCCTAGGTTTAGAATTTATGTTTGGAGATAGGAGGTATATTTTCCCCGATTTTTTTTATCGAAATTGAAGGCATTTCCCAGTATTTATCCTGGTTTTTCAAAGGTCCTTGAATTTTTGCGGTTCACTGGTCATCCTGGTTAAAATTGTTAATTTTTCAACAGATATGCATATTTTATCATAACTACTGTAGACTTCCTTAGTGCTAAGTACTCAATTTAAAAATGGTGTTGATATTTTTCCATTTGCCTCTAATTTAGTTGTGAAAAAGTGACTTTAGTGACTATTTTTAGGGAAATAGTGACTTTTTGGTGTAAAAAGTGACTGTTTAGTGACTGACTTCAAAATAGTGACCGAGTTTTGAGAAAAAATCTCGTGGCGAAATCCATACATAGAGAAAATGTATGTGATGTCGGCCTAAATACCCCTAATTTGGGCCCATACATAAATTCAGCAATCGGCTAAATTTTCAATAGCGACCAAAAATATCCATTAGTACCGTCCCAATGACGCGTTCATCTAGATAAAATTGTAATCTTAGCTCCATTGGCCTATGCCAATCTTAGATCCATTGGCCTATGCCATTAGAGCCATTCCCCCTACATTTTTTGTATGAGAATACTTTCTAAATTCTAAACGATACAACCAAAAGATTTCTGAGGAATATTCCAGCGGAATTTTGATGGAAATAATGGAGAGAAATTTGTCTAAATTATCGCGAGAATCATAAAGAATACGAAGATAAATATGGTGTAAATTTCAAGAGTTTTCAGGACTTCCAATACCGTTGTGGACAATAGCGGAGATAATGATAACATTATTGAGGGGCATCCTGGAAATAACTCTGAACATATTTTGCAATGATTATAGCGAAAATCCATGAGACATTTTCAAAGATATCTTGAGATCAGCTCCAAACAAATAAATTTAATTCAATCAGTGAAAGCAAATTTTTCAAGATCCCGTTCACAGAAATTGAATATCCAGGATTTAGAAAAAAATTCAAGAGTCTGAGATATCAATTGAAAGCAAATGCCATGATGGGCTTCGTGGTCGTGCGGTTAGCGGCGTCACCCGTCGTTCAGGCGTATTGTGTGTGCCACGAAGTGAGGGTTCGATTCCCGCTCCAGCCGGTGGAACTTTTCGCAACCCGGAAATTTCCCTACTGGTCTACTGGGTGTTGAGTGTCGTCCGTTGTCTAGTGTTAAGTATTCAGTCTGTACAACCTCTGGTTGAAGACGGTGTCAATTAAAAAAAAAAAAAAAAAAAAATGCCATGATCCTGCCTGGTCTAAAAAAACTGAAGATTGTGGGACTAGTAATTTCTGAAACATTAATTAGTGAGATAGAACGATAGTCTGAAAATAGTGAGATGTATTAGATCTCAAACTTGGAAAAATCGTTTGCATGCCGGATGCACATTCAATAAATTCAATATCATTATCTGAATGCCGGATGCACATATCAATATAACAGATTCTGTGACATGAAACATTTTCAAGGTTCTAAAATTAACATGCTAGACATCGCACATCGAAAACTTTTTGAGATTGCAAAGATAACAAAATTCACGTTTCTATGGCTAACCAATCTTTTAGGAATAAAATAAGTCACAACTATAAGAACTGCTTACAAGCGTTGAAAATTCATGCCAAATCCATGATGAAATGCCATTATGACCTTAAAAACGTTAAGAAGTCTAACCGCAAAAAAATAACACCTTAAAACTGAGTTAGTTTGAAGATAAGCACCTATCTCAAATTCGAAATTTATTATTAGACTCATGGCTCCGTAGAGTTTTTTGAGACGATTGAGCCGTGTCAAGTAAAAAAAAACTAGTTTTCAATTCAAAGTTTGTCTGGTAAAGTTGCATCCCGGCTTTTTCTGAGATCTCGAATTTCATTTTTGTGTTTCGATTCTAGATCTTTGCCGTTTCCATGTCTGTGGGAGTAAACCTACATTATTTCTAGACTAACATTTGAAAAGGGCGGAATTCCAAAATCACCATAACGAGAAAATCGCTTCCAAATTTTAATGACCTAAAAATTTATCCTTTTTCACGAATTTCCATTGTATGGATGATTTTATAAGCTTGAATTATAGTTAATAGTGTAATCTATCATCACAGACAAACAGACATAAAACTCACAATCACATTCATCGCAAATAATGTTTTAGTTGGGAATGTGCTTCCTTTTGCATGGTGGCGCCACTGAAGCATTGAGCAAGCCACCACATTGCGAACTTATCAGTGATGCCAGTTCTTTTTCACGTCTAGTTAGTAGATGTCAGCTCTTGAAAATGATAAGTGATCAAGGCATCCCACTGGAGACACTGACGAATACAAAAAAAAAGTTGTTGAATATTACATCAAAACTGCTGCACATTAGTCATTCCGTTCCTAACATTAAGTTGTACGATGTACACATAATTCGAGAACAAATCATGTTGATGATTGTAATATTCTATCAACTTTTACCAGTTATTGATGTTCAATACTTCGCAATGAATATCATTGATTGATACATAATACATTGACACATCTACATTTAGAAAGGGCACTAATAAGTGATGCATTACCTCGTTTAAAAACTTGTTTCCAGCAAAAGAAAAAGCATAATAAACAAACAAAACAAATCCCTAAAAAAGTCTTAGCTTCTGTGAATTTTCCCTACGGATCCGTATTTCTGCAGAATTCAATATAGTAGAAGTAGTATAGTAGAATTCGTAGAACCGACATCACTGACTTCCATCTGTTTTGTTTTTATTCAACACAGTTGACAGAACGAGGGAAAAGCAAGTAGTGAAAAAATCGCATGAACGAGGGATGCTCCGTTTGCAAAACAATGCTTGGGAATGTGGTTGTGAATGTGCGCATACAAAATACGCTTGACGATATTTTTTGAAGAATTTTCTTCTAAGTGTATGTCTGTTTGTCTGTGCTCCTCGTGAAATTGAGGAGAAAACATCATACGCCCTGATAATTTCTTACATGTTTTTAACCCCCGGATCTTCCACCCTTTGAACTGCCAACACTGGTGATACGCCGTGGAAGTACACCCTCGGGATTTTTCGTTTGTTGTTACGCCTTGGTTCTTCGTTCGCAAATTTTGTGAGAGTGGGATTACGCCCGGAGATTTTTATTGGTCTTCTTTTTGTTCGTTGTTAACACGTGAAATATCAATCGGGCGCATTTCAAATTAATCGGGCGTGACTAGATACTACAGAATCAGTACGTTTGGCATATTTAAACAATATAATTCGTAGTTCTGGTGCAAGGCGTAACAACCAGATGCATCATAGAGTTGCAAATTGGAAATATGCCATGTAAGAGGAAACGTTTTTGTTGATTTGAAGTGATAATTTCTTCTACTTTTCGGTGTTTGTCCAGGATTTTGTGAACGAACTGTTCTCTCTATATGTGGGAAAATAATGTTTGTTTACATTTTGCCTCTTCCGACCCTTTCAAATGTTAGTCTAGATTTGACGAAAATTTCAAAGTTGAAGAAGATACTTTATTAATGTCAATATCAGATTTGAGGTGAAATGCTTATGCTAGTGATGAGAGTACGGAATTGTTAGTTCTGCTTGGGTAAAAATTGTTCATACACAGATAAAAATTCAGAATTTTAATAGTGATGTAAACATTCATTTACGTAAACTTGTATTTGATTTCACGCAACCGAGCAACTTGTAAACAATGTTGTTTACAACAATGGGCTTTTGTATGCAATATTTGCTACATTGCATGAAATGTCTCAGAACTTTACATGATATATAATGTAAACTTATATGATATATGACGCTCCTTTTATGTGCATTATACTGAACAGAAATTTACACTACTTTTTCGAACTGTGCAAATAATCGGGATGTGAGACTTACACGGAATCTTGACAGTACAATTCGAAGAGAAGCGGCAATTAAATGAGTAAATTTTTAACCCATTAACGAGTAACTGTTACTCACAAATGAGTAGCATTTATATTTGTAATTTTCATTACTATATTTGAGCAGTCCTACTTTTCTTCAAATTAAATAGAATAGTAGTCTTTAATAGGTACTGTCGAGTGCCCGTGTAGAAAAGTTTTGGAAAAACATAATAAAATCCTACTCCTAACCGTATTGCAACTACCACCAAGTCTATCTTGAGAAACTTCATTACATAAAGCTTACCCCTCCCCCTCCAACCACCCACCCTTTTGTCGTGGCTCAAAATCATACCGCATTCGGTGCGTGTAAACAACTCAATTTCCATAATTAGAAAATCGCACCTGCCGCCCAATGTCACTGCAATTAATCACCTAGTTAAACTAGTCCTAAAAACGGCTTTGTCGAAGAAGAAGATGAAACGACACCGCGAAAGGTAGATACCTACCTAAAAGCAAGATTAATTCACTCTCAGTTAATTCCCGAATGAAAACGACCGACAGTTTTCCCAGTGGTGATGGTGGCTTAAACCGAAAAAGATTTTCCTCCAAAAAAAAAAGAACGAGGGAAAAACTCTTCCTTCCTGGTTTGAAAACCGTTCGTTCGTAAGAAGGTTCGTCGCTCGCAGTACACGAGAACCCAAAACCCGTCATCATCGTCATCATCGTCATTCGCCAGAAGGGAATCTCTGTTTTTGTTGTTGCTGCTGACTGCCGTTGTTCGGTGTCGGTGGGTTCGTCTTTCTCCTATCTCGGTCGCTCGCTCACTCGCTCGTCTGCTCACTCTTCGCTGTCGGGGTTCTTCCCGTAGAGTTTTTTTTTTCTCTTTCGATCGGGATCGGGACGGGATTTTCGGGTTCATTCGGGGCCTGCTGATGGCTGGCTGGCGGATGATGGCGATGGGCATGATGGTGGTAAATGGTGGGAAAGCACAGTTGTGTAGTCAGAGGCAGGAAGCAGGAGTCAGTCATTTTGCTTCCCGACTAAGGATGATTTTACTTAGAGGTGGAACAAAATCCATCGTTGTACTCAAATTTAAGTCTGATAAATGGTGTGTTAATCGAATTTCTCATCCTAAAAAACGTTTCCCACCGTGCTTGTCGTATTGGGCGTTGGAAAATATCTTCTATTTCCGGATTTACGTTGATAATAATCGAATGAGTCTCAACATGGTCGTGACGGGATCATCCAAAGAGAAAATCGATCAATGACCATCTTTTGCATTGTTTGGCATGAATGAGCCCTTGATGTTCAATTATACATTGCTAGGCGTTGTTATTGAAGGCCTAGGTGTCATTTTGGACTCGCAACCTACATTTAAACAGCACATTTCGTTTATCGTTGACAAAGCTTCCCGATTTTGGTGGGTTTCATCTTTAGGGTGGATAACGATTTTATCGATGTGTTGGTCTGAAATCACTGTATCGTGGACTCCCGTTAATCTGAACGACACTTCGGGTATATTAACGAGGTTCATTTTTAGTTTGAACTTCTAGCAACACTATGACCAGCAGGCGTGCTGATGAGCGGGGTCTAAACTAAAAAGTGTTGCTTACTGCGCTCGACTTTATACTCCGTACAAACCAAGGGGCCAGACAGCTGTACTCAGAGTAAATATATTTGCTGCGAGTAAATTTGAGTTGGTCATAACTACACACTGGTAACTGGTCATAATGAACACAGTAGTCTCGTATTTTCCATCATAAGAAGTTCCGGAAACAACCACCGTCTGACAGAATGTTTTGTTTAAATATTTTCAATGTAGAGAAAATATAGCATTTGGCGTCAGATTATCAACTTTAATATATTGCCGTTTCAGGAAAAATAATTCGACGCAACTGACAGCCACAGCATAATATTAAAGATGATAATCTGACGCCAAATGCTATTTTTTTTCTCTGAATTGGCAATAGCATGATGTCCATGAATAAGGGTCCATGCATTAATTATGTCACGCTAAATCGAGCAAAAAATTACCCCTCCCCCCTATCGTGACGTTTTTCCTATACCTAATGCATTGCTTGTCACAAAATCTTAGACCCCCCCCTACTCCCTGCTTAGAGCGTGACATAATATATGCATCAACCCAATTGATGTGTATAGTGACCAGCAAAATTAAATTTAAAGCTTCCATAATGGAAGATCGATATAAATCTCCGAAAATATTTTGCTAGAAAAATTCAGAGTAATGATCAACTGTCACTAGAAACTTCCGTTGTTTCCCCTGATACTCTTATAAATAGACAGTTGAAAATTGTGATGAGAAACGGGTTTTGGAAATTATCGCCGTTAAGGTATTTTAATTAAGCACTAAATTAAAAGCGATGAAGCGATGGAGGTTAAATGGCTAATTTCTAAGACAGCAGCACCTTTGCTAGATCTTGAATTTGGATCTGCGATAGGTTCGAAGTCTTCACAATTTGTGTATGAAAATTTCGCCCAAAAATTTAAGGCTTTCATTTGATTATTCTTTAGATTAATTTCCTTTCACATTGATCGCTCCTGAATTCTTATACAATAAATTAGAAATTCTCTCTGAAAATCCCTTGAAATTGATTGTATAATAGTACAGAAGTTCTCTGTAGAGCACTTAAAAAAATTCTTAAAATTCATCCTTTCCTTGAATTATAAACTCTTTCTAAGAGTTCACTGGAGCTTCATTTTTTTTAATTTGCATGAAATTCTACGTAGAATTAACCTCAGACCAACAATTGAAAAGGACCTATTAGCTTTTGTGAGCAAAACTTGTAATCCTCCTTCCCTGCCAACACCATCTCGCAGGGGAAATTCTCCCGCCGAGAATTGTCTTCAAATTTTGCTCAGAACTATCTTGGAGTTCTCCTCTAAATTCTTCTGAAAATTGCATGGAATTCTCATTAACATTCTCTAGAAATTCATTTCGAAATGCGCTTGGGATTATACTCGGACTATCCCTTTAGATCTACGCATAATTATTTTGGAATTGTACCCTCAAGAATCCTGGAATCCTCTTCACTCTTGGGAGATCTAGTAAAAACTCTCCTAGAGGTTTTCCTAAAGCTCCCTAGAAAATATTATCTGAAATACCTTGGTGTTATCTCTAGAATTCATTCTAAGATCTGCTCAAATTTGCTTTGGAGAAAAATTCTAAAATTCTCTTAATAGTTCTTCAAAGTGACTGTAGTTATTCTGAAAATCTAGACCAGTCCAAGGGTCTTGAAATCTTATTGTGTTCGAAGAGAGAACGAGATATATTTTCCCAGATTTGTCAACTAAATTCATGGGATTGTCACGGTGACTTCAAATTTCAGATTTTACCGGTTTTCCCGGTTCACTGGTCACTCTGCATTTCACATATGAAACACTTATTTTTAATCCCATTATATTTGTTTTGCATTCAGCACATTTTGAGACCCAGCTCCGTAAGAAAATTATTCCGGATAATATGCTTAACCAAAAGCTAATTCGCGGGCGGATTTCTCCGGTGGGAAATAGTAAAAACAAGCTTTCATCTCCAAAATTATGTAAGTTAATTCTATCTAAATTGCAATAACAGCAACATTACCATACTAAAACTTTACTGTGAAGCTAATTTTACGAGCTAACCAGGTTGACAATGAATACTTAATACAGCCACTCTTTGATGTCAAAGCAATGCTTGTGTACGTATCTTTCAATCATCATTCAATCATAAAAGTGCTACTCCAAGCAATAAAAAAAAACTCCTAAGCAAGATCATTATCCTAAATTCTCATTAAGTTAGTTCTTTGAGCTAATCAAGCTTTTAAGAACACAATAAGGAGCAAGAAGTAGAAGTATTCAGAAAAAAATCATTATCTTCTCTTAAAGCTGGGTTTAGACAAGGCAAGTCAATTGATCCACTTTTCAAGCCAATTGAATTCAACTGAGTTAATCAATGACTTGCCTTGTCTAAGCCCAGCTTAACTCTTAATCATTCTTGCATTTACTCAAAAGCACTCCAATGCACTCAAGGAATTGATTTTTGTTGGACACAGCTGGATCGAGCAAATGAAATTGAAAACCATCCTCAAACTACAACGAGTATTTAAGTTGTTTGAAACTAGCGAAGCCAGCCATACTTATTAATATGTTTCTGTTATAAAGAAATATTTCCCTGACTTTGAATGAAATTCCCTGATATTTTCTGATTTTCCAGGTCCAAAAAGGAATTCCCTGATATTCCCTGATTTTTTCCAGGTTGTCGACACACTGAATAAAGTTCTTCTTCGATGATTTGAAGCCCATTTGATTCATTACAATGAAGTTAACGGCGTCGAGATGCTAGGTTTTGACGTCTGAAGATTGAACAGAAGTCCATACAAATTCCACAATATTTTATAACATGAATTTGGAGCGAATAAACGACAGACGCTTGTTTAAATTAAATTGGTTTCACTCACGATGTTCCTTCACAACAATCACAGAAAATAAATCTGATGTAAATGATGTAAAAAACAATGCATGCTAACATTCATGCATGTAAGCTTCCTTGTCATGTAAACTAGCAGCTTGTAAGAAATGTTGCTTGCAAAGATGGAGGGTTGCATATAATATTTGGAATATTTCATAAAATGTATCGAAACTTTAAGCAATCTAACATGTTAACTTTTATAATAAATGAGCATCTTAATAACAGAAATTTCAACTAGTTTTTCGAACTGTGAACTATTGCCTGGTTCTGGCTCATCAATAAAAACTGTCATCTGCTTTTCTCATTGACTACCGATAAACAGCTGCTAAAATGAACGAGAAGCACATAAATTTCCCGAAGACGTGTTATCCAGCGACCAGCTTAGACTAGTTAAATATAAGCGATAGATGAAGTTCCTTCAAAACGAGCTTTCACACACGATTTGAAAATCGTATAAACTGGTTTGAAGTCAACGTTAACGGATAGTAAGTAAGAGCGATTGTTTCCTGGAGTCCAGATTCCTCGAACATTTGCTCTAAAATGACAGCATCTCTCTCCGATAAAAGCTAAACTCAATTTGCTTACTTTAAGAAAACTGGCTACTAAAACTGAAATATGTTCAAATTTTTAGTCCTAAGGCTTTTTCCCAAGCTTTGATATTGCATAAAGACATTATTTTATTTTAAGTAACTTGACAAACCGCGAGTATTTGGTCCAACTTCTACTAGACATAGGAATAAGAGAATTTTGTTACAAATAATGATCGGCTCCGTAAAGCTAAAGCGATTGAGCCTACCAAATAAACGAACTAGATTAAAAGTATCTTTATATTTTTCTCGTGAAATACCGGGAAACAGGACGCTTTAGTCCGATGAACGGCACTCTCGGAACTTCCGATACAGCTCAGCACATTGCATTCAAAGGTGCAAAGGGCCAAAACGAAAAACTTCCATCCTGGGCGACTGCTTGCTCTTCCTCCAATCTGGACCCAGTTCGAATCCCTATCGACATCTCTGTTTTTCCTGTTGAGGCTTCACCGCCAGTCCGGAGCCCACATGCCTCCGTCCCCTTCCTCAGTGTGTGGCTGACCCACTGGGTCATCTACTCACGTTCTTGGATTCCAGCTGATATCGGTTTCTGATGACATCGACGGTGGAGCTCACTATCTGAAATCAAGTTGTGAGGCCAACGTTATATCATGCAATAATGACATTCAAATCAATTACAATAATTGCACACCTGCTAGTTTTACTGATATTCATCCATATCAAGTCATATTTTGATATTTGTGAACGTTTTGAGCGATGGAGCACAGAAATATTGAGGTTAGGGCGACGCCACTGAGGCAACGGTTGATGAACAAATGTATTCTTTGTGTGCTCGTTTCAGGCACGAACCATGTCTCGCTGGTGTAAAACATCACAGACCTCACATACGAGTTGAAATCTCGGACCTTGGTGCTTAAACCTATCTGATTTGATCTTCAAACTCTTCGTAAGCTCGCAAACGCAGCCCTTGCGTTCCCGATTCATGCATCCATGTCACCCTTGGTCCCGTCATTTGTAGCTATCAGGCTTGCTATTGTAAACTTCATTTGGTTGATTCTTCAAAACTAGGTTGTTCTAAAAGTATGCAAGAAACGTAATGTGTAGTGATGCTTTCCAAAATATTGAAGACCCATCATAATATCGCAGGTGGCAACACTCGTGTCCATCTTTCCCGTTTCGGTTAAGATCTAGATTAGCACTGAGACCTGGTATTATAATCAAAGTACCGCAAGGTTTTGCCAATGCCCATGAGGCTACGTTGGATAGATTACTGTAATGATATTCAATTTAAAAATTTTCCGTCTGCGAAAATGGAATTAGTGAGCAAGGATTTCCTTTAAGAACATCTGATATATGAATCGGAGTCAGTCAATTTAGAACTGACTGAACAGACTTGCAATTTTTTTTTTTAAATGTGCAGATATTTTCCACAGAACTTTAATAGATGGAAAATACTTTTTATCAAACTGAAAATACTAAACTGCGGCTGCATCAGAAATATTATGTTTACTTAAGCGAACATTAACCAGTTGAATAAGAAGGCAGCTCGGGCCGCTTTTGCCAAACCCTCTGCTACGCTACTGGCCAGGGCATAAGAACCACACATCCATCCAGCCAACCAGCCAGAGCACCACACCAGGCAAGAAGAGAAAATGTCCGCATGGTTCGACATTTGATGGACCCTTCGGTTCGAAAACGGGAAAATCAATGTTGGTTCCACGATCAGAATCCTCCTCCCCCCGTAATAAAGCTCGATGGAGTCAAACAACGAACTACACAGTGAATATAATATTATGATAATTACCTTCTAACACGGATGAAATCGATTACGTCTTACGTTCCTACAGCATCCGGAAATAATCCATAGTTTCGTGGCCGAGATTCTTTCCGTCGATATTCAAGCACACGAACAAAAGTTGATTACAATTCAGTTTTCACACACGACCCGTTTTTGGTAATCCCAAAGTGGTGGCTGCTGCCAGTGTGTATCCTTTTCTGATTCTCACTTCTCGGAAATGGCACTTCCACGAACCTGCCTGCTTCCACAGACTCAGACTGCACACCACTCGTTCGCGCGCCTCACTTCCTCCGCCGTCGCGAATCGATCCCGCGTCCGCCACCGGAAGTTGGGCTGCCGTTTACCGTGGGTACCGGGAAACCGTGATCGCGAACAAATTTCAATTTCCAAGAAACATTCAAAATCTTGCCCGCAAGCCTTGGCACTACTGCTGCTTTAGGTCGCGCGATGGAGGAAAAACATATTTTTTGATGATGCTCCAGGCAACATAAAATTTTCTTCTTTTCCTGGACTCCCCTCTCTCTCTCTCTTCTGTGCTTCTTCCAATGATGTTACCCTGTCACGTACACAAACACGGGGGCGCGCGCGCACACGTATGCTTGCTTTCCTGCTGTGTGGATAGATCGGAATATTATGTTGATGCACAAACACAGCGAACCGCACGCGACGGGCAGTCCCTTCTTGCAAGGGCCAAAACCGAGGGCGCACAAACACTATTCCGGGAACGCGGACACTCGAGCGCGCCCTTCACGTCCTCTATCGACCCTCGGTGCACCGCGCACGCACGCACGCACACACACACTGCTAAACAAACACAAACACTATACGACGGGCCTTCCGACAATAATCTCTCTCTAACCCGCGTTGATGATTTCCCTGAGGGAACACACCTCTTTCCCGCTTTCCGCAACGAACCGACGACTACACACCCGGGACGGGATCGCGTTTGCCCGCTTCCCCGCAACTGCTATGCTCTTTCTCTTATATAATAGGCATAGACAGAGACAGCGAGGGCCACTGCTGATATGTTGCAGAGGGCACCAGCAGCATAAAAATCATACACACGCACACATCTACACACGCGAATGCTACGACGTCGACGGATGAGTATCAAATTCACTGAACTGAAAATTTCTATCGCTTTAGGCTGGCTGCCTGACAATCACAATCAATCTCCCACACTCTTTTGCTGTTGTTGTTATTATTATTATTATTCTTTACACCAAACTCTTCTCACTAGTGGTGGTAGTTGCTGCACTTACAGTAGTAGTATGAACACTGACGACGACGACCATCGGAGAGGGCGCGGATCCATTCATTCACGACGATGATAATGATCGATCTTCTATTGATCGGACAGAACAATAGACGCACTTACAAACAACGGAACGGAGAGCGTCTAGTTCATAAACGAAAATCGAAAACGCTCACACTTTGATTGATGAAATTCGCTTGTTTCTAAACACGATCGATGATGCTTGGCAAGAGCTTTTCTCTTTCCAACAACAAAAAATGGCTAGTATAATTGATACACAGCTTGAATAGTGTTGTTCCTTCAGGAAGAGTCTTGACTAACGCGCGCAATAACCGACGGTCTCACGATATCGTCCCTTCGGAGGTTCAAGGCGGACTGGATTTAAAACCCAGACATTCGCAGCGCAGAACCCCTCACGACGGCGGCCCGAACGCACACACACACACACACACACACACACACACACACACATATCAATAGCCATCAACAATCAGAAGAACGACACTCTCCTTCTCCCTCTGGCTCTCTCTATGGCACACTCTCATCCACAGTCGGCCGGAGAGCGCTCTGCACAGAACTCACTCGAGCATAGATGATGCAGAAGCGCAGCAGCATGAAGAAGCATAGAAGGCAAAACAGGCAAACCATGCGGGCAGGATAGAACGTTGCACTCACACACGACCGCCGATCGATTTTTATCATCGAGTATGTTGAATGAGAGTGTACAATCATTCGCTCTCTCCCTCTCTCCGATCGAGCTCCGTCCGGTCGGGTTGTGGTGTGCATGCTGAACGAAAAACAAGCATTCAGAATTATGTGCACAGGTCTCGTAGGGAAGAGCGGGGCTAGTTGATCGAAAGGTTAAAATTCTGGCATGATTTGATTTTAAAATAAAATGTTTTACTGAGCGTTGCAGGTCACCTACCGGATAAAATTAAACCATAGATTAAGAGGGGCATAGGGGCCTCTGCTCCTTCCCCCTAACTCAGTTTTTTTTTTGTTTTCAAGATAATTGAAAAATGTTAATGGAGGAAGATTGAACTGGAATAATTAACACCTTTTTTTAATACCTCAAGAGAAATCAAGCATTCGGTCCTAAGTAACATTGATCGATTCTCTTCATCTCTTACGTTATTAACTTGGGTACAGAACCGTTATTTGTCGTGTTTGTCGTATAAGAAGCTAGATTATAGCTTCTTTCATCGTTATGTGTGCTGAAAATAGCTGGGAACTAAAGCATTGTTCAGCTTGAAATCCTGAGCAAAATAATAACAAAATTCAGGTAAACATTCTAAGGAAATATCTGTCCTGAATACCAAGATAATTCTACGCAGCTTTACCGCAACGAAACAGGACCTTCCAAAAAACATCACAATGACTCTCGAATATCTCACAGAATAACGTGACTCTCCTCTGGGGCCCCACTTGTTTCTGGACACTCCTATCCGGGATCCTCTACATCAAACTCTGAAATTTGGGGAGTTCCCTTCTGAAACTCCTAGCCTTTATAACTAGGGAAACCCCTTTCGGGGGTTTTCAGAGACAAAACAGCCCACGGCTGAAAGTCTCTTTAATAATTAAATCTAATCTAAGCCAAGATAATCCATAGAATGTCCTCAGGAAATCTGAGACGAATTCCAAAGAATTTCTGGGAAGAAGAAAGGAAGTTATGAAGTGAATTCCTAAGTCATTCTTAAAATAATTTCATAACGGTTGTGAAACGAACCTCATAGGGAACCACTATGGAGATTGTGAGGAGCTTGTGAGTTTTGAGCATAATTCCAATAATAATGATTTTGACGACATTCCAAAGAGATTTATACATAGACTCAGGAAAATTTCTAAATAATGTTTTCAATTCTGGTCATCAGATACTAGGATTCCTGAGTATAGAGTTTTTATTAAAATTTTGAGAATATTTTCGAAACATTAAAAGGTCCTCGGATTTTACTTGAGTTGCAGAAACATGTTTCAAGACCATTAAATTGAATGTTTTTGAGCTGCTGTGGTCATTGGACACAACTATTGGATAGTGAAGATTTTTTTCTCCTTTCATACCTAGACCCTACATATCGACCCATCAACTAATGGACCGGGGAACAACGGCTGTACTTGTCTACACCACCAGATAGTAAAAATTGAACCAAGATAATTTTGGAATCCATGAATTTAAAAATAAATGATTTCAAGGAAAAGCATTTCGGTTTAACAAAAAATGAAATTAAATTAAATTCAAATCTTAAAGATTCTTGGACCAATCACACAACTCCAAGATTCCAAGACGTGAATTTTATGCTTAAATTTTCCCGTCAATAGGACTTACAGAAATTTTCAAGGTATCAGCGTGAAAAAAAAACTATATTTTTAAACATAATAGAAGAATCTAGGCTTTGGAATATTTTGAATGTCCTTAGAGTTTTAATTTATGTCAAGCACCTAGCAATTTGAAGAATTATATAGAAGAGTTTATAGAACAATTCCAAACGAATTTTGATGAGAATTAAAAACAAAAAACAATTCGAAGCACAATTCACAGAGATTGTGAAAAACAAAACAATCCTCAGGAATTTCGAGCATAAATGCTATGTATAATTTCAAGATTGATCTGAAGAGAAGTGTATAAGAATTGTGAGAAGATATCCAGGTGAATTTTAACGATAATTTCTATAGCATTCTGAAGAGTATTCATTTTTTTTTTAAAGTGCAACAGAATCCTCAACTTTCTTTCTTCTGTCAATAATATTTTTCTAGGCAGGAGAAGCAGGAGCATATTAGTATAAGTAGGAATAACCACATAATTGCCAGAAAAATTTAACTACCAGACTAGCAAACAATAATACCATAGAGGTAACTCTAAGACTAGAAGGTCTCGAAATAACGTGCTCAACTTTTTGGCTCAGCTCTGGTACTCTCTTTGGTCCCAAGCTAATCGATTCACCCCTCGAAACATAGGAAAAACCAATAACCCCTCATTTTATCTGTCAAACTTTCATAGCGAATCAAAACAAACATTGCGTAGTACTAGAATTTCGACTAGAATAGGGTACGTTAATCGTTTGCTTTGGACCAATAGGCTACTAAAGTGGTGAGCCAACTTAAAATCGTTAGTTTCGTATTGATTGTTGATAATACGGCTGTTCAATAAAATCGCAATGAAGGAAAATCGAAAATGTCGTTTAGATTCAACTCTATTTACATATGATTTCCTTGTTCAGTGTAGATTTGTAGGATTCCGTTTCCTACCGTTTCCTACTGTTCGCTGGCATCTACTTTTTCGATGCTGCGTTAGATAGAAGTCAATGGCGATAGGTACGGAATGATTTTTCATGAAAAGTAGGTGTGTGTGTCAATTCATTTGCTGCTAAGAAGACACGAGCCTGCATATGCTTGAAATCAGTGAGCTTGCAGCTCTGAGGTGCCGCGGTCTAGAACAGTATGTTTCTCGGAAAGTGAGAGGATTATATATACGGTAATAAAATTGGCATATTTCATAACGAACCAATACTCGGAAATAATCAATTTTATGAGCAGCATACAAACTTTTATAGTAGGGGAAATGGATGTAATGTCGGCCTAAATGCCCCTAATTTGGGCCCATACATAAATTCAGCAATCGTCTAAATTTTCAATAGCGACCAAAAATATCCATTTGTACCGTCCCAATGACGCGTTCATCTAGATAAAATTGATAAATAGCAGATTTTTAGGGATGGAACCAATCTTAGAGCCATTTCCCCTATATGTTTAAAACATGATGTACCATATGGAGATAAAGGTGTGGTCAATCAGGCTGGTTGGTTTATATAACACATATGTTATCGATAGGAAACCTTCAAAAAGTAGAAGGCTGGTGATCCAGTTAAGTAATAGACCTAAGCGGATGGGAAGAATTGTGGATTAAAACTTGCGCTTTTCCATGAATAGAGCATTTTACGAGACATTTCTGGTTAAATTCATGAATAAACGCATAATACTCTTGTAAATCTTTGAAGTAAACCTGCCGACCGAGATACCCAACAAACAATTTGAGCTGATTAAAAGCTGAATAAGCTATTAATTAGCTGAAGAAGCATATTTTTGCCTGAATAAGCTATTTTTCAGCGCTCAATGTTTGTTGGGTAACGTGCCGCTACAGGAATAACCGAAGAAATTCATGTTACAGTAAACAAGCCCGGTCAAACCGTGAACGAAGTAGTTTTCACAATACCGCAACCTACTAATTGCTTGGGGTTATTCCGAGAGTCGAAGTGACTTTTGTCACTTGTGAAGTGAGAAAAATCACGTCGTGATGACGTGACTCTCTGTGCAAATCAAATGAAGAGTCACGTCACCACGACGTGACTTTTCTCACGTCATTAGTGACAATAGTCACTTGGACTCTCGGAATAACCTCCGCTAACTGACTTTGACTAGAAAGATGCCGGAGATTTACGACCATTGCGTTTCTCATTGTAGAACCCTAAACTGGCAGTGGTTTTCATTGGCCGGTACAGTAAGGATTCACGTTTTGCTTCGCAGTGGGCACTAGCTTCCACAAAGCAATTTCGTGGCGCTGAATTCATTTGCTCTTAAAAGTATAGATTCTTGAAATCAGCAATACTTCCTAAATGACCATCATTTGGCGGCACGATCTCTATTGAACTATTCCACAAATGGTTTGGATAACCCTAATAAACAACTGGGTAAACTATCCCACAAAAGGTTTGGATGATACCCCGAACACGTCGTTAAGCTCTCTTTTATGGTTATTTTATTAGGGAATACTCCGCACACGTCGTTAAACAAATTAACCATAAAAGTTTTATTAGGGTAGCCACTAAGGTCAAAAACTGGTACACTGCTACGGCCAACAAAGTAATACCATAGAGGTAAGTCTAAGACCACTGGGTCCCGAAGAAAATCATTATTATTTTTGGCTCACTCAGTACCAGAACAACGGTCCCAAGCAGTCCCAAGCTATTTCACTCACCCCTGCATGTTCTGCATGAATCCACACACCCCTGATGTTATCTGTCAAACTTTCATAGCGAATCAAAAGAAACATAGTGTAGTACTAGAATTTCGACTAGAATGGGGTACGTTAATCGTTTGCTTGGGACCAATAGGCTAGTCAAGTAGCGAGCCAATTTAAAATCGTTAGTTTCGTATTGATTGTTGGTATTACCAACAATCAATACGAAACTAATGATTTTAAATTGGCTCACCACTTTAGTAGCCTATTGGTCCCAAGCAAACGATTAACGTACCCTATTATAGTTGAAATTCTATTGCTACACTATGTTTGTTTTGATTCGCTATGAAAGTTTGACAGATAAAATGAGGGGTTAGTGGATTTTCCTACGTTTCGAGGGGTGAATCGATTAGCTTGGGACCGAAGAGAGTACCAGAGCTGAGCCAAAAAGTAGAGCACGTTATTTCGGGAGCTTCTAGTCTTAGAGTTGCCTCTATGGTAATACCTTGTGCCAATAACGGCACAAAATCAACAGTTTTGAAATCATTTTTAAAGTTATTTATTATAATTATTTTATAATTATTTAGCAGGTGTCTCATTCCATTATTGTCAACGAGGTTTATAATTTATTTCATAACGTGCTGAATACAAAATCTTTGGACTAACTACCCTCAGTTACCCTAATTGGAAATTCTTTTGAATGAAAATATCTTATATACCTTGAAAGCATTGAAAATAATACGGAGGAACCAAACGGACCCACTAGCCCCGTTCTACCCTAGTGTATGTGTGTGTTTGATTTTTCTTGTTTTTAGTTTTGCTTCTGCTACCTACCTTGGCTTCTCATCGTCGTCAGGTCGCCGTCGGGCGCACATCGTTTATGTTCGGTTCGATTTCGATTCGACGACGGCTGGGTTCGTTCAATCGTTCTATCTCTATAGGACTACCTCCTCTCTTCTTACTTCTTTACTACTGCGCTGCGCTGCCGACCGCTGCCCTGAAGATTGTTGTGTTTGATTTTGTTGTTGTTTTTTGTTTTGTTTGCTGCTGTTGCTGCTGATGTTATTACTCAATCGCTTATCCGCTTATTCCATTCTATGCTGCCGTGGTGAACCTCTCCGTTGTCGGTCGACTGATACTGGGTGATGATGATGATGATGTTGCTATACAGGTAGTGTGATGTTGTTGGTAGATGAAAAAGAGGAAAAATGAAAAAAACGCGAAGTTTCGTTGGAGTAGTATACTACCGCGTTGCAATTAACTGTATGTATATCGACTGTTCTTCAATGGTTGGGATATCCTTTAGCTCAGTCAAAAATTGCCATATAATATATGAATGCAAAAACGGTATGGGCTTAGAAAGTCATCCATTAACATCAGTAGTGCATTAATTTGAGTCAATAAAAGCACGATGAAAAAAAAAATATGAAAAAATGTTAAATATTCCACACATACACCTAACTGGGAAATATAGGATACTATTACAAATTTTCAATTTTTGACCGCATTAACAGATACTTTTTTTATTATTATAGTTTTTTTTAATAATTTTATATTTTCTATGTTAGCTTATTTTTCAAACCAAGTTTGTTTCCCCAAATGCATTGCAATTGTAATTGTAATTGTAATTGTTCAGTGTGCCAACTGCTAAGTTGGCTTATCTAGGGACTAATCCCCTAGTCTATACACCTACTGTCCTTCCCGTTGCACTCGTCAGCTCGTGCGATACTCTAGACACACATGGGTGGTCGTATCCGGGTCCTTCCCTGGGTAGGCTCGTGTCTGTCCAGGTTCTGGTACATTAACTTAGCTCTATGCATGGTATGTAATTATACTTTACAACTCACCTTTTGATTATATTGTCGATGCTGCTGAAACTATATGAAGGTTAGTGATCAATGTTAGGTGTGTGCTGCGATGGAGTAGTAATTGAAGGAAATGAGGTTCTGATGTGGATTATTGGTAATTTTAAAATAGGTAAATCATGCAAGCACACACCTTTCACAATTCTTATCCTACTTACCCGTCCAGTATAAATTGACTGTCTTCAACCAACGTGATCCTTTCTGACTGCTTAATCTCTTCTTTTCTTGTTCACGCTTTCTCACTATTTTTCTTCTTCCTATTGAACATCTGGCCGTGTTCCCATTTGTTCTCAGGCAGGTAATATTGGCTACATGAGAGGAAGCAAGAAATAGAACAAGTTAAGTGTGAGCCGCATGCGTTGGTTAGTCGTTTAGGTCATGGTGTTGTGTTCCCTATTTTAATTGCCTATATTTCGCTCTTAGGCCGCGGCCAGGGTAGACGCGACACGCGATGCAGCTCACACAAGAAATAATAATAAATAATAAGATTCTTTTTAATTGGTAGCGTCGCGTCGCGAATCGCGTCTATCCTGGCCGTACCCTTAGATCGCATCAGTTTTCCCCTTCCCCAAACTATTATGGGTGAAAAAGAGAACCAATGTTTGGTAACCTCTCGCAAGCGCAATTCAAAAGATATTAATAACAAACTAATCTAGAACTGGGCTCAAACATATAACATTTTCTAAGAATGATCATGATTAATATGGTATGAATAATGAGAATTGTATGAAGAAAAGACAATCCCAAAAGAAAGTTCCCTAGCAATAAAACTATTAATCTGTGCTAATCTGAATTATTTCAAAATGGGAATCCACAAACAAAATACTCAAAAACTATACCCGATCTCAACAAACTGTACCGAAATCAGAACAGGTAAACTATTCTGTAAGATTTTTGTATTTCTATTTAATTGTATTAAGCTACTTTATATTGAGCTCTTATCAATGATTGCAACATGTGAATAATGCAGAACAAGTTTAAACTTGTTCTAGAGATAAATTGGTTTTGAAAGGAAGGTCAAACTACAACCGAAGAGCTCAGCCGCTCTGAACTCTTCAAGCATGAACAGTTATGCTTTCCTCCGTGTTCTGCCTCTGTTAACCCAAAACCCTAAAACTGATTCAAAGATTATAATATAGATACACACTTAGAAATAACTAATCTTACACGTGACGGAATCCGTCTTTGACATAAAAGATTAGACGTAAACAAACATGTCATGTAATATTAAGTGCTCCGAGACTGAAACATTCATTACTCGACGAAAAGTACGTTTGATTGGGCTATATTTCGCGTCTATTATAACTCAAATTTATGTCAAAATTGACGCTCGTATATGTCACACTAAGAGCACCCAAATTTACATGATTTTTCCTAAGTGTGTAGCATAAAATAAAATAACCACCTGCACTGTATTGTCCATTCAGAAATCATTAGACCCTAACCCACTTACTTGGCCAGCCTTTAGCATCAACTGGTGGGCAGTGCACTCTACACTCCCTTTGTTTCACATTCATCTCAAATTTCATACTTTACCCATTGAGTGTTGATTAATCACAATACAAATTGCGACCGAACGCGGACTTGAGGTTACAACTCAGCGTTGCCAGTATTCCAGATTTATCTGGATTTTCCAGATTTTTAGTCGTCTTGCCAGATTTACAGACAGACCACGTATATTTCCAGATTTTTTAAATATGTTCCAGATTTCCCCAGATTTTTTGAACATGTTGCATTAAAAATATCACTGCAATTGATTTACCCTCTAGTAAAAAATAAAAAAAAAATCCAAACTTGCTACTTAAATTTTTTAAGGCCATCAACGTTGGAAATTATTGAAATTTTAAGGTAATTCTGGAAATAGTTCACAGTTAAGTGTGAGGCGAATTCTATGTGAAATCAAGGGAGAATTTCAAACTAATTCTGAGTAGAATTACATCCATCTTTGTGTGCTTCGGGGTCGTGGGGCGTCACCCATCATTTAGACGTATTGTGAGTGCCACGAAGTGAGGGTTCGAATTTTGGCAACCTGAAAATTTCCCTACTGGTCTAATGGATGTGGTGTGTTGTCCATTGTCTAGTGTTAAATATTCAGTCTGTGCAACATCTGGTTGAAAATCTGTCAATTGTTTTGTCAACTCTGATGACAGTTGCATGGAGATTTTGTCAATAAAGGAAATACAATCGGAAAGAGAAATCATAGAAAATTCTTATGATGAAACTTAAGGAGTATGCTGATACGAATCGAGAGAATAATTTCAATGGAATTCTGTCCATTCTATGGAGTTTAATTTTAATAAAATGTTAAGCGCAATTTCTGGGAGACTTTCAAAACCATTTTGGCAAAGTACTTGAGTACTTATTTAGGTAATACTGAAAAGGATTTCAAAACAATTCTGACCTTACCTACAAAGCAGTTCAAATGGAATTATCGGATAAGTCTGAGAAAAATGTGACGGTCATTCTGAAGAGTGTACCAAGGAAATTGTTATGAATATTTGAAGAATTCATTAGAGAAAAATGGGCACAAAATTGAGCCAATTCTTGGGAATTATTACCAGTTTGAGGGGGTTGTGGAATTGGAGAATGATTTATAAGAGGTTTCCAGAGGTAATGAACTCGTAGAATGTTACTGGAAAAGTTTAGATATTCTCAAGATTATTTTAGGAAAATATAGAAAATAAATGTGATGGAATTCTAGGATGATTCAAATTGAACCAAAACAAAGGTGTAGATATCCTGTGAAGAGTTCCAAATAAATTCAGACTAACAAAAAAATTCATGATATGGGGCATAGGAAAAATATTAATTCCGGAATTTAAAATCATTGCAAGATCCTGAGACTTCAAAAATGAACCTATCAGACGTTCATTTTAGTAATATAATAAAATCATTCTTTGGCAAAATGGTCATGCGAATAGTGGAGTTACCAGTAGTTTAGGTAAACTGTGTGTGAGTTCCACGATGTTAGGCTTTGATTCCCACGTCAGCCCGGTGAATTTTGCTTCAAAATAAAATTTGCCTACTGGTCTGCTGGATGTTGTGTGTTTTATGATATCAAAAATTTAACTGCAAATCTGATCAACCTCAGAGTAATATTAGAATTATTTAGAACTAATAAAATCTTTAAATTCTGGTACTGCATCAAAAAGTAAGGACTACATCGACTATTAGTTAAAAAAATACATCCCATCAAATTTCCTTGCTTCTTTGCTTCTCATTCTTTTTAAAAAAGTTAAAATTTTATAAACAATTTTAACCATATATGTAAATGTTAAAAAGAGGATTTTTTGGAGCATTCCAGATTTTTCCAGATTTTATATTTTACCTGGTCCAGATTTTTCTGATAAATGACCTGGCAACGCACAAGACTATTAAATAATCTAGGTCCTTTTTAGGATTATATATAAAAAATCCAATTTTGGTCAAAGTTCATTGAAAAAAAAATAAAACTACTTTATGACTTAAAGTGCAATGAATGAGCGTTAGTTTCGGGATCATTTCAGTGTTAGAGTAATGTTAGTTTTGATCCATAATCAGCCCTGCCGGCTCCAACATTAGTTGCAGGCAGTGGTTGTTAAATCATGCGACACTGTAACTACTTCTATGTTAGATGTATGATTCGTCAAGTTTATACAACTCAATGTTTCAATTGAGGTAAACTGTTTATCTTATAATTACAAACGCAAACTTAAAATAACAATTATTTGCAAATGCAAAATAAAACTTGACATATCATCGTCAATCCCCTTATTCTTGGGCAGGGCCTGACGATGTGAATCTGATTTTGATCAGTGAACGAGCACTATATGGTAGATTCTCTAACTATTAACCTGTCATTTCTAGCCTATCTGAACTATTTAATAAATGAAAACCATAACATGGGCCCTCCGCATCCTATCTCTGTCTGATCTCAAATACCAAATGCCAATGGTTTATATCAATATATAAATTGGAAATGACGTTCAATCAAATAAACCCATACCCCACTCAGTTGGCCAGGTTTCAGAATCGTCCAGTGGGCAGTGCGCTCTACACTCCAAGCTAACTTTCTTTCAAATTCACCCCAAATTTGATATTTTACCCCTTTGAGTGTTGATTAATCGCAATGAAACATTGTGACAGAGCACGGACTTGAGATTACTAGAGTATTAAATAATCTAGGTCCTATTTAGGATTATATCTAAAAAATCCAAATCTGGCCAACGCCCACCAAGTTTGTTTCCCCAAATGCATTGCGTCTGGAAAATCATCTCGTGAAGTTTTTATACAATAATATGCATTCTGGAAAAAACTTTCTTGTACGCATCAGTCCATTGCAAGATCAGCCATTTGATTTGTTGTATGAAACATATGCAGAGGATGTAATGAATCCAACTTTACACTGGATGAAAGAGAAATTTGTTTTGCGTGTAATGTTGCTATTCTCACTTGATCAAGCATCACGTAATGTGTATTTCTGGGAAAATCCCCCTTAATCCCCAGTAACAAAACCATATAAGTTCCCTCTCCGGAACGAAACCAGGTACATAAACGAAGCTTCTCCTTAAAGCTCCTGTCTAATTCTGAACCGTCGCAAAATCATTTTCAACCATCATCATAGGTACATGCATTCCCGTTGCATTCATTTATCATCCTTCATCCTATCGTAAACAAGCTCATGCACATATTGTGTTTCGTTCACCCATCAATCCTGCCGATCGACCCGAACCAACACCCTCCGGCATCAGTCTCTCATCAATACAATTTTCGTTCACCGAAAAAAGAAAAAAAAAAGAAAAAGAAACCATATCAGCGAGTCCTTGAATCGTTTATCCATTTGCTGCCTGCTTATTCGTCACTTTTTCATCCTTGGCTCATTTCATAAAACATACGGCCATGCGGGTAACAGAGGACAGGTGAAATTCGTCAATCCTAAGGCGACACGACTACAACACGGCATGGGACTGCGCATCATCCTCCTTCATCCTGTTGTTCGGTTTGTGCCCTGCCCAGTCAAGTGAGGGAGAGTGAATTTCCCAGTTTCCCGTGCGATGGTGGTGAAATCGATTACCTACCCATACCTATCTTTCTCACGAATTGATGGTTCCTGATCCTGATATGCTGCGTGGCCTAAGAGCAGGGTTTATAACTAAATTGCTCATGCCATAAGAGAAGCTGCTTCGTTTCCAAGGTTACACCGCCTTCTTTCTGCAGCCAGCTGTATTTTTCTTTTATTGTTTTATTTAACATTTTGTTGTTGTTGTTGGTGTTGTTGTTGTTGGCGTTGTATCATGCCAAACTATGCGTAGAATTGATAGAATATACTACCCATAAATGATAAATTGGCTAATATGCCATTTTTGTCAAAATCGAGAAAATGGTGTTACTTGTTAGGTTGCACTCTTGTCAAATCCCCACTGCACAAAATTGCCAAAACAAAATGATTAGCGAGGATTACGACTTGAAAGACTAGATGGCTAATGTGTAATAATGATAAATGGTCTAATGCGCAGCAACCAGTGTGTTTTTAATAGGGAATTTTATGAACATTAAGTAAGACGGTAAGACGGTCTTATAGTCAAGTGGTCACAGGCATTAGATTGTGAATCCGATGA
Source organism: Ochlerotatus camptorhynchus (assembly GCF_037179485.1). NCBI lineage: Eukaryota > Metazoa > Arthropoda > Insecta > Diptera > Culicidae > Ochlerotatus > Ochlerotatus camptorhynchus. The sequence continues at coordinate 5,203,327 of NW_027040988.1, forward strand.
TTCATGTTTCAAAACTTGTTTGTTGTTAAACTTTTATATTTTTATTTAAATAAATGTTAGAGGTTCAGATATTTTTCGGATTTTGCAGCTTATCAAAAGAGCTGGAATGGATATTTATAACTATGGAATGGATATTTATAACAGCTTTACTGCCGTTCTACGCATATCTGTCCCATGTAACTTTTGGACGCTTTTCACTTTTGTTGATAATTCTGTAATTTTCAAGTAAACTTTCGAATGAAAATAGAAAAAAAAAAAACATGTAATTTGTTCTGCGTTTCTTTAAAAACAACATCAAGTCTAATTGTCCCATGTTAAAATTATATGCATAACTGTCCCACAAATGTTGATTTACTGAATATATCATTAAGGAATCGATTTGAGTGCACGAATTATTCAAACAGTATTTATATGATCAAAAGAAACGTTTCTATGAGCCATTTCGGGAAGCAGAAGCTTTATTTTATGATGAAAAATATTAAAATAAACGGGAATTCATATTAAAACACCAGATTCGAGATCAAATTTCAATCAGTGCATTATTAGAGTAATAATAATCCAATGATATGAATCAATGTAATGATCTTGAACTAAGTCAAAGACAAAATAACATGATTTTAAAATTCATAGGTATGTAGCATGTTTGAAAAAGAAGTTGGAGGGTGGTGTACAAGACATAACCGCATTATTGCATAGGACTAAGAAATTTTTTACAGTTCGGACGTTTTCGAAGATGTCGCACCGCAGGAGAATGCATACGATGAGGGTTTCTCAGTTAATGAAAGTGAAACGGAAAAAAAAATTAACCCACCATAACATAAACATAATTTATTTCCCTAACAAATTATTTCATTTTTGAATCATTTTGATGTATTTAGTAACAAATTGAATGGGTGAATCATGGGTTACTCTATATAAATTCTATTCTAACTCTTTGCTGAAATGAACTTGGTGGCCCTGAAAAGGGCCGTTTTGTTACGTTGGTGATAAGTTGTAACCTCCGAAACCGTACAGAGTGCGTCCCTGTCGCTTCAGAGCGTAGACGACATCCATGGCCGTGACGGTTTTGCGCTTGGCGTGTTCACATCTCGGGTTTCCTCGAAGATCAGACCGGAGACGCTTGACACAACCACCTCGAGCCAGACGACGGATGGCAGGCTTGGGAACACCCTGGATAGTTTCACGCAGAACCTTCCGATGACGCTTGGCGCCTTCTTTTCCAAGCCTTTGCTTCCCTTTGCTTACTTGATGCTTGTTTGTCGTTGAACGGGTGAATCGAAACTAAGCCTAAAGCGACTTTTTTTTTTACTGATCTAATGATCTTTATTTCTTGTGTTTGTGTGGTTTACATGTATGCATTTTGCAAGTGACACAGATGCGTCTTTTCAACTTTAGTACAGTGAGATTTTAATTATTATTTACAGTTTCTAGTCCTATCAGGCCTATTTTAAAGTATGACGGGATTGGATTGATTTGAATTGGGAAAAAGAGTCTACTTATAACTACTATTTACAACTACAACTAACCTTCAACTACTATATACACCTAACCTACTATATACAAATTGCTTATCAATGTTCTGATAAATTACATTTTTGTGCAAATTTAGTTTTAATTTCGTTAATTCTAGAATCTATTTTGGCAATGCCTGCCTCTTCGTGTAAATTTGTTATTCTAGTGTCAAAAGGACGATCAAGAAACATCCTCAGCACTCTATCCTGAGCGACCTGAATTTTGTTCCTGTGAGTCTGTGCACATGATTCCCACACCGAAGCTGCGTAGAGAATCGCAGGTGCTATGATTTATTTATTTATTTATTTGTCGTCAATCAGTGTAGACCGTTTTACAATAGTTTTGTTGCCTTACATGCTATTTAAATTCAAACGTTTTATTTGAAATTGTCAATAAATGTAAATTACATATACAAATATCTAAGAAATAAAAATTGTTTAAACTTAACGTGATGAAAGCCTAGCAGTTAGTGTTCTGCTTACTGTATCTTTAGACATCGTTAGATCTATACGCTCACAATAATTATTATCAACTCTCATCATTCTGTAGATTGGTCCATTTGTACCATAATTCGTTCTGTGAGGTGACAGTTGAAATACATTTCGAGTTCTTAACATGCGTGATGGTATGTAAAAATTTAAGCTTGCTAATATTATTTCTGAATTTACGCGTTGTGAGATAATATCATTAACAAAGGAAATCATGGAAATTTCTCTTCGTTTCTTAAGTGTTTCAATGTTTATCACCAGCCAGCAACCAGCCTAGTTTCCTAAGAGCAAATAACAAAAACTATTTTTGAACTGATTCTATACGATTTATATGAGTTTCATGATATGGAGCCGAAACCACACTGCAATATTCGAGAATTGATCTCACGTAAGCTATACAAGCTTCACGTCATCCACAAATAAAATAAATAATAAAGGACCTAAATGAGATCCCAGTGGAACTCCCGAGGTAACATTAAGGGGGATTTCCGGTTCAATTGACCTAAACTTTGGATTTTTTTCCAGGGAACTGGTAAGAGTTAGAGACCTGAGTTTTTTTGTCAAATCTTTATTCATTCTTGCTCTACAACTGGGAATTTTTTCAAGTCCAAAAATCCAAAATGGCGTCCAATATGGCGGCTGCCCAGCGGGTACTTCCCAAAACTGCGAGCAGCCTAGAGGTCGCAAATCGTCACCTAGAAAGAAAATCGGCTCAGTTTCTTGAAGAGTATAGTTCAGAGAATGGAATGAGCTAGAATCTTTGAAAAATCTCAAAATTTGACAAAATGGCGGTAACTAGGTAAATGACTTTTTTTTCAAATGCCCGCCATTTTGTCAAATTTTGAGATTTTTCAAAAATTCTAGTTCATTCCATTCTCTGAACTATACTGTACTGTAATCATATCCGCCGGAGGCACGACACAAGGGGAGGCATCAAGGTTTTGAACGTATTGCGCAACAAGATCTTCGAGCGGACTTTGGATATTCGAGCCAAGCAAATGCGATGAAGCGACATGCTCGCCGATCGCATTTGATTTCTCCTGTGGGGTGATTAAAAGCCGATCGTCATCATTTTCGACTCTGAGAGGTGGAATGGGTTTGGGATGAATTTTCAGGACCTTGGCTACCTTCCAGAATGGTCTGGAGCAGTCGTTCAGATTCTGGACAACACGCCCGAAACTTTCATTTCGGAGTGAGTACATTCTGGAACCAATCTGTCTGTTCAGATCAGCCATTTCACGTTTTTGCACAGATCTCCAGTCCTCTGAAACTGGCTTCTACGAACATTTCTCAGGTGAATCAAAAGTTGGGTGTGGGAATCAATGGCAATAAACTTACCCCTCACAGGAACTCGTCGGACGCACGCCTCGTCAGCCGCGGCGGGTTGTCGATGATGTGCCTGTCTACCACGCGTCCAAACTGGGCCCAGTTTACGCGATGGTAGTCCTTGCGCAGGCTTGAAGCAGGAGCCACGTTGCAGCCCAGTTCAGCCACCACCGGTTGGTGGTCGGAGCTGAGTTTGTTCAAGGCTACCAGCTTGGACAAGCCGATATTTGTCAGGAACAGGTCTAGCATCGATGGGTTGCCCGCCGGTGAGATGAATGTTGGTTCATCCGAAAACCAAACGGAGTACAGCCCATGCTGTGAGTGGACGAACAGGAGACAGCCGTTCTGGTTCTGCTGGTAGTTCCGCCAGGCCTCATGGCGAGCATTCAGATCTCCTCCAACTACGGAGCGGAACCGCTACGGGTGATGGTGGACAGGTTCTTCTTGAATTTAGCCGCTAGTCTACTGCTGTCACTGTCGGCACACTGTCGTTTCCAGTCGACGTATCCAGTCGACGACTCCACCTCCACACCAAGGGCCTCGATGATAGAGGTGCGGATATGTGACAGAGTGTGGTATTTTATTCCTTTCATGACGACGACCGCAACACCACCCCTCCTGGTGCTGGTGCGATCAAGCCGGATAATGCTGTGGTCAGGCAACCAGAAGCTGTCGTAGGGCTTTAGATGGATCTCGGTTAGAAGGCCCACGTCGATCCTGTGCTTGCGGAGGAACTCGGCAAGCTCAATCTCTTTTGTTCTTACAGAGCAAGCATTCCAGGTGACGATAGTTAGCGGTTTAGACGCCATACTGGATGATGAACTTACCGAGCACTTGGATCTGATCGGGCTTATTGCGGCACTTACGAAGAGCACCGGACATGTTGATGAAAATTTCCATCAGTTCATCCACTGAGAACAGATCGGGGTTGTTGTTTTGCGCTGTTGGTTGTCTCCAGAATCCAGGGGAGATGGAGAGCTTTGGCCAGCAGAATCACCGGAAGTTGCTTGAGCGAGATGTACCCTCGAATTCGCTTGTCTTTGCTGCGGAGCACGAAGAGGCGGGAAATCTTCCGTCCGAAATGCCGGGACTTTGTCCTTCTTGCGTCCTGGTTGGTTGTTGGTTGTCACCTGTTTTCGGATGCGTTTGAAGTCCTCGCGTTTGGAGCACTGTCTGTCGGAACCTTGATGTGCACCACCACAGTTGGCGCATTTTAACGCCACGGCTCCATCCGCAGGGCAGTTGGAAGTGGCGTGTTCTTGAGCGCAGTTGCTGCAGCGTGGCTTGATGTTGCAGTTGCGGGTACCGTGTCCAAAATTGAGGCACCGCTGGCACTGCGTTACGTTACGATGGCCGCCACGGTATGGCTCCCATCGTACGATGATGGAGTAGATCGATCGGATGGCTTGCAGCGCATTGAGAGTCACCGTCCCTTTCTGGAAGTGCACCAGGAAGAGGCAATCCGGGTACGTCTTCACGTTTTCGTCTCTCCTTGTCATTCGGAATACAGCGATTGGGGCTAACTTGTACCGATTGATTCCAGCTTCGACCATCTTGGGGTCGAGGTTTTATAGACCCCTGATGACTTCCTTGTAGGGCTTCTCACCGGGGATGTCGTGCGTGAAGAATTCCGCCTTGGAATCCTTCAGATATTTCACGGCCACTTCGTACTCCGCTTTTGTTCGCAGCATCACCTTGGTGCCGATCCTGCCGAGCTTAAACTCAGCAGCAACGCCCAGCGATGAGAGATCGCCAATCAGCGTGTTGAGTGGTACTTGCTTCACCACCAGTGGAGGAAGCTTGATTTTCACCGCACTGGGGCCGGCAGAATTCTCGGTTTCGACGGCGTCGCCGAAATCACCGATGTCGCTGGCGTTCGTCGTGGTAACATCGTCGCGTCCGCTCGTACCATCGGACTGTCCTTGATTCTTCTTCCTCTTTTTCGTCCGCTTCACCGGGACTGGGTTGGTATTCCCAACATCGGTGGGAAGAGTAGCGTACCTATTTGAGGTAGGTACCGAGCTACCCTCACCACTGTTCTTCTTCTCCGCTTGGTCACGTAGTCTGCTCCGGGAGCGCTGTCTTCCCATCACGCGATGTGACCGACACTACTGACGACGCGACGTGCAGTATGAGGCCTAAAGCGACTTTGACTTTAAATGATCTTTATTTCTTGTATTGTGTGGTTTACATGTATAACTTATCAAGTGACACATATGCGTCTTTTCAGCTTTAGTTTCTTTTCAATTTAAATTTTTATTAATTACAGTTCCTAGTCCTATCAGGCCTGTTTTAAGAATGATCACCTTGGTGGGATTGGTTTGTTTAAAATTTGAAAAAGGGAGGCCAATGGGCAGCGAGAAAATATAGTACCGGCAGAGCTGGTTGTCTATATAATAGGTTGCTATCTACGCTTTAGGCTTAGTTTCGATTCACCCGTTCAACGACAAACAAGCATCAAGTGCTTGGAAAAGCAGGCACCAAGCGTCATCGGAAGGTTCTAGATGACAACATCAAGGGTACTACCAAGCCTGCCATTCGTCGTCTGGCTCGACGTGGTTATGTCAAGCGTCTCCGGTCTGATCTTTGAGGAAACCCGAGGTGTGCTGAAGGTGTTCCTAGAAAATATGCGTGAACACTGAACACGCCAAGCGCAAAACCGTCACGGCCATGGATGTCGTCTACGCTCTGAAGCGACAGGGACGCATTCTGTACGGTTTCGGAGGTTAAAACTTATCACCAATGTAACAAAACGGCCCTTTTCAGGGCCACCAACTTCATTTCAGAAAAGGGTTAGAATAGAATTTATTTAGAGTATCCCCTGCTTCCAAGTTTGGTTACAAGATTACAACTCTAGAGAGCAGCGGCGCCCGTGGTGTTTAATCCTAGTTTAATCCTAGTCAACATTGCCGGGAAGTTCTGAGGCATAACATCTCTGATCACGCCTTCCTTCGGGGTTCCCGGTTCATGAGTTGATGGGTCGATAGGTAGGGTCCAGGTGTGGGCATGCACAGTAGGGTGTTTCATTTTGAAAAAAGTGATGAATTTTTGATAGGCCACCCTCCAGTTCGATTCATAGCCCCAAAATATGAACCTGTGCAAAAAATGGTAAAGATTGATGAAGGTTTAGAGGTCGCGCCAATGATTTGGATTTTGTATGGAGATTTTGGTGAATTAGTATGGGAAATTATTGATTTTCGTTTACATTGCTCTAACTTTGGTTGTAGTTGTCCAAACGTTGAAAAAAAAAATATGTGGTTGTCATGACAATGATCAACAAGCCTGTTGTTGTTGCGATGAAATTGGCGTTGTTGCCTTGTACATATTCATCTGTCAATTTACCCTATTTTGCCATTTTTTCACATTTTTATAATTCTTGATACGCTGCAAAACTGAGCGTAGCAACTGTAGGCTTTTTGTTTATTGCCATAGCAATAACATACTAAATTTTTTCGACATTTGGACAAGTAGAAGCAAAGTTATAGCGATATAAGCGATTTTTTAAATTCTTCCATAGTAATTCCCATACAAATTTCAAATCATTGGCGCGACCTCTAAACCTTCATCAATCTTTACCAATTTTTGCACAGGTTCATATTTTGGGGCTATGAATCGAACTGGAGGGTGGCCCATCAGAAATTCATCACTTTTTTCAGAATGAAGCACCCTAATGCACAGTTGTACACACCAACTGCTCATTTGGTAATAACTTTTCACTCAGATGTTGAAATTTATTTTTCTTTAAAGTAATTGATAGATTAGGCTCATAGTTTACTATAGATATGCGAAGATTGGGTAAAGCTTAACATTTGAATCAACACTAATCAATATAACACTTAAAGTCCGAGATGTGTAGTGAGCATTTCTCACCTCATTTTTACAACGAAAAACCAAATACAGTTGACTACTAGCATTAAAATCTACTTTATTTTACATATCTATAACAAGCTTACACTCTATTCTATCTACTGCTTTAAAAAGAACTATGTTCCGTTAACTGTGTGCACAATTATTAGCAAATGAGCAGTTCATGACCAAAACTGTGTATGCCAAGCATGGGTGGGGGTAGCATTGGTGCTCAGCACGGAAAACACACTCAAGGAAAAAAACAGCATTTTGTGTGGTCGTTGGGGGCGTGTGGCTCTGAATTGGCAACACAATGTTCCGCAATTGTATTCTTCCTATTCGTACACGCCCGAAGATCGGACGCAAATGTCACTTCGACTTGTTTCATCTAGGAACCATTCTCTGATGACTGTGTTGGGGAAGCAGCACATGCATGTACGTAATTGGTTGATTTGTTAGTTATTTAGAAGCTTTTGGACAATTCTTGACATTTACCACTTTTTCAATAGTTTCAATTTGAAAATCAACAGTAAAGAGCATTGTTATTAGAAATTTTTCTGATCGATTGGTGATAAAATAATTGAAATTGGTCCAGGGGCAGCTAAGTTATTAACGTTCAAAATCTTTCATAATTTCATTTTTCGCTTTTCATAAATTGTACCCCCATCTTCCCGAAAGACGTAGTCCTACGTCAAAAGTAGGTCTTATTTTCTAAAAAAAAATCTTGATATTCTAGACTAATATTTGAAAAGGGCGTAACTCCAAAATGTATACAAACCATATTTTGCCACATATAAAGAGAACAGTTCACAAACTACTCGATAAACACGATATTATCAATTATGGCAGTTTCTTTCATTTCAGGTGTTCATTTATCATAGCTGCTACCGTATTTTTTAGTTAAAATAAGAGTCTTGTTAAATGAGTAAGAATATCCGTTGTCGTATCGTCCTTTCGTATATTTAATCGTCGAAGAATTCCTTACGGTGCATGCTAACTCTTCCAAAGTCTTCCTTGAAATCATCGAAGTCCACGATCGACAGTCTTGTGATGTATTGATTTTTGTCTACAGCATGTCAGGCGCCATAAATCTATTATGGATTCGAACAACTACCATCGACGAACAGACATGCCACAGGAGCATTACGTTTGTCCACGATTCGAATTGTCAAACGAGCTATTCGAATTTTCAAACGGGCGTTCAGATTTGTCAAACGAGGTGAGACGCAAACCAAGGCAATATAAATTATACGTGGGTTCGTGTCCTTGCTCATGGTATGACGCGATCGGATGAGTAGATGTCGGTAGTGTTTAACGTATTTTAAATATAGCGTCTTGGGCACGAATTATTTGAAATTAACTTGTATGAGCTGTCACGTCGGTTCGTCGGTGCTACTACGCCTGGGTCGTCCCTATCTTGGGAAGATTATTTGAGATAAGAAAATAAGAAAAAATTAAAATTACAAAATTTAGAAAAATCTGGACAAAATTATAAAAAATTACTAACTAACATTCGGAGTTTTATATAAAATCAAGATGTAATAAAGATTTTAATTCTAATCGAAAGAAATGAACTCGAAACTTGAATGATTGTATCCCTGTTTTTTTAATGTTATACGGAGTTAGTTTTGGTTAAACCAATTCTTTAGCAATTGTATAGAGATTCCTGATCAATAATGAGCTGAATCCCTGAAATCAAATAATTTTCCCGTAACCTCTAAAAAGCTCCTCAAACATAAATAAATTTGCCACTTCTACGCAATTTTCAGAACTTTTCCAATTTCCTTGTTACTACGATTTTTTTTTATGAAGATCTGTGAAGTTCCCAGAATTTCTACTAAGTTTCCTCAATTTCTACGATGTAAGAAAAATCTCTGGGCTCATGGCCAATTTGTAGAGCCTGAAGATGTCTTATTATATCATCGATTAAATATCGATATAATATACAGGATATAAGAAAAGTAGTCAACATAAAGGACTTTAATAAAATCTTTGTTTGTGGTACAATTTTATTAAACGCTGAGTCAGAAAAAATCACCAGGACTCCATTAATTCAAGTTAAACAATTCTAGAACAGTTTAAACGTCCAATGTTTCGTTTTTATTCAACCCATTTATGATTCTTTAACGCAGTAACCACTCTCTATATAGAATTTTCACACTGCCGTGCTCTAACAGAACTATCAACTCTATACTTTCATCTCCTTTCATTTGAAATTAGTATCTTCAACAATACAAACTATTTAGTTATGTGAGGCATAAAGTAAAAATAAAATATGCAAAATTGCAGCATTGATTGTACTGCAAATGTATATTTCTGTACTATTTCCATTTCTTTCCTCTCCTGTTCTGTTTTCGGCCCGTAACAATGTTTTCGGCATTGTCGGTTACCTATGTCTTCTATTTTTTTTTCTGTTCCAGAGATTAGTGTCGTCGCCATCTGCTCAGTTATGTTTTGTTTTGCTTCTTCTATTTAATTTCCGCTCAGGGGTTTCGATTTGTTCGATGCACCCACGACTGAAGAGCGCATAGAAGAAGCTGTGAGTTGAATTCATTCTAGATTTTCGTTTTTCGTTTCTTGCGTTTCTGCTTTGTTGCTGTAGTTTTAATCCCATTATTCATCGACCCAATTAAACGAAAATCGATACATTTCATTAGTTTCAATTGTAGCGAATCATATAATGGATTTCCCTCACGATTTGACAATAATGCTTTTCCTTCGAAATCTCCTTAGAAAATGAAAACGATGAATAAGTACAATTGAAAACGAACGAAATCACATATGTAGGTACCGGATAGGGGGATTCTTTCAGTTTCCTTCATAGCTCGTCACGTATGCCACACGGTTCTCGCACGTGTTTGTGGGTCGGAACGGGAGAAAATCATGAAGATGCACGAAAACATATACCCACAGCACATTCACAAACGCATCGTCATCGTACCCACATAGGCAGCATAAATATGGAGAGCGAAGTCCACGGTTTCCTCTGTGGGTTGTTTTTATCTCGCTTCCCGAAGGTTCTTGATTCAAGTTGTGCACAGTATAGGAACCTGCTAGAAGAAGTGCTATCTTCTATTCCTGTTCACGGAAAATGTGGTAGAGAGACTGCGATTAAGTTCACTTCTAAGTCTAAGTGATGAGAACCAGTATGACTGGCACAAAAGTGAGGGTGATTTATTGGAATTGGACACACGGTGTAGTGAAAATGGTTGAAGAGAGTTAAGACATGGTGATAGTCTCTTAAGAGAATAGTTTTAAATGTTTTAAATAAATCTACCCCCTATCTTGTCATCGTATAGGTCACTAGAATAAGACTTAACCATTGGACAATTTCAAAACAGTTATTTATGAACAGCAATCAGTGCTGTTGCATTTTTACATTTATCAGGAAAGTATGCCAAATAGAACATCTGTTAAATAATTTTACCAAGGTACTCTCTGGGAGTTTTTTTTACGTAGGACTACGTCTGTGATTTCTAACGCTTGGTGAAAACCGAAAATAGAACATGTAACGAAAATTTGAAAGATTTTGAACGTTAATACCTCAGCTGCCCTTGGACCAATTTCAATAATTTTATCACCAATCGATCAGAAATATTTCTACGCATCACATGTTTCTGACTGTACATTTTAAACAAGAAACTATTGAAAAAGTGTCGAAATACCTAACAAACCCACCAATTACGTACATGCATATGCTGCTTCCCCAACGCTGTCATCAGAAAGTCGTTAGTAGACGAAACAAGTCGCAGTGGCATTCGTCTCCGATCTCCGGGCATGTGCCAATAGGGCGTAATATTTTGCACACTCATCGCCATATTCAGAACCACACGCCCCCAACGTGTTGTAATCTTGTAACCAAACTTGGAAGCAGAGGTGCAAGTGATTTTGATCGATTATCTTCATCGACTTTCTGTTTAGTTAATAACTCGACGGCAAACACATTCATCGATACGTTTGTGGTTCTGGATGATAGAAGAGCATAGCATAAATAGAGCGAAATAGGTTAGTGAAGCCGTAATAATGTACAAAAAATGATAACTAGGCTCTGTAAAGTTTATTGGATTGAGCCTGTACAAATATAGTAATTAGTGGTTAGTGTTAGTGAAGGTTAGTGTAGCCATGGAGGATATCGATGAAGAGAATAGACTTTCATCCCTCTACTTCTAAGCTCCTTAATTATGTCGTCGTCATAGCAATGAAAACTAGCATCGCATCGCTTTTGGTTCTTGATGGTTGCAATTCTGCTGCTCGATATTTTCGAAGGACCACCAAAAAACATGAAATTACACTATTTTCTAGAGATGCCGAAAAGTTCAATTATTGACTATTTTCTAGGGATGCCTAAGGGTGCAAGATTTTTCCAGCTAATCGATTAAATATTTATCGAAATTTCAATTATTCAAGCGCATAACTGACATCCCTTCTTGTTTCTACTCGTTTGATTTAGCGCCGTAGAGAAAATAAATAAGAGTACTAATTTATCTGAACAGTCATGACGTAAAACAGGATCATAAATTCGCCGAAAAAAGTGTTTAGCGTCTTTCTGCTAAAGGCTAAAATTTACCAACTTGTTGAGAGAAGGAGTTTAACGAGAAAAACTAGAAAGGGGAGGAGCTTTTGCTAGGTGGAGACTGATATTCTGCGGCCTTCCAACCTATTGCAGACACCAGTTCAACCCCTTTCCCACATCAGACAGGCCGAGACTCTTACGAGTGCCCAATAATTGAATGTGGGATTGTCCGGTCCGATTTTCTGATCCAGCTGCCTACACGTCATCATCATCTTCCAAAGGCTTTAAGCCTGTACTACCTTCGGCCCTATTCAGGGCCACAAAAATTTTCCAAAAGAGTTAAATTTCTGAACATGTTCCAACTAAAATTCATATGAAAAGGTTCTTTTCAGAAAATCATAGTCATACCACAGACAAACAGACGTAACTCTTCATTGTGTATCTTCGTTCATGCATTTAACGGTTGATTTGAATATTATCAGTTCCGCGAACTACTCGCCGCAGCGCTGGCATCGGATCACTTTGACGTTTCTATATATTCTATAGAAGTTTTATGCAATATTGTTTACGAGTTAGCGAGCAAGCTTGTTTTCCGCGAGAAGCCAGAGAGAGATGTCGTTACTGAGGTTATATGTTTTGAGATACTATGTTTTCAAGAACAAGTTTTTCAAAGAGTTACGTCTGTTTGTCTGTGGTCATACTAAAGAGTATAAACAGAGACAAACCCGCTCAAATTCCTATTCCTACACAAAACACAAGCTACTGGTGCAGTTAACAAATAACATTTATTACATAAGTCCTACGTCACCATTGCGTACAACCCCTAGGGCTGTCCCTTGTAGTTTTTTTATGAGGATATAGAAAATTCCATCCTCACCTGGAGCATTCATATTATGAAACTTTTTAGTTATAGACCTTCCTTCGTCCAAATCAGTCCCGAGAGAAAATATTCAGATAATCCCGAGCAACCTGATTCTCAATAGGACTAGTAAGACCCAAACTGAAATTATGGGAACTCTCGAATTGCTTAGCAAGTTTCTGAGCTTTTTCCAAACTTGTGATCAAAATTTTACCAACTTCTTTAAGCGCTGGAATAGGCTTTTGAGATATTCCAAAAATGTTGTGAGCTTCCAAAAGGGTTTGGAGCTCGGGTATAATTTCAAAACGTTATTTTCAAAAGTTTTGTTCCTCAGGGCAGAGAATCGCGTTTTAATTTGTTTTTGCCAATCCCGCCAGATAACTTTCATGGCAGGATCACGTGATCTTTGATATTGTCTCCTAGGGACATTTTTCAGACGGATCAAGAGCTGAAGATCGTCGTCTATTATAATTGAATCGAATTTAACCTAGCATTTTGGTACTGAGGCAGCTCTTGCTTCAACTATAGAAGTAATCAGAGATTCAAGAGCATAATAAATTTCATCTTTGGTTTGCAAAGGAATGTTTGGATCGAAGTTATATTCCATAAATGTTCGATATTGCTCCCAATCAGCTCTATGGTAATTGAAAGTAGAGCTGTTGGGATTACAAATTATTTCTTGGGATATTTCAAAAGTTACTGGAAGGTGATCAGAACCGAAGTCAGCATGGGTAACCAATTGGCTACAAAGTTGACATGAATCAGTTAAGACCAAATCAATAGTTGAGGGATTTCTTGCAGAAGAAAAGCATGTTGGGCTGTTTGGATATTGAATAGTGTAATAACCTGCAGAACAATCATCAAATAGAATATTACCATTGGAATTGCTTTGAGCATTATTCCATGAGCGATGTTTTGCATTAAAATTACCAATAATTAAGAATTTAGACATATGACGGGTAAGTTTCTGAAGGTCACCCTTGAGAAAATTATTTTGCTGGCCTACGCATTGGAATGGCAAATAGGCAGCAATAAACGTAAGTTGTCCAAATTTTGTTTCAACAGAAACTCCAAAAGTTTCAAAAGCTTTGGTTTCAAATGAAGAAAGAATTTTATGTTTGATTCGTCTATGAACAATGATGGCAACGCCACCACTGGGTCCACCAAGACGATCATTTCTATAAATGAAATAATTTGCGTCCCTCTTAACCTTATGGTCAAGTTTAAGGAACTTTTCAGTTATAACGGCAATATGCACGTTATGAACTCTCAAAAAGTTAAATAGCTCGTCTTCATTATCTTTAAGGGATCGAGCATTCCAATTTAAAATATTTAATGCTTCAAAATCCATTGCTGAATTTTAAAGTCATGACAATATTATTTGCAAATTTTACTCCAGTTTGAATAGCATCAAACATGAAGTTAGATTTAAGCATATCAGAAATCATGTCAATTAATGATTTCCGTAAAAATTCCATTTTAGGGGCAGTAATGCTTCCTAAGTCAAAATTGTCAAAATTTCCGTTAGAATTAAGTTGGTTAGTATTTTGATTTCTACCCGTTGCAATAACAGTATAGGTAGCTCCTTTAACTCGCTGAACATTGTTAGCAGCAAGGGGAGTAGGTATAGATGAAAAATTTCCTACCTGTCGGTTAGAACGAGATTGTAGGATCGCTTTGCGAGTCTTACATTCCCAAAAATTGGATTTGTGGTTTTCACCACAATTTGAACATTTAAATTTCTTAGGATCTTCCTTCACAGGACAGTCGTCCTTTGCGTGAGAGGAATCACCACAATTCATGCATTTAGCTGGCATGTAGCAATTTTTAGTTCCGTGACCACATCCCTGGCACTTACGGCACTGGGTGAGGTTTTGGAAATTTCCTCCAGTCTTCCTGAAGTGTTCGCACTTCACTCGGACATGGAGCATAAGGCTAGCTTTTTCTAAGGCCTTAAGGTTGTTTAGTTCACTAGATTTGAAGTGAACTAAATAAAAATCATTAGAAATCCCGTTGCGCGAATCGCCAGGACGGTATTTCATTTTCATTTTGATTACTTGGAGTGGCACAACTCCAAGTAATTTTACCAGTTCATCTTTGATCTGATCCAGGGATTCACCACTGGGCAGTCCTTTCATGACAACCTTGAACACACGTTCAGTTTTGGTGTCGTAAGTAAAAAATTTGTGCTTCTTCTCAGTAAGATACTTGGGAAGACATTTAAATCTGTCCAAGGTTTCAGCCAATACACGGCATTCACCCCGACGTTCAATTTGTAGTGAAAACTTAACTTTCACGAAATTCAAAAGTTCCATGCGAAGAGCATGGAAATCGGAAGTGGTTATCACAATTTTCCTTCTTGGCATTAAGCCGGGGAAGTTTACTAGAATTTTTCTTGGATGATGGATCATTCTCATCATCCGTGAGCAAATCAAATTGATTACTCAAATTAATTTCATCAGAAGGGGATCAAGAGTTTGCCCCTTTCTTTTGCGTTCAGGCGCCATGGCGGCAGTAATTTTTTTTATCCAAATCGACTTCCAAGCAGATTACTATAAGAATCTGAAGGATCGAAGAGGAATTTTCTAAATCGATATCAAAGAAGGATTACCTCGGGTCCTAGGGTCCACACAAAGATCGAAGAGGAATAAGAGTTGAAATAGGTAGAAATTTTACAGGTTGAGCACTGAAATGTGCTGTTTAAATTTGTTGTAGCAATTCGACAGTGAGCATGCATAAGGACGAATACGCGATGATCGATTCTCTTCATCGATTTTCTCTTTGCATTGCTACAGCTAAGCGAAACAATTTTTCTAGAATTTGTTCAATGCAGAGTTATAACAGGTTGTATTGGCTATCAAAAGCAACAGCAAACGCACCGAGAAACGTTAAATCTAGCGAGTTATTAACAAAAGAGAAAATCAACGAAGAGAATCGATCATCGCGTATAGGCCCTTATGCATGCTCACTGTCGAATTCATCTTTTATTTGATCCGGGGATTCACTACTTGGCAGACCTATCATGAAAACCTTGAACAGACATCTAGTGTTGGAGTCGTTAGTGAAAAATTTGTGGTCCTTTTCAGTAAGATACTTAAGAAGATGTTTGAATACGTCCAAGGTTTCAGCCAATACACGACATTCACCCCGACGACCAATTTGAAGCGAAAACTTATATTTAAAGAAATTCAAAAGCTCCGTGCGAAGAGCATTCAAATCGGAAGTGGTTATAACAATAAGAGGGACTTTTTACTTCTTGGCATTAAGCCGGGAACGTTTAATGGAATTTTGCCTGGATGCTGGATCACTCTCATCATCCGTAAGCACATCAAATTGATTGCTCAATTGAATTTCATCCGAAGGGGGATCAAGCGACTGATCTTTGCTTTTGCGCTCATGGCACCATGGCGGCAGAACCAAGTTTCTCCAAATCGACTTCGAAATAGATTATCATAAGAATCCGAAGGATCGAAGAGGAATTTTTCAAATCAATATTGAAGCAGGATTACCTCAAGTAGGTTTCAAACAAGTATTGAAGAGGAATATTAAAATAGAAATTTATACTTTTTCTTTAAATCGATTACTATAAGAATACGAAGGAACGAAGAGGAATTTTCCAAATCCAAGTAGTATTACCACGGGTAGGGTCCAAACAAGAGTCAAACAAGGTAGAAATTTTCCAGGTAACATTGAGCACTGGCAAGTGCTGTTCAAATTTGTTGTAGCTATGGGTAGCCGTAACACTTCCTTCAGCAAAAAGCAAATAGATCCGCACGGCAAAAGAGCACAATGCAAACTGAAGGAGGTTTTAGTTGTTAAGAGTTACACACTGTGTCAGCAGAAGAGACGGACCACAGTACTCAATTTCAATTCCGTTTATCAATTTGCATCCAATCAGTATTCAGTCTAATGACATTCGTCCAAACGGCATTAGGACAAATGATCCGGAACCTTCTTAATGTAGTCTATTAAGGCATTATTTCTGATGAAGCTCTTCTTGACTTAAAAAAATAAGGACACAAATACCTGCTCCAACAATAAAAATATGAATGTGGATCCCAACGTATGCTTCAATGTGGAAAATTTGAAGTGATAGTGCAAGTCCGTCATCATGTTGTCCATATTTGGACTCCATCAAGTATGTCCTCAGATTGGAACAACGCAGATGTCGTATGACGAAAAGTGAACAACTATAACAATTTTGGCCTAACGACCCATCACCATCGTCACTGGGTTGGACTTGAAGGGTGATATCAATACACAATACAGGTGTTCGTAACGGTCGTTGTGATTTATAGCGATGTAAGGGGCCTGGTGACCTAGTGACGACCGTGTCTGCTACCTGAGCAAAAGATCATGGGTTCAATTCCAGGTTTCTTCATATCAAAGAGGTTCTAGCTGTCTAGTTTCTTAGCACAAGAACACATGAATTAACCAATAGATTTAATTTAAATAGCTTCATGTTGACCGTTCCATCATCTTTCGTAACTTCTTGCTATGATGAAAGGAGCTCGCAGTGCTAATCCCAACTTACGAGTTTAGCTGCAGATTAGCAAGTACATACAACAATTGGCTTATACAGCTAATTTGAGCTGGTCTAAGCCAGGGTGGCTAGCGAATTTTCAGTTTTTAAATTGCCGGTTTAGCCGGGACAAATTCAAAAAAATTCCCAGATATGATGAAGTATTCGATTTTTTACAGTTGTCATTCTCGCATTCATCGCAAGGATCCAACTCTAATTGAAAGGTCCCGCTATTTATACCCTTCGGAGTGTTGAAACACCCTCCAAAGGCGCGCCCCATTGTCAGTCAAAATTGGATTCCTTAGCAACAAAATTAAGGAATGACACCGATAATGACCATACATCAGAACCATAGTCTTAACCACTTTAAACTAGGAAACAACAAATTTTTTAGGAATCACATAGATGAAGACTAACTAACTAATTTTTTCCTTGTTTCAAGATCATCCTCGGTGGACAAAGCCGAGTCTTGTCACTATCAACAAGGCATAAAAGGTAACAAGGACTAAGATGTGTTCCTTGGATTACTGAAAAATCCTGTTCCCCTAGTTTGAAGTAGTCAGGACTAGGAATCGGTGGTAGATATTACATCCCGTAACGTACCACGGAAAGGTGATCTACCCACGTTACGGGGTAATTTTCAGAGTTGGTTGGAAATGCTATCTAACGTAACGCTTTAGTGTGATAATTTATTAGCTAGAGAATGGTCTTAGAAGAGGGTAGGTGGATAGTTTCGTTAGAGTACGGCAGTATGAAAATTGAATAGAAGTTGAAACTAAGGGAAGGGCCATTAATGCGACAGTACAAGTCAAATGCACACTGTTTGCCTAACAAGTACGATGTACGTGGAGATTGGAAGTATGTCTTCAACATACATACTGCATAAACATACTTTAAATCTCCGCGTACTTCATACGGGTTAGGCAAAAAGTGTGCGTTTGACTTATACTGTGTCATTAACGGTCCTTCGCTCATTTTCAACTTCTATTCAAATTTCTCTTAGCTTAGAGTAGTAAAATCATTATTGAATCGCATATTTTGAAGATAAAATAAAATTAATCCAAATGTGAGAAATATCTTTTGAAGAGGCTATACAGTTAATTTAAAATTGAAATTTAGCAGTAAAGTGAAATTTTAATTAGATTGGGAAGAGTATTTCACAACATTTGAAAAATGAAACAACTAAATAAAAAAGCACCTTGTTTTACAAACATATTTAGCATTGTTCCTATTCATTTCCATTTTGTCTGCCAATTTCCTCATTACCGTCGTTCTGTTTTTCAAAGTACCCTCTCGAAATTATGTGTTGCTTTCCGAGGATACTCAACTCGGATCCTTCCAGACGACGATGACACAATATGGCTTAAAACAAAAATGCACGTACTGCTGCACGTCTACTCTCACATGTGATATAAGTGTAGCGCTATATGTAGCTCCGTTGCATACGTAACGCTGCATCCAGTTTCTATAACGGAACAAAAATATCCTGTTGTCACCTTCTTTGTCTGGAGGCGTTGGAGGTTGCAAATAGACCTTAATACGCTCTCTCGAGAAAGCACCGCTTGGCACGTTGCTATGGCAATTTGTCAAAGTAAGCCACGGTGATGATTCTGAACACAACGGCAGGGGAAGATGAACATAAGGAAGGGACCCTGAATCCTAATGAATGTGGGCATCTTAGTGGAATACCTGTATAAAGAGAGAGAGAGAGAAGGATTAGTAATTTACATTTAATTCCACTACTTTATTTGCTTATCCTTGACAGATACGCGTATTTCGTCTACAATGTGCAGACTTCTTCAGTGTCTTGTACTCGACTGAAGAAATCACCACAGGTACATTTTCGCTTAGAAACTAGGTAAACTTAAATTTAATTTCCTGTAGGAGCATGTACTACGCTACTTACTCGTTGATGTGTCCTAGGCAGTAACTTGAAAAGCCATGTGTGTCCGTTTTCTTGATCCCTGTTGCGTAAAGTTGAATTACTTGGCTTGTTGATCTCGAAGCTCTCTGCAACATCCAATTTCCTTGGTGTAGATACGGTTCGTAAAATCGTGATGTCCTCCGTCGATAGTTGGTGGTCCTCTGTGAAGATTTGTTCTGCAACCTTTGATTTGAAATCATATGTTAGGCCTTTTTCCTCTTGCTTCTTTGCCTTATTGACCTCCGCTATATGTTCTTTGAATCTAGTTGCTAAAATTCTCTTGGTTTGTCCTACGTATACTTTGTTACAACGATTACAGCTTATTTTACATACACCTGCTTTACCTAAAACATTAACTGGGTCTTTAGTGGATCCTAACAATGATTTCAACTGGTTATGTCTACTGGTGAAAACTAAATCTAACCCGAATTGCTTTAACTGTGGTCTTAGCTTACAAGTAATATCTTGATCAAATGGAACGGACACTCGTTTCAATGGTTCAGGTGTTGCGGTGAGGGTTGTTAATAATCTTCTTTGTAGAATTCTCGTTTTTTTTATTTATCGATGATTGCCTGGATTGTGGTCTCCTTGTATCCATTGAGTCTCGCTGTTTAGAAGGTGTACTGTAATTCTTTTACCTTTCCTGTATCGCTGAGTGGAAGAGTCTGCATCCTGTAAATTTCGTATTTTAGTGAAGAAGATGATGACGATTCCCTGATGACTAAAAGATCGAGAAATGCGAGTTTCCCGTCTACCTCGTTAGTGAATTTGACATCCTTGTGAATTTTGTTGATCTTGTCTAAAATTTGGGGAAGGGCTTCCCGTTTAACTACGCTGAAGATATCGTCAATAAACCTCCACCAACGGTTTGGTAATAGTCCTTTCTCCTTAATAATGGTCTCCAAGTTGGCCATGAAAAGTTCACACAGGAAGGGGGATAGGAGGTTTCCCATTGGGGCTCCTTTCGTCTGCTTGCAGAAGTTACCTCGGAAAGAGAAGTAGTTCTCTTCCATATAAACCATATAAAGACGGGTCAGCTTAAGATACGCTGCATCCTCTCGTTGTGTTCATAGCCAGTCCTCCAAATGGTTGATCGCTTCCTTGACCGGTACGCTGGGAAAAAGAGCTGTGACGTCGAAAGATACCATAATCTCGTCTTCGTTGATGTCTCCTGAAGATTGTAGTTGCTGGGTGAACTCCTGGGTATTACTAACTGCTTTATTCTGGAAATGATTCGGCATACTCTGGAACTCTGTGACTACGCAGCAAAAAATTCAGAATTTTAATTGTAATGTAAACATTCATTCACGTAAACTTGTAATTCATTTCACGCAAAGGAGCAACTTGTAAGCAATGTTGTTTGCAAAGATTGGCTTTTGTTAACAATATTTGCAACCTTTCATGAAATGTTCCAGAACTTTACACGATTTAGAATGTAAACTTATATGCATCATATTGAACAGAATTTTACACTACTTTTTCGAACCGTGTAGCCACTTCGCTAGTTTGTGGATGGGGGAACCAACTTCAGACGCGATCTCTCGCATTTCATTCCCCGGTTTGTGGACTTTGGGGAGACCTTTGATACTGGGTAGAATGGGATTTTTTTGGCAAGGAGGAAACCTTCAAAAGGCCATCGTGCCACCGCTTGATGACTGGGCGCACAGTCGCGGTTACACGGTGTGTCGGATTCTTACCGCACTAAAACCTCCTTGGACGCCTTGCCATTTCCCCCCGGAACCACTTGTCGTATTACTTCGGAGGGGGCCACTTCGCTGATCGCCTCTCCAATTTGTGAGCCATTTAGCTCCCAGCGTCGCGTTCTACTCGGTTAACCCCGGTGGTGGATTCAGCTTCGGCTTTCACTTGGCACACTGGTCTTCTCGCCATTTTCGCTGCAGCGCTGACATGATCTGCGTTACTGCTCTGCTGACGGTGTTAAAGGTGCCCTCCTCTCGACACATTTCTTCGACTACATGCTCTGCGCTAAGGGCGAGCATATCCTCTCGCACAGCATCAGGACATTCGAAGAGCATGTGCTCTGGTGATTCTTCCACATTCCCACACTCCGGACAGAAGGATGACGTTGTTTGTCCGAACCGATGCAGGTACTTCCTGAAGCAGACATGACCAGACAGGAACTACATCAAGTGGTAGTTGACTTCTCCATGCTTCCTGTTCACCCAGGTCGAAAGAATCGGTATTAGCCTGTGTGTGCATCTACCGTTCTCTGCTGCATCCCACTCCTGCTGCCACTTAGCCATCGACACCGTTCTCACCATTTTTCGTACTCCTCTGGTTTCTCTCGTGATATAGCACTCGTAGTCCTCCGCCAAGGTGATGCCGATTAAGATCATACCGGCGATAAAGCATACTGCCTCCATCGAAATGGTTCTGTACGCACTCACGACTCGCATGGCCATGAGCCGAAACGTACTGTTCAATTTCCTTTGGTTCTGCTTCGTATTCAGCGCTTCAATCCAGGCTGGACCTCCGTACCTTAGTATCGATGAGGACACACTAGCCAGAAGACGCCTCTTGCTACTGCTTGGACCAGAATTGTTCGGCATGATTCTGGCTATTGCGTTGATGACCTTCGCTGCCTTCTCACAAGCATATTCGATGTGGCTGTTAAAGTTTAACCGGTGGTCGATCATCACTCCCAGATACTTCAGCACGCGCTTAGAAACAATGGTATGCTCTCCAACGGTGATTTCTGCCCGCTGCACTGCTTTGCAGTTACCGACCAACATCACTTCTGTTTTGTGGTGGGCTATCTGCAGCTTCGCTCCTTGCATCCAGTTACCAATCGTATCTATCGCCTCGGCCGCCAGCATTTCCACTTCTTCCAGCGTCTTACCGGTTACCGTCAAGACGACATCGTCCGCAAAGCCAACGATCTCAACTCCTTTGGGCAGCTTGAGCGTCAGCACGCCATTGTACATTCCATTGCACAGCGTGGGACCTAGAATGGAGCCTTGTGGAACTTCCACCGTGATTCTAAGCGATTTATGCCCCGTGTCTGTCACGTAGACCAGGACCCGGTTCTGGAAGTAACTACTTAGAATCCTGCAGAGTAGTCTCTTATTATATGGAGCGCCTTGGCGATGGCCTCCCAGCTGGCGCTATTGAATGCATTCTTCACATCAATCGTAATCACGGCGCAGTATCGATTTCCTCTCCGCTTCTGTTTGGAAGCTTTCTTGGCTCTGTCAATCACTGTCCGAATTACATCCACCGTCGATCTCCCTTTACGGAATCCTAACTGCCTCTCCGACAATCCGTGTTCACTCTCCATGCATTTTGTCAGCCTGTTCAGGATGATCCTTTTTTTTAACTAGTTCGTTTATTTACTAGGCTCAGTCGTGTGTGACACTTTGCGGAGCCAAAATCAGTAATGTTTGATTTACATTTTAAATAGCAGTATTTCTAGGTTAGTATTGGGTACCAATTACTCGTGGCGGGCTCGAGGTTAATAGGTAACAATTTCAATTGGAAGGATCTAGGTAGGAAACTGGTTTCTGAAGCCTCCTTCAGATACTACTGTCGGACGGTTGACCAAATCCTGGCTGGGCAGGGGCAAGTAGCACAGGAACAGGAGGATAATAAGACTGGGACACAATGGCGGGAAATTGTTTGGAAAGGAGGGGATAGTCACATCAAACTCTAACATCAGACAAACAAAGGAATTCGTAGATCGCTTGCATGTAGGGAAGATCACGTGTTCCCAATACATCTCTTACTTCACGGAAGGGTTGTCTATCTCGGGCCACTAGGGTATCCGATAGTCGTGCTCTGGAGGCGTCATTACCCGGGCAATACCAAACTGCGTGATCGATGTCATCATAACCGGTTCTGCACGTACATATATTGCTGTCAACGAGGTTTATTCTATAGAGATGTGCGTCTAGCGAGTAGTGGTTGGACATAAGTCTTGACATCACTCGAATGAATCCCCGACTTACATCCAGACCTTTGAACCACGCTCTCGAAGAAACATTTGGAATAATGGAATGTAACCACCGCCCAAGAGAATTATTTGTCCAATCGTTTTGCCAACTTAAAAGAGAACTCTGACGTACTAGTGGGAAAAATTCATCATGTGAAATTCTTCTATCATAAATCTCGCCTTGTTGTGCGCCCACCTTTGCGAGAGAGTCTGCCTTCTCATTGCCTGGGATTGAGCAATGTGAGGGGACCCATACAAAGGTAATCATATATGATCTTTCGACCAGCAAACTCATCTGCTCCCTTACCTTTGAAAGGAAATAAGATGAGTGCCTACCTTGTTTCATCGACCGAATAGCCTCAATCGAACTGAGACTATCCGAGAAGATGAAGTAATGGTCTATGGACATATCGGAAATCATCCCCAATGCGAAGTTGATTGCTGCTAGCTCAGCAACATAAACGGAACAAGGTTCCTGAAGTTTCCGAAAGGCGGTTGAGTATTCATTGAAGACGCCGAAGCCAGTGGATCCATCAATGCGTGATCCATCAGTGAAAAATCTTCTATTGCAATTGACTTGTTGGAACTTTTCAGCAAAAATGCGGGGAATTGAGATAGGTCGAAGTTGATCTGGAACTCCTTGAATAGCCTGTTTCATGGAGAGATCATAGTCAATGGGGGAACTGTAGTTAGTAAAGCATACACGAGAGGGGTTATAGCAAGGAAGGCTAATATCCGATGACATATAATTAAGATAGATTCGCACGAATCTAGACTGGATGCTCAATTCGAGCATTTCTTCGAAGTTTTCAATCACAAGGTTGTTACTGACACTACATTTAATCAATATTCTTAATGAGAGCTCCCAGAAACGGTTCTGCAGGGGTTTTACGCCCGCTAGGACCTCTAGGCTCATATTGTGTGTTGAATGCATACAGCCAAGGGCAATACGTAAACAACGATATTGAATACGTTCCAATTTGATTAGGTGGCTTTTTCTTGCCGAGTGGAAGCAAAAAGAGCCATACTCAAGAACTGAAAGAATAGTCGTTTTATATAGTTTAATGAGGTCTTCCGGGTGAGCACCCCACCATGTCCCGGAAATTGATCGTAGAAAGTTGATCCTTTGTTGACACTTTTGTTTCAAATACGTAATATGGGTACCCCAAGTGCATTTTGAATCAAACCAGACTCCAAGGTATTTGAAGGTTAAAGATTGGGTAATGTCTCTGCCCAAAAGATTTAGACGCAGATGGGCTGGAAACCGCTTCCTTGTAAACACTACCAATTCAGTTTTTTGCGGTGAAAACTCGATCCCTAAATTTCTTGCCCAGAAAGACAGATTATTTAGGGAATTTTGCAATGGTCTTTGCAAGATTAGGATGATCCTCTCCAAGAGCTTTCCGACAGTATCCAACAAGCATATTGGCCTATACGATGCAGGATCCCCCGGTGGTTTTCCGGGCTTCGGCAACAGCATAAGCTTTTGTACCTTTCACCTATCAGGGAACTGACCCTCGTCCAGAAATGTCTGCAGCACCATCCTGAACATGTCCGGAAACGTCTGGATCGCCGCCTTCAACGCCACGTTGGGAATTCCATCCGGGCCGGGAGCTTTATTCGCCTTCAACCCTTTCGCTGCTGCTATGAGTTCCTCGTTGGAGACTTGTTCAACGTTGTCTTCATCTTCCTCGCCATATGGTGTAGGTGGCCAGTTCGTTGGGTCATGCTGAAGCTGGAAGTCCCTCCACGATGACTTTCAGCTTGTTGGGACACATTTCAACCGGCATCGTTGGACCTCTGATCTTCGCCATCGCGACTCGGTATGCGTTGCCCCAGGGGTTGGCATCGGCCTCGCGGCACAGCTTCTTGAAACTATTTGACTTGCTCAGCTTTATCTTTCGCTGCTTCCGTTCTTGCTCTCTGAACGCGCCTTCTGGATGGAAGGCAAGTAGCACGGAGGGTGCTAATTTCCTCGTTCCACCAGTAAACTGGATGCCGCCTGTTCGTTGGCTCCAGTTTTCTCGGCATAGTTATGTCACATGCCCTTGCTAATGATTCGGTCGACTCGTTTGCGGTTAGGCCCGGGACGCTGCTGTCTACCCTTAGAGATGAAGAGATCCTTATTGAATGCCTTCGTCTTCCACTTTCGCTCGCTTACTTTCGTCCTCCGCATTTCCACCGGTGTCCGGGTGGGTAGAATGGGATTGGATTCCCGTAAACGACCTGCTCTATCCTAATATCGATTTGCACTCCTTCAGTGCTTTCTCCACGTGTTTCACTATGTTCTGTAAGGGGTCTACTCGAAGCTGTCTATACGGTCCGTTGTTAATCTTCGTTGTCATCTGATTGTCGTAATCGTCCTTGTCCACCATAACGACCGCGTTACCCTTGTCTGCTTTCACGTAGTATACTGCTATACTTTTCAGCTCCTTTACAATCCGAATTTCCTTTTCGTTTGCGTGACTTTGTTCCTGTCCGTCTTTGATTATGTTCGATGTGATATTCCTGACCGTATTCTGTGATGATGTTGGAAGTGTCTGTCTCTACAAAAATGAAGATCTGCTTCACGAATGGCTTGATTGTAACCGCGTATCCTAGCCCCTTGTTGAGGTGTGTCAATTGTTCTTCCGTGAATGCGGACGTCGATCGGTTGACAACCAACCCATCAATTGAGTGAACCCTCGGCGCCGTGGTGATGTGTGTCGTCCGTCTCCGTTGAGAATCCTGTCGTAGTCTGTTTAGCTTCCTATCCTGCAGCTTCCACTTCCTATCCGATTCGCACTCCTCTGCTACCTTGGCCTTAGACAGAAACTCCTGGAATTTAATTGGATACTCCTTGGCCAATTTGAGATGTAGAGAATAACATTCCAAAATCTTCAGGTCCAGTTTGCTATATAGTCGTCTGATGCTATCCTTGATGAACTCACTTAACATTCCATCCTCTTTACTACGCTGGGTGGGGTGGGTGTCCGTACCTTAATCCTATGGTTTATAGGTATAACCTTATATTTTTGGCATTTATTCAGAAATGCTACGTCCTTACGAAGCGATGGGATGGTTTTCTTCAATCCTATGAATTTATTTGGCTCCGACGGTTTGGTTGCCATGATGAATCCTGATGAATGTGGGCGTCTTAATAAAATACCAGTAAAGCCCGATTCAAAGTAAATTTGGACGCATTCAAGAGATCATAACTCAAGAATTAAACAACATACGCGGCAAACACAAGGGTATTTATTCAGCTTTCAAACGATACATATCAAGTTATGATATTTTACCGTTTCGAACGAACTGTCGCACTTTACTTATGATCGATGCCATCATGATCTGCACAGTCGCTGGTGACACTGTACCGGCGAGCTTATTCCACTTTAAACGCATTTGTTGTGCATTTGTCACTTTTTTACCGCATCCTCGAAGTTTTCGCTTGACAATTGCCCAATACTTTTCGATCGGTCTGAACTCATGGCAATTCGGAGGATTAATCTCTTTGGCGACGAAATTAACATTCTTTGCAGCATACCATTCTAGTACCTCCTTAGAGTAGTGGCAGCTGGCTAGATCCGGCCAAAACATAACGTTGGTCTTGTGTTGCCGAATGAAGGGTAAAATCCGCTTTTTCAGACACTCTTTAATGTAAATCTTCGACGTCATTGTGTGAGATGTGATGAAAACCTTGGTTTTAAGGCCACAGCTCCTTGCCAAATCATTAGTTTTTGAACAAACTTATCAGCAAAAACAAATTTATACGACCAGTTGCCAGGTAAAATTTTCGTCCGGGGATTTGTTTATAATCCATTTTGACATATGTTTCGTCATCCATTAAAATACAGCCATCAAATTTCATCAAAACTCGTTCGTATAGTAATCGTGCTCGCTTTTTGGCCACTAAATTTTGTTTCAGGGAGCGATTCGGATGTTTACTGGCACAAAAAGACTTATATCCTTCTCTTGAAAGGATGTTACGCAGGGTGGAAAAGTTGGAATCGTATTTCTTTGCCAAATTATGTATGGAGACACCTGGGTTGCTTTTCACGTACCTCAACACCTTTCTCCTCAGCTCTTTGTCCCTAGTGCCAATTTTATGATTGATGCGCTGTGCTCTATCCACACTCAGAGTATCCTTGTAACGTTTGATTACAAGACTCACCGTTGACTTGGGGAATTTTAACACTTTTGCTATTTTTGAGGCAGACCACGAAGATGTTTATGCACAATTAATTTTCTTTTCTCAAGTTCCATGATCCGTAATTTCGGGATGCGTCGATCAATCGAGAAAAACTTTTCACCAATTTCTTTGTCAATGAAACATCAACAAATCCCTGTCAAACGTTTTTTGTTTTAACCACCAGGGGCGCGGTGGTGTATTAAACCGTGCGTCCAGATTTACTTTGAATCGAGCTTTATAATGAGAGAGAGAAGGATTAGTAATTTCCATTTAATTCCACTACCTTATTTGCTTATCCTTGACGCGTATTTCGTCTACAATGTGCAGACTTCTTCAGTGTCTTGTACAAATACTCGACTGAAGATAAGCAAGGGATTTTTTGTTTGTTTGAGATCATTGCAGTTTAGAAACGTCAAAAATGCGTCCTTTAATGTTGGATTGTTGAATTGAAAACTTTGGGAGCTTTCACTAAAATAAGTTCAAATGAACATAGCCGTACATTTCAATTTGCTACATTCTTAAGAGGAGATGAACTCGATCGGGTTTTATTTTATCTTCACCATCAACGAAAGAAGTAATCAAGTGCCACGTTTTAATGCCCACCTGTCGCCTTCGTCAGACTACTTTGTTTTATGGCCTCCAAGCGGGATGCACTTTTCGAAGAAACATTTTTCTTCGAATCAAGAACGGGCCCACTTGGATGGGCAATTAAAACAGAAGACACACGCAACCTTTGTTCGATAGCCACTAGGAAGCTTTCAACGTCTGTTCCGATGATTGTTATTCATCTGATGCATTTCCCACTGGTCAGGATTGACTTTATGGCCAATTTTGACGCTTTTATGATGCATTTTGTCTTGTTGGGAGTAATCAAGCTTTTACTGTTCTGTTAATGGACGGTTTCAGATCCGAGACACAGAAATGGCCCTTATAGCATTTGATGGGGTCAATGGTACTCCCGAACAACGATGATTTTTTTTCTAAATGTAGACTATTTGGACGGTCCTAGCTTGCTTTCAGTTGCCCAAATTGTACAAATTTCACGCTGCGGTGCATGTATGTGTACACTGTACATACATAGCTGTCGGCTGTTGACATAATGTTGCATATCGAAATAAACTGAGCACTGATGGAACACCGGGTTGTTTCAGCCAAGTAGGGTAATGGATGTATTTTGGCCCACCTGACTGTATCGCATCAAATTAATAAAAAAAACTAACCGTCTTTCATTTTTGTTTCTAGTAAAATGTTTCATTTAGTGGTAATAAATTGAAAATATACTCACGTATTTTCACACTCGTGCCGAATCGGTCCAAAATCATGGTGGGATAGTTGAACCCCATTTTCAAGAGTGATTGTTTTTAAAATGTATACAATTTGAACATGCGAATGTGCGTTCATTAATTACGATTGAAATCGTTGCATAGCTTGAATAAGTGATACAATGTGTTAAAATAGTTATCTCAGGCATGGTGAAAATATGTTCGTCATTATCTAGAGAAAACATATTTTCACCGTGTCCGCTAACCAGCACTTTCAGGTTGTGCAATTTCTCCAACACATGTTCCAAACTTGGTTCCAGGTTGGAAAATTTCTCAACTCCCCTCCCTGGGCATAAAGCGTATCATTGTACTTGCCACACAATTATACCAACGCAAAAAATGGTACAGCCATCGTAAGCTCTCAATAATTGTGGAATTGCATCTAGAACACTAAGTTGGGAGCACGCAATAAGCTAAATACGTTTCCCCAAGCGCCTTGAACTAGAAAAGGTGGGCCAAAATATGTTTTGTTCGTAGCCCTAAACAAAATTCAGTGGTCCACCCTAACATAAAAAGCGTCTTCAGTATACGTGATATTTTTTGCTTATTTGTTTGTCAAATTGTGTTGTACAACGATGTGTTTTGACAAATACATTCAGCTCTTTGTAATGGACCTGATGAATTACTTTTTTTTCTCTAGAAATGGTATAATGCCTTACAAAAGCGGTCCAAAATAGCCCCGTCACCCTACATGCGCGTTCCCGGCAAGTCAGACGGCAAATCGCAACGACATGACTGGTTACAGCCGCGGGGAAGTTCGACCTTTTCCGATTTTAAAGCCCCATCAACAGCATAACCTCACACCCCGGTCTTCTGAAGTGCGTCGAAGCCCGAATAGAAATGTTTCAAACAACGCTTACGAAAACAATGCAACATTGGCTTTCGATCAAAACTATCACTCGGGTACTCGACTCGTGAATGAAAATCGATTCCCATGAATGTCCGTCAGACGAGTGGCGCGTTATGCTTTTTTTTTTTATACCGCCCCATGTCGTTCGTCTGCTTCGACGATGAAAGAGGCATTTTGCAGTCCTAGCAGCAGGTCGTTAGTCAGTGACTGAGTGGTTCTCTCATGGGAACCATTTTTCACGCTGCTGAATGGTTATTTTGTTCTATTCGTTGGTTGTTGCAATTGCCCACCATTCACTACTATTTTGCAATGCAGTTTTCACGCCATAAACACACAACAAACTGAAATCAGATTCAGACAAAGAAACTTGCAGCTATTGATCGACACAGGCTGGTGGTTTCGATTAAAGCTTAAAGTGGAAGAGTTGATACTTCATCCTTTAACTTGATTAATAATGTCGAAAATGAGATTGCGATGAACATGAGCATGATTGACCGCCCGCCGATGCCACTCCGTTATTGCCAGCTCAGATGTAATTACTCAGAAAATCAACAAATGATGCTTGAGACTAGCAATCATCCTCAATGTGAAAAAATGGGGATCTAAAATTAGGCAATACCAGCGCCGGCCACGTCCGAATGCAGATCCAGAAAGGATTGTGAAGGAATGTGTTGACGCGACCGCGACACTTGCTTTGTTGGAAGCCAAGCAGTCCTCTGCACTTCCACGAGAAATCACTGGGATGTTGGATAAAAAGGATTGGGTATGCATCTAAGTTTTTTTTTTAAGCTTTATTAAAGAGATTTTTAGCCTTAGGCTAGTTCATCTCTAAGCATCTAAGTTAATTTTGGCAAACTGTACGCTGAATTACAATGATGGGTTCGAGTTGAAAAAGGCGACTAATTTATTTATTTATTTATTTAATATTTCTCATCTGACTTTGTGTTGTCTTAATGAAATTTGATAATTTGATCGGGAAAAGCCGAAATGGCGGAAAAAACCCACATCTTTTCACAATACACAATACAAAATACAAAATTAGGAACATAACATTTAACAAACATGATGTCAGCAGCAGTCAGAAGCATAAAATGTGTAATTGGCATGGTGCATCGTTGGAAGCAAACCTCGTCGTCAAGTAAAATACAGAGAACATGAAACAAAAAAGATTCAGGTAGCACATTTCTTAAGCTGTGAGAGCATTGGAATGTTACTCACCTGTTGCAAAATGTAATTTTGCCCATCATTGCACTTGGAGTTATTACAATTTTCAGTAGATTTCATCCCTCGTGCAGACTTCGTTGAATTCGGTTACGAAACGCAGCCGCAGAAATGTTGAAATCGAAGTATTCGTAGAAGCTGTTAAAACTAGCAGACATGAATCTTATTGGATCATGCAGGCCATAATTTGTTGCGCTCGCTGTAAGATGTAAGAAATTCCTTGTCCGCAATGGTCGTGCAGGAGCATAAATTTCTAATTCTCCTAGCATACTTGGAGAGTCGATACCGCCCAAAAATACCTTAGCAACGAACACTGCCTGAGCGATAGTGCGTCTACGTTCTAATGTATCAAGGCCCAAAAGTTGGCAGCGATGTTCGTATGGTGGGAGATTGACAGGATCGTTCCATGGGAGGTGGCGTAATGCATAACGTACGAATTTTTTCTGAACGGATTCGATTCTCGCTATCCAAATCGCTTGGTATGGGCACCAGATGACATCTCCAAATTCCAATATTGAAAGCACGAGAGAACAGTACAGTGCTTTCAGGCATGTTGGATCACGGAATTCATCAGCAATCTTGAAGATAAACCCGAGTTGTCTATTAGCTTTAGCGATGATCTCAGAATAATGCGGCTTGAATGTAATTCCAGGATCAAGCGTAATTCCTAGATCGCGGATACTGCTCACACGTTGCAAAGGTTCATTGTTGATTGTATAGTTGAACTTGATTGGCTTCTGCTTGCGATGAAAAGAGATGATGCTGCATTTTTGAATACTAAGCGTGACGAAGTTCCTGGAACACCAAACCTCAAAGTCTTCGATCATATGCTGTAACTGTAAACAGTCAGTAAGGCTTCGAACTACAACATAAATCTTAACATCATCTGCATAGAAAGAGAGACAGCCAGCCGGAATAATCAATCCAACCTCGTTAATGAAGATTGAAAATAGCAACGGTCCTAAGTTGCTGCCTTGAGGCCACCGGATGTATTGGTGAAAGAGCTTGATTGTGCTGCTCCGATTTTCACGCAGAGCTCTCGATTTGTCAAGCAAGACTTGAACCAACGAATGAAGCCCTGTGACACACCAAGCTTATCCAGTTTAGCTAGCAGGATAGCATGACCAACTCGATCAAAAGCAGCCTTCAAATCCGTATAGACGACATCTGTTTGTGCTCCTGCTTCCATATTCCGAAGGCAGGAGGATACGAATGGTGCTAGATTTCTAGACACTGATCTCTTAGAGTAGAACCCATGCTGGTCCGGAGAAATATAGCTACAGCAGCTTGCAAATAGGGCGTCATTAATGATTATTTCAAATACTTTAGAACAGGCACAGAGTGAAGTAATTCCGCGATAGTTTTCAATTTTGCGCTTTTCTCCTTTCTTGAATACTGGGAACATAAAGGAGGATTTCCAACTCCTAGGGAATTCACCTTGCTGCAGTGAAATGTTGAGCAACTTCGCTAATGGCTTAGTAAGTGCGGAGGAACATTTCTTCAGGATACATGCGGGGATCCCATCAGGGCCAGCAGCAATCGAATGTTTCATCTTGTTAATGGCAGACTCCACTAGCTCCTCGGATATCTCAAAGATGTCGAAACGAAACACATCATTTGGCGTGTCTCTGGTTGCCTCGTTCACTTGATCCGATGAGGCAGTTGTGTCGTTGAAGGCGTGTCTGAAGTGTTCTGCCAGAAGGTTACATTTCTCGAATGGAGTGCGCGCATGTCTATCTCCAAGAGAGATTTCCGTAGGAAGGCCAACTTCGTTTCTCTTAGTGTTGACAAACGACCAAAACAATTTAGGGTTGGTGCGAAGGTTGTGCTGCATTCACCTAGTATACCGTTTGTAGAGAAACCGATTATACTTCCGATAGTTGTTGCTAGCTCGAGAGAACCATCGTTTTGTGAGAGCGGTGCGTGTTTGACAGTATTTTCGAAAGGCTGCTGATCGCAGTCGCTTGAGGTGACGGAGTTGAGCGTTTGACCAAGCGGGTTGTAAAGGAGGTCTTCGTAATGGTACACAAGTAGTGATTAAGCGGTTGACAATCCCAATGAAATTTTCGACAGCCTCGTCGACGCTGGGTGATTGCTCAAGCATTTGCCAATCGACTTGTTCAAGCGCATGAGTCAGTGCAAGAAAGTCTGCTTTGCGGAAATCAGGGCCTAGCACATCTTCGGTGGGTTCAAAGCTGATGGGAGCATGAAGGCTGATGGATGTTTCCAATGAATCTCGAATGTGGAAGAGCGTGGATGAGATTAAACTCATGATGTTATGCTCAGAAAGCAAAATTGGTCGCTCTAAGGCCTTCGAGCGCCTCACACAACACCACTTATGTTGATCGAGTTGTTGTAGACATTCAATCCCGGCACCGACGAGAACGACGATAATTTTCACAAAACACGACGAGTAAGCACTGAAGTAACCAACAAGCCCGCTAATTCACCTTTTTGCAATATAAGGCTGATATGCGGGTAATTTAAAGCTTAGCATGCCTTATATTAGCCGTGTATCAGCCATATATTACAAAAAGGCGAATTAGCGGACTTGTTCGTTGCTTGGGCAATGTGACTATGAAACTCTTTAATATGATGGGGCATGGGTTTGATCCCACGATTCTCTGCTCAGTATGCACAAACGGCTGTCTGAGGCAGCCGAGCCGTTCATAACAGAACACACCATTTATAATACATGATGATGAATGATGATGATTATGGTCATACATTTTGTTTTCCTTCCGAAGGAAAGTGTGATCAGAGATTTTATGCCTCGGTAAATCCCGTCGATGCCGATTGGGATTGAACCTAGGCCCTGTGGAGTGAGAGGTCTCACCTCTCACCCCTACAAAGGTTTGACCTATTTGACATTTATCTGTTAGGTAATAAAGTATGACATATTAACCAGATTAGCAGCTATTATTAGGTTCGTGTCTACAAACCATGAAAACCATAAAAACAAATACAATCAATGTTTTCCAAAAAAAAACCCAAATTTCCTTATTTTTCCTGAAAAAATATTTTTAACTTTCTTTCATTTGATATTCGGATCTTTGAAATCAAAAGTTTAATTTTTTTGAATAAAGTCATTTTTGAAAAAAAAAATATTTTATAGAAATGGTCACCCTAATGAAAAAAATAAACAAAATACGTGTCTAATATTTTGCAATAAGGAACAAAACTACAATTTTAACGAAATTTTGAGAACCACTATATAGTTTAGCTATGGAATGGCTGTATATAGCATAACAATTTCCATTATCTCCTTTTGTTACGCCAGTTGGTCAAATTGGCTTCCAGCAGCCGTTGAGATTGTTTTTCTTCAGTGCAGAACACGCGATCCAAACAAACTGAACACAACGTCGGATTGTAAAAATCTTCCACGCTGTCTTTACTGATAGTGTGGCGTCGGAGTCTAGTTCTCGAAAAGATAAATCTGAAGGTCTGTTTGACAAAGTAGTTTTTAAAGACGGTGTAACAGGTACAGGTACGCCAGGTGTACGTTAATTTTGTTAATAATTTAATGGAATTAAAATCATAAAATATCAAGTAAATTATAGTATTTTGTAAGTATATTTAAATTGAATTGAAACTGTAACACTTGAATGAATGAAATTGCTGTCAGTTTTCCATAGTCTAATCCAACCGTGTAAAAATTGCCAATCGATATACTTCTAAATAGTAATGTCTCAATCGAAATGGAATTGCGTATGCAAATTAGGTGTAGTAAATTTAAAAAAAAACCGCGAGGATGATTTTCTCGAATTGGGATTGATGGGCTAGAACAATCAACTAGCTATAATTGCTACATTCCGAATTTAGCCGAGGGTGACGCGGGAAAATCGAATTCCTGGAATTCGACCGGGTTAACTTTCCTTAGTCTGAGGATTCCAATGCTCACGCATTTCGTCCCAAACCAGACTAACCAGTGGAAGTGCGCGAATTCAAGCGAGGTCGTGAAGTAGTTTTAAAAGTAAGCTAGAAAAAGCAACGTGATTTCATTTCTTTTCATTAGTTCTTTTTATGGACGTTCAATAGGGATGCATAATGTGCGTAGGATTTTGTGCAATATCATAAATCAGATAGAAGGTAATTGTGCTCAATCTTGTGCAATCCGTGCATGTGCTAATGACCGCCGAAATAGCCGTTGGCGACAATATCACCCTCCAGAAACCTTACGCGCTCGATCGATAGATCGACTTCCTCTACCCGCCTTTGTTACCGTTTGTTACATTTGTCTTTTTTGTACTATTGTTAGCTGTATGTTTTCTGCATGTCGTTGTTCAAATTTAAATAACTAGAATTACCAATAAATATACCCCTATAGGTTTAGTACACAATACACTGCCACAGTACACTACCAACTGCTGGAATCTGAGTCGAAGTAATAGTTCAGTGGATAAAATTAGAAGAAAAGGGCATGAGAAGACCAACAGGAAAGGGACAAGTAATTAGCAAAGTGATGTACTCTTTCACTTGCCAAGTAACCAGAGAAGAGAGTAGAAGCGGATTAAATGTTAATAGTTGGTGAAAATTAAAGAAAAACCAGATAACGTTGGAAGTTTTGAAAATAGAAGTGAGGAATCGGGTTACCGGGGCTATAGTAGTGAGTAACTGGAACCTACTCTCGCCACGGATCATCACCGGCAATTGTCGGCGCTTGATAGCATCATCGCCACCCTGGTACAAGTGCCGATGGCGTGTTTGGTGGGCGGAACAAAATCATTCGGGTGTTCATTTCTGAAGTGACTGGAGGCGTTATCCAAAACGAAAAGAACTTTAAATCACAACCCTTTTGCGATAAATACTCTTTGGCATCAGGAATGAAACATTTTTCAAACCAGTCACCAGTAACCGGAAGCCACCATCTTGGATCAAAATGGCTTCAGGCATGGATTTTCGGTCCCTACACGCCGCCCCGATTTTAAAAAATACCCATATTGTGAGGTATTTGACTGAATTGACCTGTTTTTCTGTAGCTGGAAGCCACCAGCTTGGATTTAAAAATGGGCCACCCTTAGCTTAGTCGCTGTCATGCTGACAGGCATGACAGGCATCGAAAGCTCTCAATTAATAACTGTGGAAGAGTGCATCTAGAACACTAAGTTGAGAGCATGCAATAAGTTAATATGCGATAAGCAAAAAGCTTATAAAATGCGCAGAAGAAGATGAAGAGAGTTGACTGTATTTGGTGCTTCATAGTTCGTGTTTATCGAACAAGTTAATCACATGAGTTGTAGGATACAACCATGTCCCCTCTCTCTTATTTTTTGCATTCTTTGATTATTTTACCCCATATGAAACTTTGCATCTTTTTGGGAAATCCCTGCATGATTCCTGGATGACAGTTATTTGTATTGCATTTTTAACAGAAGCATCGACCGGCAAACGAAAAACACTCAATTAAATTATGCGACTTGAAATGCTTCCCATTGACAATCATCAAAGACCCGACAAAGAGCGCTACACTGTTAAATTTGAATGATGGATTCGGATTATTAGCCTCTCTCCATCTCCCTCCGTTCTTCATCACAAGGCACAATCAATCGCGTTTCGATGGTTCATTCATAGAGTCGTTGTGTTGTTGTTATTTATTATTAAATTAGGAACGCGTGCAGCAAACACCGCATTTAAAATCCACTCTTCAATATATTTTTTTTTTGCTTCATTCAACCATAAGCTTCAAACGGCACAGAAAGCATCATCCTTCCTCCACGGGTGAAATACAGCTAAAATATCGCTATAAACATAGGGGGTGGAGTGGTGGTGGTAGTGTGGAAATTGAGTTTTTCCAGTCAACCCCCTCACGCAAACACTGGCACACAAATACAAGCCGGATGCGGATAAGGCTGCACTCGGGAGGAATCGACGATTTTTGCTTTGATGGGAAAACTGACTTCCCCCTTCGCCTTCGGTTTGGCTCTTCCGTACGCATCCAGAATAAATAGAGGGGATGATTGCAAGTTTTCCCCCTGGTATCGACGATAGACTTCCTTCGCACTCTCTTCATTCGTTATCTTGTAAGTCGTTTTGTACAAGGCAGTTTAAAACTCATAAAATTTCTACTTCAATCGATTGTTTGTGCACGCTTTAAACGGAATGGTACACATTCGGCTGTTGGGAAGAAAATATTATCTCTTTTTTTATAGGTAAAATTTTGTAACGGGTCGATTCCCTATCTGTATTCTAATAGAAATATTCGAAATTGTTAGGCTACAGGATGTTGGTTGTACTCAGTTAATTAATAATTTACTAGCTAACTCTTTAAATGGATGACCAAAAGCCAGTTAAAACCCCTCAATAAAATAAATATAGAAAGGAACAAAGTATATAACAGCGATGTAAATTCAAAACCAAACAACAAATTTATTTTTATTTAAAGATATGGAAGCTCCTTTTTTTTTGGTTTGTTTTTTCCGTCGATCTTGTTTTCCGTGCTGAGCACCAATGCTACCGACGTGCCAGGAAGGCAGCTCCCACACCTGGACCCTACCTATCGACCCGTCAATTCATGAACCGGGGGACCAACGGCTTTACTTCCCATCCGAAGGAAGGCGTGATCAGAGATGTTATGATGAACATCCCGGCGTTTCCGACTGGGATTGAACCCAGGCCTGCTGGGGTGAGAGGTAATCACGCTTACCACTACACCACCGGCGCCGTGAGATATGGAAGCTTTCCCACAATATTTCAAAACCGCTTCTTATATATTTTACACATAGACACAGAGCTTCCTTTTGAAACTTAGTAGTACTCATTTAGACATTATGCACGAAGTTCTAATTAGCTGACCAAGTCAAGTTAAATAATTTAATAAAAATTAACTTTTGCTGATTTTATTGAGGGTATCGAGCCGAATGCTACAAACATAATGGCTGAAACTTGTTTCATCGGAAAAACGTCAAATATCACTGTTTTAATTATGCAACTCTTATTGGTATTTTATTTCATGACAATCGAAACATTCAGTGGTTTTCTAAAACTATAACAACAAAAAATTAAAGGGTTGTGTCCTAGACACGACCGCAGTATGACGTAGAACTACGCCAAATTTATGTACATTCACCTTTAACCGCTGAATTGCTCCTGCTTATTGCAGGACCCAGTGCCACGTCGTCGGAAGCGGTAATGAGCAGAGGCAGTAGTAGTAAATTTACGTTTATTTGCTGGTTTTTTATGTTTCAACATTTGGTTTAACATTTCAATTGGTTAGCCTTTGGCTCTTCATCTTTGTTCTAGTTAATTGGTTATTCTATTGCGATGATTGCGCTTAGCGCTAATGTACAGGATACCCTTTATGACTGTAAAACACTGGTTCATGAGTTGATGGGTCAATAAGTAGGGTCCAGGTGAGGGAGCTGCCTACTTGGCGTGCTCAGCACGGAAAACAAATCAAGGAAAAAAAGCGAACCATAACCGAAACATTGAAATACTTGAAAATTTAAGATAAAGTATAATATAGTCAACAATGCATGATATATTTACATCAATTTTGCGTGGTTCTACGTCATACTGCGGTTGTGTATAGGACACAACTCTTTAATTTTTTTTGGTTTTACATTTCAATTGTTTAGCCTTTGGCTCTTCATCTTTGTTCTAGCTAATTAGTTATTCTAATGTGATGATTGCGTTTAGCGCTAATTTACATGATACCCTTTTAAGGGCTTGTTTTCGTTTGAATTTAAAAAATGTATAACCTACCTACTTGAACACAGGAACCTACCTAACTACTTGAACTAGGTTGCCAAATCACGAATGGTGGTTTGATCGCAGACAGGTAGCTCTGAACCTTTCCAGCGTGGAAGTCTTTCGCTCTTCGAGTGTTTGAAGACCGGCCAGGTGGTGAATCTCAGAATTACGAGTTCTCGGTGGACTGTTAAGGATCATGCTGAGGATCTTGTTTTGGATCCTTTGAAGCTTTAGGTGGTGGTACTTTGCAAAAATCTCCCAGATTGGCATACCATACTCAATAGCCGGCAGAATGTTCTGCGTGTGGACAGCAAGCTTGTTTTTGAGGGACAGGGTGGACTTCTTGTTCACATGGGATCGGAATAGCAATTTACTATCGAGGGTGAGACCAAGGTAGACTACTTCACTCGACCATTCAATGGGAGTGCTATCAAGATGGACCTTGAAGTTAGCAGGCGGAACAAGCCGAGGTAAATTCAAGTATGGAAACAGAATGGTTTGTGTTTTAGCTGCATTGATACAAATCTTCCAGCTTTTGAAATAGTCGGACAGAACATCCAGGCCTGATTGTAGTTTACTCGCAAGACCACGGATCACTCGACCCTTATAGATAATGGAGGTGTCATCTGCGAACATTGACCAAGGGCCATTGATAGGGCCAAGCAGGCTACCCTGAGGGACCCCTGCATCTATGTTGAACGTATCAGAGTGGACATTGTTCAAGTAGACTTGGAATGATCTGCCCGACAAGTAGTTTTTGATGATCGCCACGAGGTAGATCGGAAAAAAAACTAATCCTGGTTGTATCTCTTTTTCAATTGCATGCATTCCGGATGACGAGCGAACATGATGAAGAAGATGGCTTTATCACAGAGCCTCGTCTCGGAACGAGTGGATTGTTGAACGACATTGTCTACGATTCAAAATTGGTTTCTGTAATGATAAGTATCACGATTTTCATCGAAATGTAAGTATTATTGACAATAATCATTACCATCAACTCGTATATACATTGAAATACATAAATAAAAGGGAAGGGACGGTCCAACAGGGCACCATTGAAGCGACTCTAGACATTGCCTCCACTACGGCAGGCTCATGGGGGCTCACCATGGTTTAGAAAAGATTATGTGAAATCACAAAATGTTGGCCAAGATCATTGGCCTTTTCAACTGAGGTTATGAGTAGGGATGGGTCCAAGTTCTGGTCAACAGAGGAAAGTGGAGGGATCGGTCTCGACTTATTTTTCAATATTTTGGTCATCATCCAAAATGGTTTTGCACAATCTGGGAGAGAGCTAATCTTGTTGGAAAAATCGTTATTTCTGAGTTCCACCATCCTGGCCTGAATAATTTTGGTTAGCCTATTGACATTGGTCTTCAAATGGGGCAGCCCAGATCGTAGAAACTGCCTACGAATGGTGTTACGGAGCCTGATAAGATCAGAGGTTCAGAGTATGACTCACCTGTCTGGATGCTGGTACGTGTTGCTCCCTGGCACGGGATATCGCCTCTTCGATGGTTTGCAGACACCGATCGACTTCTCGGAACGACTCCGGTAGGACGTTGTAGTCGATTGCTGTGTCCACGTAGCGCTGGTACTGCTGCAAGTTGACATGATGGTAATTTCACCGGGAAACTTGAAACCTATTGGCCGAGTTGCTGATGACGATGTCGATGGTGGCATGAGCTCCGGATCGACTCAACCGGGTGGGAGTTGTAGTGGGCTTCCTGCAGATCGTTTTACAAGATTGTGCCGTTCTGGTTTAGCCGACAATTGCCCCAGGCTTGATGCTTGGCGTTCAGGTCGCCAGCGATGATGAAATTTTGTCGCCGTCGTGTTAGCTTGATGATGTCTCTTCGGAGGTCTGCGGCCGAGCCATCCCTAATGTTGGTTTGCTTGGGGCAGTAGACCGCGATGGTGGTGATTGGACCAATGGCTTCGATAGTTTTCAGCTGGAAGCTTGGTAGTAGCCGGCAGCTGATGTTCCGTCTCGCAGCGATAGCCACTCCCCCTCCCCCGGAGCTGGTGCGGTCAAGCCTTACAAGGCGATAGTTGGGAAGGAAGACGTTCAACTCGGGCTTCAAGTGAGTCTCGGTGATGACGGCAATGTCGATGTGCCGTTTGTTGAGAAAGTCAACAAACTCGATGTTTTTGCTCTTCAAGGAGCAAGCATTTCAATTTACGATATTTATAGCTTCACGATCCATACTTAGTTACAAGGGACAGGGCAGCATGTACACAGATAAATATTCTGAATTTTAATTGTGATGTAAACATTCAATCACGTAGACTTGTATTTCATTTCACGCCACCGAGCAACTTGCAAACAATGTTGTTTACAAAGATGGGCTTTTGTATACAATATTTGCTACATTGCATGAAATTTATCAAAACCTTACATGATACATAATGTAAACGTATATGATATGTGACGCTCCATTTATATGCATCATATTGAACAGAAATTTACACTACTT
Organism: Ochlerotatus camptorhynchus; assembly: GCF_037179485.1. Lineage (NCBI taxonomy): Eukaryota > Metazoa > Arthropoda > Insecta > Diptera > Culicidae > Ochlerotatus > Ochlerotatus camptorhynchus. Next base: position 5,243,999 of record NW_027040988.1, read on the forward strand.
TTTCGAACTGTGTAGCTGTTCAGATCGAGTCTTGCAGGTGCGCATGATGATGATGACCTCGGCCACGACCGTCACAAGTTCCTCCGAGGTGAACGAAGAATCGTCGACAGGCTCACCTGAGACAGCACCAGCGTATGATAAACCAGGGGCGGTGGATGAACCTGGAATTGGTTGGGCCGCAGCAGCAGCGAGACGATGCTGAACTGTCCGACCGTTGGGAACCATTTGTATATTCGCAGAATTGGCTTGTTGGTTGCTGAGCGGAAGCGGGGCTAGGTTCGGAACATGTCGCCGGAGCTGGAGAGCTGGGTACTAAACTTCCGTGAGTACGAGAGGCGAACGATGATTAGGGAGGTGACCGGGCTGATTATTGACTCGATGTCATCATCTTGCTCACAGGACGCAGTTGAGTGAGTTTCAACACGCTTGCCGCAGTTTGTCTTCATGTGGCAGTTTTTGGTGCCATAGCCATATGTGAGGCAGTCACATGTTGGGGTTTGTAGTGCTCCCAACTGATGATGACCTGAAACAGGTCCCGGATTTTGGATCTCAGAGCCGCAAGACTGGTGGATGCCTTCGTTACGTGACCAGGAACAACTGATCACGGAAGCTGGTGTTGTGGTTGGAACGCCGGTTCATCGGGTACACTGCCCAGGCTTGAGCCCAAGTCGCTCCAGCTCGGATTTCACCGCAGCCGCTTTGAACGACGGTAATCCACGCAAAACCACCTTCAGTGGCTTGCTCGATGGCAGATCTTGCGTGAAGAAATCCGCGTTGTTGTCCTTCAGGAAACATCCTATTTGTTTGTACTCCTCCAGGCTGGAGCACAAGATTTTGGTACCGATGCTGCAAAGCTTGAAGCGAGGCAGCAGCTTGTGTTTTACCAGTTCGGCACCCAGCTAGGCAACATCCTTTACCGGCGTGAAAAGCGGGGGAATCCGCAATGGGCACGGCGTCACCATCGCCATGTTCTTCCGGGAGTACCCGCTTTCCGGCGTCATCCTGAGACGCGCTGGGCTTGGCACGTTTACGCACCATTTGTTTCGTGTTTTCAAGTTCAAGTAAACTTGCCAGAAAGCGAGAAGATGGCGACACTTCCACGGCGCAACGCGACAGCTTAAAACAAAACGAAACAAAATCAAAACGAGAATACGGAAAATACGGACTGAACAGCTCAAAAGTTGAGCAAAGAAATCAGCAGAGTCACGACAGCAGCGCTGTTTTATATCTTTTCAGCTTCAAACAGAAAGATGTGAAAAAAATTATGACGATTATGACGACTGGGTTTGGGGAAAACGTTTATTTCATGAAATGAGTGATAAAATTATCATTTGTACAGTTTTCAGAAGTTGTTTTATGGTAAAATAGAAAAGCAGATTTGTAATGTAATATCCTATCGATTGGCGTATTTGGATTTAAATTTCATCTATAAATGACAAAGTTACAGGCGTTGAACCTAGCAATATTTCACCACACATATTTTTTTCATAACACCCCAGTCGACAAAGACGTAGTTCTACGCCAAAAATGTAACGGCAACTTTCTGTTATTACCGTTCAATCTTGGAGGCAGTTTCAGCGAAGACGACAACGATCATCATGCAATATGAATATTAAAAATAATAAGAAATCATTGAGACACTTATTCTCTCGTTACTATGAAGGTGCCTTGGGTTGAACTCACAAACTTATGCTCAGTAAGCAAAAACGGTCGCCACTAGGCCGCCAAGCACCTTATCTAAAAATGAACCACTGATTTTATAGTCAAAACGTAGTGCATGATGCAAGAAAAAAAAGAGGTAAAGTTTGTGCATTACACATAAAAACAATCAATTCCGCTTCCAGAGTGTAACAATTAGCGATTACCTATAACGAATAGGAATCACTCATCGCGATTGCTCATTACAGCTAAAATAACTAATTGTGACCCACTGAAAGCAAAATTTAAAGGTTTTGTGTGTCATACACAAACTTTACTTCCTCTTCTTGCATCCTGCATAAAAAAATATTATTATTATATCTCATAGTTTCATAAATTCGAAAAGTAGCCTGATAGAGACATCATTCTTCACTCACACACCTGCAAAATGAGGAGTGTTAAGGATTGAAAAAATCTGTCAAGTTTAAGTCAACCAAATTTTGATTATAACACCCTTTACAGCTAATATACTATTATTCGGATGTACAAAACTGTTAGACATTATAATGTTTTTTTTTTTAATTCGAAATATGCAGGAAGAGGAGTTAAAGTTTGTGTATGACACAAGCTTTAACTCCTCAACTAGCGATTTTATGATCGCTGATTGCTCATTCTAGCGAAAATCGCTAATTGTGACCCTCTGAATGGGTCAGCTTTTATGTATCATACACAAACTTTACATCTTCTCCTAGTATCTTTTGGAACAGTCTCATACTGAAAAACCATTTTAAGACTGGTCTTTAAAAAATATTGAGTTATTTTAAAATCGAAAGTGATCGAGTCAACCCCACTCATCTATAGCACAATTCAATTCTTACCAAGCAGTTTACTGTGATGGAAATCACTGTCGGGAATTTTACGGCTTCCAATTTAATACATCACAACTGCTTCAGCGTTACACATAGTCAAACCGAAAAAAAAACGCATTCCCAACATCAAATACCATGTTCAATCGGTACACACAACGCACATATCTAGCCCTCCGAATGAAACCTTACTAGCTTTTCATTCCTCTTTTTTTTTTGGCATTTCGTTCGTAGGTTATTGATGATTCCCTTTAATTCTTCACCCCAACCTGGAAAAGGTCCAACCGGAATGGGTATGGCCATGAAATTGGACGCCGCCAACCTCCTCTCACTGCCTGAGCCCACCTAGCTACTATAGTCCAACTTGTGATGATTCTGCATCCCTCAATAGAACAGCAGGGTGTGCAGCAGCATGAGTAGAAGGTTGGTTACGTGTATTCGGTTCGTAGATTGCAGCAGCTACATTAGATCTTTGGCATCATCAATGAGCACTGATTCACCACCGACCGACCGTCGAAAATCTGAACCGCGTAGGCTGCTGCAGCACATAAGGTTAGAAACAGGTTTTTAATCTGCCCCGGCTCGGCAAAGAATGGCACCGTACCTTACTTGTACGTAGGCTGAGAACATGCACATCTGTTCCGTGAAAATTATACTAATCTGCTTCGAAAAGGGAGAGTTCAAGTTGGTGCTACCCAATGCCAGTGCGATTCTGCTTTTTAAAAATCACTCTGCTTGTGCTGATATAATGACAGCGACAGTATACTTTCATTTATTTTAACACAGCGATAAGGCTTAACACATATTTAGTAGCTCAAGGAACGAAGCAAGTAAGAAGGGAAGGGGTTAGAACTGCATCTGCTTTAACTTGAAACAGTCGAAAGATAAGTTTTGAGGGAGGCTTAGAAGAGAAACCGTCTGGTTGTCTGGCTTCCTATAGGACGCCATTCGAAGCCAAGAGGGTGCGAGAATTGTACGGAAACCGCTACCCAGACAGATGGAATTGGCTTCGGAGATCATAAAACTATCAACACTTGGTTTCCTTCTGCCTGCTGCTTTTGCAAGTTTGCTGCTGCTGGGGATGCTGTTCAGGAAAAGCCACGCCATAAGTCGGAAAGGTTAGACTCATAAATTAGACAATTTGGAAAGGGTGGAGCATGTGGTAAAGGTTCAGTTCTGGCTAACACAATGCTTAAAGTGAGACTTACTTAAAAGAGAAAATGTTACGATAACTATGAGGTTAAATTTAAAATCGTCTGTTTATTTGTTAATCAAAATGATGGCTTATCTGGCATTTTTCTGTTCTTATGGATAGAATAAAAAGGATCAGAGCCATTACTCCGAATGCCATTATCCCGAATTTGATTACCCCGAATGACCTGTTACCCACCAAATGTATTATAACCCCAAATTTCTAAAATAACTATCATTTGTATTAAAGTATGCAGAGTATAAAATATTTAAGGCCTCTTAAATCATCGTATGATGTTTTAATTGAATTTCAATACATAATAAAGGGTGTCCAACATCAAAGTGCATCACGGAAAAACGCTGTAGAAAATGACCTAGTTGACCGATCCTTTTCAAATTTTCAGACAATAAATATAACCCATTAGTGATTTCTCGAAACTCAAGGCACGCGCACGCAATCCAACATAACCAACGGGAAAGGGAAGACTGCCAAATTTTCGCGTCCGTTTAGAAGCATGGCACACTTCGATCTCTTCGTGATGGTAAAAACCACCAACGCATTAAAATTAAAAAAAAAACTGTTCATGTATGAATAGAGGACAAACACTTAAAAGCGTTGGATTTTAATATCTATCTTCCATTTAATTCCACTTAATTAATTTTGGTATCGTATTTCGTATACGTATTTCGACTACAATGTGCAGTCTTCATCAGTGTCATTCCCACTAAAGAACTTATCAAAATCTAACCCCCTTAAGTACTCATCCCATAGGTAAAAAAGTCAAGATTACAGGATTAAAAATTAAATTACAATGTGTTGAATCGGAACCTACCTAACTAATAAAAACCAAAGATTTAAGTAAACTAAAGGAGAAAAATCTATACAACTCTTTAATTAGGAAAATCCTTATGATGGCTTGGTAGCCATCATAATGAAGTAATGAAATTGGGTTGTTAGCGGAATGCTTTAATAAAACCGAAAAAAAAGTTATCTTCCATTTAATTCCACTTAATTAATTTTGGTATCCATGACAGATACGTATTTCGACTACAATGTGCAGTCTTCATCAGTGTCATTCCCACTAAAGAACTTATCAAAATCTAACCCCCTTACCCCCTTACTTACATTACTTCATTATGATGGCTACCAAGCCTTTGGGATTTTTCTTATTAAAGAGTTGTATGGATTTTTCTACTTTAGTTTACTTAAATCTTTGGTTTTTATTAGTTAGGTAGGTTCCGATTCAACACATTGTAGTGTCATTTTTATACCTGTGATCTTGACTTTTTTACCTATGGGATGAGTACTTAAGATTATGTCTTTGTAAATGGATAATAAAAATATAGTCTGATGACTATTCCGTCTAGTGTTAGATTGTCCAAAAGAATTTTTATTTTCTGTCCAAAGACATTTTTTGTAAGTTCACCCGTTCTCAAGTTGTGAATTTTACAAGTAGGAAATTATATATTAGTTTTTATTTAAATTAAAAGGATGATCAAGACCTGATTTTGAAACAGCGAAAATTTCAAATTTTGATCACTCTATTGCCAAAACTTATCCAATCAATAAATATAGACTGTTCCAGAAAGTATAAGCACACTTTCAAAATAACAAAAAAGTCATGTTTTTTAAGTTTTAATAATTTTATTTGGCAAATCATATTTGTATTTGTATTTCAAATGATATGTTACTCTCGTTTAATCAACATATTTAATCATAGCCAAGACTCCTAACTTTTCCTCGGACATGACCCATTAGCTTCTGCACAGTGGTACTTCCCACCATTTTGACCACTTTTGGCCAATCTTTTTTGAATTTTTGGATGTCGTCCGCTGGTTTTATTAATTTTCGAAGCTTTGCTTTGGTTAAAGCCCAACAAGTCTCGATTGGCCGTGCCTCCGGGCAGTTCGGCGGATTCATGTCTTTCGGCACGAAACATACATTTTGACTTTTGTACCATTCTAAAGTGTCCTTTGCGTAATGACATGACGCCAAATCAGGCCAAAATACTACTTGACCTTCGTGCTGCCTGATCATCTGCAAAAATCGCTTCTGGAGACATTCCTTAACGTATTTCTGAGTGTTCATCGTCTCCGTTGGGATGTACGGACTAGATGTTTTACCACACTCGCATATTGCCTGCCAAACCATAACCTTCTTACCGAATTTTTCGGTAAAAATTGCCTTCTCCGTTTCGGGGATGTCCTTGCCTTCGCTTAAAGTATAGAATTGTGGTCCGGGAAGCGTTTTGTAATCTATTTTCACGTACGTTTCGTCGTCCATTATTATACACCCAGCATTTCGACACAATAACGAATCGTAGAGTTTGCGGGCCCGTGGTTTCACGGACGCGGCCTGTTTTGGGTTCCTTTTGGGTTTTTCTGCTTCCGGTATGTTTTTAGCCCAAGTCTTTCTTTGGCACGCATGACGTTACTCGACGAGGTCCCTAGTTTTTTCGCAACATCCCGAATGGAAGTCGCTGGTTTTCGTTTTGTGGGCATCCTTGATCTTTTATCGATATCCGGACTTACAGGACCGGATTTCCGGCCACTCTTCGGCGCATCTTCAAACGTACATTGTTCTTTATATTTTTTAATCGCAGTTCGTACCGCTCCGACGCTTAAACCCTCTTCCTTGGCCAATTTTCTCAAGGAGAGTCCGCTCACAGTGCACCATTTGTGCACGATACTTTTTCGTTGTTCCGGAGTAAGACCACGCATTTTGACAGGAAACACAAAACTGAGAAATTTTTTTGATGCTACACTCAAAAATATTACTAAATAACATAGATTAAAATTTAATTATTTTATGCTTTAACAATGTTTATACATAGATTCGATTAAAATTTATTTCAACATTATACTAAGATTGTATAGTTCGTTCAGTTTATTTCGTTGATTTATTTTTGATAGGCTTGAAAAATTAATCGTGAATTGAACAACGCACGGAAGATCGGTATCAAGACAGGTTTAAGGCACCGACGGAACTTCCAACCGAGAACGAATTAGAATCACTGTGGTTGACGGGTTCCTACTGGTGCCCTGGTGTATATCAACGGCTAGTGTAAAATCTTTACGAATCTAGTCATACCTGACGATGAGCTGATTAATCCGAACAGTGGCGTCGGAATAGCAAGTTACGATGATCAAGAAGGAACTATTGCCGGAATTTGAAGATTGCCAGTTGGAGGTTTTGTTAAACACAATCGTAACACAAGCTTGTAAGTGTTGAATATCGTTTTTGTCATGTTCATGTATCACACGTTGCAATCATGCGTTCAATTGGTACGCAACTCCGCCGCAGCAGATATCCACATTCAACCGGAGATCGATCCAGATCCATTATCAATTGCAAAGATGATCTACCGGGTGACAATATTTGGGGGTGAGTGATGTGGTTGAATAGAAGATAGGATTCGAATATTGCTTCCTGGTGCCGGATCGTGACATTGTGTCAGCTAGCTGATGCTGATAAGGGAGGCAAGTCTATCCGTCCCCACAACGCAGGATCCATTTGGAGTTCAGCCCAACCTGGAGGATTATTTTGATGCGGGTGCGAAACGGATCCGGATAAAAGAATTACTCACCTTTTAAGGGGAGGTTTACTTGGATTTAAAAAAAAAAAAATGATTTTTTTTTGCACAAAATGAAAGCTACAAGTAGGGGAAATGACGGCTTCGGCATGACAGACTATTTTCGGCAACACAAATTGAAACACTATTTTCACTGGATTTTCTTACGAAAACACTTCGCTGAATGCATGCAAACGATTCTTTATGCTTTCAGCCTCAATTTGACTATATTTTTACCACTGAGAAAAAGCAATCTGGCAATGTTTTCTTGAAATGCAACACACGCACTACAAATTGTAGCTGATTTCGAGTTGCCGATAATAGAACAGCAGATTTACATGCAGTTCAAATGGAACAGTTGCCGAAGAAAAACTGGTTGCCGACAATACTCGCTCTCACTAGAGAAGATTGATGCTTTGTAAAAGCGTTTCAAAACAGTTTTTGACAATTCTTTCGACTGAAATTGTTAGAGCAGTTGGCAGCAAAAGATTGTAAACAAACCAATACTGCATATGTGTGCGTTCCTTAAAGAAAAAGGCTATAGAAAGAAGGTCGCTGCTTAGGTTGCCGAGAATACGTAAATTCCCCTATGTAGAATATGTGGCCAAAAGAATTTTACGATCCGAAACATATTTTGCGAGTTATGGCGCTTTGAGTGAACCTTTGTCATGCGCGCTGAGAGACGCAACAAAAACTTTAAACGCGTTTTTCTCGAAACCATATTTTTTATAACAATTTAGAGCATAGGGCTTGAACAAATGATCCGATTTACAATCGGAAAATTGCGCTTTGAAGGATACTATTTTTTGTATGGCTTATACCTAAAATGAAAAAAAAAAATTGTTAGTTCTTTGACTATATGTTTTAGTATTAATTCTACGTGAAGTCAACGATTTACATAGTTGAAGATGCTAATTTCAAATAACAGACTGTAGTGGTAATTTTTATACAATAGATGGAGTAGATGAAAGTATAGAGTTGATAGTTCCGTTAGAGTACGGCAGTGTGAAGATTGCATATAGATATTAGAATAGCGAGCTAGAACAACTTTTAAGAAAGGTACAAATCGGTTTTTTCATCTCTCTTTCCCAAACTCCCCCTTTGGAGAGGGATGGTGAGGGGTGTCCCTCCCCCCCGCCACCACTGGCAAAAAGAGATGAAAACCGACCCGCTCAAGTACCAACTGTGTGTTTGAAACAGTTCTACCGATTTTTACCGCACTTCAGTTGTTATTTGAAGGAAGGCATCCAGTCGTAGGTTTGGAAATTGCAACTATTGTTAGTTACTATTTTTTAAGCAAGGTCAAAGTGAGAAAAAAAGGGGTAAAAAAAGCACTAAATTTTCAAATGTCCATAATTTGGTCAATTTTTGTCGGATTTCGTTCTAGTTAGGTATAAGCCATAGGGAATATTATCAACTTTGACCACAATAAAAAAAAAATTTCATTTCAGTTCACCACCAGAGGGTGTGCACTCGAAGTTCTGCAGCAAAACCTGACTGACACTCCTCCACGCGAGCCGCCATTTTGTTTTTTTACCTTCAAAAAATTTCCAAGTATTCAGGAATAGTGGACAAATATAATTATCGAAACCGGAAGTTCGTATGTCTTTTCATTCTCCTGAAAAAAAATTCCAAAGTTCAACTGTTTTTCAGCCAAATCCAAGTAAACCTCCCCTTAACGGGGAGCAAGGATGACATTTGAGTACCATTATATCTTATTGTGTCGATAGGTAAGATTGATTACAAGTAAAATAAAATATTTTAAAGATCTTTCCCTAAATGTTTGCTCCTTTTACGTTTAACAAAATAAATGACAAATGTAAATGACAGCAACTGCAAAATCTAAATGTAAATAATTTCCTTGAAAGCATTGAAAGATTACTTGCACTTTATACTACTCATGCATAAAGCATTTTTATACTAAGTTTGTATTCTCTCTCTTTATTCCGAATTATGCGTCGGGAAGGAGAGTTGCGATTTAGCGTAACTTTTATAGTATATAGATTTGAATATTTTTTGAGTGTATGTCATTCAGAAATGAGCAAACAAAAGGACGCAGCCAAAACATGTTGAAATATTTCATTATATTCAAAGTGACCGTTAAAATAAAGTGTGCTTATACTTTCTGGAACAGTCTATACGTATGTAGTGCAGAAGTTTTTTTTTTCAGAATATGTTGCAGCATAACCTTCACAACATGATTTTACAGGTTCAATGAATTGATGAAAATTAGCTTCCGATGATTACATTTCCTAAATTTATATGCGGTTAATTATTATTACAGATTTCGAAAAGAATTCATACTTACACATAACGGTGGGAGAATGCTACATTCTCTCCCCGGTAGGGCATGCCTAAACCACTTGACAGTTATTGATAAAGGATGTTACTGATGGGTATGGTAACTCATTTCCAAAGCCAAAAGAAGACAAAGTATCCCCACAACTCGTAATAAATATTTAACAACTTAGAAAACCGCAACAAATGTTACCATTACCGAATTCTTGCCGTCTGCCCTATGAAAACACAAACTTGTCTTCACACCCTCTCGAAAAATAATACGCAAATTACACAACTCGCTTTACCGGAACGATTTCAACCCTTTTTCTGCCGTTGCCCATTTCACACTTTCAAGTGCTAGGAAGCATGGCGTGGACAAAGTAGTTAAGAAGGAGTCTCTTTCTCAACACCGACTGCGAGCCAGACGGGGAAGACAAATGTCTCATTAGTAGAGCAATGAGGAAAGTAAAGCCAAAAACCCCGGAATATGCGAATATCCTCACGGAAGGATCCATCCGTGGCTTTCAAACAGTAGGGCGATAATTAAAATTTAAATTACACACACGCAGCACAAGTGGGAATTCAACACCGGAGCGACGCGACGAAGGCAATAAAATTGTACAGTTTTTCTTAATTGCATTCTTCGGGGCCCGGGTGTATTAAATTTAATGACGGCATAATGAAACCATTTTTGTGATGATGATAGTAGGTAGGCAGTAGTACACTTAGAATGGGGGGTGGGCTACTGATAGCCACCGTGATGGGTTTCGATTTGATTGATGATGTTACTTATCGTTAATTTGATGGCATACAGTGTAACGATTGTCGGATGACTGGGTTGCATAGGCGAAAGGCGCATCACAGCTCAGGGCGAATAAGGCGAAACGAACATTTTGGTTTTTTTTAAAGTTTCTACAACCTTCATTTCAACAACGGGCTCGTTGGTCTAGGGGTATGATTTTCGCTTAGGGTGCGAGAGGTCCCGGGTTCAAATCCCGGACGAGCCCACCACCGATACTCTTTTCTTGGTTAAATTTCGATTTAAGTTACAATTTTCTCCCATCATATTGAATGCATTCCCATCATCGAAACTATGACACACTTCAAGATATTTCCGGTTGTTGATTGTTGGAAAAATCACCCTCATGCTGCTGGTGGCTGTTGCGTTTGAACAGTTCTAGATGAGCATTTCAAAAGATCCTATCTAATTTGATCGATTTTCTTCATCGACATTCTCTTTCGCTAATAACTCAGCTGCGAAAACATTCACCAGATGAGAACCTTCTTCATCAAACTATGTGACGAAAATGGCACGAAATGAGAAAAGCGATGACGATAATCGATCAAAGTAGATAGGACCTTTTGCAGAATCCATCGAGAGTTATGCTGAATCTTTTCCCCCTTTTCTGTGATGGTTTGATCCATATCGCCGCTTGAATGCGTGTTGCCGTAAAACCATGAGCAGGAAGCCGGAAGCGGGGACGGGTGAAGGGAGCAGAGCGGAGTTCGGTACCAATCAATGAATGGCAGAGGGACATACATGCACGCTGTACGACTTACGACACGGTGCGGTGTGTTTTGTTAGTTACTAGCAATAGCTGGCAAGTGGGAGTAAGTGGGATGTGAATGAACCTCCAAGTAATCACCCTCATAATTTGATTTCGCTCTTCGTTTTGCTCGTCGATTGGTTTATTTATGTACTTCATGTAAAAGTAAATGGATAAATTTATTGATCTTTTTCTACTTCGTTTTCACTTGTTATCAGTTTGTATAGAGCTAAAACATTGAGAGGAAGGATCTAAATCATTAATCGAAAGTATCAGTTATGAATGAGTAGTTTGATTGCACAATGTTTTGAAAAAATATTATTAGGTGCTCGAAGTGTATGGTCCGGATATATAAATAATGGAAATGTTTCCAATGATTTAAAGTTGTTGGACAAAAATTATAGAATGGTTCTTTTATTTCAAATAGTTTCATCAAGATTACCCTCTCCGAGCACCAAACCAAAATCCCATTTTTATCTAATTATGGATTTTTTTTCCTTGATTTGTTTTCCGTCGATCTTGTTTTCCGTGCTGAACGCACCAATTCTACCGACGCCAAGGAGGCAGCTCCAACACCTGGACCCTACCTATCGACCCATCAATGAGCCGGGAACCAACGGCTTTACTTCCCTTCCGAAGGAAGGCGTTATGAGAGATTTTATGCCTCAGAACATCCCGGCGTAGCCGACTGGGTTTGAACCCAGGACTGCTGGGGTGAGAGGTAATCACGCTTACTACTACACACTTTGGCGCCGCTAAGAATTTCTGATGTTTTTATCTTTTTGGTAAGGATATGAGTTGCCCTTTTTGATGGTTTCACTTTCTGTGTCACATCACCCTTGAAACGAGTGTCCGTTCCATTTGATCAAGATATTACTTGTAAGCTAAGACCACAGTTAAAAAAAATCAGATTAGATTTGGTTTTCACTAGTAGACATACCCAAGTAACAATACAAGCTGAACATTAAGAACAGAAGCTGATTATTGGTTGATTTAAGGTGTACAAAGCTAATTAACATCAGGCTGAATATATAGTTGATTAGTAGTGCATGAAGCGAATTGTATCCCAATAATCCAACCTCAATAGGTAAGCTGATCCAAAGATTGAACAAGCTTTATATAAGCTTAACCCAACTCCACAAATCAGCAATGCGTTACACATATTTTGATAGCTTGATTTGTTAAATGTCGTCAGTGTCTGTGTCACTCGTTGCATGTCCGGCATTTTAGTTCTACTAAATTCACTGCATACCTTTCTAATTACAGGCAGTGGCAGCAGTAGAGACAAGGAAAAGGAGATTTTTAAGAATAGATACAGGTAGAAGTGGTCTGCGAGGACGTCGGAAGTTTTAACATTTGTAATTCTGTGTTTTGACTGTTCGCCACTTTATATTGCACTGAATTTTCAGACCGTATTCCAAAAATATTACTCAATTCAGGCATAACATTTGATAACGGCACAGGATTAGTAAACAAACTTTCTAAGGCCCTTTACACGCGAACCAAAGTACGCCCACGCAAACCAATACCACTTTCGGAAAGGTGAATGTTGCCCTATCCGATGATATTGTTGGTTTGCGTGGGTGTACTTTGGATCGCGTGTAAAGCGCCTTAGAAAGTTTGTTCACAAATGCTTTTGTGCCGATATCAAATGTTATGCCTGATTTATGGCACTAAAATAGCATCCAAATGACCATCAAAACAAATCGTGTGCTTGTGTCCAGGCATGGCAAATCAGTTACATTCATTTCGTGCATTCATGTGAATGTACATGAATGCACGAAATGAATGTAAGTGATTTGCCATGCCTGGACACAAGCATGCAATTTGTTTGCCTCTAACTTAATTCATCAACCAAATTACGTAGAATGGTGTATGAAGCTCTTGTAGGTTTTAATATTAGCTACAACTTTTGCAAACAATTGATTAACCAGTGCGAACAGAACCCATCATTGTTTTTCAGTGAATGTAAAGTTCATTCACTGAAAAATAATAACAAGTTCTGTCCGCTCTAATTCGTCATGCATGAGAGGTACAGATTTGAGTCATTGACAATGGTTTGCTAATATCAAACTCTACAAAAGCCACAAACATCATTTTACGGAATTCTGTCGATGTAAAAAGATAGAGGAAAATGAATGTAAATAAATGCATGAAATGAATGTAAATGATTTTCCATGCCTGCTTGTGTCCACATTGTGTTAAGTGCACTTGAAAATGAGAGGAATGTTTAACTGTTACCAGTTGTTGCTTAGGTGCAATTCTGCATTGCTGTATAAAACTCTTCCGGATGCTGTTATTCAACTTAAATTTGACGTGCTTCAAGTTAATGATCATACCTTTTACCACACATTTGCCTAAATGGCCCAGTAGCTATGATTGACGCCTATGAATCAGCGACTACTGGTTCGAATCCCGAAATGCAAAGGTAATGTTTAGACTTATATTAACAATATAAATATGTTAATCCAATTAGTCAGCAACAAGTTAAAGCAGTTCCATATAAATGCATAAGATATGAAGCGGTCTTCCATTATTATTTTTGAAATAAAACTAGAAGGCTGAACAAGGGTTGGAAAAGACTGTTATTCAATGCCTTAAAAAGCTTATAATGTATATTACTGTTAAGCTTTCGGCTAATTAAAATCACCAGATTTAGATGTTTAAAAGCTGGACAAAGGTTAACGTGGTCTATGTACAGCATTTATTCAATCTAAGGCTGAATTGAAATCGATTAATCAACACTTTTTAAGCATCAAATTGTTACCTGGGTAACCTGTTGAAATCATACCCAGTATATATTTTAGGTAAAGCAGGTGTATATAACATAAGCTGTAATAATTGTAACAAAGTATATGTAGGACAAACCAAGAGAAGTTTAACAACTGGATTTAACGAGCATATAGCGAAGGTTAATAAGGTCAAAAAGCAAGATCATAACGCTATAATGTTGGGAATACAGTGCTGGAACAGTCGGGAATTTTGCCTCTCACGCTTATGGTCACATGTTCAATTCTAAACATTTCCGATTGGAAGTTCTAGAGATCTCCGAGCAACTATAATAAAAATTATAAAAATAATCATGGCAATTTTCAACATAATTTCAAAGAAAATCCACACTGATTGCGAGATTGTCTGACAAACGGTCGAAGGTATACAAGGTTGATGGTACAAAAGGTCGAATGATGAGAAGGAGGACAAAAAGTCAACAAAAGGTTGAATGGTGAGAAGGGAGCAAAAGGTTAAATGGACAAAAGGTCGATTGGAAAAAGGTCGAATCGACAAAAGGTTAAATCGTTCGTTGTCCCACTTTGAATAATTAAAGCTTTAAGGCTCAGAATTAAAAGGTCGAATCGACAAAACGTCGAATGTCAAAAGGTTTAAGGTACAAATGACCAAATGGAAAAAAATCGAATGTACTAAAGTTTGAATGATTCAAAGAGGTAGAATGGGTAAAAATGGTCGAATAAACCAAAAGGTCGAATGGAAAAATCTTCAAATGAACAAATGGTCGAATGATTAAAAGGTCGAATGATAAGAAGAGGGGCAAAAGGTAAAATGCAGTAATGCGCCAAATGATTCAAAGGGGGAAAAAGGTGTAGGTACATTTTGATGTAAAGCCCACTCTGGCAGATGGCAATTAGTATAAAGAATACTTAAGACACCGTTACCCTGAACATTAAATGACTAATCTTCAAAATCGTTACATTTTTTGGTTATATGAAAGAACGAGCAGTGATGAAAAAAAAGGAAAATGTTTGATGCAATCCTAGCTTTTAGTGTCAGTTTAAATACTGATGGGAATAACAAAAAAGAACTATACAATCTGCAATAAACTTGCAAACCTATTGATTCAACATCAGCATGTTATAGCTTGAGCTTGAGCTTGAGCTTGAGCTTGAGCTTGATTGACCGCCCACGGTTGCTACTCTGTTATTGCCAGATCAGCTGTAATTACAC
This sequence comes from Ochlerotatus camptorhynchus, assembly GCF_037179485.1. NCBI lineage: Eukaryota > Metazoa > Arthropoda > Insecta > Diptera > Culicidae > Ochlerotatus > Ochlerotatus camptorhynchus. The sequence continues at coordinate 5,259,053 of NW_027040988.1, forward strand.
AGAGAACCAATAGACGATGCTTGGGACTAGCAATCATCCTCAATGTGTAAAAACTGGTGATCTTAAATTAGGCAATACCAGCGCCGGCCGCGCCCGAACACAGGTCAAGAAAGGAATGGGAAGGATTGTGTTGACATGACACTCGCTTTGATGGAAGCCGAGAACACCTCTGCACTTCCACGAGGAATCACTGGGATGTTGGATAAGAGGGTTGGGTTTGCAGCAGGGTTCGTTTTGGTAAACGATAAGCTGAATTGATGTCCTAACGATCATATAACGCGAAGGAGCTTGGGACTAAACCCACGGTCTTCTGCTCAGTAAGCAAAAACGTTTGCCACTAGGCAGACGAGCACCTTTTTAATCACCGAGTTGCTGTTATTACCATGTAGTCATATTAACAAATAAAACGATTGACGAATCTTGAATGTGGATGGGCCTGAGATTAGACTCATGATGTTCTGCTCAGTAAGCAAAAACGGTTGCTCTAAGGCCACCGAGCCCCTCATATCACATAATACCGTTGCTCAAATTTTTGTATCCATTCAAACCCGGAACCAACGACAACAACGAGTTTCGCAAAATACACGATACACAAGCGATTTTACCATAAATCTCTTTGATATGTAAGGACCTGGGACCGCGTTTTTCTGCTCAGTAAGCAGGCCACTGTAACCGACGATCTTTCAAATCCGAAAACTAAAAACTACGAAAAAGTACTTAGGCCTTCATTAAGTTCCACTTTCACGCGACGTTCAATGTTTCAATTTGCTCTTTACGTATTGTTCAGGCTATAAATAGGCTCTTTTCAAAAGTTACGCGAGAAATACGCACAATCGTCGCCTACCTCGCAAAACTGGTTCCAAACGACAACAAAGGCATAAGCAACGATGGATTGTTGAACTTTGCTGGCTGGTGTAGTGCTGCTGAAAAAAGATAAGTCTGTTATTTTGGTTAGTGATCGTTTGGATTTGGGTCACCCCACGTTGTGTTTAGGTTAGTATAAATAAATAATACTATTTAGTCATATACATCACCACAGCTCATTATCTTCAGCGTTATCGGTTTTCGTTTCTGGATCTTTAGTTGCCTCTGTGATATACTTACTTGCGGCATACTATTTTGGGAGTGTATATGAGCGTGTACCATGTACGGTAGCTCATCTCACATCTTGATGGTGGGACATAGTAGACAAATTAGAGAGAAAACAAGGAGGTATTAGTATTAGTTATATGTAAACAAACAAAACAAAAGAAGAGAAGAGGAAAGAAGAGCAGACAAATAAAAAAGGGATGAAGTAGATAACAAATAAAAGAAACGTAGGCAGATTATTAGAAAAGGCATTATCCGAGACTCGGCAATCAAATGTCACTCCCGCCGAGATCTCAGCGAAACCCCCTCCCCGCCGAGACCCGCACAGCCGAGCTCGGTAGAAAAAACTAAGTGTGTAGATAGATTAGTAGGAAAATAAATAAAACTACTTTATGACTCAAAGTGCAATAAATGAGCGTTAGTTTCGGGATCATTTCAGTGTTAGAGTTATGTTAGTTTTGATCCGTAATCAGCCCTGCTGACCCCTCCAACATTAGTTGCAGGCAGTGGTTGTTAAATAATGCGGCACTGTAACTACTACTATTTTAGAGGCATGATTCGTCAAGTTTATACAACTCAATGTTTCAATTGAGCCAAACTATCTATCTTACAATTACAAAAGCAAACCTAAACTTTCAATTATATGCAAATGCAAAATGAAACTTGACAAATCATCGTCAATCCCCTTATAACAGGGCAGGGCCTGACGATTTCAATCTAATTTTGATCAGTGAACGGGCACCATATGGTACATTTTCTCACGATGAACCTATCATTTCCAGCCTATCTGAACTATTTAATAAATGGAAGCCATAACATGGGTTACGCTCCCCCTAAGCGGACCCTCCGCATCCTGTCTCTGTCTTATCTCAAATACAAAATGCCAATGGTATGAATGTATCTATATATATTGTTCAGGCTTCAGAATCGTCCAGTGGGCAGTGCACTCTACACTCCAAGTTACCTTTTTTTTCAAATTTACCGCAAATTTGATATTTTACCCATTGAGTGTTGATTAGTCACAATGAAACATTGTGACAGAAGTTGAGGCTACTAGTGTATTAAATAATCTAGGTCCTATTTAGGATTATATCTGAAAAATCCAAATCTGGCCAACGCCCACCCTAAACCTAAACCTGTTCTAATCCACCTGAAATGACTAACGTATGGAAGACTTTGACTACCCATCCATGCAATAGTCTCATTCCGTGCCTTATGGCAACTTGATGATTCTATTGCGCTCATCTTTTGGCACCACCCAGGGGAGACTTGGTCCTGTACCCAATGCTTAACTTATCTCCATTCCACTCAGCTACTCGCAATTTCTTGTGATATAGTGGGCGGAATATTATTATATGAGACAATTCAATGCAGACGTCTTTCCAAATTTGGCAGATCGACAGGTAATCGGTGAGTTACCACGATAGTTGCTATTCAACAACTCGACAAGGTCCCATCGTCAACGCCTGCTATGAGAATTTCCCATTGCAGACGCCAACGAAATGACGTCATCGAGCTATCGATCAACTACCCTGCACTGAAACAAATCGACATGTACCGTTTATTGGATCCATCTTATAACATAGCAATGTCAGGAGATTTATTCATTCTATGTGATGATTGATAGATTCCAATGGATTATCACTTAAAAACTATGACTGCGATATGGAATGATTTCTATCGTAATTTCACATACTTAGTACTTGATAATACTTTGCTTCGAACGTGGTTAGCGATAGGTAAGATGTATATGAATATTGTCTGATATATTTCATGGTGAAAAACTGTTGATATGTCATGGGTGGGAACAGGCATCTAGAAACTAATGGAAAATCATATAAGTTTGCACTATGAGCAAATCGAGTAAAATGTACCTGTTTTCATGATGAATATTGCTCACTAAAAGATATATCATATAAGATAATCATGTATATTTTATTGGAGTTGCTTTTAACGATTTTTGACGTTTGTTGATATGTCGCGTGTAAACAGACATGTAGAAACTATTGGACTGTCATTTAACTTTGCAGTATAGGAAAACATGTATATCTCATTGGAATAGCTTCCTTTGATTTTTGAGGTTTGAATATTGTTAAAAGATCTATCCCAATCATTAAATAGTCATATAGATTTGCCTTTTAAGAAATCCAACAGCAAACATTTGTTTTGGTATGTTTTTCTGGGATGAACATCGCTCCCAATAAAATACATCTTACATAATTGTTCTTTATAAATTATTGAAACAATTTTCAACTATGTTATCGTACACTCATTAGAATGATTAGTCGAACTAAATATTGCTAACAACAATGATACTGTAATAAATAATCATTGTTTGTTATTGTTTCATAAGATAAGGGGTTCCAGAAAAGAATGTTTTGAGATTGAAAAAAAATGATTCTACTGCAATATTTATTTGCTAAGATTCATGAATCAGTTCCATGAACTCATATAATGTAGTCGTTGTTTTATTGCACACAGGAGCATTAATAATGATTTGAATACACGACACCACTGAAACGGAGCATATATTGGTCAGTGCTATTTTTCTTCACTCTAGCAAAACGAGCATAACGTTGCTCTATATTGAGATGTTGAGAGAGCTGTTATTACTTCATGCTAATTGAACGAGCTCAATATTGAAGTCAGCCGTGGCCCAATGGAATCGAGCGCAGACACGAAAAGCATCACAGCTCAACAGTTCTGGATCGAATCCCAAATCAGCTACAATAAAAAAACACAACTGAGCGGTTCCATATCATTAAAGCAACGAGTAATTTTCATCTTTTTTGATTTGCATGAAACCTTGCATACAAGTTTTTGGGGAAGAAAAACGCCGTTTTGCATACTTGGTTCGCCATTTTGAATCTAGCCTTACTTATGAGAAGGGCCTATGAAAAATGCACATGATATCTTCAAAAAATTGTATCTCGGAAACGGTTTGTCCGATTGGTTTGGTGTCTTGAGCGAAGTTTTAGACAATTGTTGGTGTTATATGGAGAAAATATACACGGTAAAAAAAAAAGTTTGGTATTTGTGTTTTGAACTAAAATATAAATTTTCCCTTTAAAGTGACATGTCAATAATTTTTTTATTATCCTTATGATATAGCTGACTAAAAATGCTATCTAGTGCACAGTAGGTTGCTCTGGAGAAAAATAGGTTACAATGAAAAAAATTGTTTTTTAAAAAAATACAATTTTCAAAAAAGCTGTTAAGAAAAGTCAAAAAAGTTTGTCACTCTAATTTTATAAAAGTACATCAAATTTGCAAACAAAAAGTACTTCGGTAACATTTTTCTAAGATGCACCGTTTAGAAGATATTACTGATTTAATATTGTTTTTTTTGATAACTTAATAAGTTTTGGCCCTTTTCGGATGTACTCCGTGTTTTTCCAGTTTCAAAAGTATTTTTTTCGGAAAGATTGGAAAATTTTGAGTTAAAATGACACTGACAGCTTAAAGATTCGAGTGAAATTCTCTGCCTTAAAAGTATTTTGAAAAACAAGTTACAAAATCCCACTATCAGGAACAATGATTTCTTCAAGTGATTTTTGGTGCGTTGTGCTGAAAATGTGCATTCAACTCTTGCATATCGCCTAACAGTTTAATCCATTTAAACTGGATGTGTTTATACTGTGCATATTTTCTCTCTATTGCCGAACATCGCCACAGACATCAAACCGATGAGACAACTCGATTTCGAGATACACCTTTTTGAGAACTGCAAATGTAAGCTCCTCAATTAGCAAGATTCAAAAGAGCGAATTAAGCTTATTTTTCAGGGATGGTGATTGTGCGCAATAAAAAATAACATTATATGTTGGATATCATCAGTTTATTTTTATTCCTGTATTTTTATAAAATTATTGTTTACACAACTTTCTTAACAATATTGAATATTTTGGCATCATTGTCAGGACAGTTTGAATAAAGCTTTGCCTTTATTGTATTTTCTGATAGAGGAAGAAATGAGTGGAATTTTAGAGTTCCTTGAATTGTTTTTGCATTATTATATTGATTATTTAGCTGCAAAGACATATTTTCGTATTCTTCTGTAGTAGAATAACAAAATGACAACTTTGTAAGTTCTTCTTCTTTTCGTTTGTTTGCCCAATTAAACAACTCTCTTGCAGTCTTTATCGGGTGTTCGCGTTCTTTGGCTAAACTTGCTCTGGTAGCCATGCGTTTTATCGTACCTCCAATAGCATCGCATGGACCTTTTCCGTGCGATGTTGCGAAGAAATGCCATTCAGCGTCAATACCATATTTTGACTTAAATTTACATAGGCTAGAAAAGTTTTTTCGGTTTTTATACTGTGAAGCAGCACCATCTGACATAAAATAATTTTTTTTTATGTTTTTATTTTGATCAATTTGTAAAAAGTTTATCATTTTATCAATAAACAAATTGACAGCGACTGAATCATGTCTTAGTTCTTCAGAAATTATAATGAAGCTAACATGTTTAATTTGCATATTTTCAGTATAATATATTACGAAAGGATGGATTGTGGCCTGTTGCACGTTCCAATGGTGTGATTGAACTTCATCCTGCAAAACGAAGCTGTAATTTTCAGAAAAGTCACAAATAGCTAAAAATTCACCATCTTGCAAGTTTTGTTTTGTAGTTTTCAAAAAATTGGATTGTTCGGTTTTTACAAAATCATGCGGAATCAAACTTTCTAATTTTGAGCTGAAAAATGAAACAAACTCATCGGTTTGCTTTACAATAGTTTCTAAATCACATCTGTCAGTGGTAACCCATTGTTCGAATGAAAGCTTTTCAACAAAGTTTTCTTCCAGTTGTTTCAATAAACTGTCTTCTAAAACTGAGGTATCTGGGCAGTTTTTACATCTTCTTATTTTCGCAAAGTAATCTATTCGTTAATGTTTTTAGATCATTCAAGACATTGTATTTTTTTAAGCTATGTAGAATTAAATTGACATTTTCATGCGTAGTGCAAACGCAAACATTATGTGTTCCTGTGATAGCCAATAGTTTACATTGCCTTGGCCGGAGGCTTGCAAATGATGAAAACCCTATTTTTACATTGACGTACATTTCATTAAAGCGATTAAAAGCTTCTCTCAATGTCATCATTAACAATCTTTTCTGAACAGCTAATCTCTTATTTCCTGTCTTTACGCTAACAAAATCTCTTTCGCCTGGCATTGCACGGCTTATATCATCGTCCTCAAAAAAATTCAAAACCAGTTCTTTTGTTTCATTACTCAAAGCTTTTCCAGAGCTTGAACCTTGAGATGAATCAAATACATTATCTCTTTCCTTTCTTGCATCTGATGCCATATTTCTACTGGTTTTAAATTCGTCTACAATTTTTTGTACTGACCATGATTTTGGCAACAATGATAAAATTGATAATTTTTCTTGCCTTGTGGCTGAATTTAAAAATTTAATTTTCATATTTTCTATGACTTCATCAAACTCGTTTGCTTTTTCTGTTTTAGCGTCTAATTTAAAAAGATTTCTTCGTACACCTTCGACGATTTCAGCGCACTTTTTTTCAGGATAGTGAACCTTACCTAAATCTATAGGCGAAACACGAATAGCTGCTATTCCTCGGTTGAATATTTCGACGTCTACAGGCATCGTGAAGTCTTCATTTGATTTAATTGTGCTTAGCGTTGACTCTGATGGTATCGTGACCAAACTTTCATAGCTTTGCGAATCAGGTACATCAGGTATGGTCTGAACAGTTGGCATCCTTGAGCCGCCGGCTACGCTTTGTTCCTCGTTTTGGGTGAGGTGAGCTCTTGAATCAATATGTAGACGGCAAGACGAACAAACACGAAAATCCTTGGTGTTCAGTGTGGATACCTTGGAAAATCCAATTGATTTTAGTTTTTGGATGATACCATCCGTGAGATATCGCAGCTCTTTCGAACACTGAATGTCTTTGAATGATGGGCGAATACATCTTATTTTACTCATTTTGTAATCTGTAACATAGAAAATATTTTCCAATTGTTAGTTTTGTACGAAAATATCACAAAACATATAATTAATATGTGTATTTAAAATTTACCTTTGCACCAAAACGTGTTACACTTTCCTTTACAATTATTATGTTATCAAACAACACTGGATCTCGTTCAAAAACACAGGATTATGAGCTGAAATTACTATAATCACTATGCTACTAGCAACCTTTCTGCATTTACTGTTTGGTTTTCCCTAGTAGATACTGGATGAATTCAGAACCGAGTCAGACATTATTATACAGCTCACGGGTAGAAATCATAGAATGCTGGGTAAAGACTGTTGGAAGATAGGTAGAGTTGAACGCTCAGGTATCGTCGAACCTTCAGGTACGAGTTTGGAGAGTTGGAGCGAGGTAGATTTGCTGGCGTAGGTATATTGTTATTGAAGAAGATTGTAAATTGTATATACCTGGAATGAATAAAGAGTGCGGCGGTTGTTGATTGAGGTATCAGTCGGCAGCCCTCTAGTTTGATGGAAGGTGACTACTGCGTTCTTTTTATTTATTATTAAGGAACGGTCAACGACGGAGCTAGCCTCGTTATGGCCAGCGTGGCCATGGTGGACTAGTTCCAACAAAGACCATGTTTACAATCACCAACTGTACGTAGTACAGCTAACTGGTATCTGATTACCTGTATCTAATACTTGTTAGCACGTTTTCAGCACAACGCACCAAAAATCATTTGAAGAAATCATCATCAAGTGGGATTTTGTAACTTGTTTTTCAAAATACTTTTAAGGCAGAGAATTTCACTCACTGTCAGTGTCATTTTAACTCAAAATTTTCCAATTTTTCCAAAAATAATTTTTGAAACTGGAAAAACACGGAGTACATCCGAAAAGGGCCAAAACTTATTAAGTTATCAAAAAAAACAATATTAAATCAGTAATATCTTCTAAACGGTGCATCTTAGAAAAATGTTACTGAAGTACTTTTTGTTTGCAAATTTAATGTAATTTCATAAAATTATAGTGACAAACTTTTTTGACTTTTCTTAATAGCTTTTTTGAAAATTGTATTTTTTTAAAAAACAATTTTTTTCATTGTAACCTATTTTTCTCCAGAGCAACCTACTGTGCACTAGATAGCATTTTTAGTCAGCTATTACATAAGGATAATAAAAAAATTATTGACATGTCACTTTAAAAGGAAAATTTATATTTTAGTTCAAAACACAAATACCAAACTTTTTTTTTTACCGTGCATATTTTTTCCATATAACACCAATAGTTGTCTAAAACTTCGCCCAAGACACCAAACCAATCGGACAAACCGTTTCCGAGATACAATTTTTTGAAGATATCATGTGCATTTTTCATAGGCCCTTCTCATAAGTAAGGCTAGATTCAAAATGGCGAACCAAGTATGCAAAACGGCGTTTTTCTTCCTCAAAAACTTGTATGCAAGGTTTCATGCAAATCAAAAAATACAAAAAATAAAAACTGGAAAAATTTCCCACTTGTTCGTGGAACCGCTCAACTGTGAAAGCTCCCACTGCCTGGTGTTTATTTTTCGATTTATTTTTAGAAATCGATTAAATATATGTGTCAAAAGAATAAGTAAATTTCATGTGATTTTCACATAAACTTTACTTCGATTGATTTATGACACATATATTATATTGTGGTGAAAAGTAAAGCTTATGCTTATGGGTTTCAAATCCATTTCAGTTAATTATTATAATTTGACCGATTTTCATTTATCATATGTCGATCATATAAAAGTTTTCAAATTATCAGCATTGTCAATGTATCAGATATTCATATAGAATTTACCTGACACATTTTCAATCATATCATTTTCAATGGATTATCTTATAGCGCAAAATTATTAGACTTCCACATAACAGGAATATGTCAAATTGGTTCAGTGTGGTTATCGCCTGGTACCTTATAGCACGATGCTAGGAGGCGAACCGGAAGAATCGATGAGCTACCTCCCCCTATTGATTCAACATCAGCATGTTATACATAATAAAGTCTTTTCAATACAAATACTGTTCTAAAGGATTCAACCAGAGGTTATAATGATAATGGGATCTTACTAATCAGTGTCATAAACCATATGAACAATATTAATCGAAAGAACTGTGCTTGTTTGACCAAAACATAATTTGCTTCTATTTTTTTAAGATATCTGTGTGTATTATTATAAGGTTTTCAGTCTATGTGTCAAACCGGACAGAACACAAACACTCAAGGGCTAAGGCTCCAACAAATCCAACAAAACGAACTCCGAATGCCTTTTAAGCTTATATTTTGGATCCCCCTATTGGAGTTGTTCTTATTCCTAAGTTCCTCCTATCTAGCAATCATGCTCTTTTTCTCTAACAGGTGCACCTGATATGTATATGGAAAAGGAACTAGCTCACGAACTCCATGCTCGCTGGCTACCGTTCCCTTCGACGTAGATCGCTGTCGCCGTTCCAATGACGAAAGTTGGACGCGCCTCCGCGTATTGCACACTGGGCCAGGAACTGAAATTAGCAAGACAAAACCTCTAGCGCATTGGGTTTGCATTATATTGAATTGGTGTCTTTGGCAAAGTTTCTCGGTTTAACATGCACGTTCATCTGATCATAGAAATTAGCTGCAATTTTCTCCGCATAGATGGTGCTGCGATACTAACTTTCTTATTTTGCATGATAGACGTTTGCTGTGTTCGGCAAAGTTGTATTGGTCTTTCCGTGTGCGTTCGAACCATTCGCCTCCTCGGAAATGATTGTTCGCAATCCTGCTCTGTGCGGCGTCTATGTCTAGCGAGTGATCATTCGACCTTAACCGCCGCAAAAGTTCCCTGGTTGTGGCTTCGCATTCGTCGCACGAATCCTCCGTCCCTCTCTGTCCGGTCGCACCTGATTCTCGGTTCGGTTCGAGGAGAGTCCCACCTTGGACTTCGACCAGCTCGTTGTATCGTCGCCGAACACAAACGACCACGATATTCGTACGCCGAACGTGTGATCGAACGCCTAGTTGCACCAGGAGTCGATAAAGAAAAGAGCCCTATGGACCCAAACCAATTAGAAACTTTCTTAGGGTTGATGCATATATTATGTCACGCTCTAAGAGGGGAGGGGGGGGGGGGTCTAAGATTGTGTGACAAGCAATGCATTAGGTATAGGAAAAACGTCACGATAGGGGGGGGGGGGTAATGTTTTGCTCAATTTAGCGTGACATAATTAATGCATGGGCCATTAGAGTAGTTTCACCAAAACGACTCACCCTTCCGGGGCTCCTTTTTGTAGCGAATTTCCACGGAGATCTGAACGATGAGTCCAGTGCCTTCGTCTGGGCTAGGCCCTAGCTCGATTTCTGTGGAGGGATTTCAGTCATTGGATGCAATCTTCTCACATTTAGCCATACTTACGGTCGTTGGTACACCCGTGCGGCGGCGTGTGCTTCAAAGAATTTGATAACGGAACGTCTTGATTTTAACCCCAATCAAACGAATGGTTTAGCGGGACCTCTCTTGGATTCATCCTGGATTAATCTCTGTGGAAGGAGTTCTGTTAATGGATGCGATTTGCTCCAAATCAATCACACTTACGGCTGCTGACTCACACGTGTGGTTGCGTGGGCTTCAAATCTTTCGATTGCCGACGATTGCTTAACTGGTCCATCCTCGAAGAAAAGTCCAACCTTTTGACACCCTTCTCATCATTCGATCTTTTGTCCATTAGATCTTCTGTATCTTCGATCTTTCGTTCATCCGACCTTTTGATCAGACTTCGGTGCCGTTGATGAGTGTGCTGATTTTGTTTGCAGTTTTACGCGAGAAAGTGAAAGAGGGAATACATTCTGCTTTTTTTTTCACACACCCACACGTAAATGGGAAACATCGTCGGAGTAAAGATAGTGTGCTGGGATGGGTGTAGGACGGATGTCTCTCTCAAACTTATGACTACCAAACATTGCATTGCTGAGATAGAGACGGTCATCCTATAGGGGTCATCCGCAAGTTATGTAAATAACCGTCCAATCTATTTGACTAACTGACAGTTTACTTTGGCTTCTTCTATAGTAGATTTCCTCTTCTTCTTCGTGGTATGAGATAGAATAATTAGTGGCTCTTTGAGTACAATATTCATTCTTCTTTTATTTACTGGTCTCTTTTTCAGACCAACAAATGTTCTCCGTAAGTTAAAAAATAATTTCCCAAAGTACGGCCTACTGACCGTTCGGCCTACACAGCAAAAAATTAATTTTAATATCACATCAAAGTGGATGCACATCAATTGTGTCGAAAATATGGTGTAATATTACACGCGAAAAAAGGCAAAATTATCATTAATACAGTGCATGAACTGACATTACGTTGCTTTTACTGCATTTGTTTATTTGTGTGGTTATAAAAATTACATGAGATTTTTGAAAAGATTGAAGTGCATGCTCTTTGATGTAATATTAAAATTTATTTTTTGTTGTATAGTGACCATATGGGCTAATGACCTTCGACCTAATTACCTTCGACCTAATTACCTTCGACCTAATTACCTTCGACCTAATAACCATTCGGCCATGTGGCCATTCGGCTTAATGGCCTTCGGCCTAATGACCCAACATCCGCTTCAAGCTATTCACATGGTTAGGAACACTTCCAAAGTTACAGAATAAAAAATTACCGAATACCACCTACCAAAAGCAATCGAACTTAATGGTTCATAAGATTGAAATTTGGAAAGTGAAAGACTGAATTTTGAAATTGGAATACGAAATACTAAAATCTTTAAGATTTTAAGGGTTTTACAATTTGTTTTTAAGATGCTGAGGTTTGGATAGATATTGAACCATGGACATTTCAATATTCTGAAGAAAATTTTGATTGTGATTTGAATTCCAGGCAATTTTAAGGAGAAGTTTTTGATTTTCAATGATGAAAATGCATAATAAATTCTTGAGCATATATATACTGATTTATGGCGACTGTAACATGGTCACGACGCATGGTAGTTCAGTCGCATAGGCTATTGAGCGAAAACCTAAAATTTGATAACTTCAAAACAATATAACTAAAAAACGAGAAAAAAATACACCGCTGATTTTTTAATAGGTTGAGCAAAAAAGCTTAAATTTTCAAGGAAAACAAACCATGAAAACCTTAAAAAAAAAAACAAATACAACCAATGTTTTTCCTAAAAAGTAAAAAAGAAAAAAAATTGGTGACCACCCTAACAGTGAAATGGTCACCCTTATGACATAATAAAAAAACGGGTCAAATATTTTGCGATAAGCCATTCCATAGCAAAACGATATAGTTGATCTCATAATTTGGTAACAATTGGTAGTTTTGTTCCATATCGAAACATATTAGACCCGATTTTTTTTTATTTTCTCATGAGGGTGACCATTTCCATGCTAAGGTTGTCCAAAAAATCTTTTTTTTTTCAATTTTTTCAAAAATGACATTTATTTTAAATAATAACTTTTGATTAACTGGGCCAGGTTGAAGGTTATTAAAATACTTTTCTTAAAAAAATTAAAAAGTTTTATAAATTGGAGTTTTGTATAGAAGAACTCTGATTGCATTTGTTTTTTTGTGGGCGTAACACGTTTTTATATTTGATAGAGTGTCGGAGATTGTGAGTAAGCTGAAGGATGTCTCGCTGGATACGCCCAAGACTGGACGGGTGGTAGCTGGTGGCCGTGAACGGTTCCTGGGGAAAGCACTAGATGCGACCCTCCTCCCAGATGACCATGGCAATACAGGAAGTATTACAACAAAAGTAATTGCTATTAGATATTTTGCAAACAGTAACAAATAGCGGACATGAAGAACCAATGGAGGTGCAAGGTGTTTATCCTAGACAAATGGTAAGTTGCAAATTCGCTGTTGTCGTTGTCGTAGGCGCCGTCGTAGTCACTGTCGTAATCGCCGTCGTAGTCGTAGGCAGTACCGTTAGTATATTTAAAATTAACCATCAACCGCTGAAAATATGAATTATCGCGTATTTCTGTTGTTCATTACATGCCAAGTGAAATTCGAGAGCGTAATTTCATTTGAATAGCTTGTTTAACCAGGTCTTAAACAATCGTCACGTCGGTCATAGCTTGTTATGATTACCTGAACAATACGTAAAGTGAAACTCGAAACATTGAACTTGGCTTGCTTACTGAGCAGGTTCCAGGTCCTTTCATATTAAAAATGTATGGTAAAATCGCTTGTTTATCTGTATTTTGTAAAACATTTCGTTGTAGTCGGTGCCGGGTTTGAATAGTTATAAAAACTTGAGTAACGCTATAATGTGATATGAGGGGCTCGGTGGCCTTAGAGCAACCGGTTTTGCTTACTGAGCAGAACATCATGAGTCTAATCTCAAACCCATCCACATTCAAGATTCGCCAATGATTAAAAAGGAGCTCGTCTGCCTAGCGGCAAACGTTTTTGCTTTTTTTTCCTCTGTTCGGGACCTAACACTACTGCGACCAGTAATTTGATCTATTGTAGTCTATCCCGTGTCCTTAGTTTAGTGCATGTCGTATTACTCCATCACTATTGAGAAATGAAAAAGCATTCGAATGTTTTACAGTTGTCATTCTTGCATTTATCGCAAGGATCCGATTCTAATTGAAAGGTTCCGCTATTTATACCCTTTGGAGTATTGAAACAAAATTAAGGAATGACACCGATAATGGCCATGCATCAGAACCCTAGTCTTAACCACTTCAAACTGGAGATCAACGAATAGAAGATTAGGAATCACATAGATGAAGACTAACTAACTCATTTTTTCCTTGTTTCAAGATCATCCTCGGTGGGCAAAGCCGAGTCTTGTTACTATCAACAAGGCATAAAAAGTAACAAGGACTAAGATGTGTTCCTTGGAATACTGAAAAATCCTGTTCCCCTAGTTTGAAGTAGTCAGGACTAGGAATCGGTGGTAGATCTTACATCCCGTAACGTTCCACGAAAAGGTGATCTACCCACGTTACGGGGTTTTTGCTTACTGAGCAGAAGACCGTGGGTTCAATCCAAAGCTCCTTCGCGTTATTTAATGGTTAGGACATCAATTCAGCTTATCGTTTACCAAAACGAACCCTGCTGCAAACCCAACCCTATTACCCAATATCCCAGTAATTCCTCGTGGAAGTGCAGAGGTTTTTTTTTTTAGGCTTTATTTAAGAGATTTTTAGCCTTAGGCTAGTTCATCTCTAGGAAGTGCAGAGGTGTTCTCGGATTCCAAGCGAGTGTCACGTCAACACATTCCTACCCCTTCCTTTCTTGACCTGTGTTCGGGCGCGGCCAGCACTGGTATTGCCTAGTTTGAGATCACCAGTTTTTACACATTGAGGATGATTGCTAGTCCCAAGCATCGTCTATTGGTTGTCTGTGTAATTACAGCTGGTCTGGCAATAACAGAGTAGCAACCGTGGGCGATCAATCATGCTCATGCTCATGCTCAATGAGCGTAACACGTTTTTATATTTTTCTTTTTTCTACACAACATATCAAAAAATCAGCGATGTTTGTACTTCGTTTTTGAGTTACGATTTTTTGAAATTATCATGTCTCAAGGAAATTCATGCAACTTGGAAGAGAATTATAAGAAACTCCTGGCGAGAGTTTCAGAATTGGAAGAAAATCCTTAGGGTCCAAACATTTGCTCTACACGGCGTAGAAACTGACTATGACTATGCAAATATATAGGTTGCGTCCTATGCAAAGTTGCTTCTGATAATATATTCTTATCATTTTTGGCAACCTTCCAGAATATGGTTCACAAATCGATACTAAAATTTTGAAGATATGTGCTTAATGAAGTTCAAGAATATTCTTAATAGGAACTTTGTAACGAACATGAATGACGTTAATTGTGAGATATTTGTTTCTTGTTAAATAATTAATTAATATTCAAATAAATATTTATGAACCAGCCTAAAGCGCGATCACTCAGATAGAGTTCACTTCATTCACTCGGTTCAGGAGCAACACGACCACGTAAAATGTAAATAATGAGTTCCCTACCTAAGCCCCAGGCGAGTAAGAGAGGTGCCACAGTCGGAAAAAGTGTTAGTTTGTTTACTTAAATGAACCATGCCCATTTTGTTATGGCAAGTTTGCTATAAGAAATGCTCCTCGTGTTTATTACCGAAATTCACATCAAAGATTGATTAATTGAGTAGGAAATCAGTTTGGCACGGCATTTGTGACCAGCATACACCTTCCGGTAGTATGAAACAGGTCAAAAACTGTTCAAATCCGCAGATAAAAATTTTTGTTTTGAATTTCTGTATGGCGAAATAGTGAACTTTTCGTGAACATTAACGGCAAAGAACTCACCAACACTGGGAGACCGTGAGTTCCTGCCCACCTGTCATTTCCCATCTTGACCTAAGCCTATAGCGCACATGTAATCCGCCGCCTAAAAAGTAGAACGATAGGAAAAATCACCAAAAATTGCGCGCTTGCTTCTGACCGTTGACCCAAGCAAAACGTATTCAGATTTCCTTGACCCGGTCGTAGCCTTTGTCTCTCTTCGAATTTTGGAGGGAAACGAGAGAATGGATAATGCAAAGTTGCTCGATAAAGGATACCCCACTTCCCCTTATCCTGTCACGTTTCGTGATAATAAACGAATCTAGAGCTTCGTCATTTCTCTCGGGAAATGACGCAAACTGATAGTGGAGATGATTTGAATCTCGCGCCTTATCTGAGGATTTGGGACTTGGTTCGATCACTTCGTTCTGGCTTGTGGAAGAGGCAGGAGTGATCAGTTTTAGTTCGCGCCATGATGTGTAATTGGAGGTGATTTAAATTGACATGTGTTACCTTTCTGTGACTAACTTAGGCTTTCCCTTTAGCAGTTAATAGGCTTCTCGAACAAGTTTGTGCGTTGCTGGAAAATTGTGTGCGAGTGGTTTTGGGAAAACAGGTAACAGTGCTATCAAATTGTGTTCTTTGTGCGTGTGCTTATTCCGCTGCCAAACGGCATCATGTGTTTCTATAGATTTGTGGTAGTCTTGCGCAACCAGCATATCACACCTGTAGTACCGATCGCTTCTGACCCCACCTGCTGGCTACGGAGTTCCCGGACGTACGGTGACCGGAAGAGGGTTGCGTTTGCCAATATCACGCCCTAGGCAGGTTGGCAAGACATCCGTTCGCCATTTCGTGCGCCAATCAACGTGGAGACACAATCTGGTGGAAGTCCATCTGCAACGTCGAAGTTCACCCCCGATGCCACAACGGTCAAACCTCGATCACAAACCACGAGGCATCGACATCAGCGTCATCATCATCCATCGACGCGACTTCGATCAGCGGTGCACTTACTTGCGTAGTAGTGACCGTTGTGATTTCGACGACGACATTCCCGCCACGCCTCAAAGCGTAGGTACGCTGTAAAACCGTGAGTACTATCAGGCCTGATATAATATAAGACCATGCGCAGGCGAGATGGACCAACTGTGGTCTTAGCCAGTCGAAAGACAACACAAAAAAAAAAGACCATGCCCATGGCTCAGTTCTTCCCGCTACCGAATGACTACGAGCACGATGGGAAATACATAGGTGCCACAGTCGGAAGAAGTGTTAGTTTGTTTACATAAATGAACCATGCCCATTTTGTTATGGCATGTTTGCTATAAGAAATGCGCCTCGTGTTTATTAGCGAATTTCACATCAAAGATTGATTAACTGAGTAGGAAATCAGTTTGGCACGGCATTTGTGACCAGCATACACCTTCCGGTAGTATGAAACAGGTCAAAAACTGTTCAAATCCGCAGATAAAAATTTTTGTTTTGAATTTCTGTATAGCAAAATAGTGAACTTTTCGTGAACATTAACGGCAAAGAACTCACCAACACTGGGAGACTGTGAGTTCCTGCCCACCTGTCATTTACCATCGTGGCCCCGAGATCAAGATAGGAAATGACAGGTGGGCAGGAACTCACGGTCTCCCAGTGTTGGTGAGTTCTTTGCCGTTAATGTTCACGAAAAGTTCACTATTTTGCTATACAGAAATTCAAAACAAAAATTTTTATCTGCGGATTTGAACAGTTTTTGACCTGTTTCATACTACCGGAAGGTGTATGCTGGTCACAAATGCCGTGCCAAACTGATTTCCTACTCAATTAATCAATCTTTGATGTGAAATTCGCTAATAAACACGAGGCGCATTTCTTATAGCAAACATGCCATAACAAAATGGGCATGGTTCATTTATGTAAACAAACTAACACTTTTTCCGACTGTGGCACCTCTCTTACTCGCCTGGAACCAAGACCACTCTCGAGTCTTGTACTGTTGGAAGGGTGGTCGTCTAAGTCTCCCAGTGATGAGAAGTCGGTGGGTTTAGTTTCCGTTATCAGCTGGATTCTTTTGCTATCACGTAGACTTTCCTTTTCCACAACTTTCAGGTCGTATAACCAATGAGGCCTTTGCCGAGACTTTGCGCTAGCCAGCTCGTTTCCCTTCCCACTTTCGGGAGTAATTAGACCCTTCCCTGAGGGTCTCAACGGCCGGGCAAACCGTCAACTGGTAGGTGGTCTCCGAAAGGAGTGGCGCATAAGCCACCTTACTTAAATCCCGGGAAACTCGTTAGGCTGGCCGGTTACAACTTATGGGAAATGCTCCTTATTTATTTTTTTAAATATATCTTGCTGACACTGTCGTTGTGTTTGAAGTTGTTTTTGAGTTGGAAATGTTTGTAGTATCATTAGTACTAGTACTAGTACTCGGAAATTAAGTATGAAAATATTATAGAGGACAAAATGGAACGAACTCACCAAATCTGGCCAAGTGAACCCAACATGCTGGCCTGGTGTGTTAGCGGGGAAGACGCAATAGTAGACAGTTCGCTTCACGGGGTAATCCGGTTTGTGGTAGAGCTAGCATGGAATGTCCCGAATGTAGTCTTGAACCACCTCTTGGCCGTCCGACACAATCCGCACATTGTGGAACTCGATTCAGGAAATTCAAGTATCCGTTCGTCTCCAATATCACTTTACTGTTAACAAAAATCCGGAACAACGCAAAATACAAAAAAAAAATCGCTTCCATCTTCAAGCACAGCTCTCTTCGATCTTTTTCATGTTGAGGTTCTTTAGGGGTGAATTGTAAATTCGGCTAAATTGGCGTTGACGGCGGCTCTGTAGCTCTTTACTCTTTTGAGAAAATCCATAACCAAACGTCAGACTGTGCGTGAAGCATGGCGGACTTTGTACTATCCTTTAACTCCACCGAGAATTCCCATAAGAAACTGTCTATATTGGCTGGAAGAGCAATTTTTTTTATACAAAATTGACAAACTAATGGTTGGGGTTTTCAAAAGTTATGACTGGCCATTAGGCATATCAAAATACGCTACAAGGGGGTAGGCATTAGACTGATGCAAAATTTGAAATTTTCGCTCCACAGTGCTCAAACGGTTCCAAATTGGGCCCTGATTAGCCTCCCAAAATTTGAACTCATTTAGTGAGAAACTGACTTGGCACAAACCATTTGAAGGTTATATGGGAATTACTATGAAGAAACCATAATTTCGGTTTATATCTATCTCAAAATTCACCAGTTCACTCTACTTTAGAAAATTATAGCTGAGCTTGTTGAAAATTTTCTCAGCTACAACTTTGTAGAAGACCACTTTTCAATCAAATGTAAGGAACAATGAAGATGCTAATTTCAAATAACAGACTGTAGTGGTAATTTTTATACGATAGATGGAGTAGATGAAAGCATAGAGTTGATAGTTCCGTTAGAGTACGGCAGTGTGAAGATTGTATATAGATATTAGAATAGCGAGCTAGGACAACTGTTAAAGGAAGGTACAAGTTGAAGATGCTAATTTCAAATAACGTAGAAGTAATACTAAAAACATATAGTCAAAGTACATAACTCTCGATGGGAGCATACCATCAATTACTGTCAATGGTCGAAAGGTACAGTAGCAGCACCTACCCCACCCGTGTCCCCTCGAGATCGTCAAGTCGACGATGACAGGAGCACATATCGTGGTAGGGGTAAACAATAGTTGCAATTTCCAAACCTACGACTGGATGCCTTCCTTCAAATGACAACTGAAGTGCGGTAAAAAATCGGTAGAACTGTTTCAAACACACAGTTGGTACTTGAGCGGGTCGGTTTTCATCTCTTTTTGCCAGTGGTGGCGGGGGGGGGGGGACACTCCTCACCATCCCTCTCCAAAGGGGGAGTTTGGTAAAGAGAGATGAAAAAACCGATTTGTACCTTCCTTAAAAGTTGTCCTAGCTCGCTATTCTAATATCTATATACAATCTTCACACTGCCGTACTCTAACAGAACTATCAACTTTATGCTTTCATCTACTCCATCTATCGTATAAAAATTACCACTACAGTCTGTTATTTGAAATTAGCATCTTCAACTATGTAAATCGTTGACTTCACGTAGAAGTAATACTAAAAACATATAGTCAAAGTATTATTAATGATTCAAGTCACTGATGTCTTATGATTATGCTCAATCAACTGTTCAGTAGGCAACATTGGTGTTTATGGCGCGTAGAATAGACAACAAAAATCATGGCTACTATGTCACACTGCAGAATACAGTGTTGCCCACAATACAGTTTCTTAATCTTGCCATAAGATTGTCAATCTCTTAAACAATTAATAACTATTTAATTTGACGTTTGGCTGAAAAATTACTTTCTGCAAAGTTGTAGATGATAAAAAAATCCCATTTTTTCAATATGTAAAAAGGCTAGAAGACAGTGAACAAAAAGTTTCGTTTTCCCATAGTAATTTCCATATAAACTTCAAATGGTTTGTGCCATGTCAGTTTTTTATCAAATGAGTTTAAACTTTCGGAGGCTAATCAGGACCCGATTTGAAACCGTTTGAACACTGTGGACCGAATATTTCAAATTTTGCATCAGTCTAGTAGGCATGCTTGGTATGCACAGTTGTACACACCAACTGCTCATTTGGTAATAACTTTTTACTCAAATGTTGAAATTTATTGTTCTTTAAAGTAATTGATAGATTAGGCTCATAGTTTACTATAGACATGCGAAGATTAGGTAAAGCTTAACATTTGAATCAACACTAATCAATTTAACACTTAAATTCCGAGATGTTTAGTGAGCATTTCTCACCTCATTTTTACAACGCAAAAACAAATACAGTTTACTACTAGCATTAAAATCTACTTTTTTTTACATATTTATAACAAGCTCACACTCTATTCTATCTACTGCTTCAAAAAGAACTATGTTCCGTCAACCTTGGTATTTGCAAATGAGCAGTTCGTGACCAAAACTGTGTATGCCAAGCATGGGGGTAGAGGGAGGGTATAAAATTAGCCAAAAATGTGCAGCGTCATTTATGGATGGTTCCTAACTGTTCTTTTTAAATTTGGGATCCCGAATCAGATGGATTTAGTTATGTGAAGTGAATTTTCAGCTGAAATACAAAAAAGTTTTCATAAAGTGCATAGTTGCGGCTAAATGTAGGCTGTAATATTTTTTACAGATAACCATTGGTTTCTCAATATTGACAACATTTTATTTATTAGAATTTCATGTCGGTCGGGCACAATCCTCCATTTATTTTTATTAATTTAAAAAGGCCCTCTAGCTAGTTGTCATTCGGGTCTCTTCATGAGATATGGATTCCGGTAACCATTTCATGCTCATAAAAGCTAGCTACAATGTGAATCCTCAAAAACAAAACGCAGATTAAGATGCAGCTTCATCAGCATCAATTCCAAATGAAAATAACAGTCCCGGTTCGAAAAACTTGATCCCAATTGCATGTCCCGTGTGACCCATTCTCTCCTGTCCGTGTTTCGTTCACCTTTCTAGAGTCAGTCTTTTCAGCAGCAGCAGCAGTTTCTGTATTTGTTAGAAAAATAGTTGAAAACCGGTCCTGGACTGCAGCAGACGGCGGCGATGTGATGGTATCAACTAAACGAATAAGAAAAAGGAGAATGCGATGCATTTGATTATTTTTTGTTCGTTTTATTTTGTTTTCCCATTTTTTTAGAGTTGCTCTCGAAAGCCATCAGGGAGTTGCATTCAATCCACCAACACAGTCGTCCCTCTGGCTCGCACGATATAGGATACAGGTGTTGGTGCATTCTGTCCGTTTAGGGTGGTCCCCGGTTCGGTTGGCCTCCCGTTTGGGTGAAATCGTTCTCGGAGCAGTGATTTTGATCTCCGGTCGGTTCCTCTGGGTCTTATGCCCGGGCCCGTACCTCACTGGTATTGAAATGCAACTCAAATGAAAATGAAAAGCAAAGAAGACTCAATTGTTCCAGCTGGATTCGTTTGGATAAAGAAAGAAAAATATAGAACATACACAAACGAGACCGGTAGCAAATGTATTGAAGCTACAAACCGGCTGACATGCTGGACGATCCAGTTTCAGGGCACCTGAAGGCTGCCTCTGCCGGTCAAGAGAAATGATGAAATTTCGTCTTTGATTCATGATAACCCTTGATATTTGTCAGCTCACCAGCTCTGACCAACCAACATCCACTGGATTATTTTAGATCTTGAATGCTGAGTGAGTGAATACAACACACATCACTCTATATTAGAACTTGTTGAATATATAAATAGTGTCCATGTACGCATAAAAACAACTCCCGCATTCCCTTCGCCTTCAATGCTCGTGAGAGTGCATGGCATGCATATTGCGAAACACACATTTTCTGCCAACCCAAAGGTGCAACCGCATTCTTATACGAACGAGGCCCAGAAGTCCAGTTGGCCACTTGGCTCATGGCATGGATGCAGTCAATTTTGGTCTCACCTCGGACCGAGCGCTTCAAACTGTTTTGCTTCGAATTTTCCAAGAAGGCAAGTCCCCTTCGGCGTCAGCTGCAGCAGCTCAGACCGAAGTAAGATGAATAGAGAGATATTGTATAGGTAGGTAGGTAGGTAGGGATAGCCAGTTCTTTGGTCGTTGAAATGGAACCTGTTCTGTTCGATCTCCAGCTTTGCTGCAAAGTAAAGTGGTCGAATGCACGTGTGCATATGTATATTTTACAAAAGTAGTGGGGTCATATGTTAGATGGACACTGAAGTCAGTGTCAGTGTCCTTTGAGAGAGTGTCCAATGAAGTTGAATGTGGACAACACGTTACCAAGACTCAATTCAACAGGCACTTATGTGGGTGTTCAAAACTCGTTTACTTTTGCAATTTAATAAATTCCTAGCAATCTCCGATGTGGATCTTGATTGAAAGGCAACTGATTTAGCTACAGTGGTGGCCTTTAAATTAGCACAATAGACCGATTTTCATACAAACTAGCCAACTGTTGCAATTATGTTTTATTATGATCAATTGAGCTGAAATTTTGACACAGAACTACAAATATGCTGAATTTTGACTGGTTGAAAATGGCCAACTAATTAGCACATTTATAATTCGAAATTTCCGAAGTGTTATAGTCTTACTGCCAATAAACAACGGCGTGCTTAAGAAAGTTATTTACGAATAAAATGGGGGTTAAATGAACAATCGTCGACTTTAAGTGCTTATTAATTCAAATAAAGGGTGTCGTTGAATTTAATTCAATGGGAAGTTTCCAGTTGATATATTCGTATCATAGTTTTAGTTAAATGTTAGCTTAAAGTTTTCATTTTGTTCTAGCTTGCATATCAGCTTAGGCAATGTTGCAAACTGGCTGTAAGTTTAATGTAATTTTAGATGACTTACATTTAGTCCCCTTTGTAAATTTCAACCTCAATTCAATCAATAAAGCAGCTGATAGTTTTAGCAGTAAGGCCTAGTAATAATATAGATAGTCTAGCAGTAAGTACTAATAGTGCTCTTTTTTCATCATAAAAATTCGTCATCTTCAGCTCTAGGAGCTTTCAGAGAAATTACTCTTACCGATTCTGGTAACTACTTCAGTACATCGGGTGTAACTCAGACGCATTGATAACAATAGTATAACGTTAGCTGTAGGTACTAAATGTAAATATTTTTTTTTTAAATATCATTTATTTGTAAACACTCAATTGCGTTAGCTTTGCGGAGCCGTCATTCAATGTATAATAACAATATTTCTTATGACTAAAGTTAGTAGAACGGGGGCCGATTACTCGCGGCTTACTCGAGGTTAAGGACAACAATATTTAACAGGCTGGACGTACGTCTCTCAATATTATGTAATTTATAATCCCGGCACAAAAAATAAATCGTTGAACACTTAGCTTAACCTGCTTTATAAGCCAGAGGCTTCGTGCCAGCAATGTTTTGTGCTAATTTGGGAGATGTATGGATGAAATTGGTCCACTTTCGGATGATGAATGCATCCTTGCTTGTTCCATGCTTAGACTTCATTCAGCGTGATCACGAAAAAAAAATTAGATAATTTTATTTTTCTTTAAAAGAGCTTATTTTGGAATGTATGAATTTTTGTAATTTGTACATTAATGTATATTTTTTTTTAAATGGGATTTTTGAGAAAACCCAAATTAAAATTTTAAGTAATTTTTTCAGTCTAGTAATATTTTGACGTCTTTAATTTCTTTTCTGGGGGTTACATTGAAAAATTCAAAATTCAGACATGTAACGAAAAATCCCAAACACGGACGTAACGAGAGAGCGCAAATCGAACACACGACACATTGCGCATTCTCACATGAGCGAGCTCACCGCTCGGTTGACCGCTCACCATTTTACCAATAAATTTCAGGAGGAGATAAGCAGCGGTAATAAAAACGCGTGTCAAATCGTTTTCTTCGTCATTTACGTTCGGTTTCACGACGTATGAGTGGAACAGCACGCATCGCACCAATACGAAGACGACGACGAATGCACCCACATCGACCGGAGGAAAGGCTTCCCGCAATAGGCAGCATAACTGGACCGCCGTCATCCGGTTGGCATCGACTTGCACTGGTGTGAAAGAGACAAGTAGCGCTAGTTTTTCTTTCACAACAATCCAATTAAATGCTGGTTGGAGCACGTCTTGGTCTGGTGTGAATGTTGCCATATACTTGCAACTAGGAACGCTCTGACGAAAAATACTCCAAAAGGGAGGGGCCTAATTAGCTATTCTGCAAGTATAAAAAAGACTGTAATTCAGTGAACGTGATCAACATTCTCTGCTTGAACGTCAAGCAGTACAGTTCGGTCTTTGCTCGCTCTGTCGAGTTGTTCGATAAACCTATAGTTTGCTACAAACGTTCGCAGATATACTGCACGTCGCGTCGTCAGTAGTGTCGGTCGCATCGCGTGATGGGAAGACAGCGCTCCCGGAGCAGACTTCGTGACCAAGCGGAGAAGAAGAACAGTGGTGAGGGTAGCTCGGTACCTACCTCAAATAGGTATGCTACTCTTCCCACCGATGTTGATAATACCAACCCAGTCCCGGTGAAGCGGACGAAAAAGAGAAAGAAGAATCAAGCACAGTCCGTTGGTACGAGTGGACGCGATGATGTTACCGCGACGAACGCCAGCGACATCGGTGATTTCGGCGACGCCGTCAAAACCGAGAATTCTGCCGGCCCGAGTGCGGCGAAAGTCAAGCTTCCTCTACTGGTGGTGAAGCAAGTACTACTCAACACGCTGATTGGCGATCTCTCATCGCTGGGCGTTGCAACTGAGTTTCAGCTCGGCAGGATCGGCACCAAGGTGATGCTGCGAACAAAAGCGGAGTACGAAGTGGCCGTGAAATATCTGAAGGATTCCAAGGCAGAATTCTTCACGCACGACATCCCCGGTGAGAAGCCCTTCAAGGTAGTCATCAGGGGTCGAAGCTGAAATCAACCGGTACAAGCTAGCCCCAATTGCTGTCTTCCGAATGACAAGGAGAGATGAAAACGTGAAGACGTAGCCGGATTGTATCTTCCTGGTGCACTTCCAGAAAGGGACGGTGACTCTTAATGCGCTGCAAGCCATCCGATCGATCTACTCCATCATCGTACGATGGGAGCCATACCGTGGCGGCCATCGTGACGTAGCGCAGTGCCAGCGGTGCCTCAATTTTGGACACGGTACCCGCAACTGCAACATCAAGCTACGCTGCTGCAACTGCGCTCAAGAACACGCCACTTCCAACTGCCCTGCGGATGGAGCCGTGGCGTTAAAATGCGCCAACTGTGGTGGTGCTCATCACGGTTTCGACAGACAGTGCTCCAAACGCGAGGACTTCAAACGCATCCGAAAACAGGTGGCAACTAACAACCAACCAGGACGCAAGAAGGACAAAGTCCCGGCATTTCGGACGTGCATCCCGCTCAAGCAACTTCCGGTGATTCTGCTGGCCAAAGCTCTCCATCCCCCCCCTGGATTCTGGAGACAACCAACCCCGATCTGTTCTCAGCGGATGAACGGATGGAAATTTTCGTCAACATGTCCGGTGCTTTTTGTAAGTGCCGCAATAAACCCGAACAGATCCAAGTGCTCGGTAAGTTCATCATCCAGTATGGCGTCTAAACCGCTAACTATCGTCACCTGGAATGCTTGCTCTGTAAGAGCAAAAGAGATTGAGCTTGCCGACTTCCTCCGCAAGCACAGCATCGACGTGAGCCTTCTAACCGAGACCTATCTAAAGTCCGGCTACAACTTCTGGTTGCCTGACCACAACATTATACGGCTTGATCGCACCAGCTTCAGGGGGGGGGGGGGGGGGGTTGTTGCGGTCGTCGTCAAGAAAGGAATAAAATACCACACTCTGCCCCATATCCGCTCCTCTATCATCGAGGCCCTTGGTGTGGAGGTGGAGTCGTCGACTGGATACGTACAGTTCATCGCCGTCTACTGCCCTCGACAGTGTACCGCCAGCAGTGGACTAGCGGCTAAATTCAAGAAGGACCTGTCCCCCATCACCGGTACCGGTTCCCGCTTCGTAGTTGGAGGAGATCTGAATGCTCGCCATGAGGCCTGGCGGAACTACCAGCAGAATCAGAACGGGCATCTGCTGTTCGACCACTCACAGCATGGGCTGTACTCCGTTTGGTTTTCGGATGAACCAACATTTATCTAACCGGCGGGCAACACATCGACGCTAGACCTGTTCTTGACAAATATCGGCTTGTCCAAGCCGGTAGCCTTGAACGAACTCAGCTCCGACCACCAACCGATGGTGGCTGAACTGGGCTGCAACGTGGCTCCTGCTTCAAGCCTGCGCAAGGACTACCATCGCGTAAACTGGGCCCGTCGCTTGACACCGTGGAGGACATCGACCGAGCGTTGGAGGGACTCCACCAAGCCATAACCGTGGCTGACGAGGCGTGCGTCCGACGAGTTCCTGTGAGGGGTAAGTTTATTGCCATTGATTCCCACACCCAACTTTTGATTCGCCTAAGAAATGTTCGTAGACGCCAGTTTCAGAGGACTGGAGACCTGGGCAAAAAACGTGAAATGGCCGATCTGAACAGGCAGATTGCTTCCAGAATGGACTCACTCCAAAATGAAAGATTCGGGCGTGTTGTCCAGAATCTGGACGACCGCTCCAGACCATTCTGGAAGGTAGCCAAGGTCCTGAAAACTCATCCCAAACCCATTCAACCTCTCAGAGTCGAAAATGATGACGATCGGCTTTTAATCACCCCACAGGAGAAAGCAAATACGATCGGTGAGCATGTCGCTTCATCGCATTTGCTTGGCTCGTCTATCCAAAGTCCGCTCGAAGATCAGGTTGCGCAATGCGTTCAAAACCTAGATGCCTCCCCTTGTGTCGTGCCTCCGGTGGATATGATTACAGTACAACAAATTTGCTCAGCGCTGAAATGCACCAAGAACATGAAGGCCCCCGGGTTTGACGGCATATTCAACTTGATCTTGAAGAGACTCAGCATGAAAGTGCAGTCTCTTCTAACCGCTATCTTCAACAGATGCTTGGAACTGCACTACTTTCCAAGCAGTGGAAAGTAGCAAAAATCATACCAATCCGCAACCCCGGTAAGGATCTAACATTGCCTTCAAGCTACAGACCAATGAGCCTCCTTTCAGCGCTGAGCAAATTGTTCGAGAAACCCATTCTCAATCGTTTGCTCAAGTTTGTCGAGGAAAATAACATTCTCCTTCCGGAACAGTTTGGGTTCAGAAAGGGGCACTCCACCAATCATCAGCTAGTACGGGTGATGAATAACATCCGAAGTCACAAAGCTGTATCCAAGTCCATAGCCATGGCCTTGTTAGACGTTGAAAAGGTGTTTGACAATGTTTGGCATGACGGGCTTGTGTACAAGCTTTGTAACTTTAACTTCCCATTACATCTGGTTAAAATCACCCGTAACTACCTTCAGCAAAGGTCGTTTAAGGTATCGTTGAATGGTTGTCTTTCAGACACGTTTTCCATCCCAGCAGCAGTCCCGCAAAGCAGTCTGCTGGGCCCCTTGCTTTACCGCATTTACACCTCAGACATACCTCCCCTCGGAGACGGTTGCGTGTTTTTCCTGTTCGCAGATGATACCGCAATAGCCGTCAAAGGAAGGATGCTTCGCGAAATAACGAACAAACTTCAACGATGCCTTAACACCTTTACTGATTATGCCACCACGTGGAAAATTAAAATCAATCCCTCCAAAATACAAGCGATCATGTTCCTCCATCTTCAATCGCCCAAACTGAAATCGGCTCCATCTTGTACTGTAATCATGGATGGCACAAGGATTGAGTGGTCCGCCGAAGTAACCTATCTCGGGATGTTGTTCGATGAAAAGCTCCTCTTCCGTTCGCATGTAGAGAAAACTGTAGTCAAGTGTTCTACCTTGGTTAGGTGTCTGTATCCGCTGATCTGCCGCAGATCCTGCCTCTCAAGGGTGAACAAACTGGCCGTCTACAAACAAATCATAGCACCTGCGATCCTCTATGCAGCTCCGGTGTGGGAATCATGTGCACAGACTCACAGGAACAAAATTCAGGTCGCTCAGAATAGAGTGCTGAGGATGGTTCTTGATCGTCCTTTCGACACTAGAATAACAAATTTACAAGAAGAGGCAGGAATTGCCAAAATAGTTTCAAGAATTACCGAAATTAAGACTAAATTTTGCACAAAAATGTAATTTATCAGAACATGCTTTCATAAGCAATTTGTATTTAGTAGATTAGGTGTATATAGTAGTTGTAGGTTAGTTGTAGTTGTAAATAGTAGTTATAAGTAGTTTCCTTTTTCAATTTAAAACAAACCAATCCCACCATGGTGGTCATTCGCTAAAACAGGCCTGATAGGACTAGGAACTGTAATTAATTATAATTGAAATTTCAAAAGAACTAAAGTTGAAAATACGCATCTGTGTCACTTGATAAGTAATACATGTAAACCACACAAATACAAGAAATATAGATCACTAGCTGAGTGTGCCCGGTCTTGCTCGGGATTCAATATTAGCTTGAGTTTATGCGCCGATTTAAAAAAAAAGCATGCTATATTGTACGTAGTCCCCCCTCCCCCCTATTATCTAAGGGGCTACCCCCTATGATTATCTCCTTATACCCCCACACTCGCCCCCACATGCCTAATTTGGTTCCATTTGCTTGATTAGTTCTCGAGTTATGCAGAAATTTCTGTTTCTTTTGTATGGGAGCCCCCCCTTACAGAAGGGGGAGGGGTCTCGAAACATCATAAGAAGCCCCCCCTTACAGACAGACAGACAGACAGACAGACAGACAGACAGACAGACAGACAGACAGACAGACAGACAGACAGACAGACAGACAGACAGACAGACAGACAGACAGACAGACAGACAGACAGACAGACAGACAGACAGACAGACAGACAGACAGACAGACAGACAGACAGACAGACAGACAGACAGACAGACAGACAGACAGACAGACAGACAGACAGACAGACAGACAGACAGACAGACAGACAGACAGACAGACAGACAGACAGACAGACAGACAGACAGACAGACAGACAGACAGACAGACAGACAGACAGACAGACAGACAGACAGACAGACAGACAGACAGACAGACAGACAGACAGACAGACAGACAGACAGACAGACAGACAGACAGACAGACAGACAGACAGACAGACAGACAGACAGACAGACAGACAGACAGACAGACAGACAGACAGACAGACAGACAGACAGACAGACAGACAGACAGACAGACAGACAGACAGACAGACAGACAGACAGACAGACAGACAGACAGACAGACAGACAGACAACAACATTTTTGTACACGTAAACCAAAAATCTATTACAATGAATGTTAGTTCCGTTTCCTATCATCCTCTGTTCATGAACATCGCAGCGAATGTTAGAAGTTGACCTTACAGGCGATGTAATGTTTTTTTTGTCTTTTTCATTTCGTGTTCTATCTACGCTTTCGACTATACCAGTAAGGTTGTAGAACGACGCACATTGTAGAACATTGTAGGACGACGCACACACTTGCCTCGAATCTCTCCAGCAGAAAAAGCATACGAAGTCGAGTATGCGAGAAAATGAGCGCTTCATGTTTGCTTTTAGGCTATCCATATTCAGGAGCATGGAGAGAGCAGTGGAGAAAGCACAGGTCTGATAATCGAAGCGTTCTTGGTTCGAGTCCAGTCGGCAATCGGATTCCTATTTTTTTCGACATAACTAATTTACCTCACTAATACACTCTACATTTTTCGGTCTCCAATTTTCTTGCATTGGACCGCAGCTAGGTGTATCGCATCCTCGGTTCATGCGGTCTCCACTAACATCCTCTGATGATGAATCCCACATAATTGTAAGCGAATCTTACATCCCTCGGTTGGGTGTAAAGAACGTGCAAATCATAGGGTTAATTACCCCATTCCAGTACTATGACGAGCACCTCAACGGTGAAGCAGCAAAAAACGAAGGTGGCACGGCAACAGACCTTGGAGCACGCGCAGAAGACGACAGGCTACCGGCCCCTGATTTTCAAGAAGTTGAGGAGGAGATCGGTCGGCTGAAGAACAACAAAGCAACTGGTGTAGATCAACTACCAAGTGAGCTATTGAAATACGGTGGTGAAGCACTGGCTAGAGCGCTGCACTGGGTAATTGCCAAGATTTGGGAGGAGGAGATATTACCGGAGGAGTGGATGGAAGGTGTCGTATGCCCAATCTACAAAAAGGGCGACAAGTTGGATTGCTGCAACTACCGCGCGATCACACTGCTGAGCGCCGCCTACAAGGTACTCTCCCAAATTCTATGCCGCCGTCTGTCACCATATGCAAGAGAGTTCGTGGGGCAATACCAGGCGGGATTCATGGGTGCCCGCGCTACCACGGACCAAATTTTCGCGATTCGGCAGGTTCTGCAGAAATGCCGCGAATACAACGTGCCCACACATCATTTGTTCATCGACTTCAAATCCGCATACGACACAATCGATCGAGATCAGCTATGGCAGATTATGCACGAGTACGGATTTCCGGATAAACTGACGCGATTGGTCAAGGCAACGATGGATCGAGTGATGTGCGTTGTTCGAGTATCGGGGACACTCTCGAGTCCCTTTGAATCTCGAAGGGGGCTACGGCAGGGTGATGGACTTTCGTGTCTGCTGTTCAACATCGCGTTAGGAGGTGTGATCAGAAGAGCTGGGATAGACACGAGTGGCACGATATTCAGGAAGTCCATCCAGCTCCTTGGTTTCGCCGATGACATTGACATTATGGCACGGAACTTTGAGATGATGGCGGAAACGTACATCAGACTGAAGGCTGAAGCTAGACGGAGTGGACTTGCCATCAACGCATCAAAGACAAAATACATGAAAGCAAGAGGTTCTAGGGAAGACAATGTTAGCCTCCCACCCCGAGTTCAGATTGACGGTGACGAAATCGAGGTGGTCGATGAGTTCGTGTATTTGGGCTCACTGGTGACCGCCGAAAATGATACCAGCAGAGAAATTCAAAGACGCATTATGGCAGGGAATCGTGCTTACTTTGGACTCCGGAGGACGCTCCGGTCGAATAAAAGTCGCCGACGCACGAAGTTGACTGTCTACAAGACGCTGATTAGACCGGTGGTCCTTTACGGCCACGAGACTTAGACTATGCTCGTGGAGGACCAACGCGCCCTTGGTGTTTTCGAACGGAAGGTGTTGCGTACCATCTACGGTGGAGTGCAGATGGATGACGGAACGTGGAGGAGGCGAATGAACCACGAATTGCACCAGCTGCTGGGAGAACCATCCATCGTCCACATTGCAAAAATTGGGCGACTACGGTGGGCTGGGCACGTCGTAAGAATGCCGCACGACGACCCAGTGAAAATGGTTCTAGAAAGCGACCCAACAGGAACAAGAAGAAGAGGCGCGCAGCGGGCAAGGTGGATCGACCAAGTAGAAGGTGACCTGCGGACCCTTCGCAGACTACGAGGCTGGCGAACTGTGGCCATGGATCGAGTAGAGTGGAGACGACTTCTTCGGACAGCAGAGGACAACAAGGCCTTAGCCTGATTGGTAAGGTAAGGTAACTAAGCTGACGATTTACCTTAGTGACTACCATTGAACGCAGTAAGTCAAACATAAGCTTAGAGTCCAACATTACACCTAGGTCGCTTACTTGTTCTTCTCTTTCGAGTACAAATCCATCAACTGAGTAATCGAATACGATTGGCGTCCTTGTGCGATGAAATGTCATGGCTACACATTTTGATATACTGAGGGGGAGCTTGTTTAAGTGACACCAGTTAACAAATTGGCCCAACATTTCTCGGAGCTGACGGCAATCTTCGGCGTCCTTGACAACGATGTATAGTTTGAGATCATCGGTGAGTGATCACACACAACCACTCTGCAGGATGAGCATCACATCTTTGAGGTATATTGTGATCAGCAATGGTCCTAAATTGCTGCCCTGGGGAACAGCGCAGTGCACGAATCTAGTTTGACACGGAGCTTTCTATTGGAAAGGTACGATCTCAGCCAATCAACCAAACCGCTCGAAACTCCCAGACGAGACATTTTCCGAAGAAGAATACCTTGATCGAGGCAATCGAAGGCCGCTTTCAGGTCAGTATAAGTGAGTGGTATCTACTTAAGTCCTATTTTCCAAGTGATTTATACAAGTTGAGGTGAACTCCAATAAATTTGATGTAACTGAACATCCTGACATAAATCCGTGTAGCATTGCTGAGATGTAGCGTTTGACATGAAAAAAGATAGCTACAAACCCAACCTTTTTATTCAACACCCCAGTGATTTCTCGTGGAAGTGCAGAGGATTGTCGGGTTTTTCGGGCGCAGCCGGCGCTGGTGCCTAGTTTGAAATTACAGTTTTTACATATTGATGATGAATGCTAGTTCCAAGAATCATCCATTGGTTCTCTGTGTAACTACAGCTGATCTGGCAATAACAGAGTAGCATCCGCGGGCAGTCAATCATGTTCATGCTCATGCTCAGAAAATTTTATCGCGTTTCAAAAGCCGCAGGAGTGGAGAACTCCAAATAGGAGGTTTTGGTTTTGGAGTGTTATCGGTGAGCCATGTCATGTTATGTGTTGCCAGAATACTGTTCCAATCAGAGTTTAACAGGAACTCGTTGAGCATGACAAAATCGATTTATGAGTAGTTGAACGGTTGTTGACCAGCATCAAGAGATTCCACATGGACATCACAATCTGATTGAGTTGGTAACGAGAATAGAAGCGGAGGATGATGCAAATCAATTGCCAGCAATGGGGACACAGCTTCGTTACCTACAATATTGCTATCAGAACCACAGAAAACCAGATCCAGGAGACGAATAGAATAGAGTTGTGTTGCCGGAAATTCAGGAAGATTGTACCGTCCACCATAGCAGCGCTGGCAGCAGATATCATGAAAGGATCAAGGTTAAAGATTCCATCATCAAGCCAATCCCATGCTATGTGTGCTGCCAACCATTTGTGGAGTTGGCGTGAAATTCATCCATATTCTCTAATTATTAGCTATAATTCCAACTAGGGCCAAATTCTGGGGCTAGGGCCAAAACTAACTTACTCTAGTCAACTAGTACTTATACCAGCACAGGCCTGGATAATATAAATTTATTACTAGATTTGTTTTATGTATGACGGAAACATCCAAAGTTAAACGTGCGTCTAGTTTAAAAACATAGCTGAAACTATGATATGTTCTGCCTTAATGGCTAACACGAATACTAGAGGGACTATAATTATCCAATTTCTCATAATTCAATCAATTTTCTTTGAATTACTATAGTTCTAAACGGATACGGAAAAGTACCATGTTTCTCATTATTTCATAAATACTGGCTTAGTTGAAAAAAAACCGTATCCAAGGAATAGGATATTCAAACTTCAATATATTCCACCAAATGCTTTAAACAAACTGAAAAAACTCAACCGCTCTCTACCTGGAAAAATAAACTGTCGTCTCTGAACAGAAAATTAATATTGATGAGGGTAGTAGATCACCATCAGATGGGACGAGCTAGAGAAGAAACCAAAATCTAGATACTATCTCACTCGACCTGTTAGTCCATATGTTATACGTTAGACATACCTTTTCACTATCCCCGCTCAATCTTTCGAATCATTCCACAGCAAATCAAATTAATTGATGGTCCAAATAACTGTCAGCATTTATCATACAAGTGGCCATTCCGGTCGCTGAGTTTTGGCACACATAAATATTCCCGGACGAACCCTTTTACAAAAGGCGATTTGGTCTACTATAGCCAAATGTAGGTGGGTAGACAGACAGAAGATTGGTTCACCCACAAACACCAGGAAAAAAAACGAAACCTCCCGATTGATGATGATTGATGATGTGAAATGGGAGAATGTGGTCAATCGGTAAATACGAGTCACACAATCTCCCCCATTTCGTCATGAAAGAAGGGTAAAAGTTGACGTTTTGTTTTTAATTGAATTTAGCCCTTCGCTCTATCATACTTACTGCAGTGAGCCGCGTTGATTCCCCTTCTTGGGGTGATGAACTGAAACCTATTAGAGCTGTACCGCCACCAAATGGGTGTAGCAGAGCAGGGGCTTCTTACTGCTGTATGACAAAGTAATCTCATCCCAAACAAGATGGAGATTATTTATGTTAAATTTCGAACCATTTAGCTACAAACAGTGAAATCTCAAACACAAGCAACAGGAGTTCCGTTCTTAGATTTTTGATGGTAGAGCTGCTTGCGGCCGTATTCCGGTCGGTGCCACTTGTCACTTCCAGAAAAGAGGTCCATTTCGGATGGATTCATTTTGTCCGAAGCAAGGCATCAGTCGGTAAAATATTGTGCAATAATATGGTTTTCTTTATTCATTCCAACTGCAAACAGACCCAACTTGAACCAACAACTGGCGAGAAGGGACGAATGCACTTTGAATAGCTCTGCTCTTCTGCTACGACGACGACGACGACGACGACGACCACGATGAAACCGAGCTCGATCCCTAGATGGACCGCCGAGCGAACAAAAGCATCAGGAAACCAGAAACGACCGGCAGATGAAGGATGATTGAAATGCTGTTGTGTTGTGGTTGTTTCATTTTATTTGTTTATTCTCTTTTTTCGATGCCTATAGAGAGACCTGTATACGATCGGGTTTTGAAAAGGTGTGCAAAGGGCTTTCCATATGCAGTGCAGGTATGATTTCCTTTTGGATATTTCTAGAAATGTTACGCCGTTTTTGGATACGGTAAAAAGTCGGTGCATAGTGCAGTTTATACTTTCATTAGACGACTCGTTAAATGCAAATAATGCCATACCTTCGGCTCACTCTGTCAGTCAGTCAATCAGTATTAGCTTTAAAAGGGAAATATTAATTTACGAGAAAGAGTCTTCAGATTCACTGTATTTCAGACCAAATGGCGTAGCCAGGCCTGGCTTTATTGGGGGCCATGGACCTAGGCCCCCATATTTTAGGAGCCTCAACAATTTTTTGAAATTTTTATTTCAAAACTTACAACTATGTTTCATGTTGTCGACTTATGACTCCATATGATGTGATCAGCATGCTATTATCTAAATCAATTGTACCAAATTCTACGTTGTAGTTTAAATGACCATGAAGCAAACATCGCAACGCACATGCCTAGCGATTAGAATCTTACAATAACATACGATATTCCGGTGGATAATTTGCAAATTGGGGCAACCAGTTTTTTTTTTAAATAACGTTACCAAATTTTGCGTGCTTCGATACATATTTTCATGTGAAAATATTAGAGGGGAGGTTATTTTTCAAGACAGGAGAGGTAATCTAAAATCGTGGTTTTTAGGGGGGGGGTGGCAACCCCGGTGTAGAGGTTCGAATCCATACCTCTCACGCTGAAGCCACGAGTTCA
Organism: Ochlerotatus camptorhynchus; assembly: GCF_037179485.1. Taxonomy (NCBI): domain Eukaryota; kingdom Metazoa; phylum Arthropoda; class Insecta; order Diptera; family Culicidae; genus Ochlerotatus; species Ochlerotatus camptorhynchus. The sequence goes on from NW_027040988.1 coordinate 5,294,312, forward strand.
AATCTCACCCCCAGCCAAGTCACGAATGACCCAAGAGCGTTAAAGTAACTATAATAAAAAAAACTAGAATTATAAGGGCATAACTGGGAATTCTCTGTAGCTCGTTTCTCTTGAAACAAATCTTGAATTACTAAATAAAAAAAAAATCCGAGATTTTTCCACACCATTTGAAAAATTCATTTAAATTTCTGTGAGATATAGCGCACATAATATTAACGCTACATTTGGCATAAATTTACTCGATATTTTGTGTAAATTTAAGCAATATTGTATGCAAGCTTGTAAACGATTTCGTTGTTTATGTCAACTGTAGCTCAATTGACGTAAGATTTTGGCCTAGCATTGAATTTCACTTTCGACTCTGATATTCGTAGTAAGAATTATCTCAGGCTATCTTTGATATTACTATCCATATGAATATAACTAACTGTAACTAGTGACCGACTAGTAACTAGTGACCGACTAATAACTAGTGACCGACTAACCGTAACTCTGAGCATCGAACGGAAGGAGAAATGCGATCAGAATGGATGTTCTATTAGTGATCAGGATCACAAGCGTGTTGTGAAAGCGTATAAGCGGAATTGCAATGCTTCGGTCAGGGATGTGGCCAAAAAGTTGAATCTGTCCAAGTCTTTCGTTCAGAGAGCCAAGGACTTCAAATCGTGACGAACGGCAAAATACGGTGGGAAAGTCACGAGCCCAGAAACGGTACTCCTAGATGCTGACGAAGCCTCAATGTCTTATCATGGATGATGAGACTTACGTCAAGGCGGACTTCCGGCAGCTTCCGGGGCTACTGTTCTTCGCCGCCCAGCACAAGTTTGATGTTCCGAAGGAAGTAAGGAAGCAGAAACTTTCAAAGTTTGCCAAGAAATACATGATTTGGCAAGCGATCTGCTCATGTGACAAACGGAGTGCGCCGTTTGTGACTACCGGGACTGTAAACGGGAAGATCTACCTCAAGGAGTGTCTACAGAAGCGTCTGCTTCCCCTGTTGAAGCAACACGAGCGCCCTATGATCGTCTGGCCGGATCTAGCTTCGTGCCACTATTCAAATGTTGTCCTGGAGTGGTACGAAACCAACGGGGTCACTTTCGTACCCAAGGACATGAACTGGGGAACTTGGGGAACCCCGGAAGTAATTGAGAACGTTTCAGATGAGGTTCCACCGAGGCGTACAAAAGCCCAACGCTCAGACAAGTACGATTCAATCCATTGAGTAAGCCACTGAAGGAATCCCATGCGTTTGAGTTTTTCCACTGCCAGTGCATGCGGCACTTTGTCGAATGCTTTAAAAAAGTCGACATAAACTGCATTGACCTTTTGTCGCTTTTCAAGGCTGTCCAGAAGAGAAGAATAGTAGCACATCAGGTTGGTTGTTGTTGACCGCTTCCTGACAAATCCATGTTACAAAGAATCATGGACAAGACTCTCCAAGACTTTAGGAAAGCAACTCAAAATCGAAATTGCACGATAATTTTCGACGTCATTAACATTACCACTTTTATGAATGGGAGTGATGACTGCAGTTTTCCATTTGTTGGGAAATATGCCCTCCGAAAGAGATCTGTTGAAGAGTATACTCACAGGCAAAGCGATTGACTCCGCACACCGATTGATGAAGAAAGTTGACAGACGATCTGGACCTGCTCCTTTCGAAGTGTCGATAGAAACCAGCTTAGCAAAAACATCTTGCCGAGAGAAGTTGTAGACGGTCACGTTCAAGTCGTAGTGCGGGAAATTGCTCAAGTACGATTCAGTCAAAGGTGGTCGGTTATTACTTTGCACACTTCGAAAGAACGCCGAGAACAGATTTGCAGATTCTGATGGAGATTCAGCTGCCTCATCTTGGTAACGAAGATGTCTAGGCATTCCGTTGGATCGCTTACGGGTCTTCACATATTGCCAGAATTGTTGGGGGTCCTGTTTCAAACTTGCTTCAGTACGATGAATGTAGCAGCGAAAGCATTGTGCATGCAAAGAGTAATATTCGCTCTCTAAGTCACGCAGCTCAGTTCATTCCTAGACCGAAAGTAACGCTTCCTTGCCCTGCGTAGACGATTTCGCAGCCGTTACAGTTCATTGTTCCACCATGGTTGTTTCTTCCTGTGGGTGTCGATCCGTTGTTTTAGAGGCACAACTTCGCTCATGATTCCATAAAGCTTGTCGTAGAATATCGATACCGCTTCGTCGACACTGCAACCAATTAGAAGATTCACCCATCCGACGTCCGAAATCATTGAGCTCAAAACTGCAAAATCACATCGCTTGAAGTCAAAATCTAACGGATCAGTTGCTCGGGAAATTTCACATTCGCTTGCAGTTTCAATCACAAGCACCAATGGCTTATGATGTTCATCAACACGCAGTAGCGGTGATGGGGGCTCACAAGCTCGAGTACATTGATATCAGTAGAGAAAACCAAATCTAGTATCCTTCCATTCGCATTACCATAATGATTCAACTGATGCAGACCATTAGCGATGAACGATTCAACCACAGTGAACTCCTGCTCAGAAGACGTATTTGTAGGTAGCAAACATCGCAATTCATCATCAAGAAGGGTAGATTGTAGTCACCAACAACAACAACCAAACCACGATCACCCGCTTGATCCATCAGTCTTTGAACACATGAACAGTGCTGTTCATACAATGCATTGTCGTTGTTGGGATGGAGATAAATACAACAGACGAAGAGTTCAAATGTAGGCAGCTTGATCCGAACGATTATTTGCTCCAAACACTCGGTACCAGCAATCGAAACAGCGGCACTGTTCAATGCATTACGGACGCCGACCAAAACACCACCACCTCGTCAAAATTGGCTTGTTGTGGCGTTGCGATCACAGCAATAGATTGTATAGTTGTGTGTGTGTGTGTGTGTGTGTGTGTGTGTGTGTGTGTGTGTGTGTGTGTGTGTGTGTGTGTGTGTGTGTGTGTGTGTGTGTGTGTGTGTGTGTGTGTGTGTGTGTGTGTGTGTGTGTGTGTGTGTGTGTGTGTGTGTGTGTGTGTGTGTGTGTGTGTGTGTGTGTGTGTGTGTGTGTGTGTGTGTGTGTGTGTGTGTGTATTCCCTCTAACCCCCACTGGCCGGCAGTGTTATTATGGAAGAACTCTCTCTACAATGTCGCATTTATGGTCATTGTAGACAGCTTTAGTCCGGGAGTTAGAAGGTGATAGCTCTATTGCAGATCCAGCAACCCATTTCAGAATGTCTGGAGAGTCACGCCCATTCCGAGGTTACTTTCACTCACAATAAGCCCCGCATGTATGCATCACCGTTATCAAATGGATATTGGTGATACATACACACTTCCAGGTTCGAAAATATTCTTTTCAACCCTGGCATGTATTTAGTGTTATTTTGATATTTATTTATTTTTTAAATAAATGGAAAGCTCTCACCATATTCTGCTCTTCCGCCATCGTTATTTGCTTCTTTTGGAATTCCTTGGACTTTTTCTCTAACGCTTCGTATTTCATTCCGTGCTTCACCGGCAATTTCCTTCCGTAGACCGTCCTTGGTTGGTTGGTTCTAATATGATTCCGCCTTTTTTGGTCGGTTTGATGTCCACCATATGTTATTGAATTGCCATGGTGATCTGGGACGAGGCTCACGTCCAAAGTCACTAATCCATCAAATGCTCCGTTTGCGAAAGGAGAATGAAAGAAATACGAAAGGGATCAGTTTCAAGAAGTGACAGTTTCATCAGATTCCCCAACTAACCATACTCACCCTAATGAAAATTGTATGGTTAATTTGCTTAACGACGTGTTCTGGGTATCATCCAAACCATTTGTGGAATATTTCAATGATTTGGGTTATCGTTCGTTTATGGTTATTTTTTATTAGGGCAAGCAAAGTAAGAATATACAAGCTATATTGCGACTATATGGTTACTTGGGTACTCATATGGCTGTCAGAATGGTTCATCGGTTGCGAAGTGAAGTATTTCTGAAAGTGATGCGTAATATTACTCAATGTTTTGAATTTATCCTAGCGTTACCTCAATGTTATATCACAGACAAGCAGACACAACACATTGAACATTTATAATTGTAAACTCTACCGCCATCTGTCGTATATACTTTGATGGGCAATACACTCAACAGATACACTCAACAGTGTGTAAACGTCAAACGCTAGTGAATTGATTATGTGCACCACAAATGGCAGTACTACTAACTAAGAAACATTTAAATTTACCGTTAAAAACGATTTTGATGAACGTTTTAAGAGTGTTATGTCTGCTTTTCTGTGATCATACCTTCACTATCGCAACTTCGGGTAATCTGCGAAAGTACTTGCATTTTTCTCAGGCACTTTTGATCTAACTGCAATTACTCTCTCTTCCTCGAAATGTGCCACGACCAAATTGGCACAACGACGCCCTATACGCTCTCTGACCGAAGCGCAGGGCACAGCAATAGATTGTATAGTTGTGTGATAATTCAGAATTTGAAATATCAGCACCGAGCCAGGTTTCGGTGAAAGCTATCACATCGTAGTCAGATTGGGATAGTGCTAGCAGTACTTGGTTTGTTTTGGTCCGAAGCGAAAAATAGGCCGATCCGACGATGATTGCTTGGAATCGAATGGACGAAATACTATTCCTTGTTGCCACGTCGATCCATAGAGGGCTTGTTCCTGAAACAAAAGTAAGTTCGTTAAGATTTTTGCCTTTGGGAACTAACTTAGTTACTTCAATGTCATCATCAGTGTCGAGATTATCCTTGACGAGCTTTTCGATTTGAGTTGCTGATGCTGAAGGGTCGAAACCGGACAAGTACAGCCAAAACTTCTTTTGCTTTTTAGCTGTTGCAAGTGGGATGGTAACCCCGGGTTCTATTTGTTTCGTCCCAGTAGACTCTGTTTGTTGTCGTGTGTCGTTGCCAGAAGTTATCGGTGTTGGCTGGGTTTGTTCGTTACGCGTTGCTGATTGTTCGAGAATTGTGTTGATTTTGGTAGTGTTTTGAGCGATCTCGTTCCTCAGTTCATTCAATACCTGGTTTTGATCTTCAACCAAAACATGCATTGCAGTATTGGTGGACGCAATTGCTTGTCGAAAGGACGCGTTCGCCATCATTTTGGTGCAAGCTTAGCACATCCAAAATAGTTGGGAACAAGCTGCAATGTTATCACGAGTAGCTGGGGTCTGATGAACGCATTTCAGATGGAACGACGACTTGCAAAATCCATTGCACATAATTTCATCAGCTTTGGCGAGACTTCTGGCACAAGAGAAACACACAGTTTCCATTGTTGCTATGGCGGATCACACGTAGTGTACGTTGAGACGGTAAATCGATGAATTTGGCTGATTAAACGGTATGTAGGTGCGGTACTCCAGCGGGATGCGATAGGGTGATGTGAAAAGTACTCCATGGGTTCGGGTGTAACAATTTTATGAAAAACGTTAAAAAATCACGAATTAGCACAGAGAAAACAAGAAGCCCAATCGAATTGTTTACCTCACACACACAAATGCCAAAAGCTAACTAATGGGCTATATTTTATTGCCTGAAAGTTTGAAAAGGATCGGCCAACTAGGTAATTTTCAACAGCGTTTTTTTTCCGTGATGCAAATTGATGTGGGACACACTTTAACTGAAAAAGGCTTGGATGCCCAGAACCAAGGCGATCTTTCTTGAGCGGAAGAACTCCGGATCCGCCAGTTCGATCTCCACCATTATGTTACATCCATTTATCTGAACTGTAGAAGTTGGTAGACAAGCTGTGACCTTCGGTAGGACGAGATAGTCCATCAATCGAGAATACGATGAAATCCGAGGCCTGACGACAGCCTTGATTTTACGAGTTGACTGCGTGTTCGACTATCCGATACCAAGAATCGATATGTTGGCCGTCTGGAGTGCACCCCATCATCAACGATCTAATATGCTCTATTCTGTTGCACTAGATCGTCTATAAAGGACCCGGTGCGTTGGGTGCTACCAATTAATCAATTATAAGGCCTTGCTCAATCTAGAAAGTGCATGACGCATGAAGATACTAAGTAATTTGCTGTTCGGCAAGATCCCATGGGCGTGCAGACCAACAACAACAACCACAGGGTACAGTTGAACTGCAGATGCACCGTTTCCGAGGCATGACAGATATAAAGTGGAAGGACATTTGATGGTTTTCACTGGTGGTACACTGGCTATTGATTTTGACTGGTGGTACCTTGTGGAAGGTATCACATCTGAAAAGGATCGTGAACTTTATATTCTTGATCTTATGTAATTGATTGATGGTAGGAGACATCATAATCTGCGATACGATAGGCTTGGTGATGTCTTCGAGGTTGCGTAGTTCTGAGTCGATCAGAACTGTTTCGAGAATGTTGTTTCTAGGGTGGGAGTGAACTTTCGTCCGTTCGAGTTCAGGGTTTGATTTTGTCGGGGAGCATTTTACTGGCAGCTGGTAAAAATTTCGTCCACCGTCCGTTTCTTGTGGATGGGTCGTATAGGTTGTATTGCTTCCAGTTCCTCTTCCGCTGCCCAATCCGCTCTCATTCTAATGAGAATGAAGCTTAATATTTGCCATGAACATTTTCAATTTCCGAATTAGAGAAATTGAAAATGTAAGCACAATCACAAACGTCTAACTTCAGGGTTGCAAAACTCATGGGATATTGACACCTTGACACCACTTCGGCCTACTTCGGAATGATCGGGATAACACTTGGCACAGCTTTCGCAACTGCCAAAACTCTTGGCATAGATTAAGGTGTGCAGAGTTGAATACCCCTGACAGAGGTATTCTTTTGGTATCCATATATCATTTTTTTTTTATATTTAGGAAGAAATCTTTTTGGGATTATTCTTTGGTATTTTACCTCTTACGTCAAGCTGATCAACACCAAACTTTGGTATCAGGAACATAATTAATTAGGTATTCGTAAGTTATTGTCTTTTGCTAGTATTGTTATCTTGGTAGGTATAATTCTTCTAGGAGAAATCCAAAATATTCCTGAGCAGTATTCCAAGGCAATTTTGAGGTGAATTATAAGGCTTTATGAGAAGAATTTCAAGGTGATTCTCAAGTGTATACGAAGGGACTTCTGCGGATTTTCCCAAATCTCGATAATTTTATCGAAGAGGCGTCTCAGCTTTTGTAAACAATGCTCGGCCGTCGATTTGACGTAACTGGCCCTCGCATACTAAAACCACTATCAGGTAGGTGAAAATTACCCCTATATGATGGTAGTTTTAGCAATTTATTGATAACATTGAATGATTTATTTTCTATGTTGTAATTGTATAATGAAATTATTTCAAATTGTATAATGAAATAATTAGGACTCAACTTGGATGTTCAAGCATTATGCATTTGCAGCAGTCCAATATCTATCGTGTGTGTATTTCAGAGTAGAAAAACAAGTTAATGTTGTTAATGTTATGTTGTTTTATGTCGTCCCTTCCCCTCCTCATATAGAATGATCATCGCAGAAGCAACACCACCAGGTGTACAAACAAAGCACATTTTTATCAAATTCTTCTAGTCCGATGACTATCGGCAGTGCAAATCCATAGAATGTGCCTAGCCCATCTAAAGGGGAGCTCAATACTCCCGCACGATCCTTCACTGCGATTGCTTAAATGTATTTGTGTTTAGTATAAAACCCCATAAAGGAGAGTGGAGAAAAAAAAGTTCACCAGACAGGAAAATAATGTTTCGAATTGGCTCTGCTGTAGTATTGCGGAGGCCCTCATTCGTTCACTCTCGGTATGAATGGTGACTTCAATAATGTTAAAGCAGCCACCAGCACCACTCCTCCCTACCCAGTTCATGCAGGACACAGGTCCAGGTCGTCGCTTTTGGTGCGCTACCGTATTCCCCCCTCCCCCCTTCCCCCCTTCCGGACTTGTTTTCACCTCGGTGGTTGGTGGCTGTTACCACGTTGACCAGAGCCGGGGGATGCGCTGAAGAAGGAAGAGTTGGATGCGAAAAAAAAGGGAAAATAAACAAATTAACTGCAAAGTGAAGAATATACCTTCATGTACGTATGGCTGGCTGGCATCGAGCAAAGAAGTACCTTGAACTCTACCTCCACGAAGACGCACGGCCGAGGAGGGCCATCACCTTCTCTGGCGTAGGAACCTTCAAGTGTAAAAGGTTCTCTCCGGCTCCAGCTGTACAGATAGAGAAGAAGCACTCATATGGAAAGGCCAATGTTGGACTTGAATTCGAAGGGTTGAAGAAGGGATGGAGGTGGGAGCATTTGTGTACATTAAACCGTACGTGTGGATGGTCTCACGTAACCCGGAATAGAGACAGAGGGGTTTCGATGGAATTTCATAATAAACGTAAAAAGTAAAAAATAAACAACTTTGTCCATCGAGACATTCATTGGCAAGTTTATCGTTAGATGTTTATCAGGAAAATTGTAATAATATATAATGTAGTGCCTTCGATTGACAGCTCGAATGAAGATGAAGATAGTTTCACACGTAAATCAATTTTTTTCCACTTGCCAGCAGTGAACCTCCCTCCTTTATGCTTACTTATCGATGTTCACCTTTAAACACTTTATTTGCGATATGGCACCATCAATCCATTCGAATCGACCAACCAGCCCCAGACAAATTAAATATTTAACTTTCAAGTGTAAATAGAACTGGTATTATGTTTCGACGGTGCGCTTCAGTGTCGTTGTCGCTACAACAGCTACATTGAACCCGGCCGGAGCGACCTGAATCTGGTTTGTCGGAAACGGAGGGACAAGTATAGCGACGACGATGGAAAAAGTGGGTTGGAACTGGCGCTGTGTATTTTACATTTAATTTTATCATTGCTGATTTGATGTAGGAGTTTTCCGAATTCTCCCTTTAGATCAATGTATAATTTTAATTAGTTCGAACGGTTCCTCTTGACAGGAGACATCCTCTTCCCCTGGACACTTCTGTCGAGTATTTTTTTTCTCACTTCAAATTGTAGAATGTTTGTTTTTTTTTGAATAAAGCACCGATAAACACATCTATCAGTACACGGGAACAAATCCAATCTTATAAATGAGAAAAATGACTCATGATTTCAAGTAAATTGTGTGTTTTCATGTTATGAAAATACACCATGAATAAAATTCATGATTTTATGATCTATTTTTTCGTAACGCAATCTATGCGTTACGATTTTTTTTTTGGTTGACGAGAAGTCGTAGCTAGATTCATGATATCATTTATCATACGAGTCGAAACCATGAACTATATTCATGGTTTCGAAAAATTTATTCATGAATGGTACGAGTTGTTTTTTAACTAGATTCCCGAAATCATGAATCATCAGTATCGAAACCGTGAACTATATTCATGGATTTGAAAACTTGAATTATGGTGATTATGGTAGTATCTATAACGTCATTACCTTTTCACCGAGATTTTCACCCACTCGTCATCTGTGAGTCAATCGTCACTTTAATTCTTCAAATAAACTGAGTATAATGTCAAATTGATTAAATTTAAGCAAAATTATAATAGTTTAATTTATCTGTGTAACGACAAGTTTGTTTTGTTTCTGCAGTTTTCTGCTTTCCCGGTGTAATTATTATTTGCATTATCTTTCTCGACGATGTCTTTACACGGTGTTTGTTGCCGATTGCCAAAGGTGATCATATGGATTCCTGCCTGGCGGTGTCCCCACCCGGAGATGTACGCCACCAGAGTTGGTAACGGTCAGTTTGGTCAGTGACGTTTGACGAAAACCAAAAATAAATTGTCGCGGTACAAAAACCATCATTTCCATACATCCTTCGTCATTGACGAAGAGAAGCCGACAGTAATCCCTTTGAACAAATCCTATCGCATCTTTTACCTTCACTTCTCTTTTCTGTATCATGCATGGACAAAAAAAAGCAAATACCGTCGAACATGCATGTGAGCAGACTAGTAACCACACTATGAGCGCTTCTTCTTTTTCTTTAGCCTATCAGTTATCCTAAGCGTGGATAGATCAGTGGTGAATACACAAGTCTGTTAATCTCAACATTGGTGGTTCGGATCCGTTTTGCATCCATTTTAAGTTTTTTGTGTTGCTTCCAACGATCATCATTTTTTGTCAAACAATACGGAACAGCTGACTAAAACGTGCAGTTTTTAATCCTCTCCGAGTAACCGACCGATCTAAGAGAGAGAGAACGTACTGAGCTAGTTTTTTTTTCACGACGTTAATGAAAGAGGACTGCCTTCATACAGAATTTGTCATGCGCTGCTTGGAGTGCGACGAAGATAATAATACAATATTTTTCATCACTGACTTTGCTCTCTCTACGTTGATGCAAAACAGCCCTGTTCGCCACTGTTCATCGATAGCGCACAACGGCTCGTCCATTACCTGTAATTTGGTGCAGCTACAGATTCAGTTGCGAGGCGGCTGGCAAACGATTATATTCCGGCAAGTGAAACCATACACACTAAGAATAGATCGCCGAATTTTGTGAAAAAAATTACCGAAATTGATCTGTAAACGAAAACTTTACAGATTTTTTTGTAAAATCAATATTTTTTCCACTAATTCGACATAAATCCACAGAAAGATCGGTGAAACCAAACAAGTTTACAAAAATCAGTAAAATAATTACAGATAGTTCGGTGGCGTAGCTATTTTTTACCGAATACTGTGTTTTTCACCGAACTTCTGTAAATACAGCTGTCAGCCATATTGACAATTGCGAGCGCCAGCTCGTGAACACAATTTGTGAAGTGGTCCGTTTAAAGTGAATAATATGGATGACATTTTGGAAGCACTCCAGGAGAACAACGAGAAACTCGTCGGTATTTTCCGTAAGTATGATAAATATGTATTATAAACTCTATGTTTTGTTTTAGTTGCCGATAATCTGTTTTTTCTGCCGGATCAAAGTTCCCGGTTATGTGACGGGTTTTCATCGTCACATAAACGATCATTTGAAGAAAAATCACTTCCGCCTCGGAGACACTTTCTTCGATTGCACTTTTTCGAAATGTAATGCGCGATTTATTAAATTTTACACACTCAAAAGGCACATTATAGAAAAGCATCCAGTGCAAAGTGCTACAACTACATGGGAACCTACCGATTTAGAGCAGAACCATGAACCGGATCACACTTTCGAGGAGTCGACTGAACAGGAGCAATATGCTATTCCTTCCCATCCGACATCAAACAAAAATTTGGGGGGAATCCGGAAGATAATTGGTTTGAGTGTTTGTCGATTGTTAAGCGACGTTAGTTTGCCTCAAACAAAATTGCAGAAGTAATAAAATTATGCGACACAACTGTTCAACATGTAACTGAGTACTTGGAGGCACAAGTGCTTGCCTTTTTGAATGCACATAATGTGCATGTTCCCGACAATGATCTCATCGATTTGAGAAACAAATTTCAGCTTGATCTGTTTTCCGAGGTTAACACGTTTCAAAAACAAACCAAGTTTTTGGAAAAAAATAGCGTATCAGCTCCGATTCCTCGTGATATTTTGTTAAGTCGCCGACAAGATGTTCGACACGTTGACTCACTTCCCAAAAAAGTTTTGGTGAATGAAACTGGCTTCTACATAAGCATTATAGATACGCTGAAGTTTTTGTTTCGAGATCTCTCCAATAGGAAACTTTTAATAGAATCAGATGCAGCTGACACTCCATGCGTCAAAGAGTATAGTTCATTTAAATCAGGCGAATTGTTTAAAAACAGTGAGTACTTCCGGGAAAATCCCAACTGTATTCGCATTAGTTTGTACCAGGATGACGTTAAATTAGGTAATGCCTTTAGTTCACGAGCTGGCATAAATAAAGTATTCAATTTCAATTTTAAAATTCAGAATTTTCCTGAAAAGTGGAACAGCTCTCCGAAAACAGTATTCCCGTTGCTTTTTTGTAATTCGATTGACGTTAAAAAACAAGGATTTCAGAAAATACTACAACCGTTGATTGCTGATCTGAGAAAACTGGAAGAGGGTGTTACGGTCTACTATGGTAACGAAAAATTTGTATTAAAATCTGTAGTTACAATGTTTTGTGGAGACACTCTTGCAGCACATGACGTATTTGGACTCCTAGGACCAAGTGCCAACTACTTCTGTAGAATTTGTCAGATTTCCAGAGATAAGTTCCATAACAACCCATCTGGCGAATTTGCTCTGCGAACTAGAGAATGGTACGACGAAAAACTTGATGCTGTTCAAAAAGGATGGATTGCTCCGAAGGATTGCGGATTGAAAGCATCAGGGTGTATCCTAAATGAACTACAGAACTATCATATATCGGACAACTTTAATCTCGATGGAATGCACGATTTTGCAGAAGGGGTTGTTCCGTTAATAAATACAACTAGTATTGTCACACTATTACAAGCAGAAACATTTGAAAATTGATGTACCATTTATCAACAATCGCATAAACACCTTTACCTATGGCTATACTGATCGCCACAACAAGCCTTCAGCAAATTTCACACATGAAATGCTAGTACATCCGAACATGCACAAACTGAAGCAAACATTAACACAAATATTTTTGTTACTGCGATCTTTCCCATTTCTGTTTGGGCACAAGGTACCACCGGATTGCGAGTTGATGGTTATGATCGGTCATCTTATCAACATCGTAAAAATTATAATATCTCCAGTCGTTTCCCAACATCTAATTTACCAATTAGAAGAGGACCTGCATTATTTCGAACAAACATTCTACTCAACTTTCGACCGTCGCATAAATAAGTTACATCACCTCAAACATTACGCCCTTTGCATTCAAAAAAGTGGATCCATGAAGCAATATAACTGTCTGCAGTTTGAACAAACCAACAAAATCGCCAAAAACCAAGCTTCTACATGTAAAAATTTCAAAAATATTTGTCATAGTTTGGCCAAAAGGCAATGTGTTAAAATGACCTTGAATATATTGGACAACCCATTCTGTGACAAGTTGAATTTCACATCAGGAAAACTCGTTGGTCGTAATGAATGTCTAAGTTCACTACTTCTGGATCCAACAGTACAACACGTGTTCATACCAAAAACTGCAATATTTAATGGGGTTGAGTTCAGAGTAAATGCTGTGATCGGCATAAATCAGCACGCAGATAATTTATTCCCTGCTTATGGAATTATTAGAGAAATTGCTGTTATTGATGGAAAAATGTACTTTTTGTTGCGGTTGGTGGAAACTGTATGCTATAGCAGTTTTTTTCGAGGCGTATGAGGTGCAAGTATTGGATGGCCAGCAATTACTTTACTCACAACTATGCTTTACTCATACTGTGTATTCCTTTTGGTCGCCGTACAGCTGCAACAAAAAATATATTTCTAGACGATTTTACAACCGTGATTATTAAAAGTATAATTTTTGTTCATCACCGCTCTAGAGATTGTATTGCTTATTCACTGACGTCTATTTTTATTTTGAGCGAGAAGAAATCGACGATCTAGAAACATTCCTACAGTTAGATAATAAAGATTTCATTAGATTAAACCTTACAACAAAGATGATTAAGCTGATTCAGCGATTACAACACGAATACCGAGAAGTTGCAGTAGAGTATATTGACGAAGAATTATTTCAAAATAAGGATCACGCTACACAAGATGCCAGTTTCCAAGCTCCATCTGCTCCTACTGACTCTGATAATCCATATCAAGGAATATGCCTTGATGAGGTAAGGTTTTGGATAAGTTGTATTAAAATATGCATTCTGTACTAACTAACGATACCATTTCAGATAATTGATATCGACTGCGTTCTCCAGATGACAGAAAATGGTCTTGCAATCATGGAGGTCCTTAAAGAACAGACCAAGCCTAAGGAGACGATGATTAAGCAGATCTGTAACATACTTTGTGACTGTTTGAAAGCACTATACGGTTGGTAAGTAAAATTTTGATTGCTCATCTTTATATTGGTTATGTTGCGAAAGCAACAAGCCAACGATAACACCAAATCGCAAAATCAACTGACTTTCGATAACCAACACATCATATGTGACAGCATTCTACGGCAAGAGGAACTATGCTATTAGCACGAAGTACTACCACTGAGATTGGTGCTAGCCGTATATTTAGTGTTATCTTTTAGCTTGTTGTTTTCTCCATCAAACCGTAACTTATTATAAATTATCTTCATTCAAATAGCAAGTTGTGCATGCTGCTTTTATTTAAAAAAAATCAACAATTATCAATTGAGAATTATTTTCGTTGCAGCCGTCCAAGCAATTTTTATAAAAATCAAATAGCTGTGTCCCTGGTACGGTCTTATCCTACACTGGCAGCTAACTCCTCTGACACTCCGCAGGTGAATAAGCATCTAAGTGGTGATTTAAGTAATGCCGTTTAACAATTGCTTTTAAATTCCTTTCCTAGGCTTTATGGTTCCATCCCCATGCCCGAGGTACAAATCGTCACGCAGGCCGGATCCATTACAGGATGGAGTACCTTGCTAGGACATCCGTTGACCGAGCATCAAAGCGTCATCCTCGCATAGTAAAATCTCAAGAAGTAGTTCATGAAAGCAATCTGGAGACCGAAATCAATTTGGTTGAAGCCGTAAGTATCTGTAATATAATTGCAAGATTAAATTTATGAAACTACTTTTTTAATTAGGAAGGTGAGCTACGATTCATTGTACCAAACCAGCAGACAAAATCCCATGTGATCGATCTATGGAACAAAACGTTTGAGAGACGACAGAAATACCGGTTCGAGGAAAACTTTTTTTCGTTTGCAAAAGATTGTCTTGTTATAACCTACGATGGAGATTTGGTAAATGATCAAGTGTTTTTTTTAAATATTGTTCCGTTTAGACAAATATTACAACTTTGCAGATCCGTATTGATTTCCAAAAACTCAAACCGACAGCGAAACCGTTTATGGAAAACTGGAATACGGTGGAACCAAAAGTGATTATGAATAATCGTGAACCATGCTTGTTTAATAAATCAGCGGAGTTTCCTCTGGTAATCACAATTAATAATACTCCGCGAAACTAATGAAAACAATGAATGTAGTTTCATGAACGAATCGCTTTTGAACAAAGTTTATTTCTTAAACGAAGCTGTAAAAGAGTACAAGGTTTTACATGTGATTTTTGATCACAAATTTTTCATTACAATAAAATAAATCGTCAAAAAAGTTTTTGATTATTTTATCAGAATATAGAAAAGTATTGAGGATCTCAATGTTAAGACTGTGTTCTGGAAATAAACGTGTGTTTATCGTACACTTCTTACTTCTGCATAACAGTCAGAATATTTTGATTTTCAGTATTTATTTCGTTAGAACCAAAAACAACCAACAGAAATGAGTTGTAAGTTCACAGAATTATTGTGAAAAAATACCGAATCATTCGGTAAATTCATTTTATTTTAACAAAAAAAAATCACAGTATATCTGTGAAAAATAACAGGGCAACTGTGAAAAATCACAGAACTTTTCGGCAATTTTGACAGATAACATTTTTGCAACTTTACAGATTGTTCGGTGATTTGAATAATCACCGAACTGTTTACCGAACGTTCAGCTGTTGAGATTTCGGTAAAATTTCACCGAAATCTGTAAAATATTCTAAGTGTGTAGTCCCCAATCTTCGACGGCATAGAAGTTCGCATTAATGAAATTCTACAGAGCGTTGGTGAAACAAGTGAAGTAGATCAAATCGTATTGAAAATATCCCAGGACATGCCTGTAGCGGATCCGCGCTGAGATGTGACACAAAAGCACGCCCTCAAATCATCCACCTGTAAATTGTGCCGCAGCTTCGTGAAAAGAACATCGCACTTGCACTCTTGGAATTCCTTCATGCTTCCAGTTTGTGGGATAAGCTCCAGCTACGGAGACACAGTTTGATAGGCCGTCCATCTATGTTCTGATGCAGCAGTACGAGTCGCAAAGGTGCGATTGATTCTTCTTTCTGGGTTTAACACGTTTTTTCAAACAATTTATTCTAAATGCCTTATCTTTTCAGTGGATGCCGAAGAGTTCGAGCTGACAAAGAAGTTGGCGGAAAAGTATCAGCATTTCCAAATCCTGGTTGTGATCTGGGATAAGACCAACAATTAGGTGTGTTTAGACGACTGCATATAACACTACAAGGAGCTCTCCTTTTTCAGGTTTCCAGCAAATGGCACATGCGTCAAAACCAGCAGCGTAACATCTTCCACCGCTTCAGGGGAACCAATCCGATCCAGCACGTTTCCTCTCCGGTCATCCCTCGCTGGCGTGGATCCAGCAAGCGGAGAGCTAGGACAAGGTACATTGCAACTGTATACGAGGCTGTACATTGGCGATGGCTTTAACAAAACATCCGTGATCGGATTTCGCAAGGCACTGGAGCTGCCACTATTTTACCTCCGACCGCAATGGACGTTGAAATTTTATGAAGACGGCTTGACAGGCACGTACCTACGCGTAACACTAGCTAACGGCCATGAATTTGGTTCATGGAAGCGCTTGTTATTGTTCATGATATTCGTCGTATCCATAATGAAATCATGAATTATTGTCATGATTTCATGGGATGATTTTTTTTTCTTGTTTCATGTTTTTTTATTCATGAAAATGGCCACGGATTTGTTTCCGTGTACTATCAGCTTTTCTCACATACAGTGTAGTCGTAGTAGAATATTTTTATTTCGATAAAGAACGTGTTACCAAATATACTATATTAACAATATAGTTCACTATTTGATGTTCCATTCCTTCCTATTCGACACGTGTAAGGAAAAAATATTCAAAATTAAGTTTAAAAAGTAGAAGGGTCTGTGCCTAGGGGCACGAACGGAAGCTATTATCTTAAAGCTGGGTTAAGACTAGGCAAGTCAAATGATCAACTCAGTTGAATTCAATTGGCTTGAAAAGTTGGGCCTGGTTCAACTTTTTTTTCAATTCAAGTGAGTTGATCAAGTCAGTTGAATGGCAAGGTTTACACGTTCAATTCGCATTCAAGTCAATTGAATTCAACTGACTTGATCATTTGACTTGCCCTGTCTAAACCCAGCTTAACTCTTTCCGTTTTTGAATTGTAGGCGTACCAAATTTGTAGTATTTTTTTCAAAGAGAAAGTTGATGAAGAGAATCGATCAAAATCACTTGCTTCCAAGTTTGGTTACAAGATTACAACTCTGGAGAGCATTTTGTGTGGTCGTTGTGGGCGTGTTGTTTCTGAATATGGACAAACAGGCACAGATAAATTACATATATTACAACTCTTTATTGTAATAAGCTTGTTGACCCTGAAAAGGGCCGTTTTGTTGCCAACGTTGGTGTTGATTTAACCTCCGAAACCGTACAGAGTGCGTCTCTGTCGCTTCTAAGCGTAGATGACATCCATGGCCGCTTATGCTTGGCGTGTTCAGTGTAGTCCAGCATCATGGATCTCATTTTCCAGGAACACCTTCAGCACACCTCGTAGATTAGACCGGAGATACGTTTGACACCGCGCGGGCGATTCAGACGACGGATGGCGGTTATCACGAAGAACTTTGCGATGACGCTTAGCGCCAAGCAAGACCTTTTCCTCCTTTGCAACGAGGAACCAAGACCTTTTCCTCGTTGCCAAGACCTTTTCCTCCTTTGCAACGACCAGTCATTGTTGCTTGTTAGGTAGACGAGTGCCAGCATCTTCCTACTGCTGCTATTGGTGCTTCTGCTGCCTGCTCACCACGCTGTCCCAAGCGAAAATGAGTTGAGGCTAGACAGCAGCGCTCTTTAATATCGTTTCAGGATAAAGCCAAATGATGTGCAACCAAGTGGTACTCGATTATGAAGACTGGGTTTGGGAAGTACGTTTATTCCAGAAAACAGTGATAAAATTGTCACTTTTTATATATACATTGGACAATGCTTGACATTACCACTTTTTCAATAGTTTCTTGTTGAAAATCATCAGTTGAAAGCAATGCTTTTGATGTGTACAAATATTTCTGATCGATTGGTGATACAATTATTGAAATTGGTCCAGGGGCAGCTGAGTTATTAATGTTCAAAATCTTTCATTATTTTGTTACATGTTCCATTTTCGGTTTTCACAAAGTGTACCCCCATATAGAAATTACGTTGTCCTACTTCAAAAAACTTAACGTTGTGTTCTGTAATTTGACGTCCGCCATTGAGTGAATCAGAAAAGTGGCGTTGGTTCAAATTTACTCATCTATTGAGTAATAATAGATGAACTCAAATTTAAGTTTATTTGCTGACTTCTCTTGATGATTTCTAGAAATTCAAGGCTCGCCCACGCAAACCAACATCCTCATCGGGTAGGGAAAGACTTCCCTTATCCGATGGCTAGGTTGGTCTGCGTGAACGTGCCTTGAATTCCTAGAAATCATCGATAGATGTCATTGTTTACAAAAGCTGTTACGTCCTAATTCCAATTCTATCTAGGATTCTCCTCGTTAGGTGTTTCAGGGAATGCAGGCATAAATTTCATACTCAAGCTCCAACTGTTTACAAAAATGCACCTAAAAGTATAGTTTGTATATTATATTTCATTTTTTTAATTTAGCAGCACTTTTGGCCATGTTCTTTCATTTTAGAAACTAGCTTGGTACATCTCTCAATCCATTTTTTAGATTCTAATTTAAATCACTGTGTCTCCAGTATTGACTAGATAGAAATGGGCAAAACGGATCACTTAGCTAAACGGCTCAGAACCGGTTCATCCATACAGATGATCCGGATATTTTCAATGGTTCATCGGATCACAACCCTTGTTGAATTTGGACATTTGTAAAGGATCTTTCTTTACAATATTTGTCACATCCACATAACATTTGCATGTTGCAATGCAAATGTTGTTGCGGATGTAAATATGCATACAAATGGTAATATTATTTACGGATTCGGTATTCCTAATCTGACTGCATAGAATTGCTTGAATGATGGTTCATTCTAAATCAGCCCGGTGGCAGGCTCGTAGGCAACATTGTATACGGTGACAGCGGGCCCAGTATAACAAAACAAACGATTTGGATCCCGGACATGTTGCCTACTGTCAAACATAGCTGTTAGCATAGGCCTTGTCACCGGCCTGTTCTAAATCCTGATAACTGATAACAGAGCGAAAGGCCGATGATCCGATTCCTATAAACAATTAGGTGTAGATTATTCACTCTCCATCTCTAGTATTGACATGTATTGACGGATATATTTTTTTCACTTGGAAGCAAACCGAGGGGGCGACACATCAAAATCTCGATTCTAGATGCTCAAAAAATCTCACACTAGCGAATAAATCTTCGAAAAATCTTCTTTTATTTCTCGCATCTACTTGTACCGCGCATAATTTTTTTGCAGGACATCTTCAAAATCGTGATAAATTTTCTTGCTATCTACTCAGCGTACGCACAGCTAGCCACATCAAAACACAATATTTTCTGCATCGTAGATAGAGTCGTCCCCCTCGAAGCAAACAAACCTTAGCAACGGATAAATCGATTAGAAAAAACTGCATCACTCAACAGTGTTGCCGTTTGATATAATATTGTTCGTTACATACTTGTCAACGTGTTCCTTTACGTGCCGAACAGTGTGCCATGCTATGTTTCGGCACAGTGTGCAGAGTTGATGACCCCTTGGATATAGTACTTTCCGCATTTGTTCAAAAGTTACAGGTTTGTAAATAATGTTTACTCAAATAACTAACGAAGGATATCTCGAAATATGTTTATATATATTTCATTTAAATAAAACAATCTGAGATTCAAAGTAATATAGAACTCATTTATCAGTTAAAAGTACTCAACCGACATGTTTTCACCGTTGGTTAATTTTAACTTGTTCTTGGATGAAAATCATAGCAACCTGCGCTGCCGACGATGCTGTCATTTTTTTTTTAGCTCCATCGCCTCCGTTCGTGCTTCATTAGGCTTCGTTAAGGCCCAAGCGCTATGACAGCGGAAGTGGAAAAGTTTGAGCTGAGTAAGCCTACTGGCCTGATTGAAAACTAGTTAGAACCAAATCGACTTCGGTTAAGCATCTTGATGTCATTAGTGACAACTGTCAAACTTTACGTTTCCAATCCGCTTCCGCCTACATTGCTTGGCACATAATCATGAGAAAAATTGTAACGAAAACCAGTTGGACGCCGGTAGCTTTGGTTGCCATATATTTGTTGATTTCTATTCTAAAGAAAGGAAACTTAAACAAATTTTCTTCCAATGTTGAGTAAACTTAGCTATTCCATTCGATTGATCGGTAGGTAATTTTCACTCAATGCATTCTTGATCAGGATTTCTCAAAATTGAGTTTTCTTCTTTAACTTAATTTTAACTAGCTCCACGGAAGCCACGTGTTGAGTGAAAGGAACTCAATTTTGAGTACTTTTTTCTTACCGTGAACGTAACGTCAGAAAAGTCAACCAACATGTATTTGATTACAGTCGAGGGGTGAGTGATTTGAAGTTAGAACACATGAAAAATATAATGTAATTACATTAATTACAATCGGGGAAAAAGTTGTTCATATTGCTTAGGCCTGTAGATACTTATGGGAAGACGAAAATAATGTTTTTTATTTAAATCGCTGCTGTAGCTTTCAAGCGTCCCTCGTAATGTTTATAGAATACATTAGTTGTCTTTTCCGACGCAAAGGCACGCTTGTTGGTCGAAAATCGTGTCGCCGTAAGTATTGTTAATACATTATATTTGATGTTACATTTCAATTGATTTTGCCTGAAGGGCTTTTCATCTTTCGATTTGAATTAATTATTAATTATTTCTATAAACTTTCCGTTTTCCAACTACCTAGGTTACATTCTTCCTTAAATTTGTGCCATTAGGCGAGAAAACCACTCTCCACTGAAAATTTCAGCTTCTGCGCTTTCGGTTTAAAGTATATATGGGAATTTTGGTTGAAATGTATGGATATATAACATACCTTCATTCTTTCGTGAATAGAACTGGTTCAGCAAACTCGATTAAGCTTAGAATTTCAGCATATGTAGCTTAAACTATAAGAATCAACTTTGCTGAAGACAGCATCACGACGAAACGATTCAGTGGAACCTGTGGTGGAATGGGTCTAGGCTTATTTTTTTAAGGTTCTGATTAGCTTCCAGAAAGGTTTTGCACAATCTGGGAGAGAACGGATCTTGTTAGCAAAGTCAGTGTTTTTGAAGTCCTGAATGATTTTGGTTAAAAGGTTACAGTTAGTCTTCTAGTTAGGCACACCCGTACGTTGGTACAGCCTACGAATGGTGTTACGGAGTCTAGTGAGGTCTTTGATTGGTCTGTTAAGGTTCAGAGTATTGGTCACTTGTCTGTATACTGGCACGTGTTTATCCTTGACCCGCAGATTCACCTCCTCAATGGATTGCAGACACTGGTCAACGTTTTCGGACGTCTCCGGTTGTGCCGACACAGTGTTGAAACTGATCCCAGTTGACCCGAAGGTAGTTGCGCTGGGAAGTTTCAAATTGGTTCACGGATGAGCCCACTTCGGCCACCACCGGATAATGGGCCGAGCTGAGTACTTGGTAGACGACAGTTTACGAGATTTTGTTGACCATATTGCTGATTTAGACGTCGCTGGTTGCGTGAGTACCGGCCCGACTAAACCGGGTGGGAGAGTCCGGACTCAAGCTGGTTCGATCATAATCTCCGGCTTTAGGTGAGTTTCAGCTATGATGGCAATATCAATGTAACGGTCGTTGAGGAAAGCAATGAGCTTAATGTTTGCTATTTTAACACTTCAGAGGCCATATTCAATGACGAAACGGCCAAACGTGTAGATATCAGATATCTTAATATTTTTATCCGGATAGTCCCAGCACTAGTTCCAATGATGGCATTTAATAGCGTCCTAAACAAAATAACAACGACTTATCCTTCTTTTAATTAAGATTATGCATCTTTAAAAAAACTGAATTTTAAGTTTTTAAACAATCACGGGTTAAGAGTTTTTCTAACTTCTCGCTAAAATATGCTACAAATTCATCGACTGTTTTCAATAGTATTTACAATCCAATTCATCAATAGTATTTACAATCCAAATATCATCAAATTTTAACAAATTTGTATTATGGCGAACTGGAAGCTGAAAGTAAAACGGAAAATCATGCCGTGTTTTCTACATTGAATATACACTGACTCCATAATCACGTATGTACTTCACTTCACTTCTGGACTGAGCCAGAAGCAATCATCTGCTACTTGCCGGTCTAGGAACTTTTTTCAGCTACAATGCTCAAAGCATCACAGATTCTTCATCACAATTATCTTGGTTAAGAAAGGGATCCTGGGGATTACTTGCATTCTTAAACTTTCGTAACGATCAGAATTTTCCAGGACGTTAAGAGAACTTTTTTAAAGTTAAGCGTTGTTTCGAAATGGGTCAAAAACTTTAAGGAAGTTCATTGACCCCCTAGGAAGTTATCTCTGAGCTATGCGAAAGTTCTCGTAAGTTCTTTGATATTTTGTGATTAACATATGGTCCCTGTTCCCTGTCCCCTGTTTTGGGATAATACCCCAAAATAATAGCTCAAAAGGCGCAAAAATATCTGAAACCTGATTTGAGTTGTTGGGCAGTTCAAGATCTTCAGAATAATGCCTGATCATCCCTGAAAAAATCCAGAGGCTATTATTAAAATCTTTGGAATACTGAAGGTATTTGGAATTATTTTTGAGCAACCTGGTGTCACCAGAAAAAAAAAACCTGGGAGACGTGATTTGAATAACTGGGTAGATCTGCAACATAATGCCTGATCATCCAGAAGTCTTGGGAAAGTATTCAGAGATATATATCAGAAACGTGACTTGAATTGATGGACAGTTGTAGGATTTTCAGAATAATACCTTAAGTCTTGAGAAAATATCCTGAGTTTTTTTTTTTTTTTTTATTATAGTTACTTTAACACTCTTGGGTCATTCGTGACTTGTCCGGGGGTGAGATTTGAACTCGTGACTTTGGCGTGAGAGGTATGGATGTTAACCACTACGCCGGGGTCGTCCCCCAAAATATCCTGAGTACATCCTTGAGATCTTTGTTATCCTAAAGGTTTTTGCAATAATTTCTGAGCAACCTGGCACCGAAATTTTTTTTTCTGAGAAACGTGACTAGAATTGTTGGCACTCCTAAATCTTTAGAGTAATTCCTGTTCCTCCTTGTTCATCCTGAAGTCTTGAGAAAATATTCTGAGGACCATGTAAAAAAAAGAATATTTTAGTTCTAGTAATAGTCTGCATTTGTTTTTGCGTTGTAAAAATGAAGTGAGAAATGCTCGCTGCACATCTCGGACTTTAAACGTAAAAATTCATTGGTGTTCAAATTTCAACAACTGAGTGAAAAGTTATTAACAAATGAGAAGTTGGTGTGTACAACTGTGCATTCCAAGCATACTAAGGACTTCCTTGAGATCTTTGATAACCTGATGCACTTTGGAATAATTTCTTGAGCAACCTGGTACCATGACCGAAAATTTCAGAGACGTAATTTGAATGACAGTTCAAGACCTTCAAAATAAAACCTGATCATTCTGAAGTCTTTGAAAAATATCCAGAGGATTTCCTTAAGACCTTTGAAATCCTGATTGTTTTTGTAATAATTTTTAAGCAACCCGGTATAATGAAAAAAAAAAAAAACTAAGGAAATAACGTGATTTAAATTGAAGAAAAGCTGTACACACTTAGATTTTTTGCTGAGATGGGTACCATCGAGCAGCTCGGCAATCTATTTTGTTGGATCTCAGTGAAAAATTTGCCGAGATTCAGTTGAAAAACGGAAATTTTGCTGAGATCTCAGTAAAAATAAATGCCGAGCCTGCTCGGTGGTGTCAATCTCGGCAAAAATACCTGGTTATCATGACGCCTTGAAAAAAATCGAGATAACTTCCTTAATATCTTTGATATCCTGAAGAACTTTGTAATAGTATCTGATCAACCTGGTAATATCGAAGAATATCTGATAGATATGATTTTAATGGTTGGAGAATTCTAAATCTTCAGAATAAAACCTGATCATCCTGAATTCTGGGAAAAAATTGCAGAGGACTTCCATCAGACCTTTGATCACGCACGGGCAGAACTTTCGTACGTTGTGCAATGAAAATAACACACGACCGATTATTGGACCCTTGTAGCATGGCGCAGGCATACGAACTATTGCATTTTATTGATAGTTGATAGGGATTCAATATAATACAGATGGTATATTGATTCCACTACTAGCAGCACCTGTTTGTTTTACACTTAGTTGACGTTTGCACAAACAATCTTTGATATCCTGAAAGTCCTTGGAATTATTTCTGAGCAACCCGGTATCATGTTAAAAATATCAGTGACGTGCTTGAAGAATATTTAGTTGCAGGTATGCAGTTGGAGCTTAATATTCTAGTAATCGCACTTATTTAAAATAGTTCCAGTAGTTACAGTATTTCGGATCTATTTTCCAGGTTTGCTTCTGCTCACTTGCTATATTTTTTTTTCGGCGTTATTAAATTCCTGAGAAAAAATACATGATCTCCCATATTGAAGACATTTTGAAAGTTTCATTCAAATTTGAGATGGTTGTGTAAGATTTTGGCTGTTTCTGGCAGATTTCACCTGGAATCGTCTACATGAAATACTCAATCTTCTTCATTAGTACTTCGACAATTGCCAATAATTGCTTAATGCATATAAGTTTATTGCGTGCTCTCAAACTTAGTGTTCTAGATGCACTTCCACAGTTATTAATTGAGAGCTTTCGATGCCTGTACCATTTTTGCATTAGTATAATTGTGTGGCAAGCACAATCATACTCTATGCCCAGGGAAGTCGAGAAATTTTCCAACCCGAAAAATTCCTAGACCGGACCGGGAATCGAACCCAGCCACCTCCAGCATGGTCTTGCTTTGTAGCTGTGCCATCATCGACTGAGCTAAGGGAGGCCCCATAATTTAAATAATTGCTAGACCACTTATCCACTAATCACATTGGACAACAGCCCTATCCAAACCAACATATTTTCTTTCAACTCTGTCGAAATACTATTTGCATTTTTCACCTGCAACCTGTAAGCAATGTCAAACCGCTTTATCGATTCCCCATCTTCGTAGAAGTCATTGCCCAGGACCGGCACCTCATACCTCCCGGATAGCACTTCCACTCATTTCCACTCCAGTACATATGTACGAAACTGCCTCAAACTGTGGCGACAACTGCATCGATCCTGCCGTCGTCGTCACTGCCGTGGGTCCCAAAGTGTAAATGACCAGTTTCGTCGATTGCTAAATTGCATGATTACTATCAGATGGTGTAATTTACCTGGTTCTTTTCAACTGCACAACTTCACCAGGACCAGACAACATCGAGACAAAAAAGTTTAAATTTGTTATTACCCAGTAGGTACCTATCTGTACGTTAAGGTAGGCAGGATACGTACCGTAATCCGGGGGCAAATTGATCACTTAGAAATTTAAATATAGAAATAAATTTCTGCTTCAAACGAAATTGACAAACTACTGGCATTAAAATCAGTAGAGTTCTCATCTATCGTTCTGCATGATTAGTTATAATTTTCAGTGTTTTGTTTAAATTTAGCACATAGAATTGATCATCCCTTCAAATAAATTTCTACTAAATGTATAGTTCTTATTGAATTAGGGTTCGCTGAATCCGAATCAATTGTTAAAATCCTATAGTGTTAGTGTGTATAGTGTTAACTTCATTTCAAAAAATATTTCTTAAAATGTACAGTTGCCATTGATTTCTCAATATTGGAAACATTTTAACGTCATTTACTATACAATTCAGTTTTATTAAAACATAGTCAATGAAAACTACCACTTTTAAGTTAATGACAACGTACGCACCGACACACAGTGAGACGAAATCAAAAATAGTGGGACATGGCTATTTGCGACGAAGTATTGAGTGTAGCATTTTGATTTCTTTTAGAATGAGTCTTCCTTTTTTGAGTAGCTTAATTGAGAAGCGCAATTTTTTTTATTTTTTTACTTTCACTAAAATAAAAAATATATTTTATATGTCTTGTTGAAATTGATGAATACCAATGGAAAAATTGTGGATGAAGTCATTTGAAAAAACTTTGTCCAAGACGTTCATTTTCTATCTCTCAAGTGGACGAATTTATAGGGTGAAAATGGATTATTATCGCTAGTTCCCCCTTAAAACCGTTTTTTACCATAACTTTTTAATTTGAATTTATCAATTTTTTCAATGTTTTACAAAGTTGTAAGTGCTATGAAAATGCACATTTTTGCTCCATGAATCATACCGCTATCTCTTCATGTAAAGGATTTACATACGTATTTATAATTTTTCAACACTAACTTTGCAGGTTAGCAGGTATTAGCAGTTAAACTCGACGTAATTTCGTTCAGCATCTTCTAGTCTACTGTGACATATACAATTCATAGGGGGATCCAAGGGGATGCCTAATGAATTTTCTAATAAAACACCTCAATGTTTTGTTACGTTTTGTACATTAGAGTGGGTTGTAGTTTCGACAAAGTTGTTTGGTATAGTATTCTCAATCTAAGTTCGAGTTTTGGTGAAATTTGAGCAATAATTGGATTTTTGGTGAGCAAATGAATAGGAACGTTCCTATGTCTTAAATTTAACAGATGCGTAGAAATATGTATGATCGATTGGTGATAAAATGATTAAAATTGGTCCAGGGGTAGCTGAGTTATTAACGTTCAAAATATTTCATAATTTTGTTACATGTTCCATTTTCGGTTTTCACAAAGTGTACCCCCATATAGAAATCATAGACGAAGTCCTACATCAAAACAAACCGCTGTCAAGTCGAACACTTTGACAGCTGACTTCGCGGTTGAAAATAATAAACAAATCGATTTTACATGGCTACGCTCGCTAGGTTGTATTAGTGAGATCTTGCGTCGAGAAGTCAATTGAAATGCTGACTGACAAAATATGATGCGATACGACGTGCGTTGCTTTGCTTCGTCAATACATTTTGACAGGCATAATAGTCCGTTAAATTGTTTGTTTCGGTTGTCGTTTTGTTGGACTTAGTGGATATCTAACGAAAAAAACAGTGGTTCCGGTTATCCTTCTTCGTCAAAGGAAGAGGTTTAACAGTTTTGCGGAAATAGCGCAGGGGTGCTATGAATATTATTGTGACAATCCAGATTCTAGGAATTTGATGCAACGCTGCCGGACGAAACATTCAACGGCTGCGGGAGGTAAAGGGCTCTTTCTCAATGGAAACCCTGCCAAAAAGTCGTGAATCATTACTAAGCGTCTCTTTGCTGTCGACAATTGCAGATACGTGCATATTTCGAGTACATCGAATGATTCATGAAATGTGTCACGCAAAACAACCCTCCTCTGGACTGCTTTGAGTGGGAAGGTAAATGAAATGCTTATTGGATCAACCTAATCCTGTGAATATCAAAATGTCCAGATTGAAAATTCACATTTCGAAAGTAAACACAAGCTAGTATCCTTGCTAGGTTCTGCATCTCGGCAGGGATGCCAAGTTCTCAGAATCAATTGCTTCGATCCAAAGAGAAAATCATCAATGCAGTTAGGACCTTCTGCATTGTTCGGGTTGATTTCAAACCAAACGGTTAAACTTGTTGGAACAAACCACTATTATAAAATTAGCAGGATGAGTGTTCTATACGATAACCCTCAGTGACATGATATTTCAGGCATAACAAACATTTGTAAACAAACTTTCTAAGGCCCTTTACATGCGAACCAAAGTACGCCCACGCAATCAAACAACATCATCGGATAGAGGCAACTATCACCTTTCCGAAAGTAGTATTGGTTTGCGTGAGCGTACTTTGGTTCGCGTGTAAAGGGCCTTAGAAAGTTTGTTTACAAATGCTTTTGTGCCGTTATCAAATGTTATGTCTGATTTCTTGCCTTGACGATCATAGTGAGATGACTAGCAACATGCTTTGATCGTCAATACCAGACAGAAATGAAGCACTTGTGATACAGTTTTTGCTTTGTCGCTCGTCGTCTGATGTCGATGTTGCAATGGTCGTCATAGTAGCCCGACAATTTTGACTTTGACAATTTTCAGCACTGCTTGAGAGAGAGAGAGAGAAACATTGCAACCGAACACTGTTGCCAGAGCGTTTGCAAGCTTATCGGTATTTATCGTACATTTTAATTTATTCTATATTTTTGCCGTCTTCGAAGACGAAAATTTAAATTTTTGGACTAAGGATGGCCTTTCCAGGAAATTAAAAAAAAAAAAAACTCTGTGGAATGTTTGAATTAGCTTCTGAAGGAAGCCGAAAAAAATTCCAGAAAAAAAAACAGAAAGTTTGAAGAACGTTCTAAAACATTCAGGGAACTTTCATGAACAATATATGGAAGCTTCTGGGGAAAATTCATCTATAGGAAGCCAGAAAGGTTTCGGAAATCGCAAAAAAAAAAATCAGCAGCAGCCGGTTCCAGGGGAAGCTAGAAGAAGCTCGGGAATAGAAGTCGAAAAAAAAACTCCGGAAGAAGCTCACGGAGAAATTTCCAGTAAAAGACAAAATACTTTTCTGGGAGAATTTGACAGATAGCACCGGTAGAAGTTTAAATAAATTTTCTGGAGAAGACGGAGGAAACTTTCTGGAGATGCTAGAAGAACATTCCTGAGGTAGTTTGGAAGAAATTTCGATGGAAGGGTTTTTGGGAAAGTCGAAAGAAACTTCTAAAAGAAGTTGAGAAAACAAATTCCGGAAGAAAGAGATTTCTGGGGGATGTCGAATGAAATTTCCGGTGGAAATCGGTTGAATCTTCTAGAGAAAGTTAGCATAATATTCCAGGGGCAGTTGGAACAAACTGACGGGAGAAGACGAAAGAAGTCTGAGGAAAGTCGAAACAGCTTTTCGGGAGGAATCGGAAAACAATGTACGGCGTAAGGTGGAAGAAAATTCCTGGGGAGAGTTAGAAGAAATTTCCAAGGGAAGAAGTTAAGGTTTTTCCTGGGACTAGGTTCGCCTCCATTCCAAGGGAAGATTATATAAACTAATAAAATTAAAAAATGAACAGAATCAGAATGAGAATGGACCGTTTTTCCGCATAAATGATAAAAGTATTTCCTGATTCCTAGGAATTACCGGGAGGAGTCATCAACAGTTAGGAGATGGAAACATTAAAAAGCATATCAAGCATAAGAAATGTTGAAAGATGCTTTTTATTTGTTTGGAGGCTTTAAAAATTTGACATATTGAAAAAGATAAAAGTCTCTCACAATAGTTTTTTGTTATGTCAGTTTATCTCATCAAGCAAAATAATCGCTTATCAGTCCCATCCTGAAATTCAATCGCTCATATTTCAAGTTAAGGTCCGTTTTTTTAATTGCCATATTTTTCGCTGATATAACAAAACATGCAAGCTTCATTGCAACAGATTTTAACTTGAAAAAATGTTCAATTAATTACTATCGCTTATCAAATATTTGCATGGGAATTGAAGTTCGAAACTTCGACTGCCATTTTCTCAATGCCTACTTTTTCCATATGGGACTGATATTGGATTATAGGCAGCGTAAGTAAATATGATTATACTCAACGTTGAGCTCCCAAACTTTATACCCCGTTCACATTACACTCTATATCACGTAATATAGGCTGTCTTGCAATGAGCACTCACACATAGGATTTCCAGTGAAAACTAGATGTATGAGTGCTCATTGCAAGACACCGTATATCACGTGATATACGCTATAATGTGAACGGGGTATTACCATAGAGGTAACTCTAAGACAAGAAGGTCCCGAAATAACGTGCTCAACTTTTTGGCTCAGCTCTGGTACTCTCTTCGGTCCCAAGCTAAACGATTCACCCCTCGAAACATGGGAAAATCCACTATCCCCTCGTTTTATCTGTCAAACTTTCATAGCGAATCAAAACAAACATTGTGTAGTAGTAGAATTTCGACTAGAATGGGGTACGTTGATCGTTTGCTTGGGACCAATAGGCTAGTCAAGTAGTGAGCCAATTTAAA
Organism: Ochlerotatus camptorhynchus; assembly: GCF_037179485.1. NCBI lineage: Eukaryota > Metazoa > Arthropoda > Insecta > Diptera > Culicidae > Ochlerotatus > Ochlerotatus camptorhynchus. Next base: position 5,324,207 of record NW_027040988.1, read on the forward strand.
ATCGTTAGTTTCGTATTGATTGTTGGTATTACTACGCCTGTTGGGTGGTTTTCCTTCTCCGTTTTTGACAACATTATAAGGAGAAAAGAGTGAATTAACTCAAAAGTATGTAAAAGTGAACTGGCCACTGGGTACTTTTTCTTACCGTGTAGAGAGTAAAGGAGAAACGTCGATGAAAGAAAATAAAACAAAACAACCTCAGAAACGGAAACATCGGATCTTAGCGTCTAAAGCGAAGAATTTGCTTTTACAATTCACAGTTTAATTTTAATTTATTTCAGTGCAGTAGAATTTAGATTAGTTAGTGGGTGCATTTGTAAAGTAAATAAACCGTTCATTGTTTGGGACAGTGATTTAAAATTATAACTTTTATTTAGATTGTTTATGCAGTTTGAAATTGAAGAAAGGCTGGCAACAACGTAACCTGAAATGAACAAAGAAACTATGAATGCGAGTTATTGAAATAGATTATAAAAAATTGACTAATGTATAAAATACTTTAGTTTCGAGCTGTGCAACAAACCACACTGCTGCGGAAATTTATTTCGAGAACTGGTTCGAACAACAACAATAGTTGCAACCATATGACCGTAAATTTGATGGCTGATATTGAATGCTATAGAACGTTAGTAAATTAAAATTTAAATTTACGCTGTAAAATCTATTTTTTGTTATGAGAAACTTGTCAAAGCATTCATTGGAGTCTCATGATGAAATGCTGTCAAGATTTCTCTTGATATCCATCACTGAAAATTTTCTAGCTGGCAATTAAAAACGTAACCCATATTGATCAATTTCTCCCCGGTGAACAATTTGCCCCCAGAATACGGTACCTATAGCGTGAGAAGCAAGAATATCTTCGCGTTTGGTTCTCGGTTCTGTTCTGTGGATACAGGAAAGCGAAGATAACAACTAATAATTACCAGCCATCATCGTACTACTATTGCAAGTGCGCAGGATACCACGCTTAAAAGTAGCGACTGCCGTTTTATTATGGCAATTCAACTCGATTTACATTTAAGGCGTACGAGTAAATTTGCAATTAGATTAATCAATTAGGAGGCAGATTTGATCGGGTAGGCTGCTGCTCCGACCATCACACAATATGCTGGAACGAGTCCAAATCGGGAAAGAAGGGAACCCTATAGACAGATTGATGGATCCGCGTACGGGTGGCGCCCCGTGGAGCGGAACCAGCCAGTCCGATCGATTGCACTCGGTTAATTACGCTGGTTTCCTTAAGGTGGAACTTACCCCTCTTTTTGTCGACCAGTCGGATTTACATTCTCTTGATTTGTGTTTGAGATATCAAGAATAAGAAATAGGGTAAACGCTCCTATAGTTGCAGTACGTTAGAAGCGTTAGGTTCCTATAGTTGTGTATGGAGACTCCATACACAACTATAGGAACCTAACGCTTCTAACGTACCGCAACTATAGGAGCGTTTCCCCTAGTCCTGTTTTTCCTCTTACGCATCTCAACTGGAACTTTTCGCCTGTCCTCAACTTGGTGTTGGTTGTGCATTGGCACAGTAGGTTAATAACTGAGAGGGTGTGCTAAGCCTACATAGTAAAACTTTTTTTATAGCACTCAGTGCTGAAAAATGTCACTTTTAGACACTGTTTTGAATAACATAATGGCCTACTTTTCTTAACTAAAATAACACTGTCCGATTTTAGTTTTTATTCCACAAATGAATTAAATTGATAATTTTAGCCCTCCACAATAACTCATGAGGAAAAAAGCAAAATAAACCAACGGGTCCAAGAGAATCAATTAATTATATGATTTGAGTAGTAGCTATACTGAAGATCCGAGAGATGTTGCCCCTTTAGTGGTAGGAAAATCATTTTTGCAGTATGGAGAATATCTGAAAATCCACGATTTGTGACTAAACATGCTTCACGGATACAAATTTTGTTCATTTAAAACAAAAATATAAATGTTTATACCCTAAACATATGAATTATTCAAAGTAAATTGAAAGCATGTTTAAAACTAAAATATTTATGTTTGAATAAAATTCACAAGTATGTTTATTTCAACAATATATGATTTGGGTAAACGGTTTTTAGCGTGTCATGCATCTTTATTTCCTTCTTATTGCATTCGGAAAAAGTTCCCCCAGCTTTGCTCAACTCAACAGAAAACGACCTGAAAGTGGCATAACCGAAGATGGATCCGGAAACCAGCTCGACAAAAGCGGTGGAACCCCACAGTATCAACTTCACTCCGTCGTTTATGATGCCGATCTCTATATCATCCTCATCCACATGTGACTTCGAAAGAACAACGAAAATCCGAACGTAGAAAGAAACCGGTATGATGACCAGTGGAAGAAACGACAAAACGACGGTAATGTCACAATTTTTCACCGGTTCCACTGAACTAAAATCCCCGAACACCAACCCCGACGGGTACCCGCATCCCGGACCAGGACCCCAATACCATTAGGTCACCCTTAATCGCACCCGAAAAAGAGCAGGCATGTAGATGCCCTGCCCGAAGATCTTTTTGTTTTTCATTTGCAATAAGCATATTTATTTTTGTTCGTCTAGCTGTCAAACCAAACAAAAACAAATACGTTTATTTTCAACACGAATATTTTTAAAGTAAACTTAATATTATTTTTATTTTAAACATTGATTTCACATGACTTCAAACATGGAATACGTTTGAAATCAACCTAATTTATTTTTGTGGCCAGAACAAACTGAGTTTACGTTTAAATTTACCTCAAATATTTTTGTTTCGACGATAGTTTTTTCTGCGTGTTTCACAGAAGGAAACAAATAAACGAGTGTTAACCTAATCACCGTTGTAATGTACTCGTGCAATTTTTGTGCATCTAAAACTACCCATAAAGACGATAAAGAATAAAAACTGAAAATTTTCATGCATTTCCAAATGGTTTCCTACCATTCCCATACATTCGAAGTGACTGGCCCTCTGGATGTGGATGATGTCGAAAACAACAAAACATGATTAATTCACTTAGGACACAAACAGCCTCCATTTCCTTTCGTGGATAATAACTTCCCTCCATTAGCAGCATATATAATGTTCCTAATTGAAATTCCATCTTCAACATCAACTTGACGCTTCCGCGTTCATGGACGGCTGTCAAACAAATTCATCGGCATTTTTCGCAGCAACACAAATAGCATAATACCTTGTACAGACTTACAAAGTTCACTGTTGTACTACCGTTGTACTGTTTTAAGCTAGTACCACAAAGAGGTACTAGATTAAAGAAGTACAACGGTACTAATTTGTATGTCTGTCAATAGAAGACAGGAAGAGCATCAGTTTGCAGATCAGTACGAAATTCAGATCGTGGAGCATTTCCAGGTGAAATCTACCAGAAAAAGCCAAAATCTGGCACGACTCTTTCCGATCTGAAAGAAACTTTCAACATGCTTTCAGCATTGGAGATTATGATTTTTCTACAGATCACGAGACCATTTTGACTCAAGAATAATATTTGAAAAGGGCGTGTGCGTTTTCATATATAATGAGAAGAAGCTGTAGAGAATTTATTAAACTTTTAAGGAAAAAAATACACACACCGAAAAAAAATTGTTAAATTTTTGATAATATTGCCTTTGCATAAAAACAGCTCGTCCAATCTTCTTAGTATCGAAGGCTGACCTGTTGGTAATTTTATGCACGTCTTGTACATTGCACTGCTGTGGATGGATAATCACGAGAATCTTATGAAAAGGGCTTATTTTCGAGAAAACAAAAGTTTTCTAAACATTTTTATTTACAATATCTCAAAAACGGCTACGTTTAGGGTGTTCGTCAACAAGATCATTTTGATTTGTTAGAACCTACCGTATGCGTGATAATGTTTTCACCATTAAGCTATGTCAAAATTGAAAAAAATCTCAAAAATTTAGTTTTCAAGTCTTTTTATTTATTTAAAGGGGGGATGTTTGTCAGAGTCTTAAACTATGTTAATCATCGATCGAGTTTCCACTTGCTGCAATAACAACCTCCACACGCTTCCGGAATGCACGGCAGGTTCTAATAATGTAGTCTGGATCCATTTTTCTCCAGGTACGGGTCAATGTTTGTCTGAGGCTTGCTGTACTCGGGTGGCGTTTAGACCAAGCCTCGGCCTTCATGACGCGCCATATTGAGTAATCCAGCGGATTAAGATCGGGGCTGGATGGTGGCCACATATCCTTCGTCCAAAACGGAAGATGTTCCTGCAACCTCTTCTGAGTGCGGTTCGAGGTGTGGCACGGAGCCCCATCTTGTTGAAATACAACATTTGGCTTCGGACCGTACTGTTATTTAATCAACGGAAGAACATCCTTACTTAAAATCCCGATGTAGACCTCCGTGTTGACCTTGTCACCTTCTGGAATGAACACCGGGTCCATTTTTTTTGTCATCGGAAGCCACCAATCCAAACACCATAACGCTAGCAGGATGCTTGGTCAGATACAAGTTCTTGTGCCCGTCGGCCACGTCTTTTACCGGAAGAGAACTAATATACCGGTCGGTTCTGGAATTTGATACGGGATCGACGGTAAACATGCTCTCGTCGGTGAACAGGATTACCGGATTTTTTCGCTTAAGGAAGTTCAAGATTTTCTTGCATCGTTCGACTCGTAGCTCCCGGATGTGGTTGGTAATCATGTGAGTTTTTTTCCGTGCCCTCGACTTCGCCCCGCAATCTTCCTTTACGATCTTCCGTGCCGTAAAGTCACTGATCCCGTATTCCTTTGCCATTTTCCATATTGAACGCACTAGATTCACCCGAATCTTCCTTTTGATAGCAGCGATAACCCTCAGAACCCGAGCTGACCTCGGACGACCTGTGGCCACCTTCGCGGATAGTTGTCCTTTCTTTTCTCGGTCTAAAACCCTTTTGACGATCCACCGGGACACTCCCACGGCGATTGAAATGTCTTTTTACGACATTTGTGCGTGGGACAAATCACGAATACGCTGCCATTTCGTCATGGTGCAACTGTCAAACTACGTAAATCATTTTCTTCTATACACAGCCTGCTACGGCATGAGCTATAGGTTACGTGCATGCAAAGAAAACCAAGGGATTGTATGCACAAGTGAAACGGGAACCTTATTTGTACGATGATGCAAACATTATCACGCATACGGTAAAAAATCATATTCAATTGTTGTAATATTGTTATTCATTCTAATTCATCAATTTTGAATGATTCACGAAAAGTTTTTTTTACGTAGGATTACTTCTGTGATTTCTGTATGGGGGTACACTTTGTGAAAACCGAAAATGGAACATGTAACAAATTATGAAAGATTTTGAACGTTAAAAAGATTTTCAACAAGAAACTATTGAAAAACTGGTAAATGTCCAGCATTGTCCAAAAGCGTTGAATTAACTAACAAATCCACCAATTACCTACATGCATATGCTGCTTCCCCAGCACAGTCGTCACTCGTCAGAGAGTAGTAAGTAGACGAAACAAGTCGAAGTGGCATTCGCGTTCGATCCTCGGGCGCGTGCGTATTGGGAGGATGGAATTGCGTAATGTTTTGCACACTCATCGCCATATTCAAAACCACACGCTCCCAACGACCACACAAAATGCTCTCCAGAGTTGTAATCTTGTAACCAAACTTGGAAACAGGGGATACACACACAAAATATATCACATATGTAATGCATGAAATCCATGTGACTTTCACATAACTTTCCAAAAAAAGTTGACGACAACCTAAAGAAATCGTTTATGGACTTTTTCGTTCAATTTTTTCCTGGAAATTTTTGTTAAATAAGCTAGAATTAAATAAAAATGGTTTTTTTCCCATACATTTTTTAACAGCTTTACTACAAATCCTCAGAGAGCCAAAACATTCAAATTTGAAAAAGAAAATTCACTCTCACGATCTCAATATCTCAACATTCCAACCAAGTTGGTATTTTGATGACACTCTGTAACAACTGGTGGGGCAGGGAGGATTTACATTTGAAGTCCCTCCCATTTTGCATATTATGCACAAAAAATTCCTTAAAAATCCCTCTCATAAAAAAATACATAAAAATATGTTAAAAATGCTGCAAGAAAATACTATGTATCAAAAATTTCTAGGTTAAAACGTAACGATAATGAATGATTTATTTTGACTCATTTTGACCATAATATGCATCCAAAGCGTTCCATACAGTTTTCTAAATTTCTAACTTACTATCAATGGAATAGCGCCATCAATGAGAAAAAATAGCCTTGACTTAATGGTGAAAGCTATTTTTGTAGTTCTTTAAAAATTCTACTCTAACTCTTTTCTTAAATGAACTTGGTGGCCCTGAAAAGAGCCCTTTTGTTACATGGTTGTTGGTGATATTGATGCGTAGACGACATCAATGGCCGGGACTGTCTGCTCTGGCCAGGGATGCCAAAAGTACAGAATAATCTGTATTTATACAGATTTTTTAGCAGTTTTTAAACCAAGAATCTGTATATACAGATATACAGATTTTTTGATTGGGTAAAAGTATATACAGATATTTTGAGGTATGTCTTTAATTCAGCTAAATTTTTGCGTTAGTCTTGCTTTCATTTTACCATAACCTTGCCTCGAGAGTGTAGAACTCAATGAACTGAATTACCGGGATGAAGTAATCGGGCACACACAACTGCATGACAGCACTCTACGTACATGCAATTGGGTTGTTTAGGGGTATTGAGGTAAATACATATTCGTTATCTGCATTAAAAACGGAACCTAAATCCAAAATTTTATCAATTTTGGTCCACTGGAACTATTTTAAATAAGTACGATTACATTACAAAAATCACCATCTTAGCGCCCCTTGGTGGGACTTTGTATGGGAGCGAGCTGTCAACGAATAGATTTAGTGTCAACGATCAAAAATTTAAATCTTGATTTAAAATTCGAGATGAATGTCTACGCCATGTGGTCAGAAAACGAAGCTCTATCAGATGATGTATACAAATCGGTATATTTTTCGAAGTTAAACAACCCAATTGCATATATGTACGTTGTTTTATTAATTACTAATACTAGAATGATCTTATGGCGGTAAGCACCAACTGATATTATCCTCGGTTTAAATCCCGATAACGAATGTTGGGTTGATTTGGTTCTCACTTCTCATTGTTTACTGTGTATATCCAATAGGAAGCGAGAAAATATGGTACCGGCACAGCTGGTTGTCTATATAACAGGTAGCTAACTGCACCTTCGCAGGAGACGGCGCGACCACCGAGCCAGCCCAGAAGAAGCAGAAGAAAACCCCATTGCCCATCCCGACAGGCGTTGCGGACCCGCAGCCGGGGCCTCCCGGAACTAAACGACCCAGACCTGAAGACAGCAGCGCCACCGCATCAGCAGCAAAAAAGCTGCTGAGCAACAATCCGTTCTCGGCCCTGCAGAACGGAGCCCAGCCGCAGTCGGACCCTGAGACGGTGCCGAAAAAAGTTAAGTTGCCACCCTTCTATGTGAAGGGCTTCCCTCCCGGGCTATGGGAGCAGCTGGATTTCTACATTAAGCAGGGCCTTCGCTGCACCATTCAACGGTGCACGGAAGGCTACAAACTGATGGTCCCGGCCGAAAAACACTTCAACGCAGTTCAGGCCCTCTTGGACAGGATGAAGCTGGAGTACTTCTCCCACGACATCGAGGCCACCAAGCCGCTGAAAGTGGTGCTGCGCGGGCTCCACGACATGGACACCACCACCTTAATGGACGCGATTAAGACGAACGGCCTCAAGCCGGTCGAAGTCCACAAGATGACCCGCAGCAAGGCCATCAAGTATCGTGACCAGCTCTACCTGGTCCATCTGGAGAAGAACTCCACAACCGTGAAGGATCTCCAGACGACACGCACACTGTTCCACATCGTAGTGAAGTGGGAGCGGTATAAGCCGACCCACCGTGGCGTCACTCAGTGCTCGAACTGCCTATTGTTCGGGCACGGCACCAGGAATTGCCGCATGGCCAGCCGCTGCATCAAATGCGGCAAAAACCACAAGATCGACAACTGCGACAGCATCGAGGAAGCCACTCCCACATGCGCCAACTGCGGTGCCGCCCACAAGGCCACGAGTAAGGCCTGTCCGAAGCGGGCCGAATACGCCGAGATCCGGAAGAAGGCCTCGTCCAACAGCCAGCCCGGTCGCAAGAAGGTTCCAGAAAACAACGCGCAGAACTTTCCTCCGTTATCACCGGTCCAATCACGGCCAATTCCAGTGTTGCCGCCGCTCCCGCTCAACCAACAGTTGGCTGCCGCTGCAGTACCCGGTCAAGCCTCCGGGCCATCGACGGATCCCCCTGCTCCGGGATTGGCCGGTACAACCGGTGAAGCTACAGACGATTCTCCGCTGTCAACGGATGAGATCGTCACACTGTTGGCCCAGGCCATCATCATCAAGCGCACCTGCGCAACAAGAACACAACAGCTCCAAGCTATCATCTCCTTCGTCGCTAATTATGGACCGTGAACCCATAAAGATTGCCAACTGGAACGCTCGCTCCGTAGGGGCGAAAAACATTGAGCTTGCAGACTTCCTCCGCAAGCACGACATCGACGTGGGCCTTCTCACCGAGACCCACCTCAAGACCGGTGACAGCTTCTGGCTGCCCGACCACAGCATTGTCCGGCTTGATCGCACCAGCTCCAGGGGGGGCGGTGTCGCGGTCATCATCAAGAAAGGCATCAAGTACTGCACCCTACCCCACTACCGCACTTCCATCATCGAGGCCGTCGGCGTTGAGGTGGAAACATCGACCGGAAACGTCCGGTTCATCGTTGTCTACTGCCCCCGGCAATGTACCGTTAGCAATGGTACAGCACAGCAGTTCAAGAACGACCTTGCCATCATAACCCGCACCAATGCCCGCTTCGTAATCGGAGGGGACCTGAACGCCCGGCACGAGGCCTGGCGGAACTACCAGCAGAACCAAAACGGCCGCCTGCTATTCGACCATTCCCAGCATGGTCTCTATTCCGTCTGGTTTCCGGACGAACCAACCTTCACATCACCGGCGGGCAACCCATCGACGCTGGACCTGTTCTTGGCAAACACCAGATTAGCCAAGCCGGTTGCCGTCAACGACCTGAGTTCGGACCACCAACCGGTGCTGACCGAGCTGGGCTACAACGTGGCCCCTGCACCGTGCCAGCGGAAGGACTACCATCGAGTCAACTGGGTCCAGTTTCGACGCGTGGTCGACCGCCACATCGACGACAACCCACCGCTCGACACAGTGGAGGACATCGACCGGGCCCTGGAGGGTCTCCATCAAGCCATATCCATGGCTGACGAAGAGTGCGTTCGTCGAGTTCCTGTGAGGGGTAAGTTTCAAGCAATTGATTCCCACACCAAACTCTTGATTCGGCTCAGAAATGTTCGTAGACGCCAGTTTCAGCGGACTGGGGATCTGCAGTGTAAATGCGAAATGGTCGATCTGAATCGGCAGATCGCTTCCAGAATGATCTCAATCCGGAACGAGAGTTTCGGGCGGCTCGTTCAGAACCTGGACGACCGTTCCAGACCATTCTGGAAGGTTGCCAAGGTGCTGAAGTCTCACCCCAAGCCCATTCCACCACTTAGAGTCAATGACGAACGGCTTATCACCAACGAAGAGAAGGCCAATGCAATTGGGGAGCACATTGCCCAGTCGCATTTGCTTGGCTCTACAATCCCAAGTCCACTCGAGAACCAGGTTGTGCAGTGCGTCCAGACGTTAGATACCTCCCCTTGTGCCGTACCTCCAGAAGAACGGATTATAGAGGAACAAATTTGCTCAGCGCTGAAATATAGTAAAAACATGAAGGCTCCCGGGTTTGACGGAATATTCAACCTAGCGTTGAAAAATCTCAGCCCGAGGGTCCACTCGCTGCTGGCTGCCATCCTCAACAGATGCTTGGAGCTGCACTACTTTCCAAGCATCTGGAAGGTGGCAAAAATCATCCCGATCCGCAAACCTGGGAAAGACCCTTCACTACCGTCAAGCTACAGACCGATTAGCCTGCTCTCAGCGCTGAGCAAGCTGTTCGAAAAATTGATCCTCAGCCGACTAAACAAGTTTGTGGAGGAACATGACATTCTTCTTCCGGAACAGTTCGGGTTCCGCAAGGGGCATTCCACCAATCATCAGCTAGTGCGGGTGATGAATAACATCCGAAGTAACAAAGCTGTATCCAAGTCCACAGCCATGGCCTTGTTAGACGTCGAAAAGGCGTTTGACAATGTCTGGCACGACGGACTTATATACAAGCTTTGTAACTCCAACTTTCCACCATACCTTGTGAAAATCACCCGTAACTATCTCCAGCAAAGGTCGTTCAGGGTGTCGTTGAATAGTTCCCTTTCGGGACAATTTCCGATCCCAGCAGGTGTTCCGCAAGGGAGTCTGCTGGGACCACTGCTTTACAGCATCTACACGTCGGACATCCCTCCTCTAGGAGACGGTTGCGTGTTCTTTCTGTTCGCAGATGACACCGCGATAGCCGTCAAGGGTAGGATGCCTCGTGAAATTACGAACAAGCTCCAACGATGCCTTGACACCTTTACTGATTATGCCACCACGTGGAAAATCAAAATCAACGCCTCGAAAACCCAAGCGATCATGTTCCTTCACAGACAATCATTAAAACTTAAACCGTCTCCCTCCTGTACCGTAATAATGGATGGTACAAGGGTCGAGTGGTCCACTGATGTTACTTATCTCGGGATGTTGTTCGATGAGAAGCTCCTGTTCCGCTCGCACATAGAGAAAACCCTAGTTAAGTGCTCCGCCTTGGTTAGGTGTTTGTATCCGCTCATTTGCCGCAGATCCCGCCTCTCAAGGCAAAACAAACTGGCTGTTTACAAACAGATCATAGCCCCCGCGATCTTCTATGCCGCCCCGGTGTGGGAATCGTGCGCTCAGACCCACAGGAACAAAATCCAGGTTGCACAGAATAGAGTGTTGAGGATGATCCTAGATCGTCCATTCGACACAAGAATAGCAGACCTCCATCAAGAGGCAGAAATTCCCAAAGTAGATTCCAAAATTGATGATATGACAACCAAATTTATTCAAAAATGCAATCTTTCTGAACATGCTTTAATAAGCAATTTGTACATAGTAGGTTAAGTGTATATAGTAGAGTAGGTTAGTTTTAAGCTGTAAATAGTAGTATTAAGTAGTTTCTCTTCAAATTCTAAAAACAAAACAAACCAATCCCACCAAGGTGGTCGACCGTGTACTAAGTCTAGGACTAATTCTGTAAAACAAATTTTGAATTTTGCCCATACCTAAAGATGAAGAAAGCAATTAAATCACTTAGTAAAAAAATTTATATGGTAATCGTCCAAGTTAAACTGAAATAAAGATCATTTAAACTAAAAAACTAACACCTTCGCATTAGTTGCGATTCACTCGTTCAACGGTAAACAACCAGGAGGCATGACTGGTCGTGGCAAGGGTGGCAAAGAATCTGACTCGATGTGGTGGTGTCAAGCTGATGTACGAGGAAACCCGAGGTGTACTGAAGGTGTGCCGAGAAAATGTGATCCGTGATGCCGTCACTGAATACGCACTACCATCTGTACTACCATCGGCCCTTTTCAGGACCACCAACATTTTCCAAAAGAGTTTATTTTCTGAACATGTCCCAACTAAAATTCATATCAAAAGGTTCTTTTCAGAGCAATCATAGTCATACTAAAGAGTATAAACAGACAGAACCCCGCTAAAATTCCTATTTCTACACAAAACACAAGCTCCTGCTGCAGTTAACAAAAATATTTATTATATCATACCACGTACCCCATTAGGCTGTCCCTTGTAGTTTTTTCAGGATCTTTTTTATTTGAAATTGCACCATCTTGGATTAATCTTTATTAATTGTCTTATGAAATAAGGTCATCGCAGTAAAAAATTTAAAAAAATCCTACGTTGGAATGAAAATAAATTCACATTTTATATATTTATTTATTTTTCAATAAATTAACAAATGTTTTTTCAGTGTGTATTATTTGTTTTCCCATGAAAGTCCAACAGATTTTCTACAACTGAGAAGACTCACTCACAATTTTGATAAAATAAACGGTATTAGATTAGGATTTTTTTTTTAAATCGTATGAAAACACATACGCTCTTTTAAAAAAATAGTGTTGAGTAATAATGGTCTCGTGATCTGTGGAAAAATCATAATCTCCTATCAAGGGGCAAGTCAGCTGTGCTCAGAGCAAATAGTTTCGCAGCGAGTAAATTTGAGCAACTCATAATTACTCAAAACTGGTCAAAGTAGTCTCGCTTTGTTCCACATATACAAACCTTCAATGAAAAGTTGAAACAGACGTCATCTACCTAACCGAGATTTTATTTATTTGAGTTGAAATCATGCATTTGTTAAATTTAGTAACCGTTAAAACAAACAAATTGAGCAATAAGCGATGCAGTCTGTCATTCAATAACATACAAATCACTAGCAAGCTGCAACGGATAAATATATTTGAAATACGCTTACCTCCTAAATATGACGCTCAGAACTGTATTGATATAAACGCCAACAGCAATTCATGTGAGGAACAACGTCGTAAAATTAGCATTCCTATCGCTCGAAACCGTTAGTGTAAAATACATACTCAGATGACCTCCCCGGAGCCCGAGCAGCATCGAGCCATCGAATGGAAAGAAGCAACTATCAAAGTCTATTACGCGAGATGAAATTAGTTTTCAATTCAATTATCATTTATCGTTCTCCTCGCTCTCAAGCCAACTACTCGTTGGTTGGTATTGATTGCTCAGCGAAAAACCATTTAACCTCTGTACACTCTAGCTTACATACATCCTCCTCAGCTAGCAGCCCCTCAATTCACACAGGAAAAAAGATTCCAGTAACAATTTCATTTAACACCTCTTCCCGTCCAATTTGCTGCTTGACATGGCTGTGTTCCCTCAGGCTCTCCAGAGTTGGCTGCTCTGACTGCCGGCGTCTACCTCAACATAAACTCTTTGGATAGAAGAAGATATCCCCCGTCATCAGTGTGGTATGTAACTACACGCGGAGCTCTTCAGTGCGTGCCTTGCATATCTTTCACCATCATCTACCGCTGTTCTTGCTGCTGCTGATGCGGATGGGTATGGTTTGTTCATAAAACTTACATTTTTCCTCTTATGAAACACCAGTAGTATGACGGTGCAACTCTCTTCCCCGGGTTCCCTGCGGGAGTGGCTCATCCAGCAGTCAGTGCCTCAAACGAAGTCTCTCACCAGGATGGAAGTTCACTGACCTGACACCGTTAAGACGAGATTACATACATGCACACATTTTCCGAGGTGATGACATCGTCGACGGGTGGATGGATGGATTGTGTCGTTTTGAAGAAGGTGCATCAACTACCAGTAGATACGGTAGCGGTACCTAAGTGACAAATCGTAATTGGCTTCCACACGAATGGAACCTTCTTTGTTTGGCTTTTCGAAAGTTCATATGTTTTCACCAAGATTTCCATTTGCGATGAAATCGATGTCAACTGAAAGGTGGGAGGGGAGATAATTTTTAACGTCTTAAATATCAGACTGTCGGTTCTGGTAGCAAGGAGTCCATGATCCTGAATGCTACATAGTGAAAAACCAACAGATTCTCTACAGCTTCTTCTCAGTCACAATTTAGATAAAATAAACGGTTTTAGAGTAGGATTTTTTTTTAAATCATATGTGAAAACACATACGCCCTTTCAAAAAATAAATAGTCTTGAGCAGGCATGGAAAATCATTTACATTCATTTGCCTCTAACTTTTTTCATCAACAGCATGCCGCAAAATGATGTATAGAGCTTTAGTAGGTTTTGTTATTAGCTACAACTTTTACCCATAACTCAAATCTCTACCTCTGAATGCTACATAGTGAAACATTTCAGAATTATCCTTAAAAAACTCAACAGATGACTGTGTTTGCAGCACCAGAACTTTCTCTAAACAGATATAATACGACCTATTCCGGAAAATCGACTATATTTTAACCATTTTCTCTTTAATTAACGGATCAATCGCAGGAAGCATAATTCGACAACGCCTAGACTTCTCAACTATGCGGGGCAAAATGCCCCATCTTTATGATATACTGATGATATGATATTAGACTGGCGCACATTTATTGTATATGGGGGAAATTTGTGATATTTGGTGTGAAAACCACTCTCTGAAAATTTCACTCGTATGTTTTTTTTTTTTGTAAATTCATTTATTTACCAAGACTTGAATGTGGAAGCCTTGCGGAGCCGAAATTCATTTTACTTTTTAACAATGTTTCATAATACTAGAGTTAGTACAAGAGGAGTCCGGGCTACCGTATATTAACATTTTAAGATTTATAATGGTTTTAAAGCATGCTACAAGTGTAAATCATGGTCTAAAGAACCCTCATAAAACCAAAGTTGTTACTTGGAAGCAGAGTTACATTTTCCTCGTGTGTGCAAAAATGTGCTGCCGAGACTCTCAACAAACCGTCTCCCATCGGAACGAAACAACATGCGACGAGCGAGAAAGAGACACGCGAGGATAAGGTACACGGAAATGAAAAACTACCCAAAATTAAGTACTTTCCCCTCAATTCTGGGGTTCAGCCCAATAACCCGAATTTGAGTAAATCACATATAGTAGTTTCCATTTAACACCGGCAAAAAAAATACCTACTCTTAAGTATATTCTACCCAAAATTAAGTTTAATTCACGTAAATTTAAGAATATGCAATTTACTCAAAAGTAACTTATTGGGCTGAACTATATCGTTGGGTCGAATCTGTCGTTCCTTTTTTGACAACAATAACGAGTGCAAGTGAGAGGCTGAAGTCAATATTAAGTAAAAAGAACTCAAATTTTGGGTAGTATTTTTTCTCCGTGTACGAGCGAGAAACAAATGCGACACCCAAAAATCCTGGCGTGCGCAAGGCTCGCGCTGATCTCATCTGCCTCATCTCATGTGCTACGATTAATGCTAGAACTGCACAGCTCGAAGTTCTGGAAGGTGTAGGTAAGCGAAATACAGACTGTTGAAACTTGGTTGCTTTAACCGACATTTCATTTGCGTTTGCACAAACCATTCCTATTTTAGAGGAAAGGTAGCATATATTTGCAGTGTTTAAATTCTTGAAATCCTCTAATAGCAAAAGCCATTAATTTTCCGGTCAATTAGAATATTCTTTGTTTATTTTTTTTTCCGGTTCAACATTTAACTGCACTTGCATGACTAACATCTTTTGACACGTTATTTTCAAAATAAAGAATGGACAAAAATTCTACAAAAAGTGTATCGGTATTGTTTAGTACGGGAATTTGACCGTTGCAGGACGTTCACACAGTTTCAACGTAATTTAACAATTCATCGGCAACACAACTGGTATACATTGTTAGATGGGATGTTACGTATGTTGAATAGATTATATCGGAATGCTACGAATGCAGCAATGTTATGATAATTCAATGGGTGGAAGCATTTTTCTCAGAACATTTTTTTCTTGGCGTATTACCTTTACGCTTTCACTTGTACTTTGTTACCATTACTTTAAAAATGTTCAGATTTTTTTAATGCGCCTCGTGTGATCGAACATTCAGATAAATTCTATAACAGAAGCGGTGACCCACTGCACTATGGGCAAAAATGGGTCCAAAATTACCCAAAATTCAATATCTCAACAGCACGCTGAATTCCGGCCATGAAAAACGACTTTTCCGAAAGGAAATCGTCCGGGGAATCGATTGCACGTAGTCCCATAGACCGGAGAGCCTTGTCGGTATGTGTTTTGGGCTATTTAACCCCATTTTCCCCTACTTTTTGGAGGAAATGTTTTTTCACAGCTCTATTTTTCGTAAAACATAAGCACTTTATGCATGGTTTTAGAATACTATGTCTTTAAACAACAGTTCATGAGATATTAGGGGAATGCGGGGTACACTTTATAGGGGAGTAAGGGGTTAAAGTGAACCCTTGCTAAATTTATTTTAATTCATAAAAATGTTGAACGATGCGATTGTTTGAATGAACCCAAAGGTTGCCTACAATAATAAGATTTTTTTTGAAATTTTAAGGTTAATTGGGGTTAAATAAGTTTTAATTTACTGCTATCTGTTTTAAAAGAGTTTTCACTTTTTTTGTCTGTATACAGCAAAACGATATAGTGGTTCACAGAATTTTGTAAAAATTGGTAGTTTTGTTCCTAATCGCAACATATTAGAACCTTTTTTTATTTTGTCATTAGGGTGACTATTTATATATTAGGGCCGTAAAAAAAAAAATTTTTTTTCGATTTTTTTCAAAAATTTATAACTTTTGAACTGTTTGGCCGATGACGGAACTCAAAATACCAAATGAAAGTTAATTAAAAGTATTTTTAAGAAAAAATATTAAGATATAAAAAAAAAGGATTTTGTATTAAAAACATTGATTGTTTTTTTCACTTTTACCCCTTACTCCCCTATAAAGTGTACCCTGCATTCCCCTAATATCTCATGAACTGTTGTTTAAAGACATAGTATTCTAAAACTATGCATAAAGTGCTTATGTTTTACGAAAAATAGAGCTGTGAAAAAACATTTCCTACAAAAAGTAGGGAAAAATGGGGTTAAATGGTCCAAAACACATACCTACAAGGCTCTCCGGTCTATGGGACTACGTGCAATCGATTCCCCGGACAATTTCCTTTCGGAAAAGTCGTTTTTCATGGCCGGAATTCAGCGTGCTGTTGAGATATTGAATTTTGGGTAATTTTGGACCCATTTTTGCCCATAGTGCACTGGGTGATGGCGCGGTCTATACTAAATAGCTGCAGCAAAATAGTGACTCGAGCGGGCATCGTTGGCTTTAACTCAGATGAGCGTGTAGACCAGTGCAGTGATATATTTACTATTCCAATTATTAATATCACCAAGTCTACCGACCTTCTGTTCCGTTCCTTCAAATCGCTTTCTGGTTGGCACGGTACGAACTAGGTGGCCTCTGCTGACCATTGCTCTGCGGGTTTCGATGGCATCGTTTTCGTGTCGATGTCCGTAATCGCTAAGAAGAAATAACCTTTTCGGTTAGATAATGGCAACCTTGCCTTTGTATACCAACAGTGTCAGAAGGAAGCGCCTGAGTATCGGCACCAATTCCACAAAGTGACCACCAAGCGCCACCATCTCGCTACAACAAACCAGAAAGGGGTACAGCCATTGCTACAACCTGCAATAGATCAATTAATCAAATCACCATGTTGCCAGAGTGTATGGTTTAAATTTGGAAAATACCGTGTTGAAAGTTGATCTATCCATTTGAAAAATTATGACATTCAAAAACTTAAGCACTTTCTTAAGTCATCCGTTTTTTTAGCAACTCGCTTATTCAGATCAGAAGAACATCAGCAAATGCTGATCTTTTAAAACTTCCTGGCTGTTTAGGGAGCATATCTGAAAGAATATCCTGTTACTTATGCAACGTTTCCTGAACATCTACAAAATTTCCTTAAGTTTTAGAAAATTGACTAAAATTTCAAAGTACCAGGTCCAAAATCTTCATCTTCAGGAAGTTCATTGAGATTTTCAAGATCTCTGGCAAACTGCTATGAAGCTCCCTAAACTGAAACGAAGATCCCTGAAGTCTTCTATCTTTACGAAATTCCCTGAACTTTTTCAAAATGCCCTGTACTTCTATGAAGTTATACGCAGCTCCTCGAATTATTACGATCCACAAAACTTCATCAAAGCTTGCTTCACGTCTACGTTTCTCGTTGATTTTCCGCAAAGTTCGACGCACGAAATTTCCTGAATTTGTGCGGAATTCTCTGAACTATTTCAAGTCGATGAGGTTTCATCAAAGCTCTGAAGTTATAAAAAAGATCCCTGAATAATAAAGAGGTTCCCTGCCATTAAACGATAAACTTCTACGAATATACATAAACTTGTATAAAGTTCCCACTTCTACGAAGTTTTCTGAACTTTTCCATGATCTCAGAACTTCAAATAATTTCACTAAATTTGGACGTATTTGATTTTGTAACCAAACACGCGAATTGGTTTCACGCGTTTTCGATCAAATAAAAGCTCGATCTCGTAAGGAGACCATACCAAATGATATAGGAATCATTCCTCTACCTGATTATGGTGCATGCTTTCGAGGTTGAGATTTGATTTCCGAGAAATCGGTGATTGGCATGTTTTGTTCTGGTCTGCTGTTTGAATCAATTTCCAAAGCGGTTTGAATCAATTTCCAAAGTTTACCGCTAGGTGAATGACATTCGAATGTTGAGTTTTTAATGAATGTTAGTCACTACACACTTAACAATAACTAATTTTACACGAGACGTAATCCATCTCTGACGTAAATTATGGAACGTAAACAAACATGTCATGTAAAATTAAGTGTTCCCAAACCGAAACATACACAACTCGACGAAAAGTACGATTGATTGAATTTATTTTCTCGTTTCTTTCAACTGATTCTTATGTCATTTGGGCCGCTTGCATGTGTCGGTCTCAGGGCACGGAAATTTACATGCTTTTTTGGTAGTGTGTAGACGCTAACAATACGCCTTCTTAATAGATACTTAGCGATCGATTCAGCCTCTGGTGGTGTATAGGAGAACGCCCAAGTAGCAATTGAAGTTTTATGAGGGTTATGCAGACTAAGATTTAGACTTATAGCATGCTTTAAAACCGTGATAAAACTTGTAGTGTTGGGAGTAGAAATTTTTGCCGTGGGACATAGGAAGCGAAACACTTGTTCACTTCTCCTGATAAATCAGATGCTCCAAAACATGATCTACACACCAAATTTAAATCGCTGAAAAAAAGTAAAATTTTGCTGATTTTAGACTTGATGCAAGATCAGCAAACGTTCCAGCAAAATAATGCTGCTGAATTTTTCAGCAATTTCAACTTCTGTGAAAATGACAACCTTTACTGAAAATCAGCAATATTTCTTTACTGATCTTTCAGGAATTCAAAATTCTGACATTTTGCTGATCAAACTATTAAATTCAGTAAATTTACTTTGTTTTCACTATATGAGCTTTCAGCTTCTGTAGAAGATCGTTAAAAATATACGAATAATAAAGATAAAATCGCCAGACTCTTTTCCAAGTCTCATTTATTAAATATAACCAGTGTCCGAGCCAGTGTCCTTACCTACATAATTTTATTTATTTGTAGTTTTTTTACCTCTTCCTCCTCCTGCGGTTTGACCGGTGGTGTACGAATGCAAAAATACTTGCGACTGTGATGCTAACAGATTGACAGCTCTTTGACTGGGTGTTAGTTTATGTTAGCTGATTTTTTCGGTAAAAATATCGTTTGCTGTTTTTCAGTAAAGCATTGGATTGCTGATCATGATCCAGCAATTCGTTTTACTGATAATGAAAACTTAAATTTGGTGTGTACAGATGAAAAATCTAATACTGCATACTTTTTGAAAGGATCCTGCTGGTGTTGAGGAGTATTTTTGCTGAGAAAAATTGTACATTAGAATAGTGCCTTAGTGGTTATGAACTTCCGGAATTCTTGTGTGGTAATAGTTGAGGCACAGACAAACAGACAGTTGTTCATCGAACAAGCATTTAACGGACAATTTAAACGTATCGTAGTTGGTAGTACCGCCACCTGTGGCGCGCATAGTCAATTCTCTTGCGTTTGACCTTTACACACTACCGCCATCTGTTCATGTTTGTTTGTCTGTGGTTGAGATACAAATCAATTCATATCTGTGGAAAATCGTAAAATAAGATAATTACCGATGGAAATTGGCAAGATGTTCATTGAAAAAGGCTTTAATTTGCGTTGTGAAAAATAATTATTCTTTTTCTTCTTCTTCTTCTTCTTCTTCTTTCCTTTATTTAACGTCGGTCTCTGTTCCGCAATTTAGTGCCAATCACCGATGGACATCGAATGTGCAATAAGGCAGCTTCCACGCCTGCGTAGCATATCGCACCCATTCAAACACACACACATGGGCCGGGGCCGATGGCTTTACTTCCCTTGCGAAGGAAGACATGACCAGAGATTTTTAAACCTCAGAAAAATCCTACCGAAATCGGCTGGGATTGAACCCAGGCCCATTGGGGTGAGAAAACAATCACGCTTACCACAACACCACCGGCGCCGGCAAATCCTTATTCTGATGTAAACAGACGGTTTGTTTGACGATTTCTCTCGAACTCGCGTGGCGCACTCTGCGTTGGTGATGCATTAAAGAGGCCTATAACGATCACAACTTCACAACAATGATATGTTCTTTTCAAGGCACTATTTATTAGTCAGCTGGGACTCGGGTGGTTGCGGTGGTTGATAACGATAACAGAGTCAAGAAAACATAGCATGCCAACATTTCTCGGATTTTTTTCAACTATATGGTAAAGTAAATAACAGGTCATAAAAGAGCAAGAAAATTCGCGACGAGCTAAACAAAGCAGTGATGCCAAATGTTTATTCGTTTGAGGTTGAAATTAGCGATATGCCTCATATAAACCGGAAAATTTTCCAGTCATATTTCCGGAACCGGTTGACCGATTCCAAAAAAATATTCAAAAGTGCTCCATGGGACCAAAACACCTGTCAGTTGGTGGCTGTTGCATCCAATTCGGTATAGCGGTTGCCAAGAAACATGCCTCAGTAAACTTTTCGTTACATACACCTACACACACATGGCGCGTTAACCATAGCACAGCGATAGAGGAAATGCTTTGTCAACCCCAGTAAGATCCTAATTACGGCATACTGGACAAGACATGGAAAAAATGACACGACACGGTACACTGTATTGAAATAGATGCTACAAGGCGGACAGTCGTGATATTCTGTTCCCTGAGTAAAGGAGGGTGACACCTTCTTGAAATGGCGAGTGGGCACCATTAGCCCCCATCCCGGCAAAACCTTGGCAGGCATCTCGATACGTTCAAATCTCGGCACCAATTGGTGGTTGGTGAGTAGTAGGCTCATACGAAGGTTTCGTGA
This sequence comes from Ochlerotatus camptorhynchus, assembly GCF_037179485.1. Classification (NCBI taxonomy): domain Eukaryota; kingdom Metazoa; phylum Arthropoda; class Insecta; order Diptera; family Culicidae; genus Ochlerotatus; species Ochlerotatus camptorhynchus. The sequence goes on from NW_027040988.1 coordinate 5,345,147, forward strand.
TCGCCAGTACGGACGATGGAGCAGTTCCAAACGATGCTGGTTGGACTTACCAAAGAGCTCATCGGAGAAGACTTCAATGCTTGGGCAGTGGAGTTGGGAAGCAGATGTTCCAATGCAAGAGGGCGCAGTTTGTTGGAAGCTCTGGCAAAGCTGGAACTTGTGCTGTTCAACGAAGGCACCACCAGCACTTTTCGCAGAGATGGCCGGGAATCTATTATCGACGTCACGACGTGTCCGAAGGATATACACATAGCGACCATCTAGCGATCCGATATGGCGGCCAACCGGAATACTGGGGCAGTACGCACACGCAAACCAAAAATCTATTACAATCTGTTCATGAACATCGCAACGAATGGTAGAAATTGACCATGCAGACGATGTAATGGTTTTTTTTTGTCTTTTTATTTCGTGTTCTATCTACCCTTTCGACTATACCAGTAAGCTTGTAGAACGACGCACACACTTGCCTCGAATCTCTCCAGCAGAAAAAGCATACGAAGTCGAGTATGGGAGAAAATGAGCGCTTCATGTTTGCTCTTAGGCTAACCATATTCAGAAGCATGGAGAGAGCAGTGGAAAAAGCACAGGTCTGATAATCGCAACGTTCGTGGTTCGAATCCAGTTGGCAATCTGTTTCCTCTGTTTTTTTTCGACATAACTAATTTACCTCACTAATACACTCTACATTTTTCGGTCTCCAATTTTCTTGCATTGGACCGCAGCTAGGTATATCGCATCCTCAGTTCATGCGGTCTCCACTAACATCCTCTGATGATGAATCCCACATAATTTTAAGCGAATCTTACATCCCCCGGTTGGGTGCAGGACGAGAAATTGCGACCGGAAGTGGAAGACGAAGGCTTTCGTCAAGGATCTTTTCGTTGCAGCACTCCACGCGAACGAGCTGGCAGAAACGTTAGTGAGAGCATGTGACACGACCATGCCATGGAAAGTGAAGCCAAATAACAGACGGCATCCGGCTAACTGGTGAACGAGGCATTTAGCACTCTCTGCGCTAGGTTTTATCAGCTTCAAGGGCAACAACAGAGAATTTGATTGAACAAATCTATCTTTTGATCTATACTCCTTAATGATTTACCCTTGGAATCTGGAACTCAAAAACTGGCCTTTTGGTACCCCTAGGTTCTTGATAACGAAAAAAAACAGATGCTTTATACTTTGCTATTAATAATGTATCTACCACCCAGTCTATTGCCCAAACTACATCATCAAGCAGTAAACTTTTATCTACCAGTCGTATCCATTTCATCCCTGCAACATCAAAAATAGCACACTCAAATTCAATTTTCAATTCGATTCCGAGATTTTATTTGGTTAGGCCCTATTCAGTGAGTTAAAAAAGAGCACTCTTCATCCTTGACTTGTCGCTAGATTTTCCCTCGGTCCCCAGCTACCAAAATACCCTCCTAGCAGAAAAGTAAAAGTTTTTAAGTGGAAACTCTTTCCGCACAACTGTCGTGATTCCCCCCGTTTTCCTGCACTACATCTGTGTTCCTTTTTGCTAAGATAGTCGAACTCGAAGCTTTGAAAAGTTTTCGTTCGTGGAACCAGACGGTATTCCCGGCAAATCAAATTTATCCTCCCGCTTTCCAACTACAGCCAGTAGTGAAGAGGAAAACAAGCATTGTCCCCCCACTTGAAGAGCTACAAGAATGTTGGTTTTGGGTTTACTCGGGATCTTACCAATCTGGACTAATCTTTGTAAGAACCTACTGTCCAGGGTAAAGTGGCGTTGGTCATTATTATTTAAAGTTCGATCCGCACCACTCGAGACGATCCGACTCTCGGGAATCAATTAGGATTACGAAAGAATTCTTCGATCAAACAACAGACCCTCGTGTCTAGACGAAGGAATCTTCCTAGTAGTCAAGTAGGTTAATATTTAATTAGAATTCAACATGATTTACGCCAGTCGGTGTAATTAAGCCAGAGTAATTTTAATTACACTCCGTTTCCCTGTTTCTGATCCCTCGGGAGCTAGACCTGCTTGAAACAAGATAACGACCATCATCGGTAAATGGTAAGAGTAATCCGAAGCACAGTGAAGTTTCCACATCCTCTTGTTCTTTTCCTCTGAGTAGAATAGTTCAAAACCATAAACTTTGGCAGTTGAGAAGACGAGTTGCCGAGAACATGGATCTAGTTTTCCGCTCTGGTGGTAATTAACTTTTCTAAACTTTTATTTTCCACTGACTGTACGGATGTGGAGCAGATCCTAGGCGCCCCAAAACGTAGAAGAACGTGTACTATAAGCTGCAAACGAAAGCGAGTGGAAATTTATTGAAAGATTAAGCAAATTTTAAACTCAATTAGACAGCGCTACTTTCGAACTCTCTGTTTGTGCTTTTTCGACTCTGGATAAAGAAAAGTTACTCTCTTTGAGGGAATGGCTAATGAGTTGTTTTAATTATTCGGTGGCTTTGCGAGTTGGATTTTTTGATTCTGTGTTCAAAATTCGTTTTCTTCGATCAAACTTTTTCCCGCCCACTGCAAGTTCACCTACTTGCACACAATTGTACACAAAATATGTTTCCCTTCTCCTACAAAACACAACACCTTTCCCTTGGGAACGAATCCATTTGTGAAGTCATTAATTTGCAAAACGATGATAATCAAAATTAATGAAGGACGAAATAGGATAGCGACGGCGAGTGGCAGCCAGCTGAAGCAACGAGCATCGCTCATAACTTTTCCCTCACAAAACGGGAAGCACCTTCCGTAAACAAACTTTCAGACCATTTCGTCCCTTTTAATGTTGCTTTCCTTCGTTTTGTCGGATTCAGTCAGTCTAACCAGCCCCGTTTGGTTAGTCCGGGCCGGTCAAAGCATACATTCGGTGTACCGACATCTGGGAGGAGGAGGATATTCATTACATTGAATCGTATTGTGTTCCCTTTGGATGGGGGTCATGTGCTCCACCGACGACCGACAGGACACGCGTGTTGAATTTTCTAATAAACCTAATGCAGAGGGCGTATACAACTATTCTGGGGCCGAGCCTCTGACCGACATGAAACAAGGGGTTATGGATGGAGTTGGGTACAGTTGGTACAATTTGATACAGGCAGTGCACAGGAATTTTCCATGGGCGGCAGTGTCAAACTAACAATAGTGAAAACCTTACCTTACCAGCTGTACAATGTTACGCCAACTAGCCGATTTAGTGGCTACTTTTCTTGAGTATCTTGACCGTCCTACACTCTCTAGATCTTTCTCCATTTGGTTTACCTATGGAGCGATTCCCTACGAATTCGCAAATCGGTTTATTTTTGTATTTTTTTTTATTTGGTTGAAAATTTGCAGAAACGTTCCTTATGACCGACAGTGCCATTTTTCATCTTCATATAGCCAATTTGAATCCAGCCTTATTTTTGAAAAGGGCCTATAGAAAAATATCAAGCTTATTAATATATATTAATATTGTAGATAATGGATGAGACTATTTGCAAAAAAAATATGCACTCTAAATAAAAACTACGCAACTTTTTTTTTTTAATTTCTAATAAAATCTTAAAAACAATTTTCCTAGTTTTTTATTTGTTCCACGTGTCCCACCCACTTAAGTGGATCTAGTACACGGCGAATGAGAACGACTCAAATTTGAGTTTAGTTCACTCATAATCGCCAAAAGTGCAGGAACTCAGCGATGAGTTAATTTGCCTCATGTTTTCCCAGGTTTTTCCAGGATTTTCCAGGGAAAAATTCCCGAATTTGAGAAAAGTAAATATTGGATTCACTCAGTCTATTGGTACTACTCCGAGACTGAATAAAATTTTCGTCAATTTCCTCATTTTCCGGCAGATTTTTTAGGTTTTCCACAGGAAACCATGGGACAAATTTTACTCATCGCTGAGTTCCTGCACTTTTGGCGATTATGAGTGAACTAAACTCAAATTTGAGTCGTTCTCATTCGCCGTGTACACTAGACCTTGTGACTATGGCATGACCAGACACTCCCGGGTAACTAACTCAGTAGCATGAGACCCCTGAACTGTGTCGCAGGGCCGGCATGTTACTGGGTATTCGGAGGCGCTACGCGGACAAAGTATGAAACACACAGGAATATTCACATTTTCTAACATTTATTTGCCCTTTTCTGTGGCGTGTGGGTGTGGGTTTTCACATATATGTGGCGTGTATGCGAGAGTTTATAAACGGTACGGTACTCACTGTTGCAGTAGATTCTCCTTCGGCGCCGCGAAGCTGGCGTTGGCCCACACGGCTGCTCCTGCTCTACCGTGTGGCCGGAAACTTGCGGTGCGGGCTGCAAACAGTGTTGTTGCCGCTTTGGGAGACTGGCGGATCTGGTGGCGTTCATCAGCCACATACGGCTCAGCAGGCGTTGCTGGTTTGTTTGGCTGGCAGGCGTCTTCCGTCGTTGACGGCATCGGCTGACCGTGGCATGGCCACCTTGGTCGAGCCGAGACGGGACCCTCCTTGGAAATTAAGGCCACCGGTCTGAGGGAATCGTCCCTGACGGACAATCGAGGATCATTTACTATTAGGCTCGGAAACCATCTTGACTTCCGAGCCGAGCCGTGTAAAACCGTTTTATTAACGGTACGAGGTGTACATGTTGTACAAAAGCACAAGAGGTCCTGAGAATTATCAAATTCAGTCAGGGAAATTTTCGTCAGGATAATAAAAATCAATTACCTGAACGGAGGTAGGCTTTCCAGCCCAAACCCCCACAAGGGGGGGGGGGGGTGTATTAAATATGCACTACACTTCACGATACCGGCCTACACGGACGCCTGATTACTTCTGCCTAATCTTCCAAATCTAAGATGGCTAGCTATTCATCATCCAATTTGCGCATCCATTGTTATTTTAAAGCCAAGATATTCCTCCCTTCAGTAACGTTACGTTGTTGTTTGCAGTGGCACAAACCCTCTCGCTCTTGTGTGTGTCTACTGTTTTAGGTTTAACAAAACGCGAATTTTTCAAACAACAACAACTCATACAAACGAAAATCCACGGATTGTAACCAACTGGTTACAACCTTCTCTAATTGGACCCTTCCAGCTTTAGCGACTTTAGGCCGACTGGGTCCGTTGGGCCGAATAGGTTATTAGCACATGTGGCTCAAAGAGGAAGCCATGTAGGATGGAAGGCACTCTCTATCCTATGCCGTTCCCACATCACTGGCCCTCCCGCCCACTTGCGCTCTCATCCTACTGGGATTAAAATTTAGACCTATGGAGTATGGACCCATTTGGCCTATCGTACTTCGGTCTAATGACCTGACACCTTTCAGAATACTAGTGGGTCATTCTTCTCCTGCATTCACACCCAGAATGGAGGATGTTAGACCTTGTTAGACCTTGTTATACCACCGTTAGGCGTGATCATGATGCTCCATCTGCAAGACTCGGATCGGATTAAACTCGAAACGACATTTCATTATTTTGTTTTTTCTCACTGCACAGACTCGAACCGACTTTGTTCGTAGCTGTCATTCGCTTGTCCGTTACTTGTTTGATTGGTTTGCTGACGTTTCCGACGGAGGAGATTCGGAACAATTTAGACGGGATTTGTTGACGTTCCTGACGCAGTAGGTTCTAGATGATTTCGGTGGAGATTTCGGATGCTGGCAACGAAGGTTCCAGTCGATTCCGACGGATATTTCAATCGTTTTCGACGGGTATGAGATTTCACACGATTTCGACGGAGTTTGCTGACTTGGCGAGAACGTTGCCAGCATCCGAAATCATTAAGAACCTCGTCCGTCAGGAACGTCATGTTATGTAAATACACCATGAGTAATATTCATGATATCATGAGCAACTTTTGCGTAATGCAGCAAACATTCCCAAAATCATAAATCATCCGATTTGAAATCATGATCTAAATTCATGGATTTAACTTTTAACCAAAAAATGTAAAAAGAATAAAGCATCAGACTGGATTCGAACCAAGAATCTTGAGATCATTAAACCCATTATTAGACCACTAGACTATCAGTACTTGTATAAGCTGGAAGACAAAAGGCGTATAAGAGATACCTATGTAGTGCGGTTTATGAACACGGTTTACCAAGTACGTGTAACGCTTGTAGCGGTCTTGATTCCACTGCATTATGAAACCATGAATGTCCATGACGAAATCATGAATCATTGTTACGATTTCATGGGATGGCAATTTTGACGTTGGATAACGTCTTTCGGCAACATACGGGGGTAAAAAATTGAAAACAGTCATTTTGGATGCGTTACGAAAAATTAAAAGATTTTGAACGATAATAACTCAACCGTCTCTCGATAGATTTACGAGATAATGGCATCAATCGATTGGAAATATTTCTAGCAATTTGCTGAATGTTTCAAAACTATTGATTTCATTCTGTAAACTATTGAAAAATGGTTAAAAGTAAACCATTGTCTAAAGATGGTGAAAATCGATTGATTTTTTTTTATATTCTTATACTTTCTCCAACCGAGACATCAGATGCGAGTATCTGACACCTCTGATATTTTCTGTTCTACTATATAAGCGTCCAACAAGGTCGCCCGTTCCATCATTGTCTATCCGATCATCGACCCAGCAGCAGAGCAGCAGAGCAGCAGTACCAGAGCAGCGGAAGCAGAGCAACGGCAGCAGAGCAGCGGCAGCAGAGCCTGGGGGCGAAAGGGCAACTACGCCGAGTGCGCTGGTGCCAGTGCTCCGGTATACTGGGCCGCCGTCATGGAATGCCCAGCTGCTGCAGTTCTCAGTCGGTCGTATTCACCGTCTGCTCCGCAAGGGCAACTACGCCGAGCGCGTTGGAAAAATGGCCCTTTTCAGGGCCACAACATTATCAAGAAAGAGTTTAACGATTAATTTTCTAATGCCTTTCCGACACTTGAATATCGAAAGTTGAATCTTCGCAGAGCCATAGATTCCATTTTTATTGCATTTCTACAAAACTTATTTCAGAATCGAACTCGTCTTCACAGACTGTGTGAAAAAGAACGATGCATCATCGAGCACAACCCGTTCCGTTCCAAAATCGTCCTCATCACAACCTCCAAGACAACCATCTACCCTCTCGACATCTCGAGTGGATTTCCCGGTTCATCATACCACCTAGCGCTATTCTACTGCTTGGTAATAATATTTACCCGGAGTTCACCGCACTCGTGGTTGAAGCAAAGCGCCTGGCATGCAAACCACTCATCAAAATCGCCATCGCCATCCAGTACCCATGCTCGGCATAACCATCATTCCAAAACCACAACCAAAACGGCCCTTTTCAGGGCCACCAATAATTCGACAAAGAGTTAGTTTTGAAGACAATTTCTTTCCAGAATATCACAGTTACACTTAAATTTGGGGACTATACTGGGGTGTGAGAACGCTGGAAGGGGGAGATGCTGTCTGTCTTCGAACTACCAACATCATTCCAAAGCTCCTCCAGGGCGACAGAGTAGAGCAAACCCAACAACATCAGCCCAACAAAACGGCCCTTTTCAGGGCCACCAAACTTTCGCAAAAGAGTTATTAAGGGGAGGTTTACTTGGATTTTTTCAAAAAAAAAATTGATTTTTTTGCATAAAATGAAAGCTACAAGTGTGTAGAATATGTGGCCAAAAGGATTTTACGATCCGAAACATATTTAGCGAGTTATGGCGCTTTGAGTGAACCTTTGTCATGCGCGCTGAGGGACGCTACAAAAACTTTAAACGCGTTTTTCTCGAAACCATATTTTTTATAACAACTTAGAGCATAGGGCTTGAACAAATGATCCGATTTACAATCGGAAAATTGCGCTTTGAAGGATATTATTTTTTGTATGGATTATACCTAAAATGAAAAAAAAAATGTTAGTTTCTATTTTTTAAGCAAGGTCAAAGTGAGAAAAAAAGGGGTAAAAAAAGCACTAAATTTTCAAATGTCCATAATTTGGTCAATTTTTGTCGGATTTCGTTCTAGTTAGGTATAAGCCATAGGGAATATTATCAACTTTAACCACAATAAAAAAAAATTTCATTTCAGTTCACCACCAGAGGGTGTGCACTCGAAGTTCTGCAGCAAAACCTGACTGACACTCCTCCACGCGAGCCGCCATTTTGGCCGCCATTTTGAGCCGCCATTTTGTTTTTTTACCTTCAAAAAATTTCCAAGTATTCAGGAATAGTGGACAAATATAATTATCGAAACCGGAAATTCGTATGTCTTTTCATTCTCCTGAAAAAAATTCCAAAGTTCAACTGTTTTTCAGCCAAATCCAAGTAAACCTCCCCTTAAGGAATATTCCTAAAATATAATATACACAATTAAGTACAACACATAACAGACGTTATCCAACGCCAACCCTGCGGTCGTATCTAGTATACAACCCTTCCAACTTTTTTTCATTTCATGATTTTTTATTCATGAAAATGGAATTGGATTTGTTTCCGTGCAGATGATTTCGATAGATTCCAGAGTATTTCAGTGGAGTTGGATGACGCTCCCGACGGAGGAGTTTTCAAACAATTTCGGTGGAGATTTCAGATGCTGCCAATGAAGATTCCAGACGATACCGGTGGAAGAAGTTCCAGATGATTTTGACAAAGTTGGCCGATGTTACCAACAGGGGAGGTTCTAGACGATATCGGTAGAGATTTGCATATGCTGCCAACGTAGGAGGTTCAAGACGATTTTAATAGGGATATCAATCGATTCAGACGCGGTTTGCTTACGTTACTGACGCAGGAGGCTTCAGATGATCTCGGTGGAGATATCAGAGATATCATTTGTAGTTTGCGGACGATCTCAAAAGAGAATTCAAAAGATTTTTACAAGATTTTCTGACGTTCCTGACAGAAGTGTTTTCTAACGATTTCGGTGGAAATACTGGAAGATTTCAACGGAGTTTTCTGACGTCAAAATCTGAGGAGGTTCCAGACAAGTCCGATGGAGATCTCTGATGCTGAAGGTTGCAGACGATTCCAACGGAAGAGTTTTCAGATGATTTGTGATGTGAATGAAATCTACCATCAGTGCAAGGATTACCAATGCCTGCAGATACTTTACCGGTTGTAAAGTTCTGCCTGATGGTTTGTTGCAGCAGGGTTAATCAGCTTCATCGAAGACCTTTGGAAGACAAATCGACCAGATTGCTATCTGAAATCACGTGACAAGGAACTGGCAAATCCACGAACCCTCGTCCAGTCAACAAATCCTTTGATTCTCTCAGACTGACCTTGACGCGAATACGACGAACAATGGAATATCTTGGTTTCAATAAAGGTTCCTCTTCTTTTCCAAATAAGCATAAAAAAACTCCGAGGAAAAAAACGAACGTCATGTTCGTTCACACGCACAGCCTACTCTGGAAGAGTTTTCAGATTATTTCTACAGAAATTCCAGAAAATTCCAACGAAATTTACTCACGATCCCAACGATAGCAATGGAGATTTCAGATGCTGCCAACGATACTACAAGATACCAGTTCCAGGCGAGGGGGCGACCCCGGCGTAGTGGTTAGCATCCATACCTCTTACGCCAAAGTCACGAGTTCAAATCTCACCCTCAGACAAGTCACGAATGACCCAAGAGCGTTAAAGTGACTATAATTTAAAAAAAAAAAGTCCAGGCTAAATAGGATAAATAGGGTTCCTCCAATTTTGAAATCTATAGGATACCAACAAATACAAAGAGAGTAATACCAAGATCTTCAAACCATTCCCATGAACACAAAATTGTCGCGTTTCACCACATGGTTCACAGGATGCCAATTCTTTCTCTTAGCGATACAGGGAAATCAAAGGAAATAGCTCACATTGTTGAAATCGCTAGACTTAATGGAGACAAAAAAAAATCAGGCAGTAACTGAGGGTTTAAAACGGGGGCAGCTGTGAATTTCGACAAAAACATTATCAAACCATTGAGTTCGAAGTTTAGAAGTTTTGGCCTAGATTAAATAATAAGTAGCTGGACAAATCAACTGAAGTCATTGGTAGGACCAACAAAAGATTCAATAAATGTCTTAGGAAAAGCCGGTGTCTACAAAATCTGTTGCCCAGATTCTAATGATATCTACATTGGTCAGACGAAAAGGACTTTGGAAACAGGGTTTAAGAAATACATCGCAGAGGTAAAAAAGGCTTACAAAGAGATGGACTTTATTATTAATTTAAATCTAAGGTTGCAGAACATATGTTTACAAAGGAGCACAATTGGACAAAGGATAATATTAATATCCTGCGGAGTGTATCTTCATCTTGGAAACTAGAAGTAGCAGAAAGTTTAAAATTTTTTAAACATAATCCATCAACATTGCTTAATAACGATCAAGGAAACGGATACTTGAGACTCTTTAACATGCTACCTAAAACCACACATCGTAGCATGCATCTACCTGTTGGAGACTAAAATTAGGTACCAACCAAACACGGGAACGAATCCAATCCAACATACACACTAATCGAGTCAGTACGGTTTTACTGAGTTTTTGAATTGCGGAACTGTTCGGTAAAAGTTTAAAAATCTGTGGAAAATTTATTAATTAGAAAAATTGTTCTGAACTTGTATATACTTTGTTATGTTAACCCCATTTAATGATAGAAAATAAAGTTGGTCAATTTCATTGATTCCTTACGGATAACGGTCATTTGAATTTTTACCGACTTTTTCAGCAATTCAAAAACCCAGTAAAAAAATACTGACTCCTGTAAAAAAATCTTAGTGTGTAGGGAATTTTCTTGTTATGAAAATCAGAACCAAAAAAGAAAATCATGTCATCAAAAACCAAGCTCAAGTCGGATCTCATCACCGGTATTGCCGTCGGAGTTGACCGTCATCAGGTACTTTCAATTCAAGCATGAAACCCAACAACTTTCAATCGGACAAAGCATTCAAGTTGTGGCTACCGAAGCTGTGGAGATTTTGAATCAAGCCGGACTTTCGCACCAGCTCAAGCGGAACGTTGTCAGGAGAGTTGCCAAGCTCGTTGTGACATGGCAACGCCAAAGTAAGGTCTTCAAGAAGAAAAATCAGAGCTATTGCCAGCTTTGAAGATGTGTAGGATAGGGTTGAGTTACTTCTTCAACTTATGCGTGAACCACATGGATGAAGAGCTACGAAACGATACTGTCCGTGCAGAATTCTGGAGCCAGCAGGTGACAAACAAAGTTCCGGTGGAGTTTCCGAAAAGCTTCTCAAGCAGTGTACCGTTGATATGCAAGCAACAACTTGAAGGCTTTTTCCGATTGAAAGTTGTTGGGTTTCATGCTTGAATCGAAAGTACCTGATGACGGCCAACTCCGACGGCAAACGGTTTCTGGGCAAATGCTTCCTCGCAATACCGGTGATGAGATCCGACTTGAGCTTGGTTTGGGGTGACATAATTTTCTTTTTTGGTTCTGCTTGCTGCGGCAATCAAATGGAAACTAATAAATTGTGTGATCCCTCTCCGCTCATAGGGTAAATGTCTCTAATGTTGGCCTATGGATCTAAGATTGGGCCCATCGCTAAAAATCTGCTATTTATCAATTTTATCTAGATGAACGCGTCATTGGGACGGTACTAATGGGTATGTTTGGCCACTATTGAAAATTTAGTCCATTACTGAATTTATGTATGGACCCAAATTAGGGACACTTATGCCGACATTACCTGAATTTCCCATATATCCTCCTATTGAATTCTAGAAACTTCGAAACAAATGTTATCAAGTGATTTGCGACAAAGTAGGTGATTTGTATTTATCGATTTCAATGATAGTTTGATTTGCTGGTAGACTTACTGCAAGTATTGAAATTCTTAACTTTTATTTCCACAGTAAATCACGAATAACTTTTTAACGGTTAAAAATGCTGATAATAGCGCTACGTTTGATACCCCATGATTGAATGCTGTGATGTACAACAAAAAACATAATTTAAGATATTTTGAAAAATTGCAACTAACAAATTGGACACAGAACATGCCATAGCAATTTTTTCTCTTATAGTTTTGACCCTTGGTAATCTGCGAAAAATATAAAAGGGTGAGATTTCACTGAAATTTAAAGAACTAAAAATATTTATTGGCTAATAGCTATGAAAAATGGATTTTTTTTCCAAAATCTCGTCGGGGCGACCTCTAAACAACATTTCTCAGAGTTGCCACCATACAAAAGTTTGTTTGTAACACACGTAGCTATCATTTGGAGGGTGACCCCCAGATTTCCAGACATAGTGCAATTTTAGGACACCCTAATGAGCAGTCACGGTAGTCGACACATTTTCTGTGATAATCGACTGTCTTTGCCTCCGACACTCACAAAACAAGCTATCATAGTACAGTACCAAACTCAAATGTCATTTAGCATGCTCTGTCATACGACACTGTCGGCGAATACCGTCACGAATGTATGTATTTTAGTTTTTCTCATAATAAGAGCTGCTGATGTTGTGCTTGTGTGAACTCTGAACATAGTAAGCAATGATGTCCTAGGAATAACATTTCTGATCATAAATGGTTTAATTTACACCAAATTGAGGAATAAGAACCAAATCACTCATGTCATATGATAGTTATTTGATAATTTTCTTTTTCCTCGAATGTTATTCTACCGGTTGTCTTGTGTGTGAGAGACGACGGTAGAGCATGAGTGTACGATTATAAACAGATTGTCGCGCACGACAAAGAAGCGAGTGTCGTAAAAACTTCGACGACGTTGGGTGAGCGCTCGCTGGGCTCACTGCGCTACGAATTCTGCCAGATTCGGTGTGGCGATCGTGGTCAACGTTGGCTGAGTGGCGGGGTGAGGAAACGGTTTCGTTGGCGCGTGAAACTACAATAGGTCCTCCTAGCGGCCCCTATAGACTGCTAAGCCGGATCACGTGCGCGTCGGTTGATCTTGTCAACGGACAAAATGGCGGAGTGTACCAAACGTTAATACAAAAGGTCCTATGAGGGTATCGAATGGACGTTAGCTATAGTTTGGGCAGAGAACTATTTACCTGAATTGAGCTGAGGTGCAGCAAATTGTCACACTCGAATATTACCACTCACTACTGGCTATTCCAAGCACTTTAACTGTTCAACTCCTTTCACACGTGAACGCCTGGATAGTTATGAGGAATGGCGGGTCGTTCGTGGGCTATCTGACCTCTGTCCCTTCGCTTTTCCATCCCTCCATCCTATATCCTAATCCAAAAAATCCTTTCTCCATTTTCCCGCCTGCATCTCCTGGTAGTAGTTGCACCCACTGTACTGTAACCTATCTCGAGCAGGAACAAATATCTCGATACCTTAAATTGGTATCGATGAGCTTGACATAAGAGGTAAAATACCAAAAAATAATATGACAATGACAGCAACCTGAGTAATCATCATCAGCGAAATCACAACATCAAATTTAGATTTCAATTTGATCTCAGGCTTTGCTCGGGTTCCTACAAATAGGTATTTGTTGATAATTCATACATTCAACGATCAAAGCGTTCCTCTTCTTATTTCACGGTCTTTGCCGTCTTTTCCCATGTCATAATTGCACCGTCTCGATCGCGCGCAGATTCAGTTTTTATGATTGTCGTTTTGCCGCTGTTTAGATACGTAGGAACGTTGTCGTCGTCGTCGTCGTCGTCGCTTCTTATGCACCTTCCCGCGTCGAGTCACGTCTCTTTCCAACTGAGCCGAAGCGGCTGGTAGCAACAGCATGGGTAAACTTGCCGAGCTGCACATATGCACTTTTTCTACTGCAGTTTCCATTCGTTGTGGCAAATCGTTTTGTACGCTGAGTAGCCTGCCGCTGGTTGGATTGGATTGGATTGCTGGGTTTTGTGTGTTATACCACAGAGTAACGTTCTTTTTGTCGGTAATTTGGCCTCATTTCCAGTTCCAGTCGGAGCTTCGTACACCTTCGCCAGCAATCTGACTGGCTGCAGTCAATTGCTAGTTATTGGAAAAGTGCATTTGTCCGCCTGTACGCGCGCTGCAAGAAGCTCTTGGGACTTAGTCTTTCATGCTCACCATGTGGGAGGAGGAAATGCTCAATGGGTTTCTTGTTGTTGACGACGTCGGTCGTGGGGCGATTTTGCAACGGTCTTTTTGCTGTGCTATAGAGAATGTGAAATTGCCACTCTTGGGGACAAAACTTCAAGCCTACGTCAAATTTATCATGTAGAAAATCAATCACTTCGACTCGCACTGGGTCCTGGCCTGGTGCTGCCTGGTCGTTAGATCGTTTATCATGATGCCTTCGCTAGTGACTCTAATGATCGTTTTTTTTTTGTGTGTGCTGCAGCTAGCATTTTTCAGTTGAGTAGGTACATAGACAGCAAGTTCTCCGATGGAGGTCCCCAGGTGCTTTTATAATTTGTTGTGCTTGCCTTTATTTAGTTTTTTGTGACGGCAGAGATTGTCCAGTGTTGTTTATGGGTGCAGGGAACAAGTTTTTATTTTTATTTTTAACCTCGAAATCTTCAACGCAGTATTGTGAAATTGTCAATTTGAACTTACTTAAACGTACGACTGCGAAATCTTTAAAAATATGATGAAATCATTCATTGATTGTACCGTTTTGATGGATGGTAATGCGCCCCAGTTTCCTAGAAAACTCCTGCCCCGCATTCTGTAGAGTAGATTCGTTTTGATTCAGATCCTAATCGCTCTCTTTCTTGCTTCCACGTTTTAGGGGATCATAATTTCATTATTGTTATTATTATTATTATTGCCACTTCAAACGTTTGAGCAGCTGTGAGAGGGACTCACGGGTGTCGCGTCTTCATCGTCTTGCTCCCGTTATTCGGTTTTTGTGTTTTGATCTATGGATTTTTTTTCCCATTTTCGTTTTCACCTACATTTATCAACCCTCATCAAATTATTTCGCTTCCAAAAATTAAATTCCTTAAACTGAATGAACAGAAGTTTAATATTTTCGTTGTTGAATGTAATTGATAAAATCAACTCGAGCGAACCGTGCTCGCTGGATGAGATCATTCTTTTGAGAATGCAGAAAATGTGGGTCCTTTGTCTGTGCAATTCAATTTGGTGGGTTATGAAAACCTGCATAATTTGATAATTTTTTATGTTTCTTGCGTCCCTCTCTTGAGGGTGGAGAGAAAAATTCAGAGAATGCTTTTTATGTAATGATAGATGAATTGAAATGCCAAGCTCAAACACTTTATCAAAGTTGGTTGACAATTCAAGTGTTGATTTCTTTTGAGATGCAAAAACCATCGACCATCGTGATCATAAATCATATCCAGTAAAATGCTGCTGATAATGTTCATGCAAATTAGGATTTCCATTTTCAAGGACTTTCTGCTATCGCCCATTCCCCGCGTGAAGTTCGCTTTATGGGTGTACTACAACAGTGTATGTATTTTTTTCCATCCATGCTACCGGAATCGTGTTTGGACTTGCCGAAGGAAAATTAAGTTACATTTGCGCTGATGTTTTGCACCCTCCCGGCTATGCACGAGTGGGAATCATAACAGATGGAAATGGGTTCCAGGTGGCTAGGGTGGTTCTGATTTTAGATCTGCTTTCAGATTCAATAATAGTGATCATGTTTTGACACTATCAGTTAGTTTTGATCACTAGTACCGTTAGTTAAATTTTATGATGAATAGGGGAAAGTAGTCAACACTGAGACAGCAGTAACAGTTAGTCAACGGGAATATCTTGATCATAACAGTGTTCAACATTCGAGATATTTTCCTATAGATAGTGAAGTTTGTGAAGCTACATCACGTAGGAGTGAAAAATTTCGCTGAGGTATAGCTGGGAGTCATTGATGAAAAAGACTATGATTGGTGTTTACATTCCATGTTTAGTGTTCAAGATGGCGACGTACGAAAAACACGTGCGCGAGTGGATTTTCTACGGACGTAATGCAAATCCTGACTTGTCAATACAGGAACTTGCAAAAAATGTATTTACCTAAATCCACTGTTCACGGTGTGCTCAAATCATTTTCGGAACTGAAGCGGATCACCAACGAAACATGCAAGCAGTTCTTCAGCGCATCCAAGAATATGGCTTCACCATCAAGACGGAGAAGTGTTCTTTTGGGCAGCGACAGATAAAGTACCTTGGGCATCTCATCGACGGACGAGGATTGCGACCGGATCCAGCAAAAATCCAAGCCATCCGGGAATTTCCAGCTCATACGGATGTGTCCGGCGTTCGCTCGTTCCTTGGGGCGATTAACTATTACGGTAAATTCGTCTCAGGAATGTGGACTTTGCGATATCCTCTCGATGAATTGTTGAAGGCCGGCAAGAAGTTTGAGTGGTCGTCGGAATGTCAAAAATCCTTCGACAAATTCAAGCAGCTTTTGTCATCTGATCTCTTGTTGACGCATTACAATCTAGAGCTGCCCATCATTGTTTCGGCTGATGCGTCTTCAGTGGGAGTTGGAGCTACGTTGAGCCACAAGATGCCTGATGGATCCGTCAAGGTCGAGCAGCACGCTTCTCGTGCGCTAACACCAGCAGAGCAAGGGTTCGGTCAACCAGATCGTGAAGGTCTTGCGATCGTGTATGCGGTTACCAAGTTCCACAGGATGTTGTACGGTCACAGCTTTCTTCTTCAAACGGATCACGCTCCTCTTCTACGAATCTTTGGGTAAAAAACGGGAATCCCCATCCACACGGCAAATCGTCTGCAGCGGTGGGCATTGCAGCTACTGCTCAACGACTTCAAGATCGAGTACGTCAGCACAGAGAATTTCGGGAACGCGGACATTCTTTCCCGATTCATCGCCCGCCATGTAAGTCCTGATAAATATTTCGTCGTAGCCAGTGTCATCCTCGAGGAGGACTTGAGGTCAGTAGCGTCCAACTCTATCAAGCTCGTTCCTCTCAGTTTCAGGACAGTACAGCAAGCCATCCAGGCTGATCCAGTTCTTGGTAAGGTCTACCGGTTCAGGCAGCAGAGCTAGCCAAAGTCCAGATCGGCCATCGCCGAACTAGAAATGCAGAAGTTCTACGACCGTCAAGACTCGTTGTCGGTTGTCCAAGGCTGCGTGATGTTCGCAGAACGTCTTGCTATTCCGGCACAATTCCGGGACCGCTGCCTCCACCAACTGCATCGAGGTCACCCTGGAGTCCAACGCATGAAGGCAATAGCCCGTAGCTACGTTTACTGGCCTTCAATCGACGCCGACATCGCAGCATTCGTCAAGACTTGCCGTCAGTGCGCATCCGTCGCGAAAAGTCCTCCGAAAGCTCCATCAAAACCGTGGCCGAAGTCAACCCAACCGTGGCAACGCGTACACATTGATTACGCTGGGTCATTCGAAGGTGATCATTTTCTACTAGTCGCCGATTCCTTCTCGAAGTGGATCGAAATCGTGAGAACCAAAAGCATAACCTTATCAGCCACGATTGTCATTCTTTGGAGTATTTTCGCACGTTTCGGAAAGCCCACTGTCGAGTCTTCTTGTTAATAAAACCACTCTCCCCTGTCACCTCTCCTTTAGCCCGCTTTACACTATCCATCCTCTCTCCACAAGTTCAGCCCTCTCTACATCATAAAACCATTGGACGTGCTGATCCTGTCATGGACCAAAAGGTAAAGAGGATATTGAAGGAAAACCCGAATCTCTCTGTTCGTAAAATAGGAATGTCCCCTGGTTTTGTCCAAAAATCAAATCAGCGTTTGGGGCTGAAGTCGTATAAAGTAAAAAGTTGGAAGGGTTGTATACTAGATACGACCGCAGGGTTGGCGTTGGATAACGTCTGTTATATGTTGTACTTAATTGTGTATATTATATTTTAGGAATATTCCTTAATAACTCTTTTGCGAAAGTTTGGTGGCCCTGAAAAGGGCCGTTTTGTTGGGCTGATGTTGTTGACAATGATGGAACTGGTGACCTTGTTGGACGCTTATATAGTAGAACAGAAAATATCAGAGGTGTCAGATACTCGCATCTGATGTCTCGGTTGGAGAAAGTATAAGAATATAAAAAAATCAATCGATTTTCACCATCTTTAGACAATGGTTTACATTTAACCATTTTTCAATAGTTTACAGAATGAAATTAATAGTTTTGAAACATTCAGCAAATTGCTAGAAATATTTCCAATCGATTGATGCCATTATCTCGTAAATCTATCGAGAGACGGTTGAGTTATTATCGTTCAAAATCTTTTAATTTTTCGTAACGCATCCAAAATGACTGTTTTCAATTTTGTACCCCCGTATGTTGCCGAAAGACGTTATCCAACGTCAAAACAGTTCTAAATCGCAACGACAAACAGAATTTGACAGCAAAAGCACGGGCTCGACGTTTGTACTGCGAATATTTGACGAAGTTTTCATGCGTTGTTATGGACAATGAAATTCCAGGGCTGACTTCCTATTCTGCTATGGACAAAAATACTACAGCTGAGTATTTCAGGACAAAGGAGGCATTGAAATTTCCCAATAAAATACCTTATTTGGAAAGCAATTTGCACGTGTGGCCGAAATAGTATATCTTTCGTCACTACAGGCACAATCAACAAAGAGATTGACCAGAAAGAGTGCCTGCAGAAGCGATTTCTACCCTTCA
This sequence comes from Ochlerotatus camptorhynchus, assembly GCF_037179485.1. Classification (NCBI taxonomy): domain Eukaryota; kingdom Metazoa; phylum Arthropoda; class Insecta; order Diptera; family Culicidae; genus Ochlerotatus; species Ochlerotatus camptorhynchus. The sequence goes on from NW_027040988.1 coordinate 5,363,625, forward strand.
TCAAAAGCCACGAAGAAAACCCTTTGTTCTGGCCCGATTTGGCATCATGCCATTGATGATGATCATGATAGTGGTCTACACTTATTGTAGCACGGAAACTAGTCTGATAGTTGTGGGCTCTCCTCACTATAGAACTTGATCAAGCTTAATAACATCTGATTGATATCAGCAAATTGCAAATTGTTATAGAATCAAAATAACACTACATAGATCATCGACCAAAGGAGGCATCGACTTGTAGAAATATCGACTTATGGAGAGTACGATACATGGGAAAATGAAGAGACCGCTGAATCTATCAAGTTATAGAAAATATTGAGTTATAGAATATTGAGTTGTGGAGAGTTGACCGTAACAGTGCAGATTTTATTTTCATATGGAGATTTTATAATCACAACCAATGAACAGATTCCAAAACTTCCCGTTCCAGGTGGTTGTTGCTGTTGGCCAAAAATCGTTACGCCATCCTGGAAAACGGCGAAGGTCGATACCCTAGTAGCACCCTTGTTATAAATTGGTCTTGGAAACTTATATACGACTTATTTCAGATATAAACAAGTTGTTGCAACTTTTTGGGACGGAATTGTGCTACTTGGGTAAGAAGAAGAAAGTTCCACCGTTCTTCGTAAAAGGATTCCCGGAAGGCTTGCGGGATAAACTCGGCTTTTACATTGGTAAAGGTCTCTAGTGTACCATGCACATGTGTTCTGAAGGCATCAAGCTGATGGTTCCAGCGATGAACCGCTACAAGGCTGTCGAGGCGTTATTGAAACAGAAAAACGTGCAGTATTTCTATTGAGGCAACCAAGCCAAGGTGGTCTTGCAAGGCTTTCTCGACATGGAAACAGTCACACTGTCGGAAGCCGATCGAAATCTTCAAGATGAATCGTCATGACGCTCCACGTAAGTACCTTGACCAGCTGTATCTGGTCCACCTTTTCCACATCTTGGTGATGTGGGAACAGTACAAGCCAGTCCACCGTGATGTAACCCAATGCGCGAACTGCATGCTGTTCGGGCATGAAACAAGAATCTGCCACATGGCTTTCCGCTGCAACAATTGTGGCAAGCAACAAGCACCTGATGCCTGCGAATTATTGGAGGAAGCAGACCCCAAATGTGCGAATTGTGGTGCAGCACATCGGACAACCAGCAAGACTGCCCGAATCGAGCGGAGTTTATTAATATACGTACTAAAGCCTCTACCACAGACAAACAGACGTAACTCTTAATTGTGTATCTTCGTTCATGCATTTAACGGTTGATTTGAATATTATCAGTTCCGCGAACTACTCGCCGCAGCGCTGGCATCAGATCACTTTGACGTTTCTATACATTCTATAGAACTTTTATGCAATATTGTTTACGAGTTAGCGAGCAAGCTTGTTTTCCGCGAGAAGCCAGAGAGATGTCGTTACTGAGGTTATATGTTTTGAGATACTATGTTTTCAAGAACAAGTTTTTCAAAGATTTACGTCTGTTTGTCTGTGCCTCTACGATGAATCAACCTGGCCGCAGAACAGTGCCAGAAAAAAACGGGCAGAACTTTCCTGCAACGGCGCCAAATTCCGGTGCTTCCGCCACTTCCACTCAACAGTCGTTTTGCTGGTGCTGCATCGGCCCCACCAACAGTTGAAGTGCCTAACACTCCGGAAAACTCAAGACGTCAGTCATATGTCATATGCCATATAACGTGGCAGCATTTGGGTGCTCCCCCTTCGGCGGAACTTGTTACACTCGTGACAGAAGTCATCATGATCCAGCGGCCCGAACAGAACAGCTTAATACTGCCATATCCCTCATCAATAAGTATGGATCCTGAAGCCATCAAAATTGCTCAAGAGCAAGAGCATCGACTTCTTGAATTCATCAACCATCGATTTCGCCATAATCACCGAAACGCACTTGCCCGAGATTAACGTCTTCCTTTCCGATTCTCGGCTTGTGAGGCTGGATTGAACCAGCTCCGGGGAGCAGGACTGGCCTTCGCTCAAAGGAGGAACATCCACTGTCGGCGGCTGCCGAACTTCCAGCTGAAGATTATCGAAGTCGTAGGGGTGGAAGTTTCTGTCGGCCCCATCACAAAGTCAACATCAGAGATGGGTCGGCAGCAGACCTGTGAAGAGATATTTTGTCAAGCTAGCACGACGGCGGAAAAACTTCATCATCGCTGGCGACCTGAACGACAAACATCAAACCTTGGGCAACAGTCGGCGCAATCAAAATGGCACCATCCTATACAATGACCTGCAGGAAACACACTACAACATCTTGAGTCCCGATACTCCTACCCGGTTGAGGACCTACTCATGGTGCTCACGTCACCATCGATATCTACATCAGCAACATTGACAACAACATCTCGCAACCTGTCGTCTACCAGGAACTCAGCTCGGACCACTATCCGGTGGTGGCTGAAGTGGGTTCCTTAGTCAACAGGTTCCAAGCATTGCGGCGAAACTACCATCGGGTAGATATGCAGCAGTTCTTACACTGCGTTTAAATCAGTGTCGACTATGACGTCTATCCGGCAACTACCGACGACATCGACCGGTGTCTGCGCTCCGCCGACGAAGAGATTTGATGAGCCAGGGAGCAACATGTGCCAGTATCCAGACACGTTAGTAATACTCTGAACCTTGACAGGCACACTAAAGACATCATTAGACTCCGCAACACGATTCGTAGGTAGTACCAGCGAACTGGGCTGCCTAACCTGAAGACCAATTGCAACCGTTTAAACAAAATCGTCCAAATCAGGATGGTGGATCTCAGAAATAACGATTTTGCAAACAAGATTCGCTCTCTCCCAGCTCTGAAAAATGGCAAATATTAAAAAAAAATAAGCTGAGGCCCATTCCTCCCTTTTCCTCTCCTTATCAGAATTCGCATCCATCCTTACTCATAACTCCAGTTGAAAAGGCCAATACTCTTTGTAAACACTTTGTGAATTAACATAAGTTGGGCCAAGCCATGGTGAATCTCCACAAGCCTGCAGTATCGGAGGCAATGTCTAGAGCCACTGACACCCCCGTAGTTTTCCCTGACGAAAGTAGAATATCGTGATGAGGTGATAGCAGCGATTAAATCAACCAAGAACATGATGGCCGCTGGTATCGATGGAGTGGTCAACCTCGAGTTGAAAAACTTGGAGCACCTTGCAGTGGTCTTCAATTAGTGTTTGGTGCTTGGCTACTTCCCGGAATGCTGGAAGTTAGGCACTGTCATTCCAATCCACAAGCCTGGCAAAGATCTTACCAGCACTAAAAGCCATCTTGAAGCTATTCGAAAAGTTGATACTCAGCCGCCTGCTGGTGTTTTCAAATGATAATAACATCTTTTTCAAAGAGCCATTCGGGTTTAAGAAAGGCCATTCTACCATCCACCAACTCGCAAGGGTTACTAACATCATCAAGCGGAGCAAGTCCGTTTCCAATACATCTGCCATGGCCTTGTTGGATGTTGAGAAGGCGTTCGACAATGTCTGGCATGATGGCCTAGTGTACAAGCTGCATCGATACAATTTCCCGATCTTCCTTGTTAAGATCATCAAAAGCTACTTGTCAGGCAGATCATTCCAGGTCTTCTTAAACAATTCACTTTCAGATACGTTCAACGTTGATGCAGGGGTTCCCCAGGGTAACATCCTTGGTCCTATCCTCTTCAACATCTTCACGTCAGATGTTCCTCCCTATCCGGGTGATGGTGTTTTGTCAATGTTTGCCAATGATACCATAGAGGTAACTCTAAGGCTAGAAGGTCCCGAAGAAACGTGCTGAACTTTTTGGCTCAGCTCTGTTACTGTCTTCGGTCCCAAGCTAAACGATTCACCCTTCGAAACATAGGAATATCCACTAGCCCCTCATTTTATCAGTCAAACTTTCATAGCGAATCGAAACAAGCATTGTGTAGTACTAGAATTTTGACTAGAATGGGGTACGTTAATCGTTTGCTTGGGACCAATAGGCTAGTGAAGTAGTGAGCCAATTTAAAATCGTTAGTTTCGTATTGATTGTTGATGATACTGCCAACAATCAATACGAAACTAACGATTTTAAATTGGCTCACTACTTGACTAGCCTATTGGTCCCAAGCAAATCGATTAACGTACTCCATTCTAGTATAAATTCCAGTACTACACTATGTTTGTTTTGATTTGCTATGCAAGTTTGACAGATAAAATGAGGGGTTCGTGGATTTTCACATGTCTCGAGGGGTGCATCGATTAGCTTCCCAAGTAGCATGCTTTAAAACATCAATAAAACATGCAATGTTACTTGGGTTGGGACCGAAGATAGTACCAGAGCTGAGCCAAAAAGTTGAGCACATTTCTTCGGGACCTTCTGGTATTAGAGTTACCTCTATGATACTGTCATCATCTATAAGGGTCGAGTGATCCGTGCTCTGACGAGAAAACTCCAATCAGGCCTGGATGTTCTGTACGACTATTTCAAAAGCTGGAAGATTTGTATCAATGCAGCTAAAACACAGACCATACTATTTTTGCACTCAACTTGTCCCGCCTGGTAACTTAAAACTCTACCTTGATAATACTCCCATAGAATGGTCAAGTGAAATCAACTACCTTGGTCTCACCCTTGATAGCAAGTTGCTCTTCCGTTTCCATGTGGAAAAATCATCCACCAAGTGCAACATCATGAATAGTTCACTCTATCCACTTATCAACCCTTTCCATTAAAAATAAGCTTGCCATCCACAAGCAAATCATCCTCCCCGCCATTGAATACGGAACGCAAAGCTGGGAAAGCTGTGCTAAGTTATATCACATCAAACTCCAAAGGATCCAGAACATGATCCTGAACAGTTCCCCGCGGACTCGAAATTCTAAGATCCAAATCAAATTCTTTTTTTTTAAATCCAAGCAAAACACCCCCCAAAGGGGTATCCTGTAAACTAGTTGAAAAACGTAAACACGTAAATAAGAATAACAAATTAAACAAAGATGAAGAGCCCTTCAGGCTAATCAATTGGAATATACGAAAAATGTAAAATCATAATCAATGGAAAATAAACGTAATTTTACTTAAATCTTCCAATAAACATTACAGTGCTATCTCAAGAACCACCCTACCTGCAGGTTTCCAACATTCATTGTGCAGAAAAAGGAGCAAAAAAAATGGTAGGCAGGCAACTCCCCGTCGTCGTCCCGGCCGGGGCACTAGGGCTCCCGATTCTACGATAAAAATTCATGATGCGCAAAAGGCGAGGGTTGTCCCGGCCGACGTCGACGACGCCGATCAACGAAATGCTCGTTCTGTGTGAAAACATACATATTCAGGGATTTTCGCTTTCGTTGTTTGCCTTTCTGTCGACCCTTCGCACGCTCTCACGTCTCCTAACCTCACTTCCTTTCGAAGGGCACTGGTCCCGGTCCTGCGGGACTCACCAACACAGGGCTGGGCAGCAGAAGGAAGTGTAACAGGAACGATTCCAAGTGCCATTTAATAATAATAAAATTTGTTATAAAAAGCCAAGCAAATTCATCATGACTTGCTCTCTGGGAATGAGTTTTGAGCATGCAATATGCCTTCGGAAGAGGGGTTTCATGGAAATAAGGGACGCAGAGGTGTTGCGTTATGGAAATCTGTAATTATTCAATTAGGAGTTGACATGAATTCTTCGAAGCATACCCTGGGAAATGGACCGTAAAGTGGAATTTTATTTGGAGAAGAAGACATTTCAGCATGGGAACCTCACTGGGATTAGTCACAATTGAGTTTGTAGTCGGAAGTGTGATTGCTCATCATGGCGTCAGTCAATACAGGTGGGGAATCTTGTAAATTGATCTTAACAACAGTCACCCGACAGGTTAACGAGTTCCATAGGAAGCGAGGTCTGTTGCTGCGTGGATTAATGGATTTATATGAATGGGTATATGATAATAGACTCACGATTCTCGATTGACTGCTCACACGATGGTGAAGGGAGGAACGGGACGGGAATAAATTAAGGTTAATTTCAATGAAGTGTACGGGTATTGACGTTGAGCACATGGTGATAAACAGTGAAGAAAAAGAAACTACTTGTGAGAAGCGATCTTGAATCAGCGTCATGTTACTTAATCTTAAACCTTTGATGGATCATAAAACGAACATATTTGAGCGCAATTAACAACTGTGGGGAATTCAAAAGTATGTTGCAAAAAAATTGCATATTCATATCTCAAGGTACAGAAACATCGGGATTAACTCGTTATCTCTTGCTCCCAACGAAAAAAAAAATCCACAAGGAAACTTGTTGAGGCAGTCCCCATCCCACCCAAACAGGTGTTCAAACAGTTGTGGTGTGGTCTGGCAAACTGGAACTGCTAATGGCATTGAGGAGATAGCTACATCCATAGCTGTAATATGTGCGAATTGCAAATGGACTCGAATCCGCATGAACTTGGGGACGCCACTTAATATGTTGCATATGCATTCCTAACCATACACAGGACGGTGCAGAAAAGAGGGAGAATAGATGCAACAGTGTGCATTAAAGCGCAACCTGACCTGCCGTGGCGGGTTGGGCAATTGTCGGATCATATGAATATTCTTCCCATAATAGAAGCTAGGCTGGGGTCGCTGGTGCACTTGTGCGCTTCTTCTCTCGACAATGGAACTGATTCACCGGCTCTGCTATCCAGCCGGACAGAAGAGAGCTTATGGGGAAACTTGCACCCGGCAGCGTAGATAAGAATCTACAGCGCGAGCATTGCGTCTTGCTTGGATGGGTGCTAGCGGACAAAGTGCACATTCATGTCGGTTCTATGTCAAGTGCAACATTGTACAACGTAAGTAACTTGGTTCATTGAGAATAGGGTAAAAATGTTGCGTCTGGTGGAGGTAATTTACATTTTTTTCCTTTGCGTCTGCAAAATATGCACAGCAAAAAATAAATTTTAATATCACATCCAAGAGGATGCACTTCAATCATGTTGAAAATCTCATGTAATTTTTATGGCCACAAAAATAAACAACTATAGTAAAAGCAGTTCATGCACTGTATTAATGATAATTTTGTCCATTTTGGCAAATAATATTACAACATATTTTTAACACGATTGAAGTCATCCACTTTGATATGGGATATCAAAATTATTTTGCGCGGTGTGATTTTTTTTTTTTTTAATTAATTGCTATTGCGGCTGGTTTCTGAGCCAAAACACAAGTGCATCTCATTGCATATTAAACATTTTCCGGATTATATGTAACACACGGACTGATTTTAGATGTAGACTAGTACAAATACATGTACAGTTTTTTTTCTAAATACAGTACCAGTTCGATTTTGGCACTAAAACAAACAAAAATCGTTAATGGCACGGGGCTCGATTTTTACACCTTGCCTAAATAGAACGGATTTTGAAAATAATATATTTTGCTTCTTTTGATTTCAATTTATAATGAAATATTAATTGTTATTAACGTCTATGTCATAAAGATTACTCATGGTGGTCGAAAATCAGCGAGATCATAAATAAACGTTCAAAATAAAACCGTTCAATTTCGGCAACACTTAATTTTCGGGCTTGTTGCCAAAATCGAGCGGGTACTGTGGAAATGAAATTTTGTTTCAATGTTTTTTTTTAAATTTTATTCAATATAGGGGAAATGGCTTTAATATTGGCCTACACACTTAGAAATTTGGAGGGGGTGACCCAGGCGTAGTGGTTAGCATCCATACCTTTCTCGTCAAAGTCACGAGTTCAAATCTCACCCCCGGACAAGTCACGAATGACCCAAGAGCGTTAAAATGACTATAATAATAAAAAAAAGCTTGGCAATTTTACAGAAATCTGTAAAATTTTACCGAAATCTCAACAGCTGAACGTTCGGTAAACAGTTTCGCAGATTTCCTGTAATTTTTCACAAATATCTGTGAATTTTTCACAGATATCTGTAAGTAATTACAGGAAAACTGTAAAATTGTTTACCAAACGTTTAGCTGTTGAGATTTCGGTAAAATTTTACAGAAATCTGTAAAATAATCTTAGTGTGTATGGATCTAAGATTGGGCCCATTGCTAAAAATCTTCTATTTATCCATTTTATCTAGATGAACGCGTCATTTGGACGGTACTAATGGATATTTTTGGTCGCTAATGAAAATTTAGTCGATTGCTGAATTTATGTATGGGCCCAAATTAGGGACATTTAGACCGACATTACATGGATTTCCTCTAGTCCTCGTTTAGCTTGATACACTTATTCCAGCGATTTGTAATTTTCCGGAAGGTCTGCAAAATACTCTTCCGCGGCGACGATGATTTCCTCACGTGCACAGTTCGAAAAAGTAGTGTAAATTTCTGGACAATATGATGCACATAAATGGAGCGTCACATATCATATACGATTACATTATATATCATGTAAAGTTCTGACACATTTCATGCAATGAGGCAAATATTTTATACAAAAGCCCATCTTTGTAAACAACATTGTTTGCAAGTTGCTCGGTTGCGTGAAATGAAATACAAGTCTACGTGAATGAAAAGAATTTTTATCTGTGTGAGCTGATTTTTTGTTTATTTTTTTTCCTTTATTTAACGTCGGTCTCTGTTCCGCAATCTAGTGCCAATCACCGACGGACATCGATTGCCATCCATTGACGGCAATCGAATGTGCAGGAAGGCAGCTTCCACACCTGCGTAGGATATCGCACCCATTCACAACACACATGGGTCGGGACCAACGGCTTTACTTCCCTTCCGAAGGAAGACGTGACCAGAGATTTTTATGCCTCAGAAAAATCCCACCGACCTCGGCTGTTTTTTTTTTTGTTTATTGACGAGCCATCATTTGAGGTTTGGGAAGAGATAATAGTCTGAGGGAGCCATATCGGGCGAACACGGTGGATGCGGAAGCAATTGGAGCCGTAAGTCATTGATTTTAGCCGTGGTTGCGATGTCCGTGTGCGCCGGCGCACTGTCTAACAAAAACAAAAACAAAATTCGCTTCATGTTAGGCCGTATTGCAACGATTTCGCACTTCAATCGCTCCAATAATGCAGAGTAATACCATAGAGGCAACTCTAATACTAGAAGGTCCCGAACAAACGTGCTCAACTTTTTGGCTTAGCTCTGGTACTCTCTTCGGTCCCAAGCTAATCGATTCACCCCTCGAAACATAGACAGATCCACTAACCCCTCATTTTATCTGTCAAACTTTCATAGCGAATCAAAACAAACATTGTGTAGTACTAGAACTTTGACTAGAATGGGCTACGTTAATCGTTTGCTTGGGACCAATAGGCTAGTCAAGTAGTGAGCCAATTTAAAATCGTTAGTTTCGTATTGATTGTTGGTAATACCATAGAAGAATACTAAGATGAAACTATCGGAAGAAAAACTTTCGATTTTAGTGTCCTCTTTCACGGTCCCTTTCATCCAATGCTTCCATGCTTCCATTTATTAACGTCTCTTTAAACAAACCACCTTGAGGAGGTGGATATAGTTCATTCAAGACGGCCAAATCGCAACCAGCACCAAGCCGATTAGCATCCCCAGGTAGCGATAATCACAGGCTACTTAGAGTTGGCTATAACCTTTTTGCTCTGCAAGAATCGAAGTTCAGGTGCACAGAGGTCGCAAATCGCCGATCAGGGCAGAGCCCAACAACCGGCTTTCATCCAATGAATACCCCTCGTATGCAAGGTAATTTTGTTGTTCTGCTGCCCCCTCGGTAGAGATGAAATTTGGCGCTCTTTTTTATCGAAACAATCAAACCAAAATCAGAGATGTCCCATTTTAAAATTACTCGATTAACAACTAATCGATTTTTTTTCTTCGCTGTGCTTTTTCCACCAATGAAAATGCAGCACATGTTTAAAACGATGGTCGATGATCCTCTGGAGAAGTTAATGCTTATATAGGCATGATATAACCGATTACAAATATTTTACTTTTCGATTAATCGATTATTCAAATGAAAACCGGCCATGACTAGATGAATGTGAAACGTCATTTCAAATTTAATAAATAATTCAGTGCCAACATTTCAAAGGGGCGTAATTGCATTTGTAAACAATGGCTTTAGCCATAGATTTCTCGCAAATAAAAGCTCACTCATGAAAAATAATAACACCACCAGGTAGAGGAATGTTTCCTCTACCAGCTAGCATTGTAATTTTGGAGAGGTAAGATATCATTCGCAAGAAATTGACGGCTAAAGTCATTGTTTACAAAAGCAATTACGCCCCTTTGAAATGTTGACATTGAATTATGCAATTTGAAAAAGACTGGGGCTAATCACAAATTACGTCCCCACGGTAACTGAAATAAACACGAGTGCTGACCGGTTGGTAATATTCGCTGTTGATGGTTTTTTTCCTTTTTCGAGGTAGTCCACGAAGGGTATGCCATGACAATCCCAGAAAACCGACGCCATAACCTTTGCGACCCATCGAGCCTCCCTCGGCCGCTTCGGAGCTTCAGTCCATTGCCGGGCACTCATTCTGTTCTCTGGGGTGTAATAGTGGATCCAGGTTTCATCAAAAGTTACCAATCGACGCCAAAAGTCCGCCCGATTCTGCATCAGCAAATCCAAACACTCTCTCGAAGTGCTCTCGCGTTCGTGTTTTTGGTCAGGAGTGAGCCTGCGCGGCACCCAGCGGCATCTCGCCCAAAATATGGCGTGTGCGCTCAGTACTAATATTTGCGGTATCTACTAGCTCGCGCACCTTCACTTTCCGGTCAGCCAACACCATTTCATGTATTTTTTTTTTTTTACATTGTCCTCTGTAGCCGCCGAGGGGGGCGACTCTATCTACGATGCAGGAAATATTATGTTTTGCTGTGGCTAGCTGCGCGTACGCTGAGTAGATAGAAAAAGATTTATCACGATTTTGAAGATTTCCTGCAAAAAGATGATGCGCGATGCAAGTAGATGCGAGAAATGAAAGAAGATTTTGCGAAGATTTATTCGCTAGTGTGAGATTTTTTGAGCATCTAGAATTGAGATTTAGATGTGTCACCCCCCTTGGTAGCCGCATCGGAGGGCCTGCCGCTGCGGACTTGATCGGTAGTGGAGTTGCGGCCGCCACGAAACTCTCGAAACCAATATTTGACGGTGAAAACTGACGGAGCATTAGCCCCACAATATTTATCCAACTTTTCTTTTGTTTCCTTCGCAGTTTTGCCTCTCAAAAATAATGTTTTATGAGAGAACGAAAATCGTTTTTATCCATACTCAACATGATGTCAAACACGTCAACAACAATCAGTTATCAACGATGCAGGGAAAATTGTGTTTTGTTGTGCTTTGCTGCGCGCATGCTGAGTAGATAGAAAGAAGGTTGATGGCGATTCTGAAGATTTCCTGCAAAAATATTATGCGCGATGCAAGTAGATGCGAGAAATGAAAGAAGATTGTTCGAAGATTGATTCGCTAGTGTGAGATTTGTTGAGCATCTAGAATTGAGATTTAGATGTGTCGCCCCCCTCGGTTATCAAAACAAAACTAAAATTTGGCATGTCTGTCTAAATATGAACAGACTACAAGGCATCATAGCCTTTTTCGCAGTAGCAGCGCATTCTGGCGGTCAAGGAGGTTACTTTTTACCCCACCTACACTACTAAGATTATTTTACCGAAATCTGTGAAATTTTACCGAAATCTCAACAGCTGAACGTTCGGTAAACAGTTCGGCGATTTTTCACAGATTTCCTGTAATTTTTCACAGATATTCGGTGAAAAATTACTGGAAATCTGTGAAAAATCACCGAACTGTTAACCGAACCTTCAGCTGTTGAGATTTCAGTAAAATCTCTCAGATTTCGGCAAAATAATCTAAGTGTGTAGTATATAAAAAAAATTTGAAATAAAAGTAAAAAGTTCAATTGTGCCTTAATAATATGAGAAATAAAGAATTAAATAAATATTAAGCAGTGTCTGCTTTCTTTTTTCCCGAGGGGGGCGACACATCTAAATCTAAATTCTGGATGCTCAAAAAATCTCACATTAGCGAATAAATCTTCGAAAAATCTTCTTTCATTTCTCGCATCTACTTGCATCGCGCATCATTTTTTTGCAGGAAATCTTCAAAATCGTTATAAATCTTCTTTCTATGCGTACGCGCAGTTAGCCACAGCAAAACACAATATATCCTGAATCGTAGATAGAGTCGTCCCCCTCGCTTTTTCCCTTCTTATGCAGTGATGTGTTCGTAAAATTTGAGCTAAATAGTCGCCTGACGTTGATGACGTTGTTTCAAATAGTTTTTTTCTGTAACTTAATTTATTCGCACAGGCTCAATCGAATAAACTTTACAGAGCCAAATTATCATTTCCGGAGTGATTTGAGATTTGGGCGTAATTGTATATGTAAACAAATACATCAATCGCCGATTTATCGCGAATAAAAGCTCAATTTTGAAAACTAATAACACTATGAGTTAGAGGTATGATTCCTCTATCATTTGGTATAGTTTGTTTATAAGATCGAGCTTTTATTCACGAGAAATCACCGTTTGACCTGTTTGTTTATAAATACAATTACGTCCAAATCTCAAATCACTCCGGATTTGTGTTATACATTATTAATATCTTAAATCAAAAATTTAAATCCGGTTGGTCGTCATCATCAGCAGCACCAGTACTTTCAACGCGTGCCGTTAAACATTGTTCGCTAGTACACAACGAAAGGCTGCCCGTAAGCAGCGAGCTACAGCTCACATGAGCGTTCATTCCCCGACGAAGGAGGAAGAAGCCGCACCGCTACTGCTACGCTATTGTTGTTTAAGAGTTATTTTTCATTCAACGTTCGCTCACCTTGCTGCCAACCACATCACCCCCAAAGCTCTATATGATTGACAGTGAATATCTCGCAATTGAAAAAAATTAGCAAGAAATTCCTCCAATCAATTTGTTCTTATTATTATCTTTAATGTTAAACAAAAATTCCGTGTATTTTGTGCACGAAAATGTGTAATTTTGTCAACAGAAAACGAGGCGTTTCCATGGTTTCCCTAACACAGACACCAAATATTTACAGTATGCGAAAAAAGTTTATCCACCCCCCTACCAATTTACAATTGTTTTTGTTTTTCTGGTGAAAATCAGTTTAATTTTATAAGTGTTCCTCCATGATTTATCAATTTATGTTTATTTATCACATTGCCATTGAAAATACGGCGTCTATATCTTTTCGTGAGATTTCATGTGATAAATTATGAAAAATGGTGAAAAATTACGCAAAAAAAAGTTTATCCACCCCTAAACGGATACTATGATTTAAGTGTGTTTTACAGAGTTTTAGTGTGTATTCTGCAACTTTATCGAATGTAAACATTGTGCCTATCTGTCATTTAGTGCTCTTGAAGTTTTCGTGCTCAAAATTTCAGTTTTGTGTTCAAAATTGGAAGTTATTTGTTTCAAAATGCCCAAAAAAGACCAAATTTCGATCAGTATCCAAAATTTGATTATTGAACATCACAAAACTGACAAAAGCTACCGTGATATTGCTGATATTGTCCAGCTTCACAAAGATACGGTCGCTAGAATTGCGCAGATGTACAAAAAGCGTGGTTCTATCTCGCCAGCTAAGCGATCGGGGCGTCCTTCAAAGACAACTGACCGAATTGACAGAGCTATCGTTAAGAAGGCGGAGCTGGACCGGGGACTATCAATTCTGAAAATTGCGAAACAAGATCGAAAGCAAGTTTTCCATTCAACTGACATCACAATCCGTACGAAATCGTCTTCATAAGAAAAGTCTTAAGGGCAAAGTAGCTCTTAAGAAGCCATGGTTGTCCGCAAAAAAAAAATTAAAAAAAGATTGAAGTGGGCTCAGGACCACATTTCAATTTCAATTACGTTTGCCAGGGGCACAAACTATCAATTTTTCAACAACTTGTCTACCAGGGGTGCTGCAAACGATTTAAAATTTCGTATATTTTTTTCATGTTTTCCCAGATTTGACATTTTTTATATTTTTTCGTGTTACATGTATATCAGGGGCACTAGTCACTTCAAATTGAATGATTTTAATCATTTTAAATATGCTTACCAGAAGCGGAAGCTATGTCAAATATAACTTTTTCAATATTTTTCCAGGGGCGTAGTCATTTCAAATTGAACATTGTTTTCAATTTTCCCTTAATGTGTATGTATAAGAGGCGCAAGCCATTTCAAATTTTACGATTTTAATATTTTTTCCCTGAACATGTTTGCCAGGCGCGCTTGCCATTTCAAATTTACTGATTTTTCAATATCCACCTGAACATGTATATCAGAGACGCTAGTTATTGGATTGGATTGCTGTATTTTAGCTATTTTGTAAACTCTTTTTCAGTTTGGAGCTAAGTAGTCGTCGACTACCTATGACTACCCACAACCACAGCACTGATTCTTAATCATTAATTTAGATTTAGTAGTTGCCAAGTAAGTGCATATACATTTAATTTAGATAAAAGTTCTCTTGAGTCAATTCGCTGCGAAACAATGTCGTATATTTTAATGTTTGTATGTTTAAACGCTGTCCAGACTGGAGAGTTATAACATGTTATAACGGTTGTCAAATAATTGCAACACAGAAACCACCATCAAGATAGCGCTATAACATGTTATAACTCTGTAGTCTGAACGTACTATTATAAGCATGCAGCGAGCTTCATATGATAAAAGAGGAAATGATGTCTAACCTGATTTACGAAGTGCGTTTAATAGAAATTGTTTTAGTACTGTACGAAATTTTCTAGAAAGATTAGATTCTTCGTGCGTGATTGAAAACATACAATACTTCAATATTCCAGTATTGACCTCACATAGGCAATATATAGTGTTTTAATTGTGAATCGGTTCCGAAAGTTAAAGCAAAAGCGCTTGATAAAGCCTAGCATGTTATTTTACATGTGAATAATTAGTTTATGAAAGTTAGATTGGATTCTTAGATAATTCCTACACGCAAACCAAAAATCTATTGCAATGAATGTTAGTTCCGTTTCCTATCATCCTCTGTTCATGAACATCGCAACGAATGTTAGAAATTGACCATGCAGACGAGGTAATGGTTTTTTTTTGTCTTTTTTATTTCGTGTTCTATCTACCCTTTCGACTATACCAGTAATCTTGTAGAACGACGCACATTGTAGAACATTGTAGAACGACGCACATACTTGCCTCGAATCTCTCCAGCAGAAAAAGCATACGAAGTCGAGTATGGGAGAAAATGAGCGCTTCATGTTTGCTTTTAGGCTATCCATATTCAGAAGCATAGAGAGAGCAGTGGAAAAAGCACAGGTCTGATAATCGCAACGTTCGTGGTTCGAATCCAGTTGGCAATCTGTTTCCTATTTTTTCGACATAACTAATTTACCTCACTAATACACTCTACATTTTTCGGTCTCCAATTTTCTTGCATTGCACCGCAGCTAGGTATATCGCATCCTCGGTTCATGCGGTCTCCACTAACATCCTCTGCTGATGATGAATCCCATATAATTGTAAGCGAATCTTACATCCCCCCGGTTGGGTGTAGGAAGATTGGAAGACCATACTGCTGCAATTTGAACACCAGGCCATCATGCCAGACATTGTCGAATGCTTTTTCAACGTCCAACAACGCCATGGCAGATATTTTCGAAACAGACTTGTTCCGTTTGAGATTGTTTGCTACTCAAGTCAGCTGGTGGACGGTCGAACGACCTTTCCGAAAACCAAACTGTTCCTCGAGTAACAAGTTGTTTTCATCGGCAGATGTTAGGAGCCGGTGGTACAGTGCTCTTTCGAACAGTTTTGATAACCCTGAGAGAAGGCTGATTCGTCGATAACTTGAAGGAGAGGACGGATCCTTCCCAGGTTTCCGGATGGGTATGACTTTAGCTGACTTCCATCACGAGGGGAAGTAGCCAAGTCGGAGGCACAGATTAAAAATCAGTACCAGATGGTTGTAGAATGTGGAACTCTCTGTGATTGAGCCAATATTTTGTAAAGTTCGGAATAAGCCTTAAAATCAGCCTATCAAGTAAGAAACATATCAATATCATGTCAAACGGTCCAATATGCTTTTGCTGCTTTCCCTCACACCCATTTAATTTAATGTTTAACTTTTCTTTGTTGAGGATGTGTACAATCATTAGTTGAAAATGTTATGAGAGATTTGGGTAAAAATAGGATAATCCTGAAGTGTCGATACAAACATAATTTGCCTTATGTAGCTATTTTTGCCTGGATAAACTGGTCTCCAGCTAAAATTGTTTGTTGGGCTCCCTGTGTCATGCTTTTACCCATACCTATTACATATACTGTCACAAATCCTAAGACAACCTCTGGACATCTTATTTGAATCGCCCCATACTATTCTCGGAGCACTTTGAAAATAATCTGTCAAGGTAACTTCCTGGTAAAAGTTATCCAAACGTGACCGTGAGAATGTCTATCGAAGCTATTAATAATCCACTGCGGTAGGTAGGCAGGTAGGTAGGTAGGTACCACATTTAGCCTTCGCCTTGACGGGGTGCTCAGTCTTTGAAGTGGCGCATCACTCCAACAATAAGCCTTGCTATTCCTAGGAGGTTGAAGTGCCGCACCGAACCAAACGCCCGCTCTCCACTTCAATAACTGTCCGTCACGAGCAGATGGAATTTCTTATCGAACAGAGTTTCGACCTTATCACCGCGACATACTTTCCGAGCCAAACGACGTGGCGTGGCTGCCTTTCATAGAAGTGAAGAAGCTCAGCTGATAAGGCACGGCCAAAAATAAACAAAGGAGAGTATGTGCTTCCCACCTGGCTTAGCATAGCGTTCCGTACACACCCTTGAAGGCACACATAATGATGATAAGGCACACATAATCCTCTGCCTTGTACAGGTGAAGTGGACACGTCATTCAGATTAAAACGTCATCATCCAGCTCTCCCTTCCGAACACAAAATAGTCCATAGGGCTTCTGGATTCCAATTGAGATAGTGCTTTGGAAAAGTGTCTGTCATGTAATTTTATGTATTCAACTATTCTAAACACATGACAGCACATTCAATCCCGTTTTGTATGTTTGAAAGGTAAATTGCCAATCCTCTTCCAAGCATTCAACTCCACCATCAGAGGGACTAGCCTGCAGAGTGTGACTTGCAAAATGCAAACCCGCTAATGAGCATAGGGAGGTTATGAATATTTCCAATCTCCAGTAAACTGGACGTGAACTGACGGCCGGAGGTGCAGCTGCATTCAGCTGCATGCTTATTTCGAAATCACAGCATTTTAACTAAATAGAAAAACCGTCCGATACTAGTGGCCTTTGAACGCACTCCGTCGGACGACGACCGACGGGACGCTAAATATTTAGTTATACAACTGCGGGGTCTTATAAGCTGCAAATGCAGGGGCGCTTAAGTTTTACGAGGAAAGAAGGCGAAAAGCGAAAGGAACCTAATGCAGTTGCACATATTGGGTGCAGTTTTCCCCTCTTCAAGTAAATAGGAATATCGTGGCCAATGCAAGTGGCATGACTGTGCAAACGTTCACCAAAGGTACTTGTGCAGTCTGAGATTTTAATGGTTTGGTAGAGGAACGAGATAGACTTTGCGAAAGCGGACTGTGGAAATTCATTTACGTAACAGTGGTAACCTACCAGTACTGTTTAGGCTCAAGAAAAGTCTGAGCCTTCGGTAGCCGTAAGCGTTAATTGTTTGGTCATAAAGTATGGCAAAGAGAATGATTTCTGAACATTCCTGTAAAAACAAGCTTCTATTAGAAACGTCATTTGATAGTAGATTTTTCATTCTCCATAAATCCGAACCACCAAGAAGTTATTGTAGATGCTGATACGACTGCATCATCATCATCACCATCTCCAATCACTCAAACACAACGACCATGTGAGTGGCATAATATTGTTCACATTTGCATTTCGCAGTCAGTCAGTGTCGCATTCGCCGTTGCCATCATCGCCATACGTTGCCGGTTGCTGTCGTCGCTATGGTGATTTTGCATTACCGGTCGACGTCTCCACATCATCCGACAATAATGGTGGCGGCGGCGACGTCCACATGCTGATTATTACATCATTAGGCATTCCGCTCACAGGGCCGCCGCGGTTTGAATCGATGCAATTACCGTTCGTTCTCGGTAGCTGCATCTCTTTTTTTTTGCGAACGGGATGCTACGAGGAAGGATGCACCCGGTAGTTCCTTCATCTCGTCACCACGCGAGGTCCTCCCGACCGATAACGCTGCACGCGGTGGGTTCGATTCTCATTCCGGTACCATTCCTCTTGTCCACAATGTATACCAGTTCGAAAGAACACGAGTTGAGAGCAGACATAAGTTCCATCCTGTAGGTAGGTAAGAAAAAAAACGGGAAGAGAAGGAAGAACGGTCGGTATCAGACAAGCAGGCGCAGACAGACGCACAAAAGTGACAGGCCGTCATCGCTCATCCTCCCTCTCATGATGACACAAAGAGGTTTGTTCGATGACAGCGAGACGAGCCTTCTAACAAATCAACTTTTACAGGAAACTGGCCTGGCATCACCAAGGTGCGAAAGTGATGAAGCACACGCTCTATTCAACATACACGCACGGTAGCATTTCAATTCAATTAGGCTTATTGTGGTCGGTTGTGTCTGTGAAGGGTACTGGCTTTGAGATCGCCACCACCGTACGTACAGTCGGATGCATTTTAAAGCGGTAGGAGAGGATCAATGAGATTCAACACATTAAAGCTTGTTTCCTTGAATATTTGTACTCATGACTGAGTTTTACGGTTTTACTGAGGTTAACCGTTTAATAATTAACTAGTTTTTTTAGACGTGCAAAGTATAAAAATATCTACGAGAAAACTTTCCGAGTTAAAAAGTCACGGCACTTGGCTGGATTTGAACACACAACTCCTATTCAGAACAAGGGAGCATACTTTCCTAGGGTATCCGGAGCATGTCCGAACGTGTCGAATGTCGCCCTGGACATTTGATATAACCACCATTGCACTTGTTTTTAAAAATTCTCATGTGTTTTGAGGTGTCGTATGATGGATTTTGAAACAAGTTAGAAATTGGTCACTTCCCCGGGGGTATCCGGAAGTGCCGTGATATTAGACAGATCTCCACTTTACGATGAACAACACACACTATATCGTGACGCCACTTATCACAGGTTCGTATTCTTCTGGCAGCGGCGGGTTGTTCGATCTTGGTCGTGGTTGGGGAATTCCGAGATCTGTAAGCACTTTCTCCACGGATACAGTGAGCTAGTTTGATGTTCTACGGCATGACAATGATGCGCTTGATGAAGGTGGCCCACAGTGGTGTTTCTCACGATGCGCAACTGTACCCAAACAGTAGCAGTGTGGCTTCTTCACTACTTCTCTGGCTAAAGCGCTCTTGCAGGCAGACTTGGCAGCAAGCTGCTTGTGGGAAGCCTTTCCACCGGTTGCCGTGTGTTGGCGGACACCTTGTGGTTTAAGCATATGTATAGGAAGTTTTGATGCTACCAATTTTAGTTAAATTTCTTAGCTGTTTAACTATTTTCATTATTTGTACTATATGCCACAAAATTGCTGAGTGAAGCCCCGTCGAATGACGTATTGCATGACATATTTAACATTATTGCTTTGGAGAAATATACCTTCAAAACCAGACCACTTTTCGTTACATGTTAAGTGTACCTCCATATAGAAAACAAAGACGTAGTCCTACGTCAAAAACAACTGGTGAATATCGTCTTCGGTGGTGATCCATCACTGATCTGGTCATTCCAGACATCGAATCTGTGCTCGTTTTGAAGCAGTTGTTGCTCTGCTTGCTTATATGAGTCTGTTGATGAGCGAGCCCAACAGCTTCCGTTTAATTTTGCCAGCTTTGTTTGTAACTCACAGGCGAACTTGGAATGCGTAGGCATTGTTTTCATTTTCTTCTGTCACTATTTCCGTTGTGCTTTTCAAAATCAGAAGCGAGTGTTACTTTTTGCCTGTGACCAGCGACCATTACTGGTGATTGTTGTTTGCCACCTCTATCTCTCACTGCGTGACAAAACGTTCTGTCAGCGATTGTCGGTTGATGCTTTGACGAGGGTCGCGTGAGTGTCATGATATTTTGCATCACTGGTAGCTGTTGATTTACAGAATGTTAAATATTTAGACCTAAAATTCCTAACTCCCCCACACGATTAATTTAAAGTGATTGTTGTTTCCCTGACCTGATTTATGGTCCTGTAACTGATTTTCGTTATAGTAACAATAAATTATAAACTACAAATTACTACAAGTTCGAGACAGTAGATTATACCGTGAAGGAGCGGATAAAGGATGGAGAGGAGGCCAAGTGGCGAACACTGTTGAAAGAAGAACAATTGGAAGAAGCAAGGGAGTTGATGGCCTCCCTTAACTCAGTCGGTAAAGGCGCAGCTACAAATCAAGACCATGCTGGAGGTGGCTGGGTTCGATTCCCGGTCCAGTCTAGGAATTTTTCGGGTAAGAAAATTTCTCGACTTTCCTGGGCATAGAAGTATGATTGGACTCGCCACACAATTATACCAATGCAAAAATGGTACAGGCATCGAAAGCTCTTAATTAATAACTGTGGAAGTGCATCTCGAACACTAAGTTGAGAGCACGCAATAAGCTAGTATGCGATATGCAATAAGCTTGAAATGCGAAGAAGAAGAAAGAAGAAGGGAGTTGATGGCACGGCTGAAAGCGGAAGCTAAGCTCAAGTCGTCTCCACACCTGTGTAGGATATCGCACCCATTCAAACACAAATGGGCCTGGACCAACGGCTTTACTTCCCTTCCGAAGGAAAACGTGACCAGAGATTTGTATGCCTCAGAAAAGTCCCACCGAACTCGGCTGGGATTGAGCCCAGACCCATTGGGGTCAGAAAGCAGTCACGCTTACCACTACACCACCGCCGCCGGTTTTTCCTTCATTCTCGAAAAACTTAAATTGCTAATCTATGCTGACGACAAGAAGCTCTTTTTAGAAATTAGATACGAAAAAGACATCAATATATTCCGGAATGAAATACACATTTGAGGTAAATTAGTTATGTCGAAAAAATAGGAACAGATTGCCAACTGGATTCGAACCACGAACGTTGCGATTATCAGACCTGTGCTTTTTCCACTGCTTTCTCCATGCTTCTGAATATTAATAGCCTAAAAGCAAACATGAAGCGCTCATTTTCGCCCATACTCGACTTCGTATGCTTTTTCTGCTGAAGAGATTCGAGGCAAGTGTGTGCGTCGTTCTACAATGTTCTACAATGTGCGTCGTTCTACAAGCTTACTGGTATAGTCAAAAACGTAGATAGAACACGAAAAAAAAAAAAACCATTCCATCGTCTGCATTCTCAATTTCTAACATTCGTTGCGATGTTCATGAACAGAGGATGATAGGAAACGGAACTAACATTCATTGTAATAGAATTTTTGGGTTGCGTGAAGATAATTAACAACTATCTATCGGACAGGACGTTCCGAGTCTCTCTGAATGGCATCACATCGGATGCTTTCAACATCGGTGCCGGGGTTCCACAAGGAAGCATCCTTGGCCCCATTCTATTCAACCTGTTTACCTCCGATATGCCGGATCTCCCTGATGGTGGATCGTTGTCTCTGTTCGCAGATGACACATCCATCTTCTACAAGGGTAGGGTCATCGGAGCTCTGACTTCCAAACTTCAGAGGGGCCTGGACGTTCTGTCTGAATATTTCGACAGCTGGAAGATCCGTATCAACGTGGCAACAAAACCAGGTCATCATCTTTCCACTCTCTAAATCTCACAGACTTGTTCCGTCGGAGAATAATAAGATCTGCCTGAACGGCACAGTGGTGGAATGGTCGAAAGAGGTAGTCTTCTTCGGCTTAACACTAGACAGCAAGCTGATTTTCAGGGAGCACGTTGATAAAACGAAAACCAAGTGTAACATCCTGATAAGATCCCTGTATCCACTCATCAACAGGAGGTCTGTCCCTGAAAAATAGCTAGAAATTCTGAGATCCACCTCCTGGCTTTAATTCAGACATTAGCAGAAAGGAGAGTTTTTATCCTGGAAAGGTTAAGAGACACCTGTCTGAGATCAACTGATCAGATCATACGTGATCTAGCACGTTAGGTTAAGTTATACTCGTAGTTAGGTAGGTTATCACTTTTGACGTAGACTACGTTTTACGGGAAGGTACTGGGGGTAAATCGAAAATCTAAAATTGCGACCGTCACGAAAAGGTGTAAGGTTTTGATAGCTTATAACTTTGTCATTTAAAGATGAAATTAAATTTCAAATACACCAATCGATAGGAAATAACTCTCACAATCTGTTGGAATAAATGCTTTTCCGATTTTTTTTTTTTAAACATTGAAAAATTTACAAATAAAAAATGATAATTTTATCACTGTTTAAATTAAATAAACGTTCTCCCCAAACCAAGTCGCCATAATCGAGTACCATTTGGTTGCGCATAGTTTTGCTTGAACCTGTAAAACTATATAAGAGCTCTGTTGTCGTTCCTCCGCTCATTAAAGATTCGGACGGCGTGGCAAGCAGAATCAGGAGCAAATCAAGAAAAGGTGGAATTTTTCGCTCTGCCTCTGCTGAACATTACCGCAGTCAGGCTAGAGCGCTGCTGTTGTGAATACGCTCATTTTTGCATTGGACGGACGGTGTGGTAAAATAGCAGCAGTCAGCGTGATCACATTGATGACAACCAACGATGAGGTGGAGAGGATGTGGAATTTGTGGAGATGGAACAATTGGTCCTTTACACGCCCCATTAATAAAAAAAACGGCGTGAAATCCTGTTAGGGGGCGGGGCTTAGAAAGTAGTTTTTTTGCAGGAATGTAAACAAGGAGGGACTTCGGATGTTGTCTACAAATTACATATGCATTACTGTAAGAACTGTCAAAATCCTATGAATTTACACGCTAGTGTTCGTGAGATTCTGCTTGGCGAACTAAATTTTGATGATTTTGGGCTGTCCCTGTGTTGAAGTGGGATCCAGTGGGACGGTAAAAATTCATTCACATCTTTAAGTAGAGCTTTACATTGTTGTTTGTTACAAAATGCATGCACCAAGCGGATTAGCGTGTTTCTAGGTTGTGCTGTGTTTAGTTCGATCCAACAAAAATTAAACCTCTGAAAATGGGTTGGAACCTCTTTGTGTACATGCAAGAATGGCAAAAAGCTTATAGTTCTAGTTCTTCATCATGTGCTTAAGAGACGGATAAATTCCTACGTTATACCCCGTTCACATTACAGCGTATATCACGTAATATAGGCTGTCTTGCAATGAGCACTCATACATAGGATTTCCAGTGAAAACTAGATGTATGAGTGCTCATTGCAAGACAGCGTATATCACGTGATATACGCTGTAATGTGAACGGGGTATTAAGCTATCCAATGAACATTTAGAATTATGATCCTGCTTGGATGGACGAGTTTTTGATTGCTGACAAGTCTAAATATCAAATTAGAGGGCAATCTCAAGGACCCAACAAACCTGTTGAGTAATAATCCGACTAATAATGCGCCAAAACCCTGTATTAGTCGTATGTTATCTTTATATGAAAAAAATCAATCCAAATTAGCGGACTTATTGGTTACCTCCTGGTTTTATGAGGGTACTAGACCATGATTTAGATTTGTAGAGTGCCTTAAAACCTCAATAGAACTTTCAATGTTACTTGGGCAGGGGTGTGCAATACATGCTTGTGAACGATTTCCCACCGGAGGTATCCCACTGTGATCAAGCGTTTGGTTAAACGTGTTATCCATAACAAATGTTCAACGGAGATGGGATGGGCGGGTACACGACGTTAGGCATACGGTCGTTAGGCATACGGACGTTAGGCATACGGACGTTAGGCATACGGACGTTAGGCATACGGACGTTAGGCATACGGACGTTAGGCATACGGACGTTAGGCATACGGACGTTAGGCATACGGACGTTAGGCATACAGACGTTAGGCATACGGACGTTAGGCATACGGATGTTAGGCATAATCTACCCGATGAATTCTAGATGGATGATAATGGGGACCGTCTATTGATTGCTGACCTCGGTGACAATAATGAAACAGCCTTAATTTTTGGAACTCATGAAAACTTGCGACGTCTTGGACAGGCAAAGTATTGGGTTACACAGATGGTACGTTTGCAACAGTTCCTTGTTTGTTTCGGCAACTCGTCACTGTTCATGGAACTATCGCTCCCTTACATCAGCAGACGGTTCCTCTAGTTTTCATTTTGATGACAACAAAAACAGGATCGTTGTATCGAAAAGTATGGCAGGAAATCCTGGAGGCAGCAGGTATGTTTTTTTTTGTTATTGAATGAAAAACTACAGAATTTGCCATTCTTCATTTCATGAGCTGTTCTTTGGCATCATATTTTATTCAACCTTAGCTGTTTTTTTTTGCTATCGAATGAAAAATCACAGAATTCACCATTCTTTATTTTATGAGCTGTTCTTTAAGGCAAACCTTTCCTTTATTGACAATTGCAATATGTGTGTTAGAATATACTACAACAAACGTGTAATTTTTTTATTTCTAGATCATATTGATTTCAAGATATAGTTCAAAACTATGCTGAGTTTTCATTGCCAAATTACTTAACCGCTATTGCTTCTAATCTTGGATCTAAGTAAATATGTAGCTACGTCACTTATGATATGATAAATAATGGATTCCAAACTATGTTTATTAAATAAACTATGTTTGTTTAACTTGCATCATTTTTTATTCAACGCTTAACCTAATTTAAGCATTGTTTACCATGCTCGAAACAGGTTGCTAGAGTTACACAGCAGCAAGGTATTTTATGCCTAACGTCCATTATGCTTAATGACTTTATGCCTAATGTCCGTATGCCTAACGTCCGTATGCCTAACGTCCGTATGCCTAACGTCCGTATGCCTAACGTCCGTATGCCTAACGTATTTATGCCTAATGGGGTTCACTCGGGATGGGCATTGAAGTGTACACGGAGAATATATTGTATAACGGAGGATTAAAGACAAGTGTTTCATATGCGGAAATATCCTTAAATGAAAGTCCAGAAATAGCGGCGCCGGTGGTGTAGTGGTAAGCGTGATTACCTCTCACCCCAACAGGCCTGGGTTCAATACCAGTCGGCGCCGCCAGGATGTTCTGAGGCATAACATCTCTGATCACGCCTTCCTTCGGATGGGAAGTAAAGCCGTTGGTCCCCGGTTCATGAGTTGATGGGTCGATAGGTAGGGTCCAGGTGTGGGAGCTGCCTTCCTGGCACGTCGGTAGCATTGGTGTTCAGCACGGAAAACATGATCGACGGAAAAAACAAACCAAAGGAAAAAAAAAGAAAGTCCAGAAACAGTCAGAAAAATAACTAATAAGGCTGAGAACAAAGAGAGGAAATGGAGAAAAATTCATGAAAAGTTCACTAAACATCTCAACGTAGTCTATGTCAACCATGCGGTCGTGTCTTGTACACAACCCCATGATTTTTTTTTTCAATTCAAACATAACAGACCTCCCAAGGGGTATTCTGTAGACTAGTAGAAAATCGTGAATACGTAAATTAGAATAACAAATTAAACAAAGATGAAGAGCCCGAAACAGTTTGGAAGTAGCACTTAACGAAGCTATTCCACGATAGTTTGAAGCAGTCCTTTTGAGTCTGGGGAGAGTGGAATTGCCAACTCTCTGCTGTTAACATTTCGTGAATTGACGGTGGGCTCTTCTCCCCACTCATTAGGACATCCCCTTGTATGATGGCTTGTTTAGTATCGGGTTGGAACATTTGTATCATTGGAAGGAGATTCTTCTTGCTCCCGTGGATCACGCGGAAGCGTCTTTACTTACGAGTCTTTTTTTCCGTTTTTGGCCATTAGTTTTGACACTGTTTACGGGAAAATAGTAAACTTTTCATGAGAATTAACGACAAATAATAACTCACCGACACTAGCGGACCATCTATACATATTCCATATTGGACGGTGCCGGCACCGGTGCTGATCTATAAATAGTTTGAATTAGTGAACTTGCACATTATTATTATTATTATTATTTAATTTTATTCATCGTACTATTGTCTACATGAAACAACCTTAAAGCTAAAACAATTCAAATGTTTCTAATCCGTGCCAAAAAGCGAGATGAAGACCAAAGACCCAAATTCGAATAATTATTCGACAGCCGTAAACGTACGCATCATAGTTGTTAGTGGTTCGTTGTAACCGAACGCCGTTCGATGGTACCGCGGTTGGAGAAGGGTACCACTTCGTAATGTTCTCGGTGGTACTCGGATATCCAACAGCGAGAGAAGCCTCGAGCAGTCGACCTCACCATTCAATAGCTTGGCAACAAAAACTGCTTGCTGATTTTTCCGTCGGCATTCCAGAGTATCCAAGCTCAGCAGATTGCAGCGATCAGAATACGGCGGGAGATTTTGCAGATCACGCCATGGTAGATTACGTAATGCTATCCTGATAAACTTGCGCTGAACACTTTCGATCCTCAAGCTCCAGGTCAACTGATGAGGAAACCAGACCAAGGAGGCATTTTCCAGGATTGGTCGCACAAGTGAGCAATAAAGAGCTTTCAGACAGTGTGGGTCAATGAAGTCCTTCGATATTTTCGACACAAAACATAGCTGGCGATTCGCCTTTGTGATCAGAGCAGAGCGGTGGAGGTTGAACGTCAACTTATGGTCCAGTAGAACACCAAGATCGCTGAACTGGTAGGTTCTTTGAAGAACCATACCGTTGATGACATAGTCAAAAACAATCGGCTGCCTGATGCGGTAATACGACATTACCATACATTTAGGAATGCTGAGGGTAAGCTTATTCCGACGACACCAATCAACGAACAGATCCAATACCGATTGAAGACGAATGCAATCCTCAGCAGTCCGCACCATGAAGTACAGCTTTAGGTCATCGGCATACGCAAGCTTACAGCCATCTCCAAGTAGAAGAAGTGCGTCGTTGATGTTTGAAACATTGAAGATGAATGGAAGTTAATTCCAAGATCCCATCTATATGGTTCTCTGTGCAATTCCACTTGTTTTGATCAGAAACAGCGTAGCAACTAGGGGAATTTACGTATTTTCGTCAATCTAAGCAGCGTCCACACCCAAGTAACAATTTTGCAATCATTCGGCATCCACTCTGATTTATGATGGTTTTATAATGGCAATGAATAATCCATTTAGTTTAAATACAGCATTTCACAGTGTAAAACGTTCCTGCCTAGTAGTTCACCTTTTCGCTGTTTTAAAAACCTTTTACAGTCTGGCGAGAAGTCAAAAACTGTCTTGCTTTAAATCTAAATTTAGAGTAGTTCTCAATCTAAACTGTTCTATAAATCAATCATAAACTTCATTGGCAATTTTTTATTAATGTCTTGATAAAATACTCTATAAACCTGTTCTATCATTATCAAAGCAATCATAAAACCATTAGGTTTTAAATGAGAGTAAAAGGCATATATTGTTGCCTTTAGGCTTTTAAAAGTTTAAAATCTCCTCTGTTTACAAATTGAACTTTAAGGATGGATCCTGATAGTGAATAAAAACCAACTTTATGGCAAGGATATCTCGAAGGATAAACGAAGTTGTGGGAAAAATTCAAGCGATGCTAACGACCGAAGGAAAGTCGATTTCAGTAAACCCGTCCGGCGGAACGGGTACCATCAACGACTGAGCATCTGGTGGAGAAGAGTGAAGTGAGTGTGGTCCTCAAATTCATAAAACATTATCAAAACAGTCTGAAAACAGACCAGCCTTCTCCATACCTTGCGAATAGATGAAGATCGGAATAACTTGCGTCAGTACCGACAACAAACCACTGAAACTGTCAGTTAGCGGAAACTAGTTGATTTCCGATTCATAGCTGCGATTTTATTCGGTGAAAGGGTCATTACTTGGAAAAAAATAATTCATCCGTAAATTCCTGCATAGTTTGATGGTGCACTTCCAGAGCCATCTGGAAGAAGGGGATCTTTTCGGGAATGATCGAGGTTACAGCTGTGCGAAATGCGAAATGCGAAAAGTTGTGACCACTTTCTGAGTAACAGCTTCCAATCCATCGGGAGAGAATCGCCTGGAAGAACGCTGAATCGCACAGCGCAACTATCGAAAGTTAAACAAACTTTGACGTTTAACATTTTGTAGGCAACAAATGCTGACAAAAATCTGAACGGGTTAGGATCAAGATATACAATTCAGTCTACAAGTTTTCTTCATAAATGCCATTTCAAAACCTTATGAATTTGTTAAAGATTTCTTGAAAGCAAAATAAGTTTTTTTTACAAATGGCCCATGCAAATCAACTTTTAATGCCTCCGCCATATTACAATTATTTTGTTTGTTTTTTACAATCTTCGATTTTCAATCTATATTTCCTTATAACTTTATTTTAGTTAATGTAGCAATGAGAAAATATTTAGAATGCAAAAATCATGAGAAATAAAAATCTCGGCTGATCGATCTGAAGAATATGTTTTATTTTTCTTAATGTTAAATAATTAGTAAAATTGATGTTTTCCGTGGGTGGACTCAAATTTTTCGATGTTTTCACGTACATTTCACATCAAGTTTTATATGGCGTCTAAAACTAGGCAACTTCATGAGAACTATTTTAAAATTTTGGAAATTCGGCAGGATTTTTATACGATCAGTTTTTATTTTAATTAATTTGATAAGATCGGATGGTATTTATGAATCCTTTTTTATCTTGATTGTTGTTTTTCTAGTGAACTTAGCAAGTAGCTAGGGTAAATGGCTCGGATAATGGTTTTAATTGTTGCCAAATAGCTTTTATTGTAGCTTAAATACGGTTTTGAAATGGATCTCAATGCGTTTATCGTACAACCATTTTGCAGTAAATCAATCTTGAAGAGCTTCTAAAATATAGCCTTCAGAACCTTCTCCAGAGTGGGCCAACTAGACAGATTCTAGCATCTTTGAGGTTTTGGTGGATGCATCAATGGCAAAGCAGTCTTGACCAGGGTTTTATGAATGCTGTTTTAAAGTAGCTTTGTAGTATTTCATAAATCTTAAAAAGTTACTTGGTTAACCAGCTGTTCTATTATCGGCAACTCAAAATCAGCCGGAACCGATTTAATTTCAAATGTCTTAATATTGAAAATGTTTTATCATCACATTGTTGGTCATAAAATATTCAAACATAATTATTCAGGAAACATTCACTAGCCATAAAATCATCCTGAATAACCTTGACTTACATATACACGAAAGAAACTCGCATTCGGAACAACCGTCATTCAACCCCTGGTGATTTAATTTTTAAAAGGACGTTATTTATATTCACTTTCCCCCCTGCTTTATTCTTCCCTGCTGTTAATCTGCCTGCACGGAAACCCTTCTTGACTAGGTAATAATTTATGTAAATTTTCATAACAGTTTTTCCACATCTTTTTCTTCACTCTCCCTCTCTCTCTATTTTTAAATCTTACTCTCGTTTTCTACTAATACTTCTTTTACATATTTTAGGCCTCCCCATCCCTTCCAGGACCAATTTTCCCTGCTGCCTTTTCATTTTCATAACCATTCCCCTCCCGCAGAATTAATGAAGAAAAAAGACATCACACCGTTTAAGTAACTGTATCCGCAATTTGTCTAACTTTTTTTTACCCTCCAATCTTCCTTCTCGTTCACTCTGCAAGGTTGAATAACCATCGTTCCGAGCTAAGGGTACCTTTCAGTAACAAAACCAGCAGCGGTTACGACGACTACAACGCTGAGGGAGGAGAACTTCTATGGCCAACCCTTTTTTCATGCCCGCGGCTATTCTACGTCCAAAAAAATCTAGGGACCGGATTTCGCACATTTGCGCTCCGTACGAGCAGGGCGGGATGAATCTGGAAAATGGGCGGAGGAACCCATACTGTCCGTCGTTACCGTTCTAGTTCAAGTTTCAAACCAGACAACAACAAAATCAAACTGTGACGGTGTTTTGAGGCAACTGTTCACTACTTCCAGGTAGCATTACCAATTCATTTTATCAGATCCGTTTCGCAAAACCATTTTCTGAAAATCGCAATCTAATAAACAACGTCATTCTCTTATCAGCCCCTCGCCCATCGACGTTTCGAAAAAAAAAAAAAAATTGGCGTCTCCTTGTTTTACGACACACCATGTTTCCAGAAATGCCCTGCATCGACAGCGATAAGATTGCAACTTTACAACTCTCCCTCATCGTGGCATTCGGAATGACGATCCACACGCGTTCTACACGCTCCCTATCTGTAAAAAATATAACTGTGGGAAAAAGTTGCACCATTTCCGCAATCATAGACGACTGCAGACCTGGTCGATGCGGTGATGGTGGCGCCTTAATGGAAGTTGTTTCCAAGAATATTCCATAATCACTACTTCGAGGGTTTGATCGAGGGGGCAGCACCTCCCGCGAACTGAAAACAGCTCTAATCATCGTCGAAACCGCAATTAATAAAGTCTACGTTTTAGTCACGCCAAACTATTTGGTTTAAGCGATATTATGCTAGTGGGAAGTCGAAAGAAACCGACTTCATGTTAAACGGTTCCCTCAAAGAAGCGATTTGCAACAGAGAGAGAGAGCAAAAAAACACATTTTTCGTGCATCTCTTTCGTTCTGAATTGTGGGCCCCTAGGTTTTGCACGTTTCAATTAATCATTTTAATTTCAACTGACGGGTCATCAATCACTTGTTTATTTTTTGTGTCTTCCGTTGAAGCCGGGATTTTGCTAATGGTTTCGATTGTTGCCTTTTAATCCATTATTGGAACTGTTAATCGTTTGTGGGCTCCCGATAGTATGGTAACAAATATTTTGACGATCATTTAGTAATTCATCGATAATTTCGTAATAGACATAATTGTCATAGATCTCGGATTTGAAGAATTTTATGAAACCTAGATTTATTTTTGATTCTGACTATGATGATCGAAGTAGGCAATCGAAGTGTGCCGTGGCCGCTATTATTTAGACGCGTTTGTTTTCGGTTGCTGTAGAGTCTGTGTATAAGAGTCACGTAAGAGAAAAAACAGTGGAACCCGCATCACGGTTTTCGATAGATTCCATTCCCTTTCATGTGGCAACAGAGGACTTCTGCATCTACATCAAATGACTTCTAGCGAGAAAACAAATTAGTAAATCATTACATCAGTGATTTTATCGAATCATTACTGATAATTACCAAACGTATCCCATGAAAATTTAAAGTTCACTGATCATTTGTTCGATAATATTTTATATTTTCTCTAGCTTTTAAAGCACCGTAATGTTTGTTTACATTGCACGATTGGTAGTCGATTTGACAGTTCAATATGCAGACTTGTCTTCACTCTTGGCGTTGCTTATTATACACCGACTCTAGGTCGCTGGAGTTGTCGGTTATGCGCTGCGTCTTCCAGACTGTGTACAGGTAAACGGAAGCCGTTGTGTTGCGAGTGATTGCTGGGGGAAAGTGGTTGCTGTCCTTTTTTCTCTGCTGAGATCCCTCTAGTCGGAGCAGCTAGGAGGTTTTCACTGCTGTGTGAGGAAGGAAAGGCGAGAGTGCTGTTTTGACGTAGAACTACGTCTGTGATTTCTATATGGGAGTACACTGTGAGAAAACCGAAAATGGACAATTTAACGAAATTATGAAAGGTTTTGAACGTTAATAACTCAGCAATGACTTCATCACCAATCGATCAGAAATATTACCAACAATCGATATGATATTACCATAGAAGTAACTTTAAGACTAGAAACGTGCTCAACCTTTTGGCTCAGCTCTGGTACTCTCTTCGGTCCCAAGCTAATCGATGCACCCCTCGAAACATAGGAAAATCCACGAACCCCTCATTTTATCTGTCAAACTTTCATATCAAATCAAAACAAACATAGTGTAGTACTAGAATTTCAACTAGAATAGAGAACGTTAATCGATTTGCTTGGGACCAATAGGCTAGTCAAGTAGTGAGCCAATTTCAAATCGTTAGCTTCCACCGGTTGTTATCACTTTGTGCGATTAATGAGTAAACTGAAATAAAATTTGGGTTGACCTTATTGACCGTGTATTCAAATGAACTGTCAAATCAGTTCAAAACAAACACGACAAAACAACGGAAATCAATCGAGTTATGTAGTCAATGTGGTAAGATTTGCACACTGCTTACCTTGCATTCGTTCTTCCAAGAATTCGAAAAGCCTCCGGGGGAAGTGATCGGAACATAACTTTTTCGTTGCTAGCGCTTGGAATCCTCGTGAGAAGAAAATCTCCTATCGTTCGAGCAATTCAGCATCCTTAGGAAAATTGTGCAAATATGTTCACCTTGTTTATTTGCGCACGAATAAAACTCGCACTTACAGCCCACACTAATAGAATTCCACACATTTTTATTGACGAATTTCCATGTAAAATTCCACATGATTTTCATGTGACCACACATAAACAGAGTACACCCAGAAGCACACATGAAATTTATGGGTTAAATGAATAGTATGTGTGGTTACACATGGCTTTTATGTGTACACATATTAAGTATGTGTCCGACACATAGATATCATTTGTTGATCACATTGCAAAAGTTCATGTGTGGGACACATAAAACAATCTTTGAAATTTTATCAGTGCACGTTTTGCTCACAACAATTTTGACATTTATGATAAGATTACGTCTGCCGGTCATCGACATCGATGGGCAGCGACACTAGCGCCACCACGATATTTCTAGTTTCAAATGTCTATTCAGGAATTTGACTTGGATGTCTTGGAATCAATGCCTTAATTCAGTCGTCGTCATAGCAAAGATAACTAGCATCGCACCGCTTTTGGTTCTTTGGTTACACTTGCTGGTTGCAATTCTGCTGTTATAGTACGTTCAGACTACAGAGTTATAACATGTTATAGCGCTATCTTCAGGGTGGTTTCTGTGTTGCAACTATTTGACAACCGTTATAACATGTTATAACTATGTAGTCTGAACGTACTATTAAGCGCTGTCCAGACTGAGCAGTGTGTGTGTTATAACGGTTGTCAAATAATCGCAACACAGAAACCACCATCAAGATTGCGCTATTACATGTTACAATTCTGTAGTCTGAACGTATTTTTAGACATTTTCGAAGAACCACAAAAATGAAATTAACCTACCGTTCAATGCTAATGTTTGCACCATTGAGCAATGTCAAAATTAAAAAAGTTCTCAAAAATTTCGTTTTCGTGTTTTTTTATTTACTTAAAGGGGGGATGTTTATCAGAGTCTTAAACTATGTTAATCATCGATCGAGTTTCCACTTGCTGGAATTACGGCCTCCACACGCTTCCGGAATGCACGGCAGGTTCTAATAATGTAGTCTGGATCCATTTCTCTCCAGGTACGGGTCAATGTTTGTCTGAGGCTTGCTGTACTCGGATGGCGTTTAGAACAGGCATTGGCCTTCATGACGCGCCATATTGAGTAATCCAGCGGATTTGGTGGGGGCTGGATGGCGGACACATATCCTTCGCCCAGAACGGAAGATGCTCCTGCAACCACTTCTGAGTGCGGTTCGAGGTGTGGCACGGAGTCCCATCTTGTTGAAATACAACATTTGGCTTCGGACCGTACCGTTATTTGATCCACGGAAGAACATACTTACTTAAATTCCCGATGTAGACCTCCGTGTTGACCTTGTCGCCTTCTGGAATGAACAACGGGTCAATTTTTTTTGTCATCGGAAGCCACCAATCCAAAGACCATAACGCTAGCAGGATGCTTGGTCAGATACACGTTCTTGTGCTCGTCGGCCACGTCTTTTACCGGAAGAGAACTAATATACAGGTCGGTTCTGAAATTTGATACGGGATCGACGGTAAACATGCTCTCGTCGGTGAACAGGATTACCGGATTGTTTCGCTTAAGGAAGATCAAGATTTTCTTGCATCGTTCGACTCGTAGCTCCCGGATGCGGTTGGTAATCATGTGAGTTTTTTCTGTGCCCTTGACTTCGCCCAACAATCTTCCTTTACGATCTTCCGTGCCGTAAAGTCACTGATCCCGTGTTCCTTTGTCATTGTCCTTATTGAACGCACTGGATTCACCCGAATCTTCCTTTTGATAGCAGCGATAACCCTCGGAACCCGAGCTGACCTCGGACGACCTGTGACAACCTTCGCGGATAGTTGTCCTTTCTTTTCTCGGTCTAAAACCCTTTTGATCGTCCACCGAGACACTCCCATGGTGATTGAAATGTCTTTTTGCGACTTTTGCGCGTGGCACAAATCACGAATACGCTGTCACTTCGTCATGGTGCAACTGTCAAACTAAGTAAATCATATTCTTTTAAAAAACGTGATCAACTTTTTGGCTCAGCTCTGGTACTCTCTTCGGTCCCAAGCTAATCGATTCACCCCTCGAAACATAGGAAAATCCACTAACCCCTAATTTTATCTGTCAAACTTTCATAGCGAATCAAAACAAACATTGTGTAGTAGTAGAATTTCGACAAGAATGGGGTACGTTAATCGTTTGCTTAGGACCAATAGGCTAGTCAAGTAGTGTGCCAATTTAAAATTGTTAGTTTCGTATTGATTGTTGCTACTACGCTACTACGGCATGAGCAAAGAAAACCAAGGCATTGTATGCATAGGTGAAACGGGAACCTTATTTGTACGATGGTGCAAACTTGGGTACTGCGAACACAGCCGTTTTTGTTTTGCAAGTCAGCAGGAAACAACTGGAAACAACAACCCGATATCACAAATTGTTTTGCTAATTTACCGCTCACAATTTGCATATAAATACATGCTGTCGAAAGTTCACCCTTTGCTCCATAAATAACGTGTACATGGTGTTGGGAGTGCACCTACCCACATGACTCTTATAAAGTTTGTTTGCATTCTTCCTTCAGCAGTTCGTGCAAATTCGTTCGTTCGTTACATTGTTTACATCCGAGTATTTGAGCAAGTTTTTTGTTGAAGAATATTAGTAAAAAAATGCCGAAATGACAATATTTTCAACATTGACCACAATACTTTCTCTGCCGACGGGGATTGTATGAGAAAAGTATCACTTTTAGCAGCTCTAGATCGTTGGATTCTTTTTGACAGCACCAGTTGGATTCTTTTTGACAACCATTTCGTGTTTCTCCGCACCACTCAGGTGCAAACATTATCACGCATACGGTATTTTCTAGGGATGCCTAAAAGTCCAATTATTCGATTAACGATTAATCGTAAAGATTTTTTCCAGCTATTCGATTAAATATTCAATTATTCGAGCCCTTAACCGACATCCCTTCTTACAACTACTCGCTTGATTTAGCGTAGTACAGGAAATAAATAAGAGTACTGATTTATCTGAACAGGCATAGAGAAGAACCATGCGTGAAACAGGATCGTAAATTCGCCAAAAAATGTGTTAAGCGTCTTTCTGCTAAAGGCTAAGATTTACCAACTTGTTGAGCGAAAGAGTTTAAGGGGGGAGTACACTTTGATTTTTCAAAAAAAAAATGCATTTTTTTTGGCTTAAAATGTTCCTTGGGATGTATACTTTAATTTAGAAAAGACTCCAAGTCCGCCAGAATATTCCTTACCACTTTACGAAGCGATTTCCTAAAACATGTACCGGCGCGCTGAGAGAGCAATTTTATCTTTAAACGCGTTTATCTAGAAACGGGGTTTTTCAAACTGGCGTGGGAAATAACTCTAACCAGTTATCATCAAATTTGGATATCGCCTAGGTTTTCTGCTTAGAAATACGTATCCACATTTTCAATTTTGTCAAAAATGGATTTTTAATCCACGATTTTCTAAGCATTTTTAGGGTGAAAAAATGAACTTTTTCTTCCTAAGGCCACAATTTTTGAAAAATTTAATTTAAAAAAAAAATGAATACGTATTTCTAACCCAAATTTCATTACTAATCAGGATTTTTGTTCGATTTATGTTCCAGGATCACATGGAAAGGAGTATTTTCCCATGCCGTTTTCCGACTTCTGCGCGAGGACTCCCGCGCGACCTGGTGCACCGGCCACGGGGAGACGCCAATCGAGTTCAAAAAAATACAAATTGTAGTTCGAAGGATGACTAATAAATGGGTTATAACATATTTGCCCTCCCTGAGTGTTTTATTGCTTAAGAAAATTAACGAAAATGCCTTACTTTTTGGACGTTCAAAGTGTACTACCTCCTTAATGAGAAAAACTAAAAAGGGGAGGAGCTTTAGCTGGGTGAACATTGATATTCTGTGGCCTTCCAACATGTCGCAGACACCAGTTCAACCCCTGTCCAGTAGCAGACGGGCCGGGACTCTTGCGAGTATCCAATCATTGAACCGAAGAATATGGGACTGTCCGGTCCGATTTGCTGATCCAGCTGCCTACACGTCATCATTAACTTCCAAAGGCATTAAGCCTTTACTACTATCGGTTCTTTTTAGGACCACCAAGATTTTCCAAAAGAGTTAAATTTCTAAACATGCCGCACATGCCTTTCAGGGCAATCATAGACATACAGAGAGAACCCCGCTCACATTGCTATTCCTACACAAAAAACAAGCCCCTGCTGCAGTAAACCAATAATATTTATTATATAAGACCACGTAGTCCTACGTCACACCAGTGCGGACAACCCATAGCGCTGTCCCTTGTAATTTTTAACATCGTTTGAAGAAGTATCGGCAGCATATCTGTGGGAGCTTTTCGAAATCATCGGGATGCCATGGATTCTTTTGCAACATACCGGGTTTTTCCTTCCATTATTATATGAAACATTAAATGCTGGGCACGGAAGGGTCCACCAGGGAACCCAATTGAAGCGAAATGGATGGGGAGAGTGGAAATGCCAACTCTCTGTCTTGAACATTTCATAAATAGAGGGCGGGCTCTTCTCCCCACTCATTGGTGAATCTACCTGTTGGATGGCCTGTTTTTTTTACTGTTTGTATGATCCTGTTGTTGGAAGGAGATTCTCTTTTATCCCGTGGAAAAAAGGTGGGCGATGTTACCCACGGATTCACCCAAACCGTTTTTGGCTCCTTCATGCAAGGTGGAGTACAATTAGAGGCTAGTCCGCAGTTTAGTGGGGGTGTAATTAAAAAATAAGCCAAAATCGACTGCATTCCGAAAATTGGTCAGGTTTTATAACTCTGTCAATAGCGGATGGATTTTAATTCTAAACAAGCCAATCGACTGGAAATTGCTAAAATGAACTCTTTTTTTAATTTTCAATAAGCCACTATTGAAAATTACACAAATGTTGAAATGTTGCAATGGTGATCATAATTATCACGATTGCGTGCAAAAAGCGCTTCCCCTAGCACAGATTTCAAAATCGAATTCCATCCGGTCTCACTGAACTTACTAAGCTTATTAAATCACCGTGTGTGGTGGTGTCCAGTCGGTTGTCGTCATCAGCAGTAGTGCTATCGGTGCGTGGCGTTGAACATTGTTCTCCGGTACACAACGAAAGGCTGCCGGCAAGCAGCGAGCAGCAGCCTCTGCTGAGCGTCCATTCACCGAAGGAGGAAGAAGCCGCACCGCTACTGATCGGAATCAGTAGCTCGTCGTGAGTCGTTGTGGGCCATCTATGTCAAGCGTGTCACCCTCGTTCCCAACAACATACAGCTCACCAGCCTCATCTGTGTTGAACACTCTAATAGCTCAGCATCACTCAACCATCACGACAAAACGGACCAGCATAAATTTGTTAAAGAGTATTTTCTAGACATTTTTCAAGGTCATCAATAGAAAAATTCTGATCTATTATGAAGGGCAAGCTCCGGAAAACAGAGAAGGTTTTCAAAAACGACAAGAATTTAAAGAAAGAGAGAATGAAAGTGTGTAAGAAAGATGACGTAAGCGTTAAGTTCAAGGTGCCGGCATTTAGTCTAGGAGAGGAGGTTGAATAAACCAACTTTGCAAAAACATAGCTAATATGTGTTTATTTATTCCCTGAGAATTTCAAAAATTCCGACTGAAAATGAATTTTTAGTGATCATTTTTGTCTGTGTAGTTTTTTTCGAGTACAGTCTCTATATTGTTTACTTTTTTCGATGGAGAATTTTATGATTTTATTTAGCTGCACATCAAATTACTCGAAAGAAATTATAAGCACAACACCAACTTATTGCCCTACACCGAACTCAAGACGACCGGATTGCAAACTATGACACTACCTACTTCGCTACGTCAACACCTTGAACTGACATTAACAAATCCACATGACCTTCTACAACAAGATCGCTAAGTAGAGGCTTTATAATAGTACATTGTAACCGTTCCGTTACAAAGGTCCATTACAATATTTTAAATAAGCAACATGTGATCGAGCATTCAAATAAATTTCTATAACTCTTGCGGTGAAACCCACTGGGCAGACGATAGGCCGTATATAGGCCTGAATAAGGCGTGCATGGTCACGGCAAAATGGTGACACGGAGTCACGGGTGATGAGTGGAAGGGTTCGGCAATGCTCAAGGAACGGTCATCGCGGACTTTATCTCAGGCGAACGTGTAGACCAGTAGTGTTTTTGGAGGATACTTTTAACAAGAATATCAAGTGCGAGTAGTGAATCAAACCGACGTATGGTATACGCGCTAGTCCGACCGCCATATCGCTGTAGTCACCAGTGGACTAGTCGTACCGACATCTTTCCGACAAGACCAGCCTTGTAAAGTCCGCCATTTCCGGAATCGTTCCGGATTCTCAGTGAGCGGTGGTACCGACAAGATCGGCCTTTCATCATCCACCATCAAAAGAATTGTTCCGGAACTGCAGCGAGCGCTCGCTGGACTGTCGTCGTAGTCGTCATCGTCGTCAAAGGCATGTGCCAGAATATCGACCACACCACACAATTTACACCATAGTGTTTAAGTTGATCCTCTCTGTGTTTTAATTAAGGCTCGCGTGGACTAGCAGCCCCTCCAGTTTGCTCAGTTAGTGCGCCGACTATGAGGCACAGTTCAAGGAGTCTCGTGCTGCTGAGTTGTTGTCGGGCAGAACTTTAGCTTCAACATATGAATCACTTTTCTCGCCTAGTTAGTTCAGCTTTATAAAGGAACGGAGTAAAAGCTGTAAAACTGCACATGTCTAAAAATAAACCTAGATGACTTCAAACATGCTTAAGGAGTAGCGCTATCACAGTTTATTTGCTGAGTAAAGGTTGTTTAGTTGTCGAAAAAGCACTTTTGATGTTTAGGGGGGGGGGGGGGGGGCAAGAAGACCATTCGGGGCGAAATAGGCCACCGTTCTATTGGGCATAATACCTATTAACTCAATCTAATTTTTTTACAAACTTGTTGAAAATGCTTCTAATATGCACCTCCATGAAAACCGTATCAAATTTCAATTACATGTCTAAGATAATAATGGAAATGTATCATTAGCTCAAAATCTCTAGAATATTATATGATATGCAATCAAGAAAACAAGCATTGCATTCACTATATTACATTTTACTGATCCGCTGGTTCTACAGTGAGCAATACACGTAACTGTTGCTAAAAGAATTTATGTTTCTATTTCACATGATTCCTGAATGTTATTTTCTAGTGAAAACCTGTCAAAACGTTAACTTTTACTAGGGTGCTCATATTGCCCCGTATGGTTGTTGATCGGAGCAAAAACTAAAATTTTTCAAACATATTCCAAAGCATGAGCATGATCACAGCTATCATACATTTAAGAATGTTTTTCATGTGTTATTCTTAGGGGGACCATATTGCCCCTATCTACCCTATGTTATTCAGCAAGAGTGGTTGGTTGTGTAGAAGCCTAATCAGTTGTAGCAGAAAGCAATGTTGGATTCCACTTGGCCCAGTGAGATATCGTTTAGAGGGTTTGAAGAAAGGAGCATTTCCAGAAAGATGTGTTCGAAGCCAGCCGTTCTAACCAGACCCGAGACAGGACCCACCATTCCGAACATTCCGAGCAACGTAGAGACGACTATCGTCGTGGATCAAGGCCAGTAACATCGAACGAAACAGCTAAGAATATCTCGAACCGTCCCGTATGCTCGAATGGAACCGATCTGCACTACTTAACGGTGTATTACCAAAATGTAAGAGGTATTCGCACTAAAACTAACGAGCTCTTTCTGGAACTTTCTGCCTGTAAATACGACGTAATAGTACTCACAGATACTTGGCTTCGTCCTGATGTCGCTAGCTCTGAGCTTGCTGCATACTACTCGGTATTTCACTGTGATCGAAGTGCAGCTTCTAGCAACCTTCAGCAACCACGGTGGGTATTTAATTGCGGTTAAAGCCAACCTCAACTGCAGTTCAGCAGAGCTCATAAACTTTGGTAATATCGAGCAAGTCGCTGTTTGTGTTGTCTGTGAATGTGTCTCGGATTCTGATAGGATTGTTATCGTTAAAGAGTACAATCTACCGCAGCTGGTATGGTCGTATAATGAAGATGCCATTAGCATGCTTCCGTCCAACGCTTCTACTGAACAGGAAATCGCTTTGGTTGAATCTATGGTTGCCTCCGGTCTGCATCAGCTCAACAGTCTGCTTAATTCGAATGGTCGTACACTTGATTTGGAGTTTGCAACCGAACCAAACCTTGTTGAGCTCATCGAAACTCCGTCATCGCTCCTCAGAATCGACGGCCATCATAAGCCGTTTGTTCTTCGCATCGACTTGAACGACTCCTACATGCAACTTGCCAGTGACTCAAACATCGTCAATGTTTTTTTTTTTATAATTACTTTATTTGTACAGGCTCAATCGAATAAACTTTACAGAGCCGAGTTATCCTTTCCGTTATACATATTTATTGTCTTATATTTAAAATTAAAGGAACTGGATCGAGTACTCGTGGTGTCTCGAGATTAGTGGAGATTTACAATTTTTTGGATGGGAAAAGGGAAGAAGGAGGTTTGAAATGTGGTTTACGATACAAATATTTAGTTAATCCTAAAACATGAAATTATCTTGAAAACAAACATTGAAAAAAAAACCACACGTACAAAATACAAACTAAACACAAGGTTAATCAAACTTACAATCTAAGGTTAATATTCTTAAAGTAAACATATATGAGTTTCATAAACTCCAGATCGCGTCTAGCCAAAATATCCCGAACTGGAACATTAGGTTGTCTACCTCGAGCCCGAAGGGAATCATAAAAATGTGATCTGACTCCACGATACTCCGCACAAGACCAAAGGATGTGATCAGCGTCCTGGTAACCTTGTCCACATTCACAGAGATTGCTGTCTCCCAACCTCACACGGAACAAGTGAGCGTTTAGACAATAGTGATTGGACATGAGACGAGACATCACGCGTATGAAGTCTCGACTCAAGTCCAACCCTTTGAACCATGCAAACTTCGACACCTTAGGGATAATTGAATGTAGCCATCGTCCCAAGCTCCCTTCACTCGATTGATGTTGCCAGCTAACGAGTGACTGCTGACGATAAATAGAGAAAAAATCACTATAGGCGATTTGTCGACCATAAATGTCGCCTTCGCAAGTGAATCCGCCTTCTCATTGCCCAAAATTGAGCAATACGAAGGGACCCACGCACACGGATAAAGCACTAAGCAGCTCTCGTATTTTCAAGAAAAAAATACGAGAAGTGCTATACCGGCCTAATGGAACGGATAGCCTCGACAGAACTGAGACTATCCGTAAAAATAAAGTAGTGGTCTGGAAGAAGTGAAGCAATAGTTTCCAAAGTGTAGTGAATTGCTGCCAGTTCAGCCACACATACAGAACAAGGAGCTTCAAGTTTTCGAGAGGCGCTATGAAATTCATTAATTAAACCAAAACCAGTGCTCTGGAATTCCGCGGATTTCCTGCGTCATAGATAAATCAAAATTCACTGAATTGCCGAAATCGGAGAAAATTACACGATTGGGAATATTTCTTGAAGGGCTGACATCCTGTGTTAAATATAGGTAGTACAAAGTCATAAAACATGTTTGAGGATTTAGCTCCAGGAGCTTCGCAAAGTTTTCGATCACCAGTGGGTTCATTACTTCGCAACGGGTGAGGAGCCTCAGAGATAACTCTGAAAAAACGGACAGATAGTGGCAACATGCCCGCCAGCACTTCGAGACTCATAGTATGAGTCGAGTGCATGCATCCTAACGCGATACGAAGACAACGATACTGGATCCGTTCCAGCTTGATGATGTGCATTTTAGCTGCCGACTGGAAACAAAAACTACCATATTCTAGAACCGATCAAATCGTTGTCCGGTACAATCGCCAATGATTTTGATTTTCGACGTTGCACCATTCCAGAATTGAACAACGATATCATGACCGTCGATTGGATTGAAATGTTTCGTGCGACAAATACGGTTGAAACGGTGCGTATGTTTTATGATAAATTGTACAACATTCTGGAGGAACTTGTTGTACGTAGACGAAGCATCCGTGGTGGACATCTGAGTTACAGCATCTCCGTAACGTCATGCGTAAAGCTAGAAAATGCAATTTCAGAGCTCGGACTGCTGAGATAAATCTACATTCGCTCGAAACAGATGACAGCGATTGCCGCACTGCTGCATTCCGTAGCTACATCGGACGAATGGAATGTGCACAGTACAACATCACCAACATTCTCTCGTGCCAGTTTAAGGGCCTGCTCTGCATACAATCCGAACTGTCCACCTCTAGTTGTGAGCCAGAACGAAATATTTTTAGCTTTGCAAAAGTTAGACGTTTCGAAAGGACCTGGCACTGACAACATACCGCCGTTGTTTTTAAGAGAATGTGCTGGTTCACTGCTGACGCCGCTGACTTTTACTTTTAACAGGTCACTCAGTGAAAGTACTTTTCCCGAAGCGTGGAAGTTAGCCTCAATCACCCCGATCTTCAAAGCTGGTAACAATCATGCTGTTAAAAATTACAGAGGTGTTTCGATTTTATGCTGTCTAGCTAAAGCGTTCGAACAATTTGTTCACATAGCTTTATATGTCGCCTCCCAATTGCTGATATCGGACTTTCAACATGGATTTGTTAAGAAGCGATCTACGACGACGAACCTGATATCCTACGTAAGCTTTCTGTCTTCTGTCGAGTGTTGTGAGATGTATGCACAAAGTTGCTTTGCTAAGGCTCTGAGTTGCTTTCCAGCCCTGCTCTCAAGGCACTTTACTGTTCAATTCATCATGGAATATGCTGTTATGCATGCACAGCAGATCATCAGAATAGAAAGGGTTCAACGTAGCTTCATACGGTATGCTCTTCGACAACTTCCGTGGAATGATCCAGTGAATATTGCTAACTATACATGCCATTGCAGACTTATTGACATGACATAACAAAAGCTCTGAAGTTTAGTGCGTCGGTGAGCGGAACTCTAGCTCACAGACGCACTAAACTTCAGAGGTTATTTGTATTCGATCTTGTCAAGGGTAACCTGGACAGCTTCGTGAGCGAGACTTATTTTTAGTCAGGAGGCATAGGCAACCACGTACGGGTGTAACAAACCTATTAATAATTGTGTTAGGGCGTTTAACAATGTTAGTGCTGTCTTTGTCCAAGTTTGTATTCAAAAGTAGAACTAAGAACTTATGTTAAGAATCAGTCTGTGGAGTTTTTTTTTATAAATTGGAGACGTGGAACAAATAAATAAATAAATAAAGTAGCATTGATCGATTCTCTTCATCGACTTTCTCTTTCGTTAATAACTTGGGTACTGACTTGGGTTTTTTGTACAAAATGTTAGATAAAAGCTTATATCATCAATATGTGTACTGAAATTGGCTGGAAATGATATTACATGGCCGTGAGGATGCAAAGAAAAAGTCGACGAAGAAAATCTGTCAATTTTACTTAGGACCTAATGCGTTTTTCTACTTGATATATCGCCAACCAACCAAGTTTAACCGGGTGATCAATTTACCTCTGGATCACAGAAGTTTAATTTTTGACGTAGAACTACGTCTGTGATTTCTATATGGGGGTACACTTTGTAAAAAACGGAAATGTAACATTTAACAAAATTATGAAAGATTTTGAACGTTAATAACTCAGCTGCCCCTGGACCAATTTCAATATTTTTATCACCAATCGATCAGAAATATTTCTATACATCTGTTAAATTTAAGAATTTATCGTTTTTCAAAATGTCACTATTAAAATTTGCACGAATGTGCAACTGTTGCTATGACAATTAAAATTTTCACCGATTGCCTATAAAAAGTGATTTCCCCTTACACAGATTTCAAAGTTGAATTTCATCCAGTCTTACCAAACGGTGTTTATTCAATCACCAAGCGGTGAGTGGTGATGTTCTCCAGTGCACAACGAAAAGCTCCCCGGAAGCAGCTAGCTATCAAGGCTGGCCTCAACCGCTGATCGGATTCAGTTCCAATCACCGTGTGTGGTGGTGTCCGATCGTCGGCAGCATCAGCAGCATCAGCAGCAGCAGCAGCAGTGCTTTCGACACGTGGCGTTGAACATTGTTCTCCAGTACACAACGAAAACCTGCCTGCAAGCAGCGAGCTGTAGCCCATATGAGTATCCATAGAAGGAGGAAGAAGCCACACCGCTATTGATCGGAATCAGTAGCTCTTCGCATTGGGCCATCTATGTCAAGCGCGTCATACTAAAGTGTATAAGCAGAGAGAACCCCGCTCAAATTCCTATTCATACACAAAATACAAGCTCCTGCTACAGTTAACAAATCAGATTTATTATATAAGACCACGTAGTCCTACGTCACCTTTGCGTACAACCCCATAGGGCTGTCCCTTGTAGTTTTTCATTTGTTTTTGTAGCGGAATGTAGATTTTGATTTTCT
Source organism: Ochlerotatus camptorhynchus (assembly GCF_037179485.1). Taxonomy (NCBI): domain Eukaryota; kingdom Metazoa; phylum Arthropoda; class Insecta; order Diptera; family Culicidae; genus Ochlerotatus; species Ochlerotatus camptorhynchus. Next base: position 5,408,282 of record NW_027040988.1, read on the forward strand.
TCTGATTTATTTTTTTACAAATGTAATGTATTTTATGTCAAAAAGGTAGCAAGAAAAATATGACCACGCATTTGAAATTCAAACTTTGAAGGAAGCAGATAATATGGGGGCCCCAGAAGGATAGCTGCCCCGGATCCCACCCCCCTCTTAAGTCCGGCACTAACTACTGGTAGATTCTAGTGTTTGTATTAGATTGATTTAGCGTTTTGGTATGAAGTAGGGAAAAGTAGTGTTATGAGACATGCTTGTTAAACAATGTTTTCCAATGTTTTCATATCAAACCCAAAAATTTTTCATGGTTCTAGGCAGAGGTGGCAACAGTACATTTTTTGCAAAACCATCGTCCAGAGCAAAACAAAACAGCTAGCACACGGGCGGTCGTGTATTTCTACATTACAAGCAAACGGAGGAGATAGAGAATAGGAAAAATTTCGTAGCTCATTATTTTTCATACAGTTTATTGAAATTACATTTTAGCTGCAAGCTTGCGTGTGACAGTAAATTATCAACTCCCTTATTTACGCATAATTTTAACATCTATGCTTATGAGTGCTTAGTAGACCTGTTCATTTTAAACGAAATGTTCGGAATGTAACGGGTCAACCGTGATTACTGTTCGTCATGTTAATTTGTACTTCTGTGTAAATTTTCAGCAAAATCGGTGATGATTTTGAGGTGCTTCAAGTTAATTTTATGTTTTTAAGGTAATTTACGGCTTACAATATTTGTATCTCGAGACTGAAATAACGAAAACTGCTGTAACAACTTTCATAGCAAAGTTTAATGTGTCATGTATCAACTTTGTGACCAAAGGTTGACTATTAGAAGTGATTTTATTGAAGTTTGACTTAGTTTCATGCTCGAAGATATCTTAAAAAGTGAAGAATTTTAAAGTATTTGTTCTACGAATTTTCCACCCGTATGATATAAAAATGTGTAGTGTACGGCATAATGTTCCTCATATTGTTCTAGAAGTTTCATTCCAACATAGTTTTCGTGTTTATTTCATAGATTGAGAGATAATAATCAGAAAAGAGGCCGTTTTAGCTAAAATTCACAAGACAACAGAACCAATAAAAGTCAATTAGATTGACAGAACATAGTTGCATTGCTTTTCAATGACGACCGATGACTGTTTCATTGATATATGATTTTTTCATAAATATGAATCCTCAGTAGACGTGTTTTTATCAAAGGCAAGTGTCACTCGAACCATAACAGCAATTTATAAAATAACGAATATTTTGAATGGCTTGAGTGACACTTGCCTTTGATAAAAAAACACGTCTACTGAGGATTCATAGTTATGGAAAAATCATATATCAATGAAACAGTCATCGGTCGTCATTGAAAAGCAATGCAACTATGTTCTGTCAATCTAATTGACTTTTATTGGTTCTGTTGTCTTGTGAATTTTAGCTAAAATGGCCTCTTTTCTGATTATTATCTCTCAATCTATGAAATAAACACGAAAACTATGTTGGAATGAAACTTCTAGAACAATATGAGGAACATTATGCCGTACACTACACATTTTTATATCATACGGGTGGAAAATTCGTAGAACAAATACTTTAAAATTCTTCACTTTTTAAGATATCTTCGAGCATGAAACTAAGTCAAACTTCAATAAAATCACTTCTAATAGTCAACCTTTGGTCACAAAGTTGATACATGACACATTAAACTTTGCTATGAAAGTTGTTACAGCAGTTTTCGTTATTTCAGTCTCGAGATACAAATATTGTAAGCCGTAAATTACCTTAAAAACATAAAATTAACTTGAAGCACCTCAAAATCATCACCGATTTTGCTGAAAATTTACACAGAAGTACAAATTAACATGACGAACAGTAATCACGGATGACCCGTTACATTCCGAACATTTCGTTTAAAATGAACAGGTCTAGTGCTTAGTATTCATTGTTATCTTAAAATTCTATGCAATGAACATCAAATAAATGCTATAATTAACTAGAAATCAGCAACATTCTACATGACATAAATTTATGTTGGTTTTGTCTGCTTCATTGTGCAAAAATGTTCTGTCGCCTGCAGAAAACAGTTTAGAAATGTTATGACATTTTTTTCGCTTGCCAGTTTGTGATTGTGTGTCATTGCGCAAAGTATCAAATGTTAAGGAAAAAACGTTAAACTCCAGTACTCGTGCCACCACTGGTTCTAGGTATAAAGAATTTAAAGAAAATAGAAAGAAATTTGAAAGCCTTCATTTCTCTCTGATGTGGTTTTGTTTTTGCCACAAAACTTAAACAACAAAGCCGAAAATCGGACCACCAAAAGAAACGAATGCGAAACCATTTTTTCGTCCATCATTCCTTCTTCCTCGCTGGAAAAAAGGATTCAAACGCCAAATTCTTAGCTGACTGGAAAAAAAACCGGCATGACAGACAACTATTGCAAGAAACGAGGAAGGTTGGGTTTCGGAAGGGCAAATGCGATGATGGTCCGGTTTGTCTGCCGATTTTGTCGTTCTTCGCTACGTGATCTGGGTCAGACTGGTGTGTAGCATTTCTTCATGTGTATAGACACATAAAAGACATAATGTTTGTGGCGGTAGTTTGACTGCTCGGCGGCGATAATTCTTCCCGGAACGTCGTCATCCGTCGTCTTCTCCATCGCATTCATCAGCATATGGATTGTGTACACATCAGGAGAGACAGATTACACAAAAATGATATGCGGTTTTAGTGGTTGTGGCGGGTTCTCTCTATCTACCTACCTGACCGAACTTTATCAAACAGCGCACAATGTTGCACGGATCCAATCTGGTACAGATTAGCTGCGACAAGGGTCATCGACCCCCTCCCGAATCGTGGTGGTAAAAGCGCGCAAAAATATACGAGCAGCAAATAATAAAATCCTTATGACGACGACGACGACGACGATGACAATGGGGGGCAAAGCCAAGGCGGTAGCGGTAAGTCATGAAAGCGAAAATCGTTCAACAACTACCCACCACACCATACGTGCCGCGCTGACTGACTACACCGGAGCAGAGGAGAACAACTTCAGAGACATAAAGGAAGCAGCGAAAGGCTTCTGCATGGACGACCAACGACGACGGCGACAGTTGCGGGAGGCGAGAGTGCAAAAGCGAACGAGACGTGGAATGAATTTGAGCGTGGAGAATTTGATTATTTCTAGCAATAAATATGAGAACATAAACGTGGTCAGATTGCCGATTTTATTGGGGTGAAAATATAGGCACCCTAGAGGGCCTCTGGAAGGTGTGCGCGCTACCAACGGAATAAGGAGCCATTCAGTCGAACATGTTGCTGATAGGGCGAGAAGATGTGTATGACAGCATATCCAATATTTTTAACCTGGAGCTTATTTTTATTTATTGGAATATATGTTATGATTTTCATCATTGTCATTGGTCGAAAGGTACAGTAGCAGCACCTACCCTACCCGTGTCCCCTCGAGATCGTCAAGTCGACGATGACAGGAGCACATACCGTGGTAGAGGTAACAATAGCTGCAATTTCCAAACCTACGCTCAAAAAATTTGGCACATAAATTTCACTGGAAAAAAACACGTAACCTTCAGATATTAAAAATTGTCTGTAAAGTACATGACGTTAATAAAATTTAAATCGTATTAAAAGCAATGTAATACGCCTATATATATAAGTTTCAAATGAATTTTACGTAAGATAATTTCACTTAGATTCTACATGAATTTATAGTGTGAAAATTTTTGAGTGGTAATGGCACAAACAAAACCTAACCTGGCGTCCGAACGGTGCATTGGTGACGAGTTGTTGCTAGATTCACAAATACCATTGGATTTGTTGAATTTTCTGATAAGTATGATGTTTTATTTTTGTCTTGATACACCATTTATTTATGGTATGTTTTTAGAACGAGAAATTGACGAACGAGGAATGATTTCACCCGAAAGATTGGCAGAGAAAGTGCCGCTGGCTGGAGGTTGCTGGAACACATCCGTAATAAAATTAAAATGGTTATTTTGCTTAACAACGTGTTTCCAAACCATTTGTGGAATAGTTCTATTATTTGGGTTATCGTACGTTCATGGTAATTTGTTTATTAGGGATATATGATCAGCTTTCTGAACAATACAATTTTTATTATTTTGAAAAATAATTTTAAAATTCCTAACAATGGAAATTTACTAAAATTTATGTGAAAACATAATAAAATTTACTTAGAAAGTACCATAAAATCTATGTTGTTTTCTAGTGGATAGGGCAAAAATCTTTTTATTTTGAGTAATTTTCACTTAGATGCTACATGAAAATAAAGCGAAATTTACTTCCAAAGCCTATACTACCTATTAGAGAACTATCAAACCAATCCACTTATGAAAAACGTAAAATTTACGTGAAAGTCTAGATGGAAAAAATCTATGTATGTTTTCATGTAACATTTAAGTGAAAAAAATTCTGAGTGTACAACTGGATGCCTTCCTTCAGATAACAACTGGAGTGCGGTAAAAATCGGTAGAACTGTTTAAAACACATCTTTGGTACTTGAGCGGTCGGCGATCATCTCTTTTTGCCAGTGGTGGCGGGGGGAATACCCCTTACCATCCCTCTCCAACAGGGGAGTTTGGTAAAGATAAATGAACAAACCGATTTGTACCTTCCTAAAGTTGTCCTTGCTCGCTTTCTACTCTCTATATGCAATTTTCACACTGCCGTATTCTAACGGAACTATAAATTCTATACTTTCATCTCCTCAGCTATCGTGTTAAAATTACCACTTTAGTTTGTTATTTTAAACTAGCATCTTCAACTATGTAAATCGTTGACTTCACGCAGAAGTAATACTAAACATATAGTCAAAAAACTTTTAGTATTTTTTAACATTCTCTTGATATGCCTTATGAAAGCCCCCGAGTACCTTAGAGTTTACATGGCATTCACTTCAGAATGGTTCTGGAATCTACTCAGAATTTTATTGGAATTCTTCTTAAATTTCCGTTGAATAACTGATCCCCATTATAAATAAAAAATCTCCAAACTCACCAAACAATGCCCCTCATATCCAGAAAACCTGAAGTACACAGCAAAAACAGATGTTAATATTACATCCAAAAGGATGCACTTCAATCATGCCGAAAATCTCATGTAATTATTATGGCCACAATGTCAGTTCATGCACTGTTTTAATGATAATATTGTCCTTTTTGGCAAGTAATATTACACCACATTTTTGACACGATTGAAGTGCATCCACTTTGATGTGATATCAAAATTAATTTTTTGCTGTGGTGCTAGGCACTTTTTTTTTCCGTCGCACTTGTTTTCCGTACTGAGTATCAATGCTACCGATGCAAATGAGGCAGCTTCCACACCTGGACCCTACCTATCGACCCATCAACTCATGGACCGAAAACCAACGCACAAGATAATCTAACGGTGATCGTTGTGTGATAATTAATTGAAACGTGTTGGGAGGATTTCGGAGACTCTTTGCAGCACGCAAGGTTTTATTTGTCTAACGAGCTCAAAGCTAGATTTATTAAAGGAGAAATTAATAGTTTATAGATTTATGACAGTATATAATGCTAACATCTGGTCTCGTACTTTAGTATTTCAGCTAGCTCTAACGTTTTAGATCTCCCTCTTTTGGGGTTAGCAGAGAATGTGTTTGAGAGTGCTTCCGGTGATCCGACGTTACTCCTCAGCTCCGTTGTTGACTGGTGTTTAGATATCTAGAACGGTGACCTTCATCACCGGTCGGCGTAGAACTCCTCCTGTCATCTTCACCAGGACTTGGTTGGGCCGTCCATCGCGTATTTTCCCAACTGAGACAATCAGTCCGCGTAGTAACCCGTTCCGGATGGATTCGTCAACGATAATGATTGGGTCTCCGGGAGTTATTCCCGTACCCAACGTTGCCAAAACTGGTCAACCAGCCTTCTCATTAGCTTCCAGTTGGTTCTAAGGCGCTCTGGATATTCTAGCATGGGTTGTGGAGGCTGAGCAGCCCCCTGAGCGCTCAGAAGCAGGAAATGATTTAACGTCAAGGCTTCTTGGGCTTCTGACTAAACCGGAACAATTGACGATACCTTCTGCGTCGATCATCAGTGTGACAAGAGTTTCACCGTCGGGGTTCCTGCTTGTGTATAATGAGGCGAAGGCGACCTTAACCGATCTAACTAGTCGCTCCCACGATCCTCCCATATACGGAGTGGATGGCGGATTGAAGATTCACTTGGTTTTTTTTTTTTTTTTTTTTTCCTTTATTATAGAGATTTTTAGCCTGAGGCTAGTTCATCTCTTAGATTCACTTGGTGACGGCGTTGGTAAAAATCGATGATAGCTGCTGGTTCATTTACGCTATCTGTTGCTGCAGCTCACGGCTAGCTCCGAGAAAGTTAGTACCGTTATCGCTCCTTATCTCCAAAGGTGATCCACGCCGTACCAGGAACCGACGAATAGCCATCTTGCATGCTTCCGCGGACAGGGAGTGCACTACCTCCAGATGGACTGCTCGAATGGTAAGGCACGTAAACAGTGCCACCCATCGTTTGACTAGTGATCGTCCGAATTTGACCATGATACTGCCGAAATAGTCAAAGCCGACGAACGTAAACGGTCGGATGAAGAGACTGAGTCTCGCCTGCGGGAGTGGTGCTTCGCGCGGACATGATGGTTTGGCATTTGATACTCTGCACCAAATACAAAGTTTTGCCATATTCTGCACGTGTGCAAGACAGGGCACATAGAACCGCTGCCGGACTTCATTGATGACCGTTTTGCGGTTTGCATGAAGGTAACGTCGGTGGTACTAGTCAACAAGCAGGTTGGTTAGGCGGTGTCCCTTTGGAAGAACTATGGGTAATTTGGTATCGTACGGCACGAACATTGCCCCGATGATTTGCGTATCCATTCGGATCACTCCGCATTCGTTGATGAACGGTGATAGCTTGTAGATGTAGTACGGTCAAGCCTTGACTGATGTCCTTTCTTCGCTTTCTTCCGTACTACCACCTCTTCAGGAAACGCGGATTGTTGAGCCAGGGCATTCTCGGCCTGAGTAAGATCTTCGCTGCTAAAATTGGAGGTCAGCCGCTGTTGTTTCAGTCGCTTTCGACGACAGTTACCCATAAAGCGGAAAAGGAAAGCAACTGTCTGCCAGAGTCTCTCGAACTTGGAAAATCGGCCCAAATCTATGATCGCCTCTTGCAGATCGTTCAAGTGGATAAGGCATGGTCTAATTTTCTCTTCGGTAAGTTCTGGATCTGCTTGTTGAGGCCACACTTCCTCCGAACATCTTAGGAACTCCGGTCCTCTGAACCAGCGACCGTCTGGCTTCAAGTTGTAACCGTTTAGTTACAATGTCCTAGGTTTTAATTTGTGCATGTTGTTTTAGGAAACTGTAGTGTTTGTTTAGTGTCAGTGTTGGGTTAGTAGGATTAGTAGGATTGTAGGTAAAATTGCTGTTATTGAAAAATGTATAAATTTGTCTTAGTAGGTAGTTTGAAAATGATATTTGTTTATAAGCTTAATTGGATGTGACAGGATCGAAAGGGTGTTATAATCAACTGTGGTAGAAAAACTCAATAGGCGAAGGAGATGATATGGATGGGTGGTGATAAGCTACAACGAAGGAAAATGGAGGAAATAATAAAGAACGAATTGAAAACTGGATGGGAAAAGGAGGGCTTTTGATAGCTGGGATGGTCAACCATTGCCGAGAAGTAAACCGGCGTTTGTGCCTAGAAGACGTGAGTGGAGTGCAACAGTGAACCAAAGTGCAGAGAATGACCTTTTTATGTTCCTGGTGTTCATTCAGGACCTTTTTTTTTGTATTCCACGGATATCCTCACGATCGCCACTTTTCGACCAAGTCAGTCTCGACTGTCTTGGTCTAAATGTCAAGGACCTTGAACTCTCCGGCTTACTAATTGCCAGAAAGGAGAGCATCCTCGGACTCGGTAGTCCTAATTTTTAAGGAGGAAGACCCTTCTCGGCTCGACCAAGGTGGCCTTGTCACGGTCAGCTGATGTTCGCCAACGAAGGGAGACGCCGTTGACACCGAAAAGGCTACTTCAGTAGCTGAACAGGGATTGCTATATTCCCTGGTTGCGAACCGCCATCGCAACGCGCAAACCCAAGCCTCAAACCCGCCATTGTAGTGACCACAGCTCCAGTCACCAGGCGCCATCTTCCAGACCAGTTATAGACACCGATCCGCCATTGTCGACGGAGTGATTAAGCCACGGACCGCCATCGCGGTCAAACAACAGCTGCTCAATATAATAACCACCAGCGAGCGCTCGCCATCGTCCAGCAAACACCACCGGTACGTACCAAGGAAGCAGAAACCCATAGAACACACCCCATAATAGCCCAATAAAACCATCCGCACCATAGTTCCATTTTAATAAACTTCTTTTCTAAACTTCTAGACTTTTTCCACCCACACTTTAGCTTCCAATTAATTTCACTATCACTTAAGAAATCCCACAGTTTCTGCACAGTTTGTTTCGCGTACCCCTCCGAATTACCAAGTAGCATGCCGGCCCTGTGACACAGTTCAGGGGTCTCATGCTACTGAGTTAGATATCCGGGAGTCTTGGTTGAGCCACATAGGGTGAGTCTAATCTAGTCTCAAAGTTTGGTTTCGCCATTTTGTACTGTCATCTGCACTCCTCGGGATTTGGCTTCGACAGTATCTCTCCAATTCTACAAGCTACGAACTGTCGGTAACGTCGATTATCAGAATGTATCCATGATAGGACGGTCTTAGAATCTGTCCAGAATACTTTTCGACTGATTGGAAGACTATGACTGCTGCATAACGCTACTAGGGTACAGTGCTATTCACCATAGATTACTGCATGAAAGTAAGCGACGCAGGCACATGCTGTTTCACTACCGCCATCCACAAAGATGTGTAGTTGCAGATCTTCACGCGTGGTACTTGAATAACTCCTAGCTCTTTGAACATGCCAGCCCAAACACGCCATCGTTCCAGAATTGCGCCCACCACTGCATCGTCCCATCCAGCCTTCGTACGCCATATGTCCTGAATAATAACCCTTCCATGGATCAGGAAGTGAGAGAGGAGGCCTAATGGATCGAACTGGCTCATTACGCAGCGCAAGATGTTCCGCTTCGTAGGATTGACTGCTCCCACGTCGACATCGCTGGAAAGCACGAATATGTCCCTTTCGACATTCCACTGCATTCCCAGCACTCGATCTATTTGATTTTCGGTCGCTCCGACAACCTTCGCTGGAGATAGATCAGCTGCCCCGACCCGTTTGAGAACCATGGATGAGTTAGACAACCAGTTTCGAATGATGAAACCGCTTGTCTATGAACCAGTTTGACCTCATCTACGATCTGGCACGCCTCTTATTCACTGTCGATGCTTTGCAAGTAATCGTCAACGTAGTGGCGACGCTGAATCGCTTCTGCTGCTCTCGGGTACTGCTCCGCGTGCTCAGCAACATTAATATTTTTTTTACAAATTGTGCCGAGCAGGGTGAACACGTTGATCCGAAGGTTGCCACGTCGATCATGAAAGTCTTAATCCACTATTATGTAGAGTTTCCTGAGAGCTACCCGATGGCGGTTCGACGGTTGCAGTGCTTGGAACGACGATTGAAGGGGAGTCCAGAAGTGATGAAAAACGTAAAACAACAGATAGTGGAATACCAGGAGAAAGGCTACATTCACGAAGCGACGGAGGATGAACTAAGATCAGCTGATCCACGCCGATTGTGGTACCTTCCGGGAGGCGTTGTACGAAACCCGAAGAAACCGAGCAAGATTTGCATAGTGTGGGATGCAGCAGCTTCTGTGGATGGAGGCCCACTTAACAGTATGCTGCTTAAAGGACCGGATCTAGTAGTACCCCTACCAGAAGTTCTATGCGGCTTTCGGGAACGGAGATTTACAGTTGTGGGTGACATAAGGGAAATGTTCCACCAACTTAAGATGCGACGAAAGGATCGTTATAGTCAGCTGTTTGTTTGGTTTGGGGAATCGGGGCAGTGGATTAAGACTTTCGTGATCGACGTCGCAACCTTCGGCTCGACGTGTTCACCCTGTTGTCCCTCTCTTATTTGCTGGGTAGCGGTAAGGTGAGTATGCTTCGCACCGATCAGGATACCTGCTGCTTCGGATTCAATATCCTTCCTCAGATGCTCATAGCGTTCGGCGAGCTCTTTGTATCACAGCGTCTGCTTTGGTAATGCCAGTGATTCAACAGTCCTGACGTCATCGAGTACATATCGCTTCTTCCCTCCAGTTCCAGCAATCTGGATTTCAACTTGCATGGAGTCTTCTTCATCGCGAGTGATGTTGCTCGTCCAGGTCAGACATAGACGTTTCTTCGCTCCTGCAACTTTTAGCAAATCATCGAGACTCTTCTCCATTAGCTTAACGAACGATATCTCATCGATGAATGCCAGCGTGTTGATAGTTTGTCCCTTGTTGAAAAGCTTAACCGGTAGGATGCGAAATAGAGTGGAGCTCGGAGTACGATGAGCATTTACACCTTCCTTTTGGTTTCCGGCTGCGATGCACTGGCTCGTTGTTGTGGTTGACTTGTTACAGACACAGGGTTGACCGGACTACCGTGCAAGAGCGGGTGATGACGCATTTGACACCCTTGCACATCGCAGCGAACTTGGGACCGACAGGGTTTCCTTCCGTGCTTCCCAACACACGTCCGGCAAAGGTAATGGGTGTGCACAGATTTCCAACGTTCTTTCCGATTCATATTTTTAAAGTCTTCACACTCCTTCACTCTATGATCCGGATTCCCACAGATCCAGCAGGTAATAGGCTCTATAACTTTAGATGATTCCAATTTTGCTTACAGTGACTCCGTCGCGCTTGGCGATGCAAGGTAAGCATTGACAAAACTTTTCACCTTCTCCTCTTTCTTAAGCTTCGTACCCTTGAGGTCCAGGGTTACCTCCGCCGCTGCTGACACCAGATTCGACATGTATCTGCCAAACACGCGTAAGTCAATCACCTGGAAGTGGCGTTTGAATGTAACCCTTCTTCTTCTTCGCATTTCAAGCTTATTGCATATCGCATATTAGCTTATTGCGTGCTCTCAACTTAGTGTTCTAGATTCACTTCCACTGTTATTAATTGAGAGCTTTCGATGCCTGTACAATTTTTACATTGGTATAATTGTGTGGCAAGCAAGTCCAATCATACTTCTATGCCCAGGGAAGTCGAGAAATTTTCCAACCCGAAAAATTCCTAGACCGAACCGGAGTCGACTGCTAACCGCTTCCAAAGCGACACCCTTCAGGCACCGTTGAAGACGACCAAGATTCTCCACATCACTATACCCACAGGCTTCTGTGGATGTGTTGAAGGCACTAAAAAACATAAGCCACTCCTCCGGGATACCGCTGGACATGTCTTGCCACCAGTTGACGAGATGTGGGTGCATTTGCTTCACAGTTTGCTACCGGCACTTGCTGATTCGGAAAAGGAACTTGCTGCTGATTCGAAAGAGGCACTTGCTGCTGATTCGAAAGAGGCACTTGCTGCTGATTCAGAAAAGGTGCTTGCTGCTGATTCGGAATGAGCACTTGCTGATTCATAAAGAGCATTTGCTGCTGATTCACAAAAGGAACTTGCTGATTTAGAATGGGGACCTTGCTGTTGATTCGGAAAAGGCCCTTGCTGATTCGGGACGCTTGGACGACGTTTGAATTCATCATTGGTACCGAATGACTACCAGTATACACTTGCGGGTATTGTGTGGGATTTTTGAAGAGTAGTAGGGGTATATAGGATTGATCTACATTCATTGGGTTCCCTAGATGATTGAACAAACCCACACTACTGTTTGTATAGTGTGAGTAGGGAGCTTGACCTAATGATACTAAATTTACAGCGCTACTTGTTACCTGATACGGTTGGCTTACGTTTCCTCTTTGGATCGGGTAACCTCCAGGCTGACCCACTGAGCTGATTGTTGCCGGCAAGCACTGCGTTGGATTGGTGTAGCCTGATATTGAATTGATCCAGTTGGCTGTCGTTACAGGTGTCGATGAATCCAATCGAACTATTTCTCCGGACGGGAGGACGAAGCTGGTACTGGATGGCTGTGGTACACTTGCGTCGTACTGATACCGCATGGCATACCGAGGGATGGTTGGAAACACTTGGTCCGGCAACGAATGAAGCTATGACGGTGTAGTCAGAACATTCGTCGAACTTCCGGCGGTAGGGAACTGTGGGACCGTTTCGGAGCTGGTAGTAGAAACCGTCGTTGTGCTGGATGCAACAGGAACATTCCGCTTCATGCACTCAGGTACCGGATTTAAGAATCTTGTCCACTCCTCAATACGTTCAATGCTTTCAACTTCGCCGCTGGATGTATTGACACCTTCACAAGACGCATTCAGGATGTCGTATTGTGCCTTCCATGTTTCCTTCTCCAATAATAGTTTCCTCTTTTCCAACTGTTCCGAGTGCTCCGATTCGATACCCCTCAGCAGGCATTCCTTCTGCTTCTCGATGAGGCTGAGGTTAAGTCAACGCACTCGATCGAGATACGTCCACGAGCTGTGTTTTCACGATTTTCGCTGGTATTCGCCTCAGGTGACTTTTTGCCATCACCGTTGGACGCACACACGCAGCATTGCCAGCTATCATCCTTCTTCGTTTCGTCGAATTACACGCATCCGTAGTGGAACCACTTACTGCATTACCGCGTTGTTGGCTTTGTCACATAATGGGGAATCGAATTCAGTTGTTTCCGGCATCCTGCTATACTGATTCCGACCAAATAATCGACAAATCTTTGAGATTTGTGATGGGACGATTTCGGTTTATTTGTATAACGAGCTCAAAGCTAGATTTATTAAAGGAGAAATTGATAGTTTATAGATTTATGACAGTATATAATGTTTACATTTGGTCTCCTAGTTTAGTAATTCAGCAAAGCACAACAAGATGACAATATTTCACTTATTTTTATTTAACTAGCTCTAACGTTTTAGATCTCCCTCTTTTGGGGTTAGCAGAGAATGAGTTGGAGAGGAGTGACCCGATGAAATTATAGTGACAGATCACTGTCAATGGATTTCAAAGGGTCTGACAAAAAGTGATGCTGTTCCGATGCGCAGGATTGGATGAAGTCGGACGGCAGTGGCTTAGTTCGCCCCCAACAAAACGAGAACTATTATTTGACGGTCCTGCAATGGCGGAGGTATGAGAGCTATAGACGTTTATTTATTGTAACATAACAAGGAAACTACATAACAAGCAATGACCATGATACGGGGGCAAGTGGTGAAATCTATAAGTAGATACAGTAGCTATTTTATTCATACCACCCAAAAAAACCTAAGAAATAAACAAAGGAATCAAATAATGAAAGAATCCACAGATTCTACAATTAAGAATGAAGAAACAAGAAAACTGATATTTAGGCAAATCAAGAAAGAATAGCATCAAAAATCACTAATCAATTCATAAATGTGTTTGAAAAATATAAATTTCACAGTGTTACAAATTTAATAAAAATATGAATGAACTTATGAAGTGACCTATTAAAGGATGTTAGTCTAGTCGAACACACCATGAAATCACATTTGAAATCATACGAACGCCCAAACATCTAAAATTATTGTTTATAACCCGATTTTGTATAAGTGACCGCATACTATCATGGGTAACTCAATCATATTTAAATTGATTATCTATTTTTCACAGTTTTCGAATGCAAAATGTCAATGCTTTTTAGATATATAAATGAAATTCGTTGAGATTTTTAAATTACATTTGATTTGTATACTAAAAAGTAGAAGGGTCTGTGCCTAGGGGCATGAACGGAAGCTTGACGTAGGACCGCTAGTGGACGAAATAAATGTGAAGAGCATTTAGTTCTTTTAATTGATCAATTATCTATTATCTCAACTCTTTCCGTTTTTGAATTGTAGGCGTACTAAATTTGTAGTAATTTTTTTCAAAGAGAAAGTTGATTAAGAGAATCAATCAAAATCACTTGCACCTTGCAAATATTCAAGATTGCTTTCATGTCATTGGCCACATCTTGCTGGACCTTATTAATGAATCATTACAAACTGGACATGTGCCACAAATTTGGAAGGAATCCTTAGTGGTCCCTATTCAAAAAGTGGCTGGAACGATTAAAGCCGAAGAGTTTCGTCCCATCAACATGTTGCACACATTAGAGAAAATTTTAGAACTTGTTGTTAAAGGCCAGCTGTTGGAGTATTTAAATAGTAATAGTTTGTTGATACCAGAACAATCGGGATATCGGGAAGGTCATTCTTGTGAAACCGCGTTGAATTTGGTATTAGCGAAGTGGAAAAATAACTTGGAGTGTAAAGATACGATTGTTGCTGGTTTTTGGATCTTAAACACGCTTTTGAAACAATTTCTAGACCCTTATTGTTAAGATCAATCAAGCGCTTTGGAATTACGAGTACTGCATATAAATGGTTTGAAAGCTATTTGTCTGACAGACAACTGACTGTCTGATGACTCAACAGACTGTTTTTAATGATTCTGTTTCAAGTCCCGTGGGAAATACCCTTGGAGTGCCCCAGGGAAGTGTATTAGGGCCCCTGTTATTTATTATGTATATTAATGACTTGCGACGTGTTTTACGGTTTTGCGACATTAATCTTTTTGCAGATGATACTGTGTTATTCATTGCAGCTAAGGATATAGATGATGCCGTTTTACACTTGAATGAAGATTTGCGTTTTAACTGCTTACACTTCAACCATTTACTTAGGTTGAAGTGTAAGCAGTTAAAATTGAATACAAGTAAAACTAAATTTATGGTGATTTCGCGGAATCGATTAAATGAGAACGTCTCTGTTGTAATTGATGATGAGACTATTGATCGCGTTCGGGAGATTAAATATCTTGGCGTGATTATTGATGACACACTTAGGTTCAACTATCACATTGACAATGTCATCAAGAAAATTGCCAAGAAGTATGGAATTCTATGTCGACTGAAAAACGATTTAACTATTGCCAGTAATATACAGCCATACAAATCAATCATCTCTCCTCATCTTGACTTTTGCCCTTCCATTTTATTTCTGGCCAATACAACACAAATATCGAGATTACAGCGCTTGCAGAATAAAATAATGCGTTTGATTTTAAGATGTAATAGATTCACTTCCTCAACTTTGATGTTAGACGCCTTACAATGGTTGTCGGTGAAGTAAAGAATTGTATATTTGACTATGGTGTTCATTTTTAAAGTAGTTAACGGTTTGCTGCCTCGATATTTGTGTGATCGAATTGAAAGAGGAAGTGACTTTCATAGATATAATACTAGAAACGCGGTTGATATAAGAACACCACATTTCTTGACTTGTGCTTCACAAAATTCATTATATTATAAAGGAATAAATGTATTCAATTCGATGCCTAGACATATCAAACGTTTAGCAACACTTACAGAATTTAAAAGACACTGTATTTCACACGTTAAAACTGTCTTTTGAACAGTTATCCAGTGTTTTTTTTTATGAATTGACAAATTATGTATCTTGACGAAGTTATCTCTAACGGATTATTTTATATGGATAGCTGTCATAACGACTTTTTCATAATTATTGTAGCACTGCCAAAACTATTTCTGTTCGTCACGAGGGTGATGATGGATTTTTAATATATGATTTTATAGTAGATTAATTTAAAAAAAAAAGTAAAAAAAGTAGTCTACAAAGGTTTGAGCCTCGCGCGCGTATTACGGATATAGAGGACTGAATTTAACATTTGATAAAAAAAATGCAATTTTGAAGCTTATTTGAAAGATACCTTGAGTTAGTAGTAAGTTTTCTGGCAAATGTTGGGGGTTCGTGAGCATTCCTGACATTGCTGAAAATTATGATAGTATCAGATTGCGGGGTTGCTAGTGTAATAGGATGCTGTTTTGATTGTTAATTAACTCTTGATTGCTTGTAATACTTATGAATATTTTAGGTGGACAAAAAGGCGAACTAAGAGGTGGACGCCTGAGCTTTTCCACATTTATATCGCTGTAAAACAACTGTAAACTCTAGAGGGAATTTATATCTGTAACTGAAACCAGTTCGATTTTGTTTGCCAACCTGGTTAAAATGTCATATTCAATTATCTTAAAGATAAATCGTCCAGCTCAAACCTTTGTAGGGGTAAGAGGTGCGACCATCATCATCATCACCCTGCTTCCAAGTTTGGTTACAAGATTACAACTCTGGAGAGCATTTTGTGTGGTCGTTGAGGGCTTGTGATTCTAAATATGGACAGACAAGCACAGATAAATTCTATTCCTACTCTTTACTGATGTAAGCTTCATGGCCCTGAAAAGGACATCCCTGGCCACTTACGCTAGGCGTGTTTAGTGTAGGTGACAGCATCACTGACCTCATTTTCCAGGAACACCTTCAGCACACCTCGTAGATCAGACCGGAGATACGTTTGACACCACCATGGCGAACCAGACGACCGATGGCGGTTATCTCGAAGAACTTTGCTGTTCACCACGCCGTTCGAAGCGAAAATGAGCTAATGCCATACAGCAGCGCTCTTTTATATCTGTTCGAGCGAGACAAGTAGAGAAATATCGATGCATGTGCATCCCTAGTAACGGAACATTTTCTCTCTACTTCTCTCACCGAGCCGAAGTGTGTATACTCACACTACCAGTGTCTGATCTCCCTCGATCACCGGTCAGCTGTGTAGTACATAGAGCAGTAGTTTTTTAGAATAAAATAAACCGTCGCGCTTTACACATCGTCGGAGCGTGTTTGGTTATCCGCAATAAAGTTTTGTTGTAGTGTTCGCGTTAGAAATAAAATGTTTTAGTTCTCGTTATGTTGTAACCGTGAATATTCTTTGTTGTGTCCGAAAAGTCGGTTTTACGCGCGAACATTTGGTCCTTCGAGCCGGATCCGTCGGATCCCCTTTCGGACACAGAACACGGACATAAAGTGCTGGGAATAAAAACCGTTGAAGTGGTTCAATTGTCGCAAATTGGTGAATTGCACCGTTCTCCTTACGGTGACTGTGAACTTAAACTGTTGTGGGCAGTAGAAAGTTTAGTTTTGTGAGAAGAAACTGCCAAAAAGCGTGTAGGAAAGCGCGTCTGAAGGACAATTGTGTGCTTTGTTTCTGCCGCGGAATTGTTCGCGGTGCCATTTTGGTCGTGCGACATTCTACTTGCGGCGCCATCGCGAGACCACTACCGCGCCATCGAGAGTGCAGCCATCGTGAAGCAGCTGGAAAAAGCACGAGTTCGGAAGACATTAGGCAGCTGATCAACCACAAGGATTAGGAAGCTGGATGCCGTATTGAGTTGGGAAGTATTTTCAAGTGCATGAAACATTGGCCTAGTGCATGTGGCTTAAAATTATAATTGGCTAAAGCAAATAAATTATGTAAATTGCATGCGAGTATTTCCTTTCATTGGCAAGTAGCATCCCTTGTGTCCATCGTTGAATGTTGGTCTCAGAAATTGTGTCTCTTCGCTGCTGTCACCTGTTGGGTTGCAAGTCATTCAATTTTTGCTTCGCGAGACCGAGTTAGTGGGACGTCGAGTTGATCGGGAGTGTTAGTGCATTGGTGATGCAGTGTTTAAATTCGAACAGAATCGAATAGGATCGATGCTGGTCACAGTGACAGTGAAAGTGTGGATTTTGCTGTGAAGTGAAAAGTAATTGATGTACGCCAAAATGGTAGCTGATATGCGTGCATTGACGAAGCGTGAACGGCAGCTGTTGAACTCCTTGGAGGGAATCGAGCGGTTTGTCGAGAACTATGATCCATTGAAAGATGAAAGGAAAGCTGAAGTTCGTCTTCAAGTTCTAGAAGCGGTTTACAAGGAGTATTTCGAGGTCCGGAGTAAGATCGAGCTTCTACTGGATGAGATCAACCCAAGCGAGGATTCAGAGGTAAAGACGGACGATGACCAGATCGAAAGGAACAAAAAGGCTCTCAGCGATTTCGAAGATCGCTACTGTGACATAAAAGCGGATCTTCTCGAAAAGATGGATAAAAAATCTGCGCCTCGAGATTTGACAACAAATTGCTCATCTGCAAGTGGCTTCCCGAAGGTCAAACTCCCGGAGATCAGGCTTCCGACGTTCAGTGGGAACATTCGAGAATGGGTCCCCTTCCGTGATAGTTTTCGTAGCCTCATCGATTCCAACACCCAGCTGATGGAGATGGATAAATTTAGCTATCTGCGATCATCTTTGTCTGGTGATGCACTGCAGGAGATAAGTTCAGTGGAGCTTTCTGCCGCTAATTACAGTGTAGCATGGGATGCTTTGCTAACCCGCTACGAGAACAAAAAGCTAATAGTGAAGACCCACCTCGACGCACTTTTCGCTGTGGAAGGACTGAGGAAGGAGAGCTACAGTGGACTCAATCACCTCATTAGTGAATTTGAGAAGAATCTTCAAATGTTGGAGAAAATTGGCGAAAACACAGCGGATTGGAGTACAATATTGGCGCACATGGTATGCAGTCGCCTGGATGCTGCTACCTTGAGAATTTGGGAGACTCATCATAACTCCAAAGAAGTCCCGATTTATAAGAACCTTGTCGATTTTCTACGGAGTCATTGTTCCGTGCTCCAGTCAGTAGCTCCAACAAAATCCAATCGCGAAGATCAACGATCATCGAAGCCAGCAGTCTGCCACGCTACCGTCAAATCATTTGGAAAATGTCCCTTCTGCAATGAGACATGGCATTCTGCATTTCATTGTGCGAAGTTTATGCGGATGAAGGTTGCTGAGAGGAATGAAGCCGTCATGAAAGGAAAGCTGTGCCGGAATTGCCTCAATCCTGGGCATTACGTGAGGACCTGCGAGCGAGGAGTATGTCGCCACTGCCACCAAAAGCATCATTCCATGTTGCATAGTGGAGCAACACGATCCTCCGTTCCAAACTCGCAGTCAATACCTTCGATGCAATCCCGACAGCAGCAACAATCACAAGTCAGATCAGCACAACCGAACCAACAGACACAAATTCCCAACACTGCTACCTCTGCTAACTCGCACACACAATCAGCCACAGAACAAGCCAACACTAGCCAAAACCTCGTTGCACTTCCCATCACTCCTACACAAAACATACTTCTATCAACAGCACTTATCAAAATCCAGGATCGATTTGGGAATTCGATGCTGGCACGAGCATTATTGGACTCATGTTCTCAGCATTGTTTGATGACCAAGGGCTTCTCGAACAAGTTAAAGTTCCGAGAAAGTCCATCATATCTGTCGGTCCAAGGCATTGGACCCTCCCAATCGATCTCTACCAAAATAGTTACAGCTCTAGTAGGTCCTCGGTCCAACCATGCCTTGCAGTATGTCGAAGAGATGCAGTTTCATGTCTTGCCGAAGCTGACTGTATCCTTACCCACTGCTGCCATTGATCCATCAACATGGAATCTTCCTCAATCAATGTTCCTTGCTGATCCACATTTCTACGAGCCAGGTCCAATTGACTTAATCATAGGAGCGGAATACTATATGGATCTCCTTTGTAACGAGCGGCAAAAGGCGACCGATAATGGACCTACATTGCAAAATACGGTGTTTGGATGGATAGTTTCCGGACGAGTACCAGACAATTCAGAAGGCAGATTAGTATCGCTAACTCATGTCTGCTCTACAGCTGAAATTCAGGATCAGCTTACCAAGTTCTGGGAACTAGAAACATGCAGATCACCCAGCATCCTCTCAACAGAGGAATCAGCATGCGAAGAAATCTTCAACAGGACCACAGTTCGGGATGAAGCCGGAAGATTCATTGTCACTCTCCCGAAGAAGGAACACCTCATCAACCAGCTAGGAGAATCGAGAACAATCGCCATCAAACGTTTCATGGGACTAGAACGACGTTTCGCATCTAACCCCGAGCTGAAAGAGGAGTACACGAAGTTTATCCGTGAATATGACGCGCTAGGGCACATGGAGGAAATTTGTGGGGAATCTACAGAGGAAAGGGATTATTACCTGCCACATCACGCCGTTTTGAAACCAGATAGCACCACTACCAAGCTGCGGGTAGTATTCGATGCTTCCTGCCGTACGTCGAGTGGAATCTCGCTTAATGAAGCCCTGATGGTAGGACCAGTAGTGCAGGATGATATTCAAGACATTTCCATACGCTTTCGCCTACATCGCTATGTTCTGGTTGCTGACGTAGCTAAAATGTATCGCATGGTCCTGAAGCACATAGCTGATCGTCGATTCTTGAAAATTGTTTGGAGGAACAACGTAAACGAACCGATTCGTACTTATCAATTGAAAACGGTCACCTATGGAACTGCTTCTGCGCCCTATCTCGCTACAAAATGTTTGCAACGTTTGTCGGAAGATGGAGAATCAACATATCCGTTAGCTGCAAAAGTGCTCAGGCAGGATTTCTATGTGGACGACATGCTGTCAGGTGTAGATGACATTGCAGAAGGCAAAGCACTGATTCAAGAAATTATAGCGCTGTTACATTCAGCCGGCTTCACCCTTCGAAAGTGGAACTCCAATTCGAGTGAATTGCTGATAAACGTACCAGAAGACTTGAGGGACAGTCGTTCTATTCTGGAGCTTGAATCAGCTAATTCCAGCGTTAAAACACTAGGATTAATGTGGGAGCCTAGCTCTGATCACTTCAAATTCTGCACACCATCGTGGAACCCCACTTCAATAATCACCAAACGGACTGTGCTTTCGGATGTTTCCCGCATATTCGATCCACTTGGCCTAGTAGGGCCAGTTGTAGTTCAGGCAAAAATCTTCATCCAAGACCTGTGGAGGAAGCAATGTGGATGGGATGAATCGCTGGACGAGAATCTTCAGGAGCAATGGCGGGAGTACAAGCGGAATTTAGTAGGTCTGGACACATTGACGATTCCTCGTTGGGTTGGATACAGCAAGAATGTCGCAGTTGTTGAACTTCATGGATTCTGCGATGCATCAAACAAGGCCTACGGAGCTTGCATCTATTTGCGCACCGTGTTGGAAACTGGTGAAATGTCTGTTCATCTACTGACAGCTAAATCTAGAGTAGCTCCTCTGAATAATCCGAAGAAGGCTGAAAGGCGTGAAACCACTCCTCGGTTGGAGCTTTCTTCAGCGCTTCTGCTCGCACATTTGTATGAAAAGGTGAAAACTGCTCTCCACTTGGAAATGCAGTCATTCTTCTGGACAGATTCCATGATTGTGAAGTGCTGGCTATCATCATCTCCAGCTAGATGGAAGCAATTTGTTGCCAACAGAGTCTCCGAAATCCAGCACATCACGAGAGGGGGAGTTTGGAGTCATGTAGCGGGACTGGAGAATCCAGCAGACATTATCTCACGAGGGATGACCCCAGCACAGTTGCAGTATGAGACACTATGGTTTCACGGTCCATGCTGGCTGCGACTGGAAGATCAACACTGGCCTAGCGATCAACGAGTTCAAGAAGCAGAAATTCAAATGGAAGTATTGGAGGAGAAAAGCGTAACGGCAGCGCTTCCAACCGCTATTCCCAGCGAGATATTCAGTTGGAGATCTTCGTTGATGGACCTCGTACGAGTCATTGTGTACATAGATCGTTTCCGCTCAAACACACGGTCGGAGAATCGAAATAGACGACGCGTTGGTTTTGTGACTTCCTTAGAGCTTGACAAAGCTCTCAAAATTTTAGTTCGTGTTTCTCAAAATGAAAGCTTCTCGCAAGAAATCAGTGACCTGAACAGTGGACGAGCAGTACGAAACTCCTCAAGGATCAAGTCACTGAATCCTCAGCTGATCGAGGGCATACTCTGCGTTGGCGGTCGGCTGAAACACGCCATCATATCGGAAAATCGGAAACACCCATTCATCATTGATTATCGTCATCCTTTCGCCAAGCTTGTTGTGGTTCACTATCACAGAAGGCATCTCCATGCAGGACAACAATTGCTGATTTCTGCCATGCGAGAACGATTCTGGCTTACGAATGTCCGAAATCTAGTTCGCACAGTACTGCATGAATGTGTTGCATGTTTCCGATCACATCCACAAGTTCACGAACAGCTAATGGCAGACCTTCCTCCTGAACGAGTCACTCCCTGCCTTCCCTTCCAGCGGGTTGGAGTTGATTACTGTGGACCATTCACAATCAGGTACCCTCAACGTCGTGCACAACTGATTAAATGTTTCGTCGCAATCTACGTATGCCTGGTAACGAAAGCGGTTCACTTAGAGCTAGCAGCAGACTTGTCTACACAAGGGTTCCTAGCTACTTTCAAACGATTTATCGCTCGCAGAGGAAAGCCACAAGTTGTAATGTGCGATAATGCAAAAAATTTCGTTGGTGCAAGACGAGAAATCGCTGAAGTTCACAATTTGATTAAGTCAAGGGACTTTCAGAATTCTGTTGTAAATCTTGCAGCTGAAGAAGGAATAGAATTCAAGTTCATCCCTGCACGATCACCTAACTTCGGAGGACTGTGGGAATCAGCAGTCAAGTCCTTCAAAACCTTGTTCAAGCGAAGCATCGGCGTTCGAACTCTCGTGTACGACGAAATGCAAACGATTCTCGTACAGATCGAAGCAGTATTGAACTCTAGACCGTTGACACCGCTCAGCAATGATCCTGAAGACTTTGAGGCATTGACACCAGGACACTTTCTAATTCAACGACCTCTAATTGCACTTCCGGAAGCTGACCTGGATGGAATTCCAGAGAATCGGCTCTCAACATGGCAGCGAATACAACACCTCATGCAAGGCATATGGAAGAAATGGTCTACACAATACCTATCAGACCTACACAATCGAACGAAGTGGACAAAACGAAGAGACAACATCGCTGTTGGGACGATGGTTGTTCTAAAGGATGAAAACCTTCCGCCACTCAAGTGGCCACTAGCGCGTGTAACCGAAGTTCACGCAGGAGCAGATGGGAACGTTCGAGTCGTGACGGTGCAAACCAAGGACGGTAGCTATCGCAGAGCAATTTCAAAAGTATGCATTCTACCGATACGAGACAATCTTGCTTTAGCAGCTGAGGAGAACTAGGACTCCTCCAACGGCGGAGGCTGAGAGGCCTCCGCTTACCAGTTAAGTTACGTATTTCTTAAAATTTCAAAAAGTTGACCGCCTATTTTCTTCACAGTCACGACTCCCCCATTCCCCATTCAATTTGGACGACTCAAACTACTCACTGAATTTCGTGTTTTCTCTGACCAGATAAGGTAATCTGTGTTGTCCGGTGGTAGTTTCCATGTTGCATGTGTGGTGCATTTTGTGTCCATTCAGTTCCTGCCTGATTTCAATTGAAATCACAGTGGCGCCGAGCGCCTACATTGCACAGCAGTGCTACGTCAGAGCCAATGCTAAATCCCGTCCTATTTTGACACTTCCGAGGTACCTCCAAATAACAACTGCATTCCGGGCAAGAAGATGTACACTTCAAACCCTGGTTCAACGAAGTGGTCGTCAGCGAACTTGGCCAGTTCACCTGATCGATCATATCATCGGGGAGCCAAATCGAACCTTAGCAGTCAAGAGGGAAGTCTACCTATCAGGAATCATCGAAACGTCATCATTAGCGGGAGATCATCGATGCCAGAGGGCATCCGCGGAGGCCACGAGGGCCTCCGCTCCAGGCAAGTTGTTTATTCTTACATAAATTCAATTTAATTAGCACCCTCTCATCTGATGTAGTCACCACCACCGATCGAACCACGGCGTTCGGTTCGTCCTGTCAGTCCACCAACAGAGGTCACTGAGAAGTTCATCCCGTCCACCAACATTCACGTTGAAGCAACAACGTCTTAGCAGCAATTGGTCCGAAGATCCACCCGTTGCAATCTATGTCCAGAGGAAATCTCAGCATACAGTCTATTGAACCATCGAGGTAACAAGATTGGTTACTATCCTGAAGCGAGAGTCAGCACCGCACTACCGAATCGTCTAGTCAACACTTTACCAAATCTGCGAAGTAAATATTTAAATCGTCAAGCACACGACCCTGGAGATCATCATCGAGCGAACAACTCTGGCAGGCAGCTAATTCGCTGTAGAAAATCTTCAGGCAGTCCAACATGGCCTGCCAGGTAAGTTGTTCCGGTTTTATACTGCATTCTATCATGATACTCCATATTCGTATTCACTTACTTCGAGGGAAACATCACCAACTTAACCGACGATGAGACACACCAGTAGATGACAACAGCGATCGGCTACGAGCAGCGGATTACAATCCTTTCAGTGATCAGCTGTTTCGTATATGGGTCAAGGTCATACCACATCAACAGCAACAGCAGTACAACAGTAGGAGAGGAAAGTGAATCTGGTTGAACCATCCCACTTCCAGCAGGAGAACAATAGTGTAGTTTTATACAAATTTTTTATGTGTCTATTATATAAGGAAGAATTAGCATAGCAAAACAAAATTAACGATTAGGCAGCTAGAAGCTAGAGTAGTGCAATTGAAATCAGAATGTTTCAAGGCGGCCGGCATATGTTCGAGCGAGACAAGTAGAGAAATATCGATGCATGTGCATCCCTAGTAACGGAACATTTTCTCTCTACTTCTCTCACCGAGCCGAAGTGTGTATACTCACACTACCAGTGTCTGATCTCCCTCGATCACCGGTCAGCTGTGTAGTACATAGAGCAGTAGTTTTTTAGAATAAAATAAACCGTCGCGCTTTACACATCGTCGGAGCGTGTTTGGTTATCCGCAATAAAGTTTTGTTGTAGTGTTCGCGTTAGAAATAAAATGTTTTAGTTCTCGTTATGTTGTAACCGTGAATATTCTTTGTTGTGTCCGAAAAGTCGGTTTTACGCGCGAACAATATCTTTTCCGGTGAAAGCAGAATGATGTGCAACCATGTGGTATAAAAGCTACAAAGACTTCTCCCATTATGAGTAGTTTGCTATCAAGTAGCGACACTGGCTCTTTTCCTTTTGCGTACACGGCGAATGAGAACGACCCAAATTTTGAATTTAGTTCACTCATAATCGCCAAAAGTGCAGGAACTCAGCGATGAGTAAATTTGTCTCATGGTTTCCTGTGGAAAACCTAAAAGATCTGCCAGAAGATGAGGAAAATGACGAAAATTTTATTCAGTCTCGGAGTAGTACCAATAGACTGAGTGAATCCAATCTTTACTTTTCTCAAATTCAGGAATTTTCCCCTGGAAAATCCTGAAAAAACCTGGGAAAACATGAGGCAAATTTACTCATCACTGAGTTCCTGCACTTTATTTCTTATTTCTGAGATAACTAAACTCAAATTTGGGTCGATCTCATTCGCCGTGATATCACCTTGAAAGATATCGGCGCCGGTGGTTAGCGTGATTACCTCTCACCCCAGCAGGCCTGGGTCCAATCTCAATCGGCGCCACCGGCATGTTCTAAGGCATAACATCTCTGATCACGCCTTCCTTCGGGAAATAAAGATGTTGGTCCCCGGTTGAGTTGATGGGTTGATTGGTAGGGTCCAGGTGTGGGAGCTACCTCCCTGGCGTCGGTAGCATTGGAGCTCAGTACGGAAAACAAATCTCGCGTCACTTTTCAATAGAAATGTTTCCTGCCGTCTTCGTCGAATTAGATGCTAGATTGTTGCTTCTTCCATCGAAAATATCCGGCCGTGGCGATTCAAAGTTAATCAAGGTTGATCAAAATAATTTGTACCCCTGCTTCCAGTTTACATGAGCATTTTGTGTGATCGTTGGTTCTGAATATGGACAAACAGGATGAATTCTATTCCTACTCTTTACTGTAATAAGCTTGGTGGCCCTGAAAAGAGCCGTTTTGTTGCCAAAGTTGGTGATGATTTAATCTCCGAAACCAAACAGAGTACGTCTCTGTCACTTCAAAACGTACATGACATCCATGGCCGCTTACGCTTGGCGTGTTTAGTGTAGGTGACAGCATCACGGATCTCATTTTTCAGGAACACCTTCAGCACACCTCGTAAATCAAACCGGAGATACGTCAGACACCGCCACGGCGAGCCAGACGACGGATGGTGGTTATCTCGAAGAATTTGTGTTTGGTTCTGAATATGGCGATGAGTGTGCAAAATATTACGCAATTCCGTCCTTCCTATTCGCACGCGCCCGAGGATCGGAGGCGAATGCCACTTCGACTTGTTTCGTCTACTTACTACTCTCTGACGACTGTGCTGGGGAAGCTTAATTCGACGCTTTTGGACAATGCTAGACATTTACCAGTTTTTCAATAGTTTCTTGTTAAAAATCAACATTCGATGCGTAGCCACATTTCTGATCGATTGGTGACAAAATTATTGAAATTGGACCAGGGGCAGCTGAGTTATTAACGTTCAAAATCTTTCTTAATTTGTTACATGTTCCATTTTCGGTTACACAAAGTGCACCCCCATATAGAAATCAAAGACGTAGTCCTAAGTCAAAAAGATCACATTTTTCTAACTTTGGACGCCATAAAGGGGACTAAAACATGATCTTCACCCCTCGCCATAATAACACTATGCAATCTGGAGCCTCCCTTAACTCAGTCGGTAAAGGTGCAGCTACAAAGCAAGACCATGCTGGAGGTGGCTGGGTTAGATACCCGGAGTTTTTCGGATTGGAAAATGTCTCGACTTTCCTGGGAATGATACTTGCCACACAATTATACTAATGCAAAATTTGTTCAGGCATCGAAAGCCCTCAATTGATAACTGTGGAAGTGCATCTAGATAGAACACTAAGTTGAGAGCATGCAATAAGCTAATATCCTATAAGCATATAATACGAAAAAGAAGAAGAAGAAGTATCGATGAGGCTTTGTTCAAAATTTACACATTTGAAGCTATTTCCGAGTTGAAGTTTAAAATGTATAAAGAAACACCATTTTCAAAGTTTTGTCGCTAGGTGGCGTTCCAAACGTCTCAAACATTACCAAAACCAAAACCAAAACCAATTGAGCATAGAAAATTATATGTTCAACAATTTTGTCGAAGACCGGAAGTCAATCCGAGTTGATCCTGAAAAGTTATTAGCATTTTATTGAAGCGATGTCTGACTGATTAAAAAAAAAAGTCTAGACTAACAATCTACAAAAGGTCACTTGAAAAGTTTTTTTTTTTTGTCGTGTAACACCGTGTTTTTAGCAAATCTGATTACATCACCCTTGAGACTTGTCTTTCCTACTTAAAACGTGATGGTATTCATTTGGACAACTTAGTTAGCTTCCATGTGCTTTCAGTTTGAAAAATTCGATACATTTTTCAGGTAACCAAATTGCGATACCGATGAACAACAGCTTTAACCTTGTGGCAAATTCCATAATTTTCTCTAGCCCCAGAAGCAAAGGTCACGAACTGTCGCCATTGCCTAACATCACAGTGTTCAATGTTTGAATCGATGACGTCTGGTCTGGTGTGGCTGGAGCGGTTTTCCGGGGCACCAACTCGAGTGTGATGACAAAACGATAAGGAATATCCCCCCGTCGTCGGTTGAGTCTCGCCGGGTCGCTGGATGAGCACATTGAAAGTTGTAAGTATTTTTATTTCTCTAACTCCCTCTCTGCAAAAGGGATCTGTTTTCGATTATGTTCGAGTCATAATAGTAAATTTCTGAAACTCAATTTGATATTTGTGTTACTGAAAATTACACATTTGTCGGATGGGGATGTCTGTAATCCAAAGATGCCTTGGCAATAATCTAAAATGAATAATTCACAGTTGCCAAACTGCTTAATCCTAGCAACTTTCTCGCTTAGTCAGAGAAAAACAGGAAAAAGTGGCAAATCACAAATTCGAATTCTAGACAGACTTTGGCATTCATGAAAAAAGAACACAGTCAATTCATGCCTCCCCTAGGGCTTCCTTAAACTTTGCAGACAATTACATTAGTTACTTTCTTATTTTCTGTTCAAAGAAGCAAAATACTCTCACCTTCTTCGTGTATTTTCATACCTCAACGACAAACCACTTCTCGTGAACATGGGCGATTATCGTCTAAATTCTTTTCAAATAAAATATACTGCAGACGTTAGGCTTCGTCGCCCCTTTATAGCGGACATACACACACACACACACACCAAACGAAATCCCAGACACCCCGCTCCCGCAGGGAAACAGTTCCAAGTTTAAATCACACTGCCGAAATCAGTAGGAATTTTTCGACAAGTTTTCGAAACAATCGGCTTATTAGAATTCCTCTCCACTCACTCGAGAAAAAAACTCAACTCTGTGGCCCTCGAAAACTCAACGTGGGTGGTTACAACACCGGAAATCTGATTACCATTTTCCCCATCGTCATTCTTCAGGACAGGACCTGTCGTCTGCCGTGTGGCGCGAAACGAACCTCCAAAAGTTCGCGACGGTTGCTCCTCGGAATTGGCGTGCTTCATTCGAAACGGTGCAGTTAAAAACCTACTGGAATCAAGCGGGATTTGCGATTTACGCGCATGATTCGTGTTCGCTGAAAGCGGATTCAACCAACAGGAAAAAAAAGAAACTTTTTCAAAGTCGCATAATTCTCGACCAAAACGACTAAAGAAATTATTTATTTTGTGCATGCACACCAAAAACCGCCCCGCCGCCGTGAGCTGCAACAATCTGGCACTGTAGGCGCGAAGTGTGCTCTGCGGGAAGGAGGGCGAGGATGACACCATCAGCCAATGAACCCACCGACGACGACCCAGCCAACCCGAGGAAGTGTAAAAAAAAAAAAACTGAATACCAACAGTGACGTCGAAGACGGCGATGAACTCTCGCCCGCTAGAATCAGCCCCAGTCGAGCCAAAGCAAACCAAAAGCCTGGGGAGGTGACTAAACTAATAAAATTTCGGAAAATGGTTTCTGTCTCGTTTTGCGAGACTTGAGTGCTACACATTCATACGCAACGGGAGTCGTATTCCTGACTCGAGGGTTGGTTTTTGGTCCTTTTCAAGTGGAAGAAGAAAAGTCCTTGGCTTTGATTTGGATGTTGTCACCCTTTACGAAAGTTTCTCCAATCAATGGCACTCATCTGTGGCTGTGAAGACTTGCTCGGAAAAAAAGTCAACCTTCTCTAATTGGAACTGTTTGGAATTTACCTCCACGATTCGTGTTCGTATTTTCTGGGTATTTTCTAGCAACTTTTCCACGACATTAATTTCATGGACACTTAATTGATGAGTGTAATTTCAAGGGAATTCTGCAGCGGGTGCTGGAAAGAATTCTTAAAGAAATCCATCAGTGCTGTCATGGTGAATTTAGAGCTCGTTAACTTCTGATTTTGCATATGTGCGCCCCTGCTCATCTAAAATCCATGATCCCGCTTTAAGAAGCACCCATTATTGTAATTAAGGGATGTAGACACAAAACTAGAGTACGCGTAAGAACTGTTTGCAATCAGCAAAACTTAAAAATACTGTAATGCGGGGTCATATTGATTACCGGGTGAAATTGATCATTATGGATTGCGGTTTTAGTAGTCTCGTTGTAAATTTTCAGTGATAATTATCAAGAGAAATCATTATAGGGGAAATGGCTATAATGTTGGTCTGTGTATGATTGGGCCCATCGCTAAAAATATGCTGTTTTAGCAATTTTATTTAGATGAACGCGTCATTGGGACGGTACTAATGGAAATTTTTGGTCGCTATTGCAAATTTAGTCGTTTGCTGAATTTAAGTATGGACGCAAAAAAAGGGGCATTTAGGCCGACATTACATCCATTTTCCCTAGCATTTCATTATGAGACTCACAAGTTTCACTGTTTCTTCTGACGTTGGAAACTCGGACATCAACCTGCTATTCTTCTGGTAGGAATTGCAGCATGCCCTCCGCTGCAGCAACGGAAAGTCGGCGGGTCCCGATGAAATCGGATACCCTCTACTCAAGAGGTTACCCCAGGCCAGCTACGGATGCTGGAGCTATTCAACAAGCTCTGGCTCACCAACTCGTATCCAGCGTCGTGGAAGGAAAGCATTCCCATCCCAAAAGCCAATGAAACAACCCGTGAAGTTAGCAAGTTCCGGCCAATAGCTTTGACATGCTGTATGGCCAAGGTCCTGGAGCGAATGGTCAACAGGAGGCTAAAGCATTTCCTTGAAGCCGAAAACCTGCTAGACCATCGACAGCACGCCTTCCGTCAAGGGTACGGAACGCCAACTTATTTCGCAACATTAAGGGAGGTCAAGAGTGCCAACGATAGCGGTCTCTTACACCGAGATCGTCTCGCTGGATATATCGAAGGCCTTCAACAGGACGTGGACGCACCTCGTCTTAGAGCAGCTTGTCAACTGGGGGCTGTGTGGACCCATGGTCCACTTCATCAAAAATTTCCTGACCGATCGTTCTTTCAGAGTCGCAGTTGGCAACACGAGGTCCCAGCTTTTCAGAGAAGAGACAGGCGTTCCACAAGGTTCAGTTATCGCCATTACCCTATTCCTTGTGGCCATCAACGGAGTTTTCGGAGGACTACCGAAAAATGGGGCCTCCTTTAGCTCAGTCGGTAAAGGCACAGCTTCAAAGCAAGACCATGCTGGAGGTGGCTGGGTTCGATCCCCGGTCCAGTCTAGGAATGGGTTGGAAAATTTCTCGACTTCCCTGGGCATAGAAGTACGATTGGTCTTGCCACACAATTATGCCAATGCAAAAATGG
This sequence comes from Ochlerotatus camptorhynchus, assembly GCF_037179485.1. Classification (NCBI taxonomy): domain Eukaryota; kingdom Metazoa; phylum Arthropoda; class Insecta; order Diptera; family Culicidae; genus Ochlerotatus; species Ochlerotatus camptorhynchus. The sequence goes on from NW_027040988.1 coordinate 5,438,852, forward strand.
TACAGGCATGCAAAGCTCTTAATTAATAACTGTGGAAGTGCATCTAGAACACTAAGAGAGCACGCAATAAACTAATATGCGATATGCAATAAGCTTGAAATGCGAAGAAGAAAAAGAAGAAGAAGAAGACAGAAGACCGAAAAATGTCTACATTTTCGTGTAAGCTGACGATCTACTTATCGTAACTACCGGCCCAACAGCAGCACGTAACAGGATCAAGGCCCATGCAGCACGTAACAGGATCAAGGCCCATGTATCCGCTGTAACCAGGTGGGCCAGCACGGTAGGTTTCCAGCTTTCGGCCACCAAAAGCGTCAGATGCCACGTTTGTCCATCTCGGCACCGTGTCCGCGGGCCGCCTATCAAAGTTCAAAGCCAGCCCATACCACTGCAGAAGGCGGTCCGTATTCTGGGGGTACTTGTTGACCGGTCCCTCAACATCGAGCAGCACTTTAAGGCAATCAAGAACGACTGACGCAGTAGGATCAACTTGATCCGGACCATATCTCGCCCCTACCGGTCTAACAATCGTGACACTCGTTTCCGGGTTGCAAGTGCCGTCATCGATAGTCGCCTACTGTACGGTCTTGAGATGACGTGCATCGCCACCGAAAAGCTCGTGCAGATACTAGCACCAACTTTCAACACCTACGTTCGGATTGTCTCCGGTCTTCGTTCTTCAACGCCCGCCGATGCCGCATGCATCGAAGCAGGTATTCTGCCCTTCCGCCATCGTATAACCACAGCAATTGCAACGATAGCCGCTGCCTTTACAGCAATGACCTCCGGAAATGACAGGATCTTTCTTCTCGATGAGGGAAACAGATTCCTCCGCATGACTGCCAATTCGGAGCTCCCCCAGTGGCCAAGGTCCACTGGTACTGTTCGCGACGCGAAGACTTTGAAAAACTTTGTTCAGCACTTATTGAACAAATGAACGCGAAGGATAGACGTTCGCGGCGAACGGTTTTTAATGGTGCGCTCAATCCGTCAGGATTGCTTAGACACAACTTTCAATTCTCAATTATATTAAAGTTCTTTTAAACTTATAGGATAGTTGCTCTACCAAAGTGAGAGCTTATTCCTATATCTGAATAATTAGAAACTTTAACAAACTGAAAAAAGTATCTTAGCATCAAGATCAACCTTCAATTCAACTCAAAGGCTAAGACCTCACTAAAACGTAGGCTTGTGCTTCTTCGACGAATGAATTGAAACGATACCTGATGAAAACACTTACGAAAGGGATTGTTCGGACTTCACAAATGGACCGATTGAGCCTTACCAACGAACTAACTTTATTTAACAATTCATTTTCCTTATATAGCTAATCTTAAACCTAAAAAGTTTAACAGGTAAAATCTAATGGGTGATCTAGTCCTTCGTATAATGTGTCGTAGGTAAATTCTCTGCTATCTTTTTCTATGGCACATTTCCATCTTCTGGGGTTTGTCCAACAATCTTTATTTACGACACATTTCCTTCTTCTAGGCAGGTAATCACTTCATTCTTTAAAAGTTACCAGGTAATGCGCATAGAGAAATATTTATTGCTTGCGCTTTTGTTGCCTGCGCCTAGCTGGTGATATGTTTATTATTTTTATTTCAAAGAGAGGTGAAAACAATAATCATTATTTTGAATAGAACTAATTAATTCGTCGCGTTCCCAACATTCCGGCCTCCGTAAATTCAATTAATTTACTCATTTATTAGCGACGATAGTTTCTTCTAATCATAAATCATAAATGCCTTTTATTCTCTACAAATCGTGATTTTCAATTTCTTTTTGAACTGTATGTGATATTAATTTTATTTATTTATTTATTTTATAATTAAAAAATAAAGTATGTTTATGTTCAGCTTCCTTTGCAGTTACCACATCCTCGTTTTTGTCTTCTTCATTCGTTTGGTATTCGTGGGTAAATTGGTCCTCGATACGGAGAATCCGTATTAGCTTCCTCTTCTGATGGTGCAGTCGTCTTGGAGAAAACGGTTGGCTCGTTTATCATCTTGTCATCATATTCTCTAGTCGTTGTCTTCTGAATATTCCTGAGCGTGTTCCGGTGGGTTAAAAATGATGTCATTGAATCCCAGAATGATGCTATTAACTGCCATCCGAAACCGTAGATGTCGTAGAGAATTCTTCCATGCATTACCGTGTCAATGATGAATTTTATGCTCCGTCCAATTACGTAGAGTCCAATCGCTGTTGAAGTCAAGTTTCCTAGCCATGTTGACCATGAAATTAATTTACTCCAATATTTATTGATGACGGTGTCAATAATTTTTTCCGATACTAATGCGTCGAAGTAAAAGCCTTGCCGACTTGGGTTATGTCCGGTCAATATCTTGTGAACAATATTGGATGCAATTCGCCGATCTCCTTGGTCATATATCATGCTACGCATTTTTTGCAAACTGTCGTTGTCATATACACCGCTTTCCATCAGATTAGGTAACGGTGTGTAAGTCCATTTCGTTATTAAATCCGTTGTAATTTTTTGAGGTGGAATGGCTTCTCTTATTCTACCATCAATGGTAAACCATCTTCCGCCGAATTGAAACTGTGCTGGAAGCAATGGTGTACATTCGATTTCCGTACCTCTGATCTGTAATGTACGTGTGACCGGTGTCAAAAACATCGTTACATTTCCATGTTTGACCGGTAGCTCTTGATAGCATCTATCCATAGCAAAGGGCTTCACGTAGACCGGCTTGCATTCTAACACGTGCAGCACTTCACCTGCTACTACTGCTGTAAATCCAGATCTTCTCATTAGGCTGGTTACGAATTCTGTTGGATTTAAACGAGCTAGTGTTAACTTTGTCTCTAACAATGCTTTGTCTAATTTGCACATTTCTGTCATTACTGTGGTATACACGTCGTTTAATTGCTGCCCAATGTAATTTTCAACTAATGTAATCTTTGAGTTGAAATATGTGAAAAGATCATGGTTCTTTGCGTTTGATGCTCTCCGATGAAAGGGTGATTTGAATTCGACCGATTCCAAAATAAATATCCTGGGATGATCAGTACTATAACCAGTGTAACCACAGATTTTTGTACTTCCTTTTGTTTTTATGGAGAATAAATGCGAATCCGATATCGATGTATACACAATTTGTTGATCTTTTCTGTCGGAATCCATGTTAATAGTTTTGTTGACATGACCTTCATAGATAACTTCGAAATCTGATTCTTCGCATTTTTTGTTTAAACTTATATCCCAAGTGGAATATCCGTCTTCAGAATCTAAACACTTCCCATGCGAATATGGACACACTATTCCATGTCGTAGAAGTATTTGGTCATTCTCGTTGTCTACTGTGGCTTCGTAGTTGTATAGAGCGATCTCATATTCAAAGTAAACTAACGCATTTGTCCATGTGTACTCAGGAGTTTTGTATTCTCCACCGCTGCATGAACTGCCCCATAAACTTCCTACGACCAATGTTTTGCCTCTAGTGGTAGTATTTCTCTTCAGTTCATCTATTCTGCTGTTATGAGTTAGTGTTACAGATCCCGTTAGATGTGTGTTTCTGCACTCCTCCGCAGTGAATTCCTTTACCACATAGGAATATCCACGTTCGTAGTCTGAGGTGTGTGAATGCATTCCACAATGCAGGATGGATCTCTTGATGATTACTTTACATTGATATACTATTGTAGTACTCATTGTGTTGCGCTGCAATACTTGGATTGGCATTTCGATGCTTGATAAATTCTTTAATGATGGTAAACAGGATGACACGTCCGTGAGCGAATAGCTAGTCATATTTATCTCAGGACTCGCACAATCATACGCAATCAATCCGTGAGTTTGTAATCCGAGTGCACAGCATAAGCACCATAAAAACATCATTATTGCGATATGCCAATATGTTGCTCTTATTATACATGGTTTTTTAGATCGTGAAGGCTTCATTGCGGATATTGTGTCCCTTATCTCTTTGACCTTATCGATGTCGATTTTTTGACGTTTTCCCCACGAATCGAAATTGATCTTAGCTTTTGATACAATCGGTAGGTCCTCCTGTTCGCTTGGAATATTTTTTTCAGGGTTAATTATAATCTCCTTACTAAACGGATTGTAATGCCGTTTTGATCCTTTTGGTTGCCGTTGTTGTCTAAATCCTTCTTCACGATGGTGATTTACTTGATGTTCTTCTGTTAACTGACTTGTGTTGTTCTTTTTTATGACTTCTCCTTTTACATCCAGTACAGCTACCTTTACTGATGGTCTTTTATATACACCTTTTGCCGTTTGAATGTCCACGGAACGGACTTGGCCGTCTGATGCTGTATGCGTTTTAATGACTCGTCCCTTAAGCCACTGGTAATGAGGTGTATTATTATCCGTTATCAGCACGATGTCATCTTCCTTTATTGGTTCTGCCTTGCTAGTCCATTTTTGTCGTTTTATTATGGTTGGTAGGTACTCTTTCCTCCATCTATCCCAAAAATGTCGTGCATAGTGTTGTACTAATCTCCATTTATCTCGAGACAGCTCTCCTGCCAATGGATCATACGGTGGTGAGTATTCACCTGCTCTACCAATAAGAAAGTGAAATGGCGTTAGCACTTCTTCTTCAATATTCTCAATAGGTATGTGAGTAAGAGGACGTGAATTGAGTATGAATTCAGCTTGAATTAATGCCGATCTTAGTACTTCTAGCTGTAGTTTTCGATTTTTACATGCTTGAAACATTTCATAAAGACAATTCTTTATTATTTGTATGAGACGTTCCCATACACCTCCGAAATGTGATGCTGCTGGTGGATTGAATGACCAAGATATTTCCATAGCGGCTGCTTCACCTCTGCTCATTTTGTTGTTTATTTCTATTACGAGTGAATTTAATTCCTTTTCTGCTCCTACAAAATTTGTGCCGTTATCACTATAAATATGAGTGATTTTTCCTCTCCTATTCTGGAAATTTCGTAAGCACATGATGAATGCATCAGTATCCAGCCGATCAGCTAACTCAATATGCGTAGCACGTGTCGTTAAACAGGTAAATATTACTCCCCATCTTTTTTCAATGGAACGCTTAACTATCACTTCGATAGGTCCAAAATAATCCACACCAGTGTGTGAAAATGGGTGAGCATAAATATTTAGACGACATTCTGGCAAGGCTGCCATTTGAGGAGGAATTGGTGTTGCTTTTCTATTTTTACACTGTTGGCAATTGGCTTTTACATTGTTTAATACCACTCTGGATCTTAAAATCCAATATTTTTGATGTACTGGTTCCAACACGACGTTATTTCCTTGATGAAGGTATTTTTCATGATATATCCTCATGATTAATCTTGTAACATGATTTTTGTTAGACAAGATTACTGGTTGCCTTACTGATAATGGAACTATCTTGGTATTTTGTAATCGACTGCGTGATACCATGACTCCATATTCGTTCAGCATTGGAGTTAATTCTGATAACTTGCTGGATTTTGTCAAATGCCCATTTTTTGTTAAGTCCTCCATTTCCTCGGTGAAGTCGTCCCATTGTGCTTTTCGTATAATCGCTCGTTCGGCTGCTTTTCTATCGCCGTAGTTGATGTGTGCGTTGAAATTATTTTTATTTTTTATCCAGTCTGCGAACTTTTTTAGAATGCTTATGTGATGTACCAATTTGTTCCAATTCGAATAACGATGCTCTTGAATAAATTCAAACTCTGGATCATCATATCCATGAAACATAACTGACTTTTTAATCTCTTCCTCGGTATTTCTCATGAACCTGGATTGTGGCCAATTTTGTTCAGGTCTCTTCAAAAAGGTTGGTCCTGTCAGCCATTTGGATTCTCCTGATGTTTCCTTTGTTCCTTCATCCGCAGGGTTAGACTCTGATGGTACGTAACGCCATTGCTCTGTTTTAGTTGTTTCGAGTATTTCCCCAACACGATATGCTACGAATGGTTTATACTTTCGATGATCACAGTGTATCCATGATAACACTGTTTGTGAATCTGACCAAAATATACTCCTGAGAGGTTGTAATCTCATTTCTTGTTGTACCGTATTCGATAATCGTGTTCCTAGGATTGCAGCTTGAAGCTCTAATCTTGGGATTGAGATTTTACGAACGGGTGCTACTCTTGTCTTTGCAGCCATTAATCTTATACTCGCGAAATCTCCAAATTTATTTATCCCTCTGACATAAATCACTGCAGCGAACGCATATTCAGATGCGTCAACGAATATATGCAATTCAAATTGTTGAGCTTGCTTGCATAAAATCCATCTTGATATCTTGATTGTTGTAGCAGTTTTTATAATCTCAAGCCAATATTTCCATTTTTCATTTAAATGATCAGAGATCTCATTGTCCCAATCTGATGTTTCCTTATGCACTTCTTGCATTAAGATTTTTCCATGGATTGTTAAATTCGATATTAATCCCATTGGATCATAAATGCTCATAATGAAAGATAACACTTCTCGCATGGTAGGTTTTCTGTTAGCATTTCTTATCTCCGGATCTAATCGGTCAAACTTCAACTGGAAACTTATGCAGTCCAAGTTTGTGTTCCAATATATGCCAAGAATCTTCTCAGTGTTTGTATCTTTATCCTCGAGCAATTTGATATTACCTTGATGAATTCTATCCTTAGGTAATGCTGCCAACACAGACTTGTCATTTGAGACAAAGTTCCTGATGAAGAAACCCGCGTTATTATGGATTTCTATTACATCTTTTACAGTTTTTATGGCATCTTGGGCGTCTTTGAAGCTATCGATATAATCATCGACATAATGCTGATTTATAATTGCGTCAGCTGCTACGGGTTTTGTCTCCTTGAAAAGAGCAGCATTATAATTCTTTACAGCTTGTGCACATGCAGGTGAACAGGTTGATCCGAACGTCATTACCTGCATGACGTAAACATCTGGTTTTCGGTCTTCTTCGCAATCGCGGAAAAGAAAACATTGTTTTCTTTGATCCTTTTCGTTGATTCCAATCTGACTGAACATTTCCTTGATGTCACCAGCCGTAGCGACAGATCCTTCTCTGAATCTCGATGTAACGCCGAACGATGATGTTGTTGCATCTGGGCCAGATAACAGTGCTGAGTTGAATGAAATTCCTTGTACTTTGGCGGCTGCGTCAAATACTAATCGAGGCTTTGGTGGTTGCTTATTCTTATTAACAACGATGAAGTGTGGAAGATAATATATATCGTTGGACCAATCTTTGACTTCTTGGTCTGTCAATTTGCGAGCGTATCCTTTTGACAAGTAATCTTTTACGGTGTTGATTGTCCATTCCTTCAAGTAATTATCTCTTTTCAATTTAGCTTCTAGATTTTGAAGCCGCTTAAAGGCGTTGTTATAACTGTTGGGGAATTTGTATCCTTCCTCCCTCCACAAGAGGCCGATTTCATACTTATTGTCTTTTTGTTTAAGAGTATTATCAATTATCTCTTGTGCTTTTATTACCTCCTTGGACTGCGGAAGAGTTTGAGGAATCTTTACACCAAAGTCCTCCAGTGAAAAGTATCTGTCCATCATTGTACACATTTCTTCTTGATGCTGGATTACGCATACATGATCTGCTTGGACTGACTCCGTCAAATGGTTTCCGAATAACAGCCATCCTAATTTAGTCTTTATAGCTATGGGCTTGTCTTCTCCTCCAGTCCTATTCTCGAAAGGAAGTATAAGATGACTGTGGTTCAATCCAATCAAAATATGTGGTTGAACACTACCATGACTTTTAATTGGTAGCCCTTGTAGATATTCAAATTTTTCGGCCAACAGATCAAATTCAACGGACTGCGACGGTAGATGTAAGCTTTTTACAGTCCTCACGTCTTTCAAGGAATACTTCTTCTGAGAATTTCCACTAATGCTTAATTGCACACGCATGCTTTCCTTCTCTTCTCTGGAGAAGTTTTGTGTCCACTTTAGTTTAAGTGGATCAGATCGTCCATTAATCCTTAACTCTTCAGCAATGCTTTCATCAAGCAGAGTTAAAGATGATCCTGGATCTAAGAACGCATAGGTGTCAACCTTGCGTTGCTCGTTCCATAACGTCACTGGAAGGATTTGATAGTAAATGTTATTCTTTGGGCCCTGATGAACATTTGATGTCCCTTCTTGTGGATTTGATTTTATGGATTGTTCCTTTGATGATTGCTGACTTGATGTTCCTTCTTCTGGATTTGTATTCGAAGACTGTTTCTTTGATGCCTGTTTTTTCACACCCTTTTGATAACTATTTCGATGTAGTAAACTGTTATGACTAGCAATGCAACCATTCTCACCGCACTTTCTATTAGAAAAACATTTAGCTGCTGTATGGTTATCGCCTAGACATTTGAAACATAACTTGTGTTTCATTACGGTCTGATAGCGTGTTTCATTATTCATTGATTTAAATTGACTGCAATGAATTAACTTGTGACTGTCCTTACAGACCACACATGCATGTTTGTTCTCTTGATGCATGTTCACTCTATTTCTCATTTCATGTTTTTCTTGCTGATGGGATTGTACGTACAATAATCTCTGAGTTGTTGCGCGTGGCTTCAACCATAAACTCAAATCTTTGAGGGTGGGTGAGTTTTCATTTTTTATCAACAATTCCGCCCACTGCACTTGCATGTTATAAGGCAACTTGCGTACAGTGTCTTCGACCAACCGAGGATCATTCAGATATCCGACCTTATTTATGGCCTCTAGATTGCAGACCATGTTTTCTAAAGCATCAGAAATTTCTATTATTACATCTTTATGGTCTTTCCTGATTTTTAAGAACTCGTTTAGCAAATCCTTGTATATTTGCTCTGGTCGTCCGAAATTTTGTTCCAATATTTCAATGATGCTTGGAACATTTGTTGGGTCTAGCATAAGAGGCTGAACGCTTCTTGCGGCACTCCCTACCAGTACTTGTTGTAATCGGTTGAGATTTTCTATATCAGTAAATTCTCCTTCGTTGGTAGTTTCGTCATAAATCTTTTTAAATTTCGGCCAGTCCTTCGCTGAACCGTTGAATTTTGGCAAGCTCATCAGTGCTGGACGTTTAAGAAATACCGTCCAGCTAGGATCTTCCGATTCTTCTTGTTTTTTCTTCTTTGCTTGTTGTTGCTCTTGATTCATATTCTGAATCGCTTTTATCACACCAGCCATTGCTTCGACTTGCATGCTGAGAACATCCTCTGGCTTTGGATTTTCAAGTTTGATTTCCGTAAGATTTTTAACTTGTTCTTGTAATTTTTTAATTTGCCCTTGTTGTATATGGAGTTGTTCTTTTTGTTTAAACTCATGTTCTTTAATCCATACACATTTGACACAAATCCAACTTTCTTCTTTTGTTGGTTCACGTGTGAGCTTTGCGCAACTAATGTGAAACCACCTTGTACACTCATCACATCCGACCATATTTTCTTTTTCATCGCTGTTTGTGCATAACTGGCAATGTCCGTTTTTGTTTTCAACGAAGAAGGTCGACATTTTGCTTTCTTTAAACTTCTTTAAATTCAACACTCACTTCGTTTTTCTTAACGATCTTTAACTGTTCACTTGATTTCTCGTGACTTTTTAGGTAACGATCTTAAATGTTGGCATTTACACCATTCACTTTTCGTGTGAGTTCTTCTGTTCCTCTCTGGAGCCACCAATGTTCGCGACGCGAAGACTTTGAAAAACTTTGTTCAGCACTTATTGAACAAATGAACGCGAAGGATAGACGTTCGCGGCGAACGGTTTTTAATGGTGCGCTCAATCCGTCAGGATTGCTTAGACACAACTTTCAATTCTCAATTATATTAAAGTTCTTTTAAACTTATAGGATAGTTGCTCTACCAAAGTGAGAGCTTATTCCTATATCTGAATAATTAGAAACTTTAACAAACTGAAAAAAGTATCTTAGCATCAAGATCAACCTTCAATTCAACTCAAAGGCTAAGACCTCACTAAAACGTAGGCTTGTGCTTCTTCGACGAATGAATTGAAACGATACCTGATGAAAACACTTACGAAAGGGATTGTTCGGACTTCACAAATGGACCGATTGAGCCTTACCAACGAACTAACTTTATTTAACAATTCATTTTCCTTATATAGCTAATCTTAAACCTAAAAAGTTTAACAGGTAAAATCTAATGGGTGATCTAGTCCTTCGTATAATGTGTCGTAGGTAAATTCTCTGCTATCTTTTTCTATGGCACATTTCCATCTTCTGGGGTTTGTCCAACAATCTTTATTTACGACACATTTCCTTCTTCTAGGCAGGTAATCACTTCATTCTTTAAAAGTTACCAGGTAATGCGCATAGAGAAATATTTATTGCTTGCGCTTTTGTTGCCTGCGCCTAGCTGGTGATATGTTTATTATTTTTATTTCAAAGAGAGGTGAAAACAATAATCATTATTTTGAATAGAACTAATTAATTCGTCGCGTTCCCAACAGGTACGGAGACAAAAGTTGGCGCATAACTCCACCAAAAATCGAGAGTCGGATAAAGAGCAGGTTCACGGTTGGAGATAACTCTGCAGCGCTGAGGAGAACAGTAGCCGAACTGCTAGGTTCGGACTACCCGACCCATGCCTACATATACACGGGCGGATTGCTTTCCCGAGCCGGGGTCAGAATTGGAGTAGCCGGAATATCAGCACCGATGAGTAGTAGCCTACCGCCACAATGCTCGGTTTTCTCCTCCGAAGCTGCGACCATCTTTGTTGCCGTTACAACACCCTTCGGACCGGCCCATACTGGTGCTATTCGATTCGTACAGCGTGATACAAGCCCTTACATCTGATACCCCGACACACCCCTGGATACAGGGTATTGTGGAGGCCACACCTTAGAACATGGTGTTTTCCTTGGGCACTGCGGTATCCCATGAAATAGCGAAACCGACAGCCTGGCAGGGTCTGGACCAGCTGGCCCCAGTTACACCGACGAAGTGCCACTACAGGAAATAAAGCGATGGATAGTCAGCAAAATGTGGGAAACGTGGGAAGCAGAGTGGTGCCAATCCCAATCCCTCTTCATCCGAAGAATCAAGGGAACGACGAGCAAGTGGACGGATATGTCGAAACTACGGGACCAGAAGGTGGTTTCTCGTCTTAGGACAGGCCATACAAGGATCTCACATAGTTTTGGTGGGACGCAGTTCCACAGAATGTGCTACGTTTGCGGAACCACTGCATCGGTGGAACACATCCTGTGCCTGTGTCCGCAATACCAACATCTACGGGAGCAGTACGCACTTCCCAACAGCATTAGGGACATACTGGGCGACGAACCTTCCACTTTAGCGGCAGTTATTTATTTCCTCAAGAATGCTGGGCTATACAACAACATTTAGGTCCTTTTAAATTTCTTTTGGCTGACGGGACATCTCTGCCGGACGGGGGATTACCCCTACATAACTTTGATGTATAAGATTGCTTTGTTTTCGTTGCCTGTATTGTTAGTCTTTTACTGGAATCTGTTTTAATTGCTTTTATTTGAGTACATGTGAATTGTAAGCAAACTCCGTAACAATATTTGCAGGCAGAACCCCCCTCTGGGGCCTCCCATTTTATAGAGATGAACTAGCCAACGGCTAAAAATCTCTCTAATAAAGACATAAAAAAATAAGGCTGTAATGATTGCTTTGACGAGTTTCTCATAACAACAAAATAGATTTTACTGCATAGATACAATTTTTACTTATTTACAATTTTTACAATTTTTACTTATTTACTTACTTACTTACTTACTTACTTACTTACTTACTTACTTACTTACTTACTTACTTACTTACTTACTTACTTACTTACTTACTTACTTACTTACTTACTTACTTACTTACTTACTTACTTACTTACTTACTTACTTACTTACTTACTTACTTACTTACTTACTTACTTACTTACTTACTTACTTACTTACTTACTTACTTACTTACTTACTTACTTACTTACTTACTTACTTACTTACTTACTTACTTACTTACTTACTTACTTACTTACTTACTTACTTACTTACTTACTTACTTACTTACTTACTTACTTACTTACTTACTTACTTACTTACTTACTTACTTACTTACTTACTTACTTACTTACTTACTTACTTACTTACTTACTTACTTACTTACTTACTTACTTACTTACTTACTTACTTACTTACTTACTTACTTACTTACTTACTTACTTACTTACTTACTTACTTACTTACTTACTTACTTACTTACTTACTTATTTATTTATTTATTTATTTATTTATTTATTTATTTATTTATTTATTTATTTATTTATTTATTTATTTATTTATTTATTTATTTATTTATTTATTTATTTATTTATTTATTTATTTATTTATTTATTTATTTATTTATTTATTTATTTATTTATTTATTTATTTATTTATTTATTTATTTATTTATTTATTTATTTATTTATTTATTTATTTATTTATTTATTTATTTATTTATTTATTTATTTATTTATTTATTTATTTATTTATTTATTTATTTATTTATTTATTTATTTATTTATTTATTTATTTATTTATTTATTTATTTATTTATTTATTTATTTATTTATTTATTTATTTATTTATTTATTTATTTATTTATTTATTTATTTATTTATTTATTTATTTATTTATTTATTTATTTATTTATTTATTTATTTATTTATTTATTTATTTATTTATTTATTTATTTATTTATTTATTTATTTATTTATTTATTTATTTATTTATTTATTTATTTATTTATTTATTTATTTATTTATTTATTTATTTATTTATTTATTTATTTATTTATTTATTTTTATTCATTAACTTGGATTGGTTTAACTCCAAGTAATTTGGACCATTCATCTTTGATCTGATCCAAGTATCGACAACTGGGCAGACCTTTCAAGCAGGGTGGCCAGATTATTTTTTTCATTATAGGCAGCTTCTCGAAACTCAAAACCTTTGTAAGCGGGGGAAGGATGAATACAAATCACGCGCAATTTTGAACTTTCGAACCGAGCCATCAGTCCTTCAATCTCACACATTGGATAGTCTAATCTAGAGTCGATTTATAATGAGCCATGCCAAGAGTGAAGCCAGTCTACCTATTGAACTGTCAAACCAGTTACCTATCGTGCAAAGTAAACAAATATCACGAAAAACAGCAAAAAATTAATTTTTATATCACATCAAAGTAAGTAAAGGCAATTATCATTAGTACACACTGACATTACGCTGCTTTTACTGCATTTGTTTATTTTTGTGGCCATAACAATTACATGAGATTTTCGACATGATTGAGATGCATCCTCTTGGATGTAACATTAAAATTTATTTTTGCTGTGAAGGTATTGCAATAAAAAAATAAAATATAATCGAAGAAATAATCATAAGATAATCATAAACACGCAGTGAGCATTAAATTGTCATGGGATATGTTTGGTAATGATCAGTAATTAGAATTTCTACTATTTTTGGTAAGATAATTTGACAAAATTCAAGCACATTGCTCATTGTGCCGGAATAAGATTCGGCACAACTTGGGCACAAACATCGGCACACCTTCAGCACAATCTCGTAGGCATTGGATTGTTGTAAATAAAATGGGAGCACTGCTATTGAATATACCAGAGGAACTCAGACCAGCAGTTCACTTATAGATCTAAATACGAAATGTAGGTTCTAGAGTGAGCTCAAGCGGATAGAGGCAGTTAATCAAACCCCATTAGTACCCTTAATTCAAAAAAACTTCGTGGAAAATCAACAAGAAACGTAGAAGTGCAACAAACTTTGTAGATGGTTTGCAAATTCCGTAGCATTTTGAGTAGTTGCGTAAAACTTCATATAAGTGTAGGGAATGTTGAAAAAATCAAGGAATGTTATAGAAGATCAAAAATAGTTCAAAAAACTTCCAAAAACTTCAGGGATCCCCGTTTTAGTTTAGGAAGCTTCGATACAGTTTGTAACAGATCTTACTTCAAAAAAGCTTCATGAACTTCTTGGACGTTTTGGGAACTTCGTTAAATTTCAAGGAATTTTCAAGATGTTCAAGAATATTTTTAGGTGATAGGTATCTTTCCAGAAGTGCAAAGATCCCAAGTAACAATAATTAATGTTTTAGGAGGGTTCTGTAGACCATGAATTATACACAGACAGAAAATTGTTTGCATTAAACAAACAATTCCGGTTGAAGTTATATAGCATTTTGTTGTTTCAATAAAACTTATTCATATAAATTCAAAATAGGATTATTGTTTTGTTTTAATAAGCCACTTTTCAACTGCAACCATTGTAAAAATAACAATATTCTATTATTAAATCAACAATAGTTAATTTTAATTTAGCATTTATTTGCTGTGTCCATTCCCCGGGCTATGAATGCAAAAATAACTACCAACCATTCCCTCGTTTTCACCCGGACAAAAATGTAAACAAAAGCAAAACTATTCTCGTTTGATTCAGCTCTTTTCCGCGTTCCACGTAAGCATTGTTTGTAATTGTGAATTTCGGGAAATAAGTGTAAGATTTCCGAAAATCTTGAGACTTGAGGTAAGTAAGTAATCAGTTTTTCTGTTTTTTTTTCTTGATTTTTTTTTTCCGTCGATCTTGTTTTCCGTAGTGAGTACCAATGCTCCCGACGCCAGGAAGGCAGCTGCCACACCTGGACCCTATATATCGACCTATCAACTCATGACCAACCGGGGACCAACGGCTTTACTTCCCTTCCGAAGGAAGGCGTGATCAGTGATTTTATGTCTGAGAAAGTCGATCTTGAAAATCATGAAATTCATTGCAATTCTGTAACAGAAAACAAAACATTAAAACAAATTCGCCATATTTTTTCGAATCAATAAACATATTTGTATTTCTACTGCGTGAATTGTCAGACTTCATAAAATAAATATGATTGAATCAACAAGAAATCTCTACTAAAAACAAACATATTATTGTTGTTGAGCCAGCTGCCAAATTTGGCATCTTACGTCAAAACCATGAAAGCTCTTGTAAATTCGAAAAGATTTTCTTTTTGATTAAACAATCCATGGGTTTTGAGGAACAAAACTACTGGATTGTTGAAAAAATAATGATTTCTTTTTGCAGCCAAAACAAAATGAAATTCTTATTGATTTTACGTCAAATATTATTACGTTTAAAATATTTTTCTCTGCGTGTACTTGTACAATTATGTAAAACCTTTATAAAACTTGCATTGTTACTTGGAATGCTCGGAGATCTTCGTAGGATTACGAGAGATGGAATAAATTCAAAGAACTTCGTAAAGGGTGTCCACGATGAAATTGCCACACTATGAAATTGCTCTAACTTTTTAACCGTTGGGTAGAATTAAATGAAAATTTGGGTGGATTTAGTTCATAGTGCATTATTTACATCCTGCAAGTTTTAAAGTCCTGTGATCAAAACTCGCGGAAATGGAGTCGAAAGAACAGCTCGTGCGTGATAAAATCTTGCGCATTCATCACGAGAACAAGGATCTCTCGCATCGTTCCATCGCTAAAACGTTGGAAATCGTGAATTCCACGGTGTCGCGAGTGATTAAGCGGTTCGAGGAACGGTTGACCACCGATCGGAAGCCCAGAAGTGAAGAAAAAAGTATTCCGTACAACACCAAAAATCACAACCGCGTAGTTGGGGCCTTCAACCGAAATCCGAACGCCTCCGTTAGGGATGTGGCTAAGAAGCTGCACCTAAGCCGAAGTTTTATCCAGAAGGCCAAAACTAAGGCTGGGCTTCGAACGTTCAAGGTACAAAAGGCCCCTAATCGCGACGAGAAGCAGAACAAGTCCGCCAAAACCCGTGCCAGGAAGTTGTACCTCAACATGCTGACGAAAGTTGAATGCTGCATCATGGACGACGAAACATATGTGAAGGCCGACTTCAAACAGATCCCCGGCAACCTGTTTTTCACGGCCAAGGATAAGTTCAGCGTTCCGGAGCATGTCCGCACTCAGAAGATGTCCAAATTTGCGAAGAAATTCC
Source organism: Ochlerotatus camptorhynchus (assembly GCF_037179485.1). Classification (NCBI taxonomy): domain Eukaryota; kingdom Metazoa; phylum Arthropoda; class Insecta; order Diptera; family Culicidae; genus Ochlerotatus; species Ochlerotatus camptorhynchus. Next base: position 5,454,813 of record NW_027040988.1, read on the forward strand.
TGGTTTGGCAAGCCATCTGCACGTGCGGGAAGCGGAGTGCACCTTTCGTGACCCAGGACACGATGAACGGACAGGTGTACATAAAAGAGTGCCTCCAGAAGCGGATGCTTCCTCTCCTGAAGGCCCACAACATCCCAACAATCTTCTGGCCGGATTTGGCCTCATGCCACTACTCCAAGGACGTGCTGAAGTGGTATGCGGACAATAAGGTCAATTTCGTGCCGAAAATGTTCAACCCTCCCAACACTCCGGAGCTCCGCCCCATCGAGAAGTACTGGGCGATTATGAAGCAGCACCTTCTTAAACGACCTAAGGTAGTGAAGACAGTCGAGGAACTGAAGAAAGTATGGGTTTACATGCAAAAAACGGTTGATTCACAGGTTGTGCAGAATCTTATGGCCGGGGTTAAGGCCAAGGTGCGGGCATTTGCGTATGGACTGTAAATAAAATACGAGTAAAATGGTAAAATGAAGTTTAATAGTTATTTCTCAATCCCTGAAAATTTGATGGCAATTGGATGAAAACTCGAATTTTGCGAATCAATTTTGTGTGTGGCAATTTCATCGTGGACACCCTTTAGAAGTTGAGGAACACTTGTAAAGGGAGTTTTATAGATGTTCAGGAAACGTTGTAAAAGTTACAGGATATAGAATTATGACAAGTAATCTAATTAAGTTGCTTTTTATTTACATTTGTATTCGAAGAATTTATGCTTACAATCTGTATATGAGATTTCTCTTTTTTTAGTTACAAAATCTTGAAAAAATATGGGTTAACTATTTGTAGTTTCACATTCAGAATGTTAAGAATTGTGCATGGACATATATCTTGCCCATTTTCCTAAGTCCTAAATGCATGAAACTTATTATGTGTGCACTTTACCTTGAAGCAACATTTTAGAAAATTATTGAATTCAAACTTCTAGAATTTAGTTTTAGTTCCTATGTCTGAGATTTAACTCATGATGAAATATTCAAAATCTGAAAAAAAGCTAGTTACAAAATTCATTGAATTACCTAACTCTGAGAATTTTCTTACGTTACCTTTAAAATTATAGTAAGCCTCAATGTCATCACACACACTTAGAAATAACTACTTTTACACGAGACGTAATCCATATTGGACGTAAATCATAGAACGTAAACAAACATTTCATTCAAAATTAAGTGTTCTGAAACCGAAACATCAGTTAGTCGACGAAGAGAATATTTGATTGAATTGATTTTCACGATTCTTTCAACTGATTCTTATGTCAAAAGGCCCACTTACATGTGTCGGTCTCAGGGAACCGAAATTTACATGACTTTTTAGTACACCCAACCGGTGGATGTAAGATTCGCTTACAATTATGTGGGATTCATCATCAGAGGATGTAAGTGGAGACCGCATGAACCGAGGACGCGATATACCTAGCTGCGGTCCAATCCAAGAAAATTGGAGACCGAAAAATGTAGAGTGTATTAGTGAGGTAAATTAATTATGTCGAAAAAAAATAGGAAAAAGTTGCCGACTGGACTCGACCAACGAACGTTGCGATTATCGGACCTATGCTTTCTCCACTGCTCTCTCCATGCTTCTGAATAAAGATAGCCTAAAAGCAAACAAGAAGCGCTCATTTCCTCTCACACTCGACTTCTTATGCTTTTTCTGCTGGAGAGATTCGAGGCAAGTGTGTGCGTCGTTCTACGATGCTATACATAAAAATCAAGGCAAATGCTTGCTTGTGTAGGTGAAAGCACAGACAGAACACGAAATAAAAAAGGCAAAAAACCGTTACATCACCTGCAAGGTCAACTTCTAACATTCGCTGCGATGTTCATGAACAGAGGATGATAGGAAATGGAACTTTGGTTTTTTGGTTTGCGTGTAGTATTCAATCTACGAAGTATATCATAGCAACGCTAACGCTAACGCTATTATACTGTTAAAAATAATCACGTGATGATCATTAACTTCCACTAATAGTCACACGTTACGCCTTCCGTTTCAACTTGCCCCGGTGTACCATACATTAAAAGTAATGCTACATAGCAAACATAAAATGTGTTTTTTCGGCTACTTGGCTGATGAATTGAAAAAACCTTGAAATGCACACACAATTTAAATCAAGCAATCCCGACCGAAATGACCCATTGTTGAGCACAAACTCACATACAGTAGCTGAATAATCACACGAAATGCGGATTCCCAAGCTTTCCAGCAATATTAAAACACCCACCTCTCTTCGTATTCCCCGAAACGGTTCAAAGGCAAACAAAAAAGTTTCGGCTTGATTTCACCTCGACCAGCTCTACCAGCCTAGCAGTGCAACACTACGGTAGCTGCTCATGCGAGTCACATGAATCAAACAAAAACCCTAATCCTCCTTTCTGTGTGCAATCTGCAATCACAGCCACTGGAATCCAAGGCAAACAAAAAAGAACAATCTCATGCTTTCCTGCCTCGCGGATGCTACCGGGGTCCACCCATCGCATCGCATCGTCCGGTGTGGCATAAAAACGCATTCGCGTCCGAGTTGTCGTTGGCAACAGCATGTGGGACAATCAAGATCGCTTCGCCGTTGGATCCCGGCTAACCCGTTTACGTCGTGTTATTCCTTGCATCTTTGTTGAAAGGCTGGAGCTGAAGTTACCAAAATGCTAATGACCTGGATGGGCTGAATGGGGACCGTCCCAGCGCGACGTGAGCAGTGGAAGGATCATGGGTTTTGTGGTAAGGATCAAATATCTGCTTGCCTATACGCAGACGCACACACACACACAGATGGAGCTCACGATCATGAGGATCGCTCTCCGCTTTTGTCTTCAGGGAGAACTCGAGAATGGTGTATCATCAGATATATGGAGGACGATGTAATGATGACGATAACCGTTCGGCTGAGTCTCTTGAGAAATTCTCCAAAGAATGAATTTATTGCACCCAAGATCGACTTGGTCTGATTGAGTTGAAGCTAACGTTGGAAGTTTTTATTGTTGTTTGGATCATGAAGATCTAATTCATGCGTACGTATCATGGATGAGGATCGCAAGACAAAAAAGCAGTCTCCTGATGATTTTTAGAACAACCCTCTAGGGTTCAACTGAAGAAAACATAACAGCAAGAAAGAAAAAAACTAAACGGGTAGAATGAAAGATGATAGACAATCATCCTTAGTGGCGGATGCAGTTGGTACTCAATGATTAAGGCGAATGTAGATGTGCGAGGTAAGCTTTCTTAAACCCAACCGTTGATTTATCAGTAGTGTCATTATAAATCAAGAGTTTGATGTTGGCATCAGCGATACGTTTTTGGTACTCGTATCACAGCTAATCAATAATTTAAAAGGTAAAAATCCAGAAAAGAATGTGGAAAACTGCCCTTTTGAATGAGACAAAATTTTCCATCGGGATCAGATCTCTAAAAATGAGATACCAAAATTTTGTATCTTATTTTTGATTTTTACTTAGAGAAGTAAACGGAAAGAAAATGACACGTTAAAACCACAAATTTTCATATAAAATTGCGCTATTCGAGAATCCCATAAAACGTATCTATATTTTCCAGATAGCTACTGTTCTCCGAAATATGTGTCTCAAATGATGGTAATATGAAAATCATTGACACATAACTTTCATTGGATTTTTCAAAGCGATATCTTCTTTGGACATCCAATGAAATTTAAAGGATTTCGCCAATGGCGATTACGTGAAGTTTTGCTTCAGTGGAGTTACCGAACTCTCCAAAAAGTGCAAATATCCTTTTAGTCAGTTACATTTTTAACAAATGTGTAGCTTCCAGAATAATGGTGTGGAAACGGTTACGACGACATCGATCACGCAGTTTGGCAATGTACGGATAATGACGCCACCAAAGAGCGACTTTTGAATACCCTCGAGGCCCAAGGAAGACAACCCCATGTTCCTTTTGTCTCTCTTTATTAGATGTTATTTGTCTTGTCCCACCGTATCGATGAGTCACATCGTCGCCCACTGGTCACCCACCATAGTCGGTCGAACTCCAGACGAATCTAGAACCGAACTACCGTTTATACTGGCGACAACGCTCTGATGAGAAAACGAAAGGAGAAAATCGGAGAAAAAACAAAAAAGACGAAAATGAAAAAAACCAAAAAAAATATTAAGGACGACGCACAGTGGGGCAGCGAAGCCATTCGTGTGGCCAAAACCTCTAGCGCCGTTGGTTTGCTTTCTACAGCAATACAATGTTCTACAAAGTTGCTCAATACTAAAAGCGCCATCTTTTGAATGTTTCATATTAGTTCATTTTTACGCCACATAGGTGGCGCTCGAGTCTATCTTTTGAACGGAGCATCCTAGCCGAGTGGTTTTTACAGCAAAGTTGTGTAATTTGATGTGTTGAGAAATGTTGTCGAAGACATCGAAACTCTATGACTCACATTAAGCGAGATATTGGGCAATTAGGAAAACTAACCTCTAAAATTGCGTTTTTTCCTTTTTTTCACCTATATACGTCAAATGTATAAGTTTTATACCCTGATAATTATCAAAAAGGTTTGACTCATCCAATAAATACCCATTACTTTATATATCATGCCTTATTATAAAGTTATTAACATAAATGTCTCAAAAAAGTGATGTATAAAAATGTCAATTACTCTAAATATAGCAAAAAGTAGCAGCCAATTTTTTTACAGTGATTAGTGTAGACCTTGTTGGGTAAAGTAACGACCACAGTTCAACAGGCAACTGCAGGCATTTTCATATAACATTATTTGAATATTGCATACACACTTAGAAAAATTGATGTAATTTTAGATGCTCTGAGACTGACATATACGGGCGTCAAATTTGACATAAAATTGAATCATAACAGACGCGAAATTCAAGTCGGTCAAACGTAGTTTTCGTCGAGTATCGAACTTTTCATTCTCGGATACCTTAATTTTACATGAAATTTGAGTTTACTTCTCATACTTTATGTCAAAGATTGATTCCGTCTCGTGTAAAATTAGTTATTTCTAAGTGTGTATGGTAAATTCTTTCAAATTTGTTGAAATTTTGCTTTGTGTGTAAAACATGATAAGATGTTATTGATCTGAATAGATTACAAACGATCAGAAACACAAGCACAAAAGCACACAAATTCTTCACTAACGCAACCCAAACAAGTGCAATAACTGGTATTGATGAAGAATTAATTGACCGATGCGATACAATTCTTCGTACGTTGTCTTCCGGATTTTCGATCAAAATAACAGCATTTCGATATTTTGCTGAAGAAACGGCTCGTCTTTATGTTAGCCTTTATAAATGGTATCCAATGTCAGCCTCTGTCCATAAGGTTTTAATCCACGGATCGCAAGCAATCCATATTGCATTGCTTCCAATTGGTATGTTAAGCTAGGAGGCTCAGGAAGCCAGAAATAAAGACTTCAGAAAATTTCGGGAACGATACAGTCGCAAAACAAGTCGAAAGGACACTATGAAGTACGTTGGAGGATGGACATTTTAAACCAGCACTTTTAAGTCTCCTAGTAATCTATTAATGCATCTATTGCATTCATCAATAACATCTTATCTTGTTTTACACACAAAGCAAAATTTCAACAAATGTTAAAGAATTTACCATATGCAACATTCAAATGATGTTATATGAAAATGCCTGCAGTTGCCTGTTGAACTGTGGTCGTTACTTTACCCAACAAGGTCTACACTAATCACTGTAAAAAAATTGGCTGCTACTTTTTGCTATATTTAGAGTAATTGACATTTTTATACATCACTTTTTTGAGACATTTATGTTAATAACTTTATAATAAGGCATGATATATAAAGTAATGGGTATTTATTGGATGAGTCAAACCTTTTTGTTAATTATCAGGGTATAAAACTTATACATTTGACGTATATAGGTGAAAAAAAGGAAAAAACGCAATTTTAGAGGTTAGTTTTCCTAATTGCCCAATATCTCGCTTAATGTGAGTCATAGAGTTTTGATGCCTAGGACAACATTTCTCAACACATCAAATTACACAACTTTGCTGTAAAAACCATTCGGCTAGGATGCTCCGTTCAAAAGATAGACGTGAGCGCCACCTATGTGGCGTAAAAATGAACTAATATGACACATTCAAAAGATGGCGCTTTTAGTATTGAGCAACTTTGTAGAACATTGTATTGCTGTAGAAAGCAAACCAACGGCGCTAGAGGTTTTGGCCACACGAATGGCTTTGCTGCCCCACTGTGCGACGGCAAGACGCCAGATAGTGACAACGGAAGAGCGAACGTGTTCGCAAGAAGCGGAAAGTTGCAGAGATCGCCAGCGTCGAACCAGGTGACCACAGCGAGTTCCAGTAGTAGCATACCCCAAGTGGAACAGCATGGATCCCAAGGAGAGCAGCTAGGTCTGTGCCATGCCAAATATTCACACCGAAATCCAGCAGAGGCAAACAGCAAGAATTGCAGCTTGGGATAACCAAAATGACGAAGGTCAGGAGGAAGATCGATGATGTCTATGTGTTCGTAAAGGATAAAAACAACGTACACAAAGAGATCAAGCAACTTGTGACTGGAATCAAATTCGGCATAACAGTGGCTGATCGGGAATTCCATAAGTGGAGAAAAAGAGCCGAAAATACCGAAAAGGCTCTCCGGGAGGCCAAGGATAGCATAAGACTGGTTGAAGCACATGAGACGCCGAAGGGACCCACAAATTCACGCCCTGAAAAGAGAGATAGGGACACGCCAGGAGATGAGGAGGAGCCCAAAAACGCAAGGACGAGGAAGGCATCAAGGAGATGGGAGAAAATGGTGGGTGGCGTAAAGTCGAGAACCAGAAGGAGAGGAAGAAAAAACAGAAGGAAGATGAAGTGAGGAAGAAGGAAGAGGAAGCAATGAAGAAGAAAGAGAAGAAGAAGGAAGACAGGAAGAATAAGGAGAAGTCTAGGCCTCATAGTGAGAGAAGCAAGGGTAACGCTCTGGTTGTTGAGACGAAGGACAAAACGTTCTACGCAGCACTCTTCCGAAAAGTGAGAGAGGATCCGGAGTTGAAACAACTAGGCTAGACCGTGGTGAAAACCAGGCGAACCCAGAAAGGCGAAATACTATTTGAGCTGAAAAGGGATCCTACGGTTAAGAACGCAGCTTTTAAGGAGCTCGTCGAAAAATCTCTTGGCGAGACGGCGAACGTAAGAGCCTTATCCCAGGAGTCAGTGGTCGACTGCAGGGATCTGGACGAGATCACAACAGAAGACGAGTTGAAGAGTGCGCTGAAGGTGCAATGCAACCTGGGAGACGTACTGATGGCAATTCGGTTGAGGAAGGCGTATGGTGGCACGCAGACGGCGTCAAAACGACTTCCTTCGGACGCAGCTAACGAGCTGCTGAAGACAGACCGAATCAAGGTTGGGTGGTTAGTGTGCCCGTAGAAAGCTATTCCTCGGGTATCTAAGAAAATGGAGAGATGCTACAAATGCATGGGCTTCGGTCACCAGGCGAGAAACTGCAAAGGCCTAGACAGATCTGATCTGTGCAGGAAATGCGGAGAGAAGGGGCACGTTGCAAAAGACTGTACAAAGCAACCGAGGTGCATGCTCGGCAAAATGGAGGACGGAAACGGCCATGTGACGGGAAGTTTCAGGTGCCCAGAGTTCAAGAAGGCGATGGTGGGCCAGCAATAATGAAGGTAACCCAAATAAATCTCAATCATTGCAACACAGCACAGCAACTGTTGTGGCAGTCAACAACGGGAACAAAGTGCGACGTTGCAATTATTGCAGAGCCATATCGAGTGTGGTAACTGGGTGGCGGATAGAGCAGGAATAGCAGTTTGGATTCCGGAAAGGGATGCAATTCGGACAGTGATTGACAGAGCCGAGAAAGCTTCCAAACAGAAGCGGAGAGGAAATCGATACTGCGCCGTGATTACGATTGATGTGAAGAATGCATTCAATAGCGCCAGCTGGGAGGCCATCGCCAAGGCGCTCCATAGAATGAGGGTTCGAGTTCGAGACTACCGCTGAAGAATTCTAAGTAGTTACTTCCAGAACCGGGTCCTGGTCTACGTGACAGACACGGGACAGAAATCGCTTAGAATCACGGCGGGAGTTCCACAAGGCTTCATTCTAGGTCCCACGCTGTGGAACGGAATGTACAATGGCGTGCTGACGCTCAAGCTGCCCAAAGGAGTTGAGATCGTTGGCTTTGCGGACGATGTCGTCTTGACGGTAACCGGTGAGACGCTGGCGGCCGAGGCGATAGATACGATTGGTAACTGGATGCAAGGAGCGAAGCTGCAGATAGCCCATCACAAAACAGAAGTGATGTTGGTCAGTAACTGCAAAGCAGTGCAACGGGCAGAAATCACCGTTGGAGAGCACACCATTGTTTCGAAGCGCGTGCTAAAGTATCTGGAAGTGATGATCAACGACCGGCTAAACTTTAATAGCCACATTGAATATGCTTGCGAGAAGGCGGTGAAGGTCATCAACGCAATAGCCAGAATCATGCCGAACAATTCTGGTACCAGCAGCAGCAAGAGGCGTCTTCTGGCTAGTGTGTCCTCATCGATACTAAGCTACGGAGGTCCAGCCTGGATTGAAGCGCTGAAAACGAAGCAGAACCAAAGGAAATTGAGCAGTACGTTCCGGCTCATGGCCATGCGAGTCGTGAGTGCGTACAGAACCATTTCGATGGAGGCAGTATGCGTTATCGCCGGTATGATCCCAATCGGCATCACCTTGGTGGAGGACTATGAGTGCTATATGACGCGAGAAGCCAGAGGAGTACGAAAAATGGTGAGAACGGAGTCGAAGACTAAGTGGCGAACGGTAGATGGAAACACAGGCTAATACCGACTCTTTCGACCTGGGTGAACAGGAAGCATGGAGAAGTCAACTTCCACTTGACGCAGTTCCTGTCTGGTCATGGCTGCTTCAGGAAGTACCTGCATCGGTTCGGACACACAACGTCACCCTTCTGTCCAGAGTGTGGGAATGTGGAAGAATCACCAGAGCACGTGGTCTTCGAATGTTGAGAGGATATGCTCGCCCTTAGCACGGAGAATGTCGTCGAAGAAATGTGTCGAGAGGAGGGCACCTTTAACGCCGTCTGCAAAGCAGTAACGGAGGTCATGTCAGCGCTGCAGTGAAAATGGCGAGAAGAACAATTAGAAAGTATTAATGTGCTCACACAAGTGCGAACTGAAAGCCGAAGCCAGGAGAACTCTCCGTCAGAGTAGGCTGAATCCACCACCGGGGATAACCGAGTAGAACGTGACACTGGGAGCTAAATGGCTCACAAATTGGAGAGACGATCAACGAACTGGAAGCGCCAATTAGCTGAGGTAAAGTGAGGTGCGTAATGCACGGCCCCCTCCGAAGTAATGCGACAAGTGGTTCCGGGGGAAAAGGGCAAGGCGTCAAAGGAGGTTTTAGTGCGGTAAGAATCCCACACACAGTGTCACCGCAACTGTGCGCTCAGTCATCCAGCGGTGGCACGATGGCCTTTTTGAAGGTTTCCTCCTTGCCAAAAAAAAGAAAAAAAAACACATGTACACGTTGTTCCCGTTCCGAAAATGCCCATATTGAAGGGTATTCGAAATTTCATCAAAGGAACAAATCTTAGTCCTTGATATTTGTTATACCTTGTTGATAGTGACAATATTCGGCTTTTTTCCACCGAGGATAATCTCAGATGATTCTCTGCTTGACCGTCAAGCAGTTCTGTTCAGTTCGGATTCCCGCTCACCTTCTCGAGTTGTTCAGTTTTAGTTTGTATCGTTCTTCGTTTTTTATCGTTTCGCGCCGTGAAAGTGCCGTCATTGTCACACGCTCTGGCAAGTTTGGTTCAACTCGCCAAAAACCAGATGGTGCGTCGACGGGGCCCTTCGAAGAATGCCCGAACGCAGACCAGAGCGTCAATGAACGACGCTGAAAACCGTGTGCTCCAAAGCAATCAGTTCTCAGCGCTCGAGGAAGACAATGGAGGTGGTAATGACGCCATTGCCATCACAAAAAAGGAGCGGATTCCCCCACTCTTCACTTCAATGAAGGATGTCGACCAGCTTAGGCCTGTGGCCTTAGGACAACAAGGTGGATTTTTAAACGCATGATTTGCATTGCTGAAGCCACTGAAGGTAGTTTTGCGAGGTTTGCCGTCATTCGAGGCGGCCATTGTGAAGGCTGAGCTGGAGCGGCTTGGTCTACAGCCAGAAGCAGTGTATCCGATGAATCGGCGACTCTTGCCGAACACCAACTACGGGGACCAGCTATTCCTGGTTCACTTTATCAAGGGCTCCACCACACTTGCCGGGCTGAAGGACAACATCCGGGATCTGTTCCAAGTCATCATCTCTTGGCAGTCGTACAGACCTCAACACCGTGATGTAACGCAGTGCATAACTGCCTGTCTTACGGCCATGGTACGAAAAATTGCCATATGAAGCCACGCTGTGACAAATGTGGAGATACACACGCGACAGCGTCCTGTGGTCAAACTGATGACAACAAGCCAAAGTGTGTCAACTGCGGCTGCCTCAAGCGAGCAAAATTCATTAATATTCGCCAAAATGTGGCAACCAGACCGGTCGCCACCGGCCAACACTGATGCTCAGTACCCTACAATCCAGCCCCGACGACTGGTTCCGAACCTAGCAGCGCCTCTCCTCAACAATCAACGAGCCCTTAGCACCCCCGCTGGGTATTCTCCAACAGAGCAAGCGGCCCCCAGCTGCCGATCAGCCCAGTATCGCCTCACTGCTGCAGCGAAGCCCAGCTGAACCACTCCACTGCCCCTGGCTTATCGTATGGCAGTGCTGTTTGAGGTGAGTCCGTCGACGATTCCCCATTTACCTCGGAGGAACTTGTGACACTCGTGGCAGAGGTCATCATCATCCTGCGCACCTGCAAGACCAGATCTGAACAGCTTGATGCTGCCCTGTCCCTTGTCACTAAGTATGGACCGTGAAGTTATAAAGATTGCAAATTGGAACGCTTGTTCGCTGAAGATCAAGCATATCGAACTGCTTGACTTCCTTAACGCCAAAGAGATCAACATTGCCATCATCACCGAAACCCATCTAAAGCCGGAAGTCAACATCTACCTATCGGCCTGTTGGCTCTTGAGACTCGACAGAACCAGTGCAAGAGGTTGGCACATCACTTGGCCCCATCACCATCATTACGGCTTACTGCCCCAAACAAGTCAACAACAGGGATGGGTTTGCAGCAGACCTTCGACGAGATATCATCAAGCTGACTTGGCGGTGGCAAAAATACATCATCACTGGCGACCTGAATGCCAAACATCTAGCTTGGGGCAACAGTCGGCGCAATCAAAACCGCACCATCCTGAACAACGATCTGCAGGAAGCGCAGTATGTACAACATCTTGAGTCCAGATACTCCCACCCGGTTGAGTAGGTCCGATGCTCACGTCACCATCGATATCTACATCAGCAACATTGGCAACAACATCTCGCAACCTGTTCGTCTATCGGGAACTCAACTCGGACCACTATCCGGTGGTGGCTGAAGTGGGTTCCTCAATCAACAAGTTCCAAGCATCATGGCGAAACTACCATCATCATTCCGAATCTCTCTGAATGGCATCACATCAGATGCTTTCAACATCGGTGCCGGGGTTCCACAAGGAAGCATCCTTGGCCCCATTCTATTCAACCTGTTCACCTCCGATATGCCGGCTCTCCCTGATGGTGGATCGTTGTCTTTGTTCGCAGATGACACATCCATCGTCTACAAGGGTAGGGTCATCGGAGCTCTGACTGCCAAACTTCAGAGAGGCCTGGACGTCCTGTCTGAATATTTCAACAGCTGGAAGATCCGTATCAACGCGGCAAATACCCAGGTCATCATATTTCCATACTCCAAATCTCCCAGACTTGTTCCGGCGGTGAATAATAAGATCTGCCTGAACGGCACAGTGGTGAAATGGTCAAAAGAGGTAGTCTACCTCGGCTTAACACTAGACAGCAAGCTAATTTTCAGGGAGCACGTTGAAAAAACCAAAACCAACTGTATCCACTCATCAACAGGAGGTCTACTCTATCCCTGAATAGAAACTTGCTGTTTACAAACAAATCATCCTTCCCGTAATAGAATACGGGGTGACAATCTGGGAAAGTTGCGCCAAATGCCATCACTTTAAACTCCAAAGGATCCAGAACAAGATCTTTAGGATGGTCCTAAACAGTCCATCGCGGACTAGAAATTCTGAGATACACTTCCTGGCTGGAATTCAGACATTAGAAGAACGGAGAATTTTTATCCTGGAAAAGTTCAGAAACACCTGTCTGAGATCAAATCATCAGATCATACGTGATCTAGCACGTTAGGTTAAGTTATACTCGTAGTTAGGTAGGTTATCACTTTTTTCAATTCAAACATAACAGACCTCCCAAGGGGTATTCTGTAGACTAGTAGATAAACGTGAATACGTAAATTAGAATAACAAATTAAACAAAGATGAAGAGCCTGATAGGCTAATCAATTAAAATGTTAAAACAATGATAAATCATAATTAATAGAAATAAACATAATTTTACTACTACTATCGAGGATGATCTTGAAACCAGAAAAACTTGAGTTAGTCTTCATCTATGTGATTCCTAATCTTCTATTCGTTGTTCCCCAGTTTGAAGCGGTTAAGACTAGGGTTCTGATGCATGGTCATATCGGTGCCATTGCTTAATTTTGTTGCTAAGAAATCCAGTTTTGACTAGAATCGATTCCTTGTGATGAAGGCAACAATGACAACTAATCTAATCTAATCTAATCTAATCTAACACCAACACAGCCAGTTCTTGAAAGCATTCTGGAAAATGATGGATATACCTCCATCATTTTTCTTGTCTATCGAAGATGCGTTACACATATCAAAACGGCCAGGCCTACTGTGCAGCATTTAAGGGGCAAGATGATTCAGAATACATCGGGCCTGTTTAAATCGAATACTTAAACACGATGCTTCAGAATCCAATGAATGGAAGAAACGTGGACATCTCGTACCGTAAGTTCCGATTTTGGTAATTATATGATTGGTTGATCGTTGGAAGCATCAAAGCTAGAAAGGTTAAGTGAAGCTCCATTTTCTTCTGACGGTTGGGACATGAGCACTAACTCTTGTCCTAGCCTTTTATGGCTTATATGGCTATAGCGCCATTACTCGCTTTCTGAAAAGAGAAGAGGGAAAGGAAAAAGAGAAGGACAAAGGGAAAGGATTATGATAAAGGCAACTATGACAACTGCAGGGCTGATAGCGGGTCACTTTTTAGTGACTTTGTCACTTTTTTTAAGGTGGTCACTTCAAAGTCTCTATTTTCGTCAAAAAGTCACTAAAGTCACTTTTTTTAAAGCAATGAACGCAAAATATTTTTCTTGAAAAAAAAAATGTTTTTTCAACCATAAAATCTTTTTCAGTGCACCTATGTATAGCACTCAGCTCTGTTTAGGAATATCGGTCAATTCTTTTTCGCTTTGACAGGTTGAATGTTGACTGAAGTTCACTTCTATTCGGGTCTACGAAATATGGCGCACAGGTTGACAGATCCTTATGGGGATTTTCTGTGGAGTGAATGAATACGAATGATTCACACAAGGAGTAAAGAGTTCTAGCATATGAAGATGATTGAGATTAATGTTATTCTTACTCTTTCTGGCGAAAAATTCGCCCAGACATACCGCCGAACAATGAGGTGTCCGCTTTCTTTTATTCGCAAGTTGGCAGATCTCAGGTTGGCATTTTCTATGCTGTAATTTGTGAGTTCAAGTGCTAAAATTTGTGATTTGTGATTGAATAAATGATGTTGTAATTATTGTATGTCATTAGTGAGTCCAAGTAAGTTAATAAAATAAAATTCCGCAGTGAAAACAATGACAAGAGAAATTTCATTTTTTTATTGTGCATTTCTAACCCAACTAAACTACTTTTTCGGTAGCTTTCCAAATGGCGGAAATGGTCGTAAAACTGCGCTTTTGCATTGCATCGGCTTGAGGTGTTCGGCGCACTTTTTCCTTGCCTCGTAAGGAATACGCTAAAGTGACAAGACGTCCCGGATTCACCTTCCTGTCCCGCATTACCAAATGTCCTGCAAAACGTCCCACATTATCAAGTGTCCCGGAAATTGCCTAGCGTTCGAAATTTTCCTTTTGTTTTTCGTTAGTGTATTTTTGGTTGTTTTCGATTCCATCATTTCTACGGGCTTCTTCAACGTAGTCCTAAATCCTGGTTTCGGTTTATTTAGAACTATAAAAAACCACAACACCGGTGTTGTAAATTTTGTTTTATGCTAGATATATTGTGCATTATTTTGAACCTGGTATATGCTGGAAAATCCTTTGAAGTACTTGAAGGTACTATGACATTTTGAGAACTTCTCTAAAATGCTGGGATATTCTTGTGAGATTTTTCGTATCCTCTACAATTCTGGGAGCTTCTTTTGATTTTTAGCAGCTTTGGAGAAGCTTGGTGTTCTTATATTAAGTATTTATACTAATTGAAGTAGAACTTCATTCCGAAAAACAAAATTGATGTGCAAGGAAACTATCTGAAGTTCTGGGAAATAATTTAAAGTTCTATGAACTTTTCCTGAATTCTCACATTTTCTAAAGGAGCATTCTTCTAGCGTAGCATTTTTTAATAATTCAAGACCCCCTACCCCTTCGTCCTTAAAATCAATAGACTTCTCTGAAGCTCAAAGAGCTTTTTGAACTTCTGACATATTCTGCCAAGTTCCTCAAACTTCCTTGATGTTCTGCGATATTGAATGAAAAACTATAACCCTCTCTTTAGTTAGTTTGGTCTTGAAATATTTTGTTCTTTGGAATTCTTTGAGATTCAGGGAACTTTTTTTGATTTGAACATTATTAAAATTATAAAAAATTTCCAAAGAATTAAAAAAAAAAGTTTAGACTTCTTCGAAATGCTGGCAGATTCTAAAAGTTGTTTAATTTTTTTAGAAGCTGGGAGAAATTCTCTCAATATATAAAGTTGTCTGAAATTCTTAAACTTTCTCTGATGTTCTAGGATCTTTTAAGAATCTTCTTTAAAATTCTGTAAAATTCATTAGTTTTTAGGACTTCTCTGAAATTTGAGGAAAATCTTTAAAATTTTAAAAATTTACCTGAAGTTCTTTAAAACTTTCTGAAAACTTATGATCTTCTCTTAAGGCTTTGAGTTAAGATAACATGCTGGAAGATTCTAAATAAACCCTTCAAATTGCTCTTAACTTTTGAGATTTTTTTTAAACTATATATTGTTGAAATAAACTGACGCAAGGTTCTTAAATAATTTTGAAGTTCTCCCAATGATCTTCTCTGAACTTCATTAATATCTATGGAACTTCTTGAAGTGATGAGTACTTCTATAAAGTTCTGAGGGCTTCCCTCTAAAATTGTCGTGTACTCCATGTTTCGTTGAAGTGAATTACTGAAGTCTAAGAAATAAGAACATTTACAAAGCTGTTAAATAATTTTAATAAATTAATTTCACATAATGAAGGATTATTCATCTTCTCAGTGAGAAAAATATAAGTGAGTTTATATAGTAATTTAATTGGTTAAGTATAACTAAACTGTTTTGTTTTTTTTTGAGAAAAACTAATTGTTGCACTGAAATAAAATATCTTTAGAATACGGGGATGTTGTTGTACGGTAGCGACACCTACTTGAGTTAAGAGAAGAATCAGAAATATGTAAACAAAAGTGAGTTGCACGAAAAGACCTGTTTTCGTTTCAATAGTTTGAGTCCATATCAATAGTTTTTATCGAGGGGAGCGACACATCTAAATCTCAATTCTAGATGCTCAACAAATCTCACACTAGCGAATCAATCTTCGAAAAATCTTCTTTCGTTTCTCGCATCTACACTGAAACAAGGACCATAGTTAGGAATACTATTTTGCAGAAAACACTTATTATCAATATAACCACGCTTATTGCTGTTGAATCTACTATGAATTCAGTATAGTCGACTATGAATGTTAAAAAATTTACTATGATTCTGGCAAAACTACTATGCTTGCTTAGAATGCATAGTAATTTTGATAGAAATAATAGTAAAATTAAATGGAATTGTTTTCTGCAAAAATCTATTGGTGAGGGTATTTAATCTAAACCATCAATATAGTATTTTTGCCAATGGATTTTGTTTCAGTGTAGTTCCACCGCGCATAATATTTTTGCAGGAAATCTTCAGAATCGTCATCAATGTTCTTTCTATCTACGCAGCGTGTGCGCAGTAAAGCACAGTAAACCACAATTTTCCCTGCATCGTAGATAGAGTCGCCCCCTTCGGTTTTTATGTATTTTTTAGGTGAAGTGGCTATGTTCAACCTTTTTCATGTATAAAATCAATGATTCCATGGAGCATTGTTGAATAACGAGGCGATTTGTGAATCGATGATTTTTGTGTGTTTAATTGTGTGCCCAAACTTCAATTTTTAGAAAATTATACAAATTTTCATCCAAGCTTTAAAAGAATTGATAAATTAGGCATTTTTTGAACAGGATGATATTTGCTACCGTCGGGCAGGTAAAGTATGCCTTTTTGGTGTACGAAATAAACCCTAAACAATGGAAACCAATTAATATCATTGATATGTAGCTGCCATAAACTAATCAA
Source organism: Ochlerotatus camptorhynchus (assembly GCF_037179485.1). Classification (NCBI taxonomy): domain Eukaryota; kingdom Metazoa; phylum Arthropoda; class Insecta; order Diptera; family Culicidae; genus Ochlerotatus; species Ochlerotatus camptorhynchus. Next base: position 5,471,411 of record NW_027040988.1, read on the forward strand.
GCCTCTTCCACGATTCTACAGGGCGAAGAAAGTCGTCCACTCATTTCGATACATTGCTTGGGGGAATCTCTTCGCTAATCAACACTTTCGAGGTCCGATGTCAGATTAACTGTGAAAAAATGGCTGTTGTGTTTTGTATTCACATGGAATAGTAACTATCGGGAAAAAAACATTGAAAAGGAAACATTTTTTGAACATAAATTGATGCTTCTATAAGTGCAAAAATTTGTGCGTTTTCTTTTCATCAAAAACGCTTTTTAAAAGCACTAATTCGGATGGTTTTAAATGTACACCTCAAGAACATCTATCAAACAATGTTTTAACATCAAAATTTTCATTCACATTTCACTTGCACTTGAATTTTTACGAGCTTTTTTCGCAAACACATTTTCATTCGAGAAAACTCAATGTTTCGCTTAGTAGAAAATTACTATGACATGAAAATCTGACTCTACGAACTTCACACTTTCACCCCGTATCATCATATAAACATTACTTTATTAAAATACGCGTGAAAATCCTTGTCGAAATGTTGACAAAAACATACCATTTTTGTTTACGTTTTTCTAATCGTCCTCGACCCGTCAACTGATAGTGCCCCTTCCCTATAAGTAAGCCAAATACATCGAGACGATGCAACGCAAAAGCGCAGTTTTATGACTATTTCCGCTCTTTTGAAAGTCAGCGAGATTGTTCAGTAGGGTAGGGTGGGCAATGCGCAATATTTAATTTGCTGAATTTTCTTTGAGAACCAGAATCATCTTTCTTTCAAAGACTGGATGTTCTCGTTAATTGTATTAATAAAAATATATAATTTCAGGTCATATTCAATTAATAAGCTAAGATTCTAAACGAATTGAATTAATTTTGTTTTGTTTTTTAACAGTTCGAGTATCAACTGTCGCGTTTCCCTGTGCTTAAAGATGGGAAAATGTTGTTTCCGTGTTGTTTGGTTAAAGCAAGTGGATTCCAGTGGATGCACGGTATCGGATTGGGCCAAGAAACATTCAGAAACGGAAGTGTTCTGCAAAATCTGTAGAAAATCATTTTCGATTACGAAAGGATTCCAGGCCATCGATCAACATGCGAGGTCCGCAAAACATAGAGATGCATGGATCGCTCAACACGGTGCTAACCAAATGCATCTAACCGTAGAGCAAGAAGCGGGGTCCTCTGGAACAGTTCCGAACAAAAAACTTCAATTATTCAGCGCTCGAGAAAACTCCGCTAAAGCTGAAATATTGTGGCTTTTGAAATGCATTGCAGCCGATTTCCCAGTATCGTCGTGTGACGGAATTCGAGAGACGTTCTGCGAAATGTTTCCCGGAGGAGTGCCTAGTGATTTCTCGCTTGGAAGATGTAAAGCTCGATACGTGATCACTGACGCACTGGCACCATACTTTCGTGAGCAGCAGCTAATAGAAATTCGCAGCTCTCACTACACCCTTTGCTACGATGAAACAACGAATGCCGCCGGAAAGAAGGAGCTACAGATTTTGCTACGATACTGGTCACAAAAACAATCCCGAGTCGTCATTATGTATCTCGAGACATTCTTCATCGGATCAGCAAAAGCGGAAGATGTGCTGCAGAAACTTAACGACGCCTTGCAGAACGCTTCATTACCACGTAGTAATATGATCATGTTAGGTAAATAATCTACATATTTCTTGGAAACTAATATTTAATAATGCTTTCATTTATTGCAGGAAGTGACGGTCCAAATGTAAACAAGAAAATCGAACGTCTTATGAACGAGCAATTGATCGAGGAAAGAGGAAAATCTTTACTCTCTGTGGGAACTTGCAACATCCATATACTTCATAATGGATATCTCAAAGGACTAGAGGAACTAGGAGAAGATGCTTCAGATCTGATTGTGTCTGTTTATCACTTTTTCAAAGGCTGGCCGGCCAGATGCGAAGACTACGAAAAAATTCAGTCAGAGGTTGGTGTGCCAACCCACAGGTTCATTAAGCATGTATCATCCAGGTGGCTGACTATGGAGCAAGCTGCGGAAAGAGTAATCGAACAGTGGCCTGCTGTAACAAAATACTTCACGGACTTTATTCCAAAGAAGCGTGCTTCGTTAGCTAAGAAAGCTAACTATTTGAAAATCCGCAAATTCATCTCAAACTCGACAATGAAAGCTGAGTTACTGTTCGTTACAGAAAGCGCAAGAATCTTCACAAAGTTTACAGGTTCGTAAATAAGCAAACATTTCTTAAGTGATGTCTATAATAGTTAGTATAATAGTTACTAACAAATGGACTCAGTACTTGTTTTAAAAAAGTAAAATTTGAAAAACATTCATTGCCGTAAAAAATATTTAGAATATACTTTAAAGAACTTTCAATGTTACCCCGTTTTACGGTATCAGTTTTAAGTGAAATTTAAGTTCACTTTCCAGCAGATAGATAATAAAAAAATGTTCAGCAATCTTTGGCAACATTTTTTTTATGAATTTTATTGTCAAGATTTCAATGATATATGAGTTGATGTATGCTGGTTTCCAAGGAAATTTTTAGAGGACTTTGAGTCTACTTTGTAGTGGATTTTGAGTTCATTCTTTAGTGGACTTTAAATCAATTTATAGCAGTTTATTATGATGCAAATTATATGTGTCGGCTAGTTTTCAAAGTGGATTTTGAATACATTTTGCGAAAAGTTGCCAGCATCTTCAGAATATATTTGGATTTTGAGACCATTACTAAGAGATCTTTGCGCTTTTTTCATTTGTGTTCTTTTTTAGTGGACTCTTCAGGTGGATTCGTGACCATTTTACAGCAGCCTCTGGATTATTTTTAGGCAAATTTTGTGGACTTCGAGTCCACTGTTCGATAAGATTATTATGTTACCCATCTCTGCCATAATTTATGAGTGAACTTTGAGACCATTTCCTTTGTATTTTTTTCCAGTGATTTTGTGACGTAACCAACTGTTTAACGGTCTTCACTTTTTTAAAGAAAATTGTTCAGCACTCTGCTATCAGTTTTCAATTAATTTAAGACCAAGATTGCAGTTAATTTTTAAGAAGTTTTCGAATCCTGATTTCAGTAACAACTTTTTAGTGTACTTTGAGTCCACTCTGAATTGAACTTTGATATAATTTTCCATCAATTTTAAGTGAGCGCATGTTGATACCGTTTTTAATGATTTTTGATTTTATTTTAGTGTTTTTTTTTTAGATTTTCTTTAAACTTCAAGTCTCAAATTGTGAGAAAAATTTCCAACAATCGTTGCGATTTTATTTCATTTAGAGCTAGAGACTTCTCTGTAATACTTGATTTCTCTTCCAGTGGTCCTTGCGATCATTGTCAGTAGCTGTTGAAAGCAATCTTTGAGTTCATTCTTCAGTGTTTTTGGTTGCAGAACCAACACACGCTTGATTGATGTCAAAGCAATCGTAAAATTTTTATCACCATTTATTGCGTTTTCTTTAAATGTCTAACATTCTCAAAAATGAAAAAAAAAATATGGAGCTGCCAAAATATTTTAGCTTCTACACATTTTCAATGTATTTAAACTTTATTACCCTTGAATAATGTTTAATACTAGGTTTAATACCTTAGTAATTCACAACTTTCTTAAATGATTTACTATTTGTTTTATTTTATTTATTATGTAGGTATGTTCCAAAGGGAAGAACCGTTAATCCATGTTATGTATAAAGAGCTCGAAACGCTTGTTCGAACACTCGTCGGAAGGGTGTGTAAGCCAGACGCTTATAAATCGAATAGTATTCCGGATGAAGCAGTTTTCAATGCCGAAAATTTGCTGCCATCAGAAGTAATTGTGATAGGGACGGAAATATCAGATCAGTTAGCGCCGTTGAAGGAACTTGATAGAATTAACTTCCTATTGAACGTGCGTAAGCACTATATCGCAGCTTGCAAGCATATTCTGCAAAAGGCTTCACTGAAAAATTCGTTCATCAAATCCTGTCGCTGTCTTCATCCAGACGACAGAAAATCAAACCGAAGCGTCAAAGAAATAGTGCATATCGCCAAATCACTTCCTTTGAACATCAAAATAGACGCTTTGATCGATGAATGGAACTTGCTTCGATTGGAAGCCGAGGAACCTATGAGTGGAAGAATTGACGATTATTGGACTCAATTTTTATCCAAAAAATCTCCTAGTGGAGATTATAAGTATCCTTTAGTCATACAAGTGATTAAAGCCACTCTCAGTGTCTCCCATGGAAATGCTGAAGTTGAGCGCGGGTTTTCTAAATCTTCACGTGTTTTGACGGAAGACAGGGCTTCCATGAATGAAAGAACCCTGAACGCTTTAATGACTGTTAAAGCTGTTCTCAGACAATTCAACAATCAACCTCATTTGGTTCCTGTAACGAAAGAACTTCTGCACATGGCACATGGTGCTCATCAACGATACAAGTTGTTCTTAGATGAAGAAAGGAGGAAGGAGGAGATGAGTAAACAACAAGAGATTGAAGATGCTGAGAAAAAACGAAATGTTGAGGAAGGAGCAAAAGCTAAAGCTAAACTGGAATTGTACATAAAGAAAACGGAGGAAGAGCTACAGTCAATGCGAAAGGAAGAGAATGAAAAGCGACGTACTGCAGATAAGTAAGCTGATATAATTGTAACGGTGGTGATTGAAAAACTAATACACTATATTCCAATTTCAGATTATTTGCGGAAGCAAAGGATAGATTAAAAATCGCCATTAAAAACAAAGATATGGCTGAAATAGAGCTGGCTCAAGCCATGCTTGATGGTGTCGAGTCAGTGCGCAAAAAGCAAGCGTCGCAAAAACGAGCAGCTGACAGCATGGAGGAAATAGTCAACAAGAAGAAAGCAACTGTTATAACTAACTACTTCGGAAAGAAGTAGTACTAATTTTCCTATTTTGGATCCTCTATTAGCTGTCACTAGATTCATGTACTATTCATTGTTGATTTTAAACTGTTTATTAATAAGGTGAACGTTAACCTGATACTTTAACTAGTCAAATATATTGGTTCCATGCAATCTGCATTCAAAGTTGAAGTCATCATTACGTTTCTGTGGACCACTCAGTGTTCGCTGAAGGATTGTTTACGTCCTGATGATGGATGATAACAAACTTTAACTGGAAAACAAGGAGAAATTCATACTAATCAAAGAATCTAATCTCGACACAGAAGCATAAGATTAGGTTGAATCACATTAAATTCAACCCAGAAATAGACATTCATTTTACATTTTTTTTGCAAAAAATGTTAATTAAAACAAGTGGTTCATTATGGGATGCTGAAAGCTTTAGGGTTTTAATTTGGAACATCTGATTATATGTGCTGTGCTTCCGTAATTGGTAATTTTCCGTTTGATTTAATCAATATTTTTCATAAAATAGATACTGAATAGTTGTGAAAGGAAATGGATTTAACCGGATAATCGCTCCAGTTTTTCTGACCAATTACAATAATACCAATAGTGCACTAAACGAAGCGTTCAAATTTAATAAGAGGCGTAATGCATTAGGAGATGCTATTAGATAACGAATAGTATTGCGAACTCAAAGCTGACAAAAACTCATATGGGACTGATGTGCAGCCCTGCCTGTAAGAAAACTGACAACATATAAGTGCTTGTATACAATACCAACCGAGGGTCACAGTCTCGCCATTCAACGCTCAAAGCTTGAGCGTATTTGTTCAAATGAAATACTATATGGATGCGCATGAAAGCTAGTAGAATTGCCAGTCTTCTTGGTACGTTGTGTTCCATCGAACAGCTGAAATTTAGATGTGTTTTCCTGCAGATGAAGACGGATTATATAGGTTGTTGTATTATAAAACACGCAAAAACCATACAATAGCGATTGTTTTTATTAACGATAATTATAATGAATTTTCATAGCATAATGTTAAAAATGTAACACACATTTTGGGCAACAATTATGAATTTGGAACAGGTTTACTGAAAAAAGGATTTATCTTGAAAATTGAACAAAATGAAAGAGTAGCCAGCAGCAGGCTACTGTAAAAATCAATCACTCATGTCTGTTTACAACAGATACCGATCATACAAGAACAAATACTACTAATATTGACAAAATGCTTAAAATCTTCTTATACATTTTTAAATTGGAGCTCAATAAGTTCTACTTGGGTCTTCTTTTTTGGTCACTTTTTGTGCCTTAAAAGTCACTTAATGGTCACTTTTTTACTCATTTTAGTCACTAAAATCACTATTTTTGGATATATTTGGTGCTATCAGCCCTGCAACTGTATAAAAACAGAATACTTCATCATTTCTTATTTGTGATGGAGTAATGCGACCTGCATTAAACTAAGGACACGGGATATACCACAATAGATCAAATTACTGGTCGCAGTGGTTCTGTGTCCTAAACAGAGGGGAAAAAAATGCTCATAAATATGTATGTTTCTTCGTTCTTAATAATAATTCATGACAGAAGAAGCTTTCACGAAACGTGTGATGCAAAAACATCGGATTTATATTATTTTATTATTTTTCCGACTCAACTTTCAAAAAAACAATCGATAACCAGGGAGCCAGGATGATGTTTTATGCTAAATATATTTGTGATAAATCTGCTCAAAGCCCAATTAATATTCGATTAATCACCAATCTAATCGACATACCAACTGTCACACGGAAATTTTTTGCTTCATCGCCCAAATTATGTCCAATCATCACCTGAGCTGCCGAAACGGAATAGCTCAATTAGATCACGGTTAATAACGGCGCTTCCTTGCCTCCCGTACTTACCTACCAATCTGATGCCTCACACGCTTTAAAACGCACATTACCCACCGTAAGCTAAATATCTACCGCCTTTACAAATCCGATGACTCGCCGATGGTTGTGAACAAAGCAAAAATCGCAAAACTGCCGGATCGCGCACATGGCATGCCGCTTCGTCACTCTTTAATCGCGGACAATAACAATAAACATTAGCAAACGATTGTTTTGCTCTGCGAACCCCGACTGTCAGTTTTGTCTGAGTCTAGTTGCCAGGTTCAGTGGATCGTCGCTGTGGCCAATTTCCTATTCGGTCACGCAGTTTTTTTTTCTCTCTCTACAGGTCTATCGTCCAGTGTCCGTTCGTGGTTTATTTAATTTGCTGTTTTACTTTGCACATTTTGTTACAGCAGTCTCTTTTTACGATCATGTCCAAATGTTGTACCACACTACTCGATGATTAACTGCAAATTTGACGGCGTGGTAATTTCCGATTCATTATACCCGGGTGGTGCGAGAGCATGTGCGAATTGGGCATCGCGAAACGAGCGATGATGAATGCCAACATGATACAAGGCATTAGAGAACAATAGAAATCCAGTAGTTGAAGCGTTTATGTTAAACAAAAACCGACATAATCGCAACATCCATAATTACAACAACAACAACTGCGGCGGAGAGATAACCTTTCTATTTGCATCATTTAGCATGTCGTCGTCGTCGGTCGTCGGATGTTATAGTTGTTGGTGAGAAATGTGGATGGGAATTTGCATACAGAGAAGCTCTAAATACAAATGATACTTATCACAAAGCTTCTTGCGAGTGGAATTTCGCAGTGTTTGAGACACTATAATAGCAATTCGAAAGACACACGTCTACTCACGTGAATGAATAGGTTTACTCCGAAAGGTAATTTGCTCTTTGCAGTACCTATGTATGTATATGTTTTTTTTTTTTTTTTTTTTTCTTGGTTTGTTTTTTCCGTCGATCTTGTTTTCCGTGCTGAGCACCAATGCTACCGACGTGCCAGGAAGGCAGCTCCCACACCTGGACCCTACCTATCGACCCATCAACTCATGAACCGGGGACCAACGGCTTTACTTCCCATCCGAAGGAAGGCGTGATCAGAGATGTTATGCCTCAGAACATCCCGGCGGCGCCGACTGGGGTTGAACCCAGGCCTGCTGGGGTGAGAGGTCATCACGCTTACCACTACACCATCGGCGCCGTTATATGTATATGTAATTGAACTCTTTTAAAGGAGCACTGAAAGCAGTAGGTACGTTATCACTTTTCATTGCTATTGGCGTTGACGGCACCGTCGAAAAATTTGCTCTTCCAACAAATATTGACAGTTTCTTAAGGGAATTTTCGGTGGAGTGAAAGGATAGTACCAAGTCCGCCATGTTTCACGCACAGTCTGACGTTTGCTTATGGATTTTCTCATAGGAGTAAAGAGCTACAGAGTCGCCGTCAACGCCAATTAAGAGAGGAAGTTATTGGAAATTAGCAGCTGGTTGCAAAAATATTATGTAATAATAATGTTGCTTTTGGGATGAAACTGGTCAAGCCCTAACCTGCAGGCAAAGCAAATGGCATATGCACAAAATGTAGACATAAATTGCTTACTTCATCTGTAGATATTTCTTGTGAGAGCTGTCCCTAGTTGTCACAAACCGGAAAAGGTAACTGCTGTAGGGCTCATTTTAGTCACAAACAAGTTGCTCCAACTTCGTGTGACAGATGTGTGCTACTTGGGGTAATAGTTGTTCTTACAACAGCCTTTAGTGAACATGCAACTTTTCCACAGTCAACTTTTTCGTACAAACCCTGAAAAAGATAATTTTCTGGATTTAAACGTGCGGGAAAGTATTTCACCTACCCGACACTGTGCAACGAGAGTCTCGTTGTGTCCATCCCGAAGGCCAACGAAAAAGCCAAGGTGTTCGAACGGATGGTGAACCGTCGACTTAAGATGTTCCTTGAGACCAACAGCTTGCTCAACCACCAACAACACGCCTTTCGACAAGGTTTCGGTACGTCTACGTACTTTGCCTCCTTGGGGGACATCCTCAAGGAAGCCTACGACCAGGAACACCACGCGGCAATCATCTCATTGGACATCTCCAAGGCCTTCAATCGGACGTGGGCGCTAGCTGTCCTGAGAAAACTTGCAAACTGGGGCTTGAAGGGGCACATGATGTCTTTCATACGAAACTTCCTGACCGACCGGTCATTCCGTGGTCAAGAAGTTTCAGCGATGAGACCGGGGTTCCTCAAGGCTCTGTTATCGCTGTTTCTGGTAGCTATGAACGGGGTTCCCCAGCTACCTGGGATCCACATGTTTGTTTACGCTGATTGTGGCCACCGGTCCCACACAGATCCGAACCCTACGGCAAGCGCAAGCGGCAGTCTCTGCCGTTGTTAAATGGACCGACTCGATGGGCTTCCAGCTGTCCACCAGGAAGAGCATCCGAAGCCTCGTATGCCCGTCTCATCATCGAGTCAATAGCACCCCAGTTACGATCCACGACCAAGCCATTCCGACCAGGAAAACAGTTCGCGTCCTCGGCGTACTGATCGACCGAACGCTTTCCTTCGACCAGCATTTCCAACAGGTAAAAAATAACTGCCGCTCTAGACTCAACCTTGTTAAAACGATCTCTCGGCCTCACCGATCCAACAACCGCGATGTTCGGTTCCGGATGGCGCGAGTCATCATCGACAGTAGGTTGCTTTACAGGACGGAAATTACGTGTATCGCCTCCGAGAAGCTGGTTAGAACCCTAGAACCGGTCTACAACAACTACATCAGCATCATATCTGGTCTCCTGCCATCCACTCCAGCAGACGCTGCATGCGTCGAAGCGGGTCTTCTTCCTTTCCGGCACTGCTTAAACGTAAATATTTCCACAAAAGCCGCTGCTTTTTCCGATTATCATTTTGCGCTTGGAGTCGACTGGATGAAAAGACAGGCCCTTCTCTCCTATGATAACCGAAGTAGGTATGCTTGTGACTAGCCATTTGATCCTGGACGGAAAACTCTTTCGGGGCTCCTGACCGATTTACAAACCATCTCTGTCTATCGCTAGAAAGTTTGAGCATTGCGTTGTTTGTAAATTACAGGTTACGATTGCGAAAAAAATCGACAAGAAACGGAGATAACCTTATTCGCGAGATGGAAAACGAAGGAAAGTTCGTGCGAGCCGCAGATAGTTCGGATAGTGGTCACGATGAGCCGCACAACATCAATAGCTCAGTGTGTTCGGATGATCGGAGTCAGGAACCGAGCGGAAGTGAAGCAGGATGTGAAAGCGATCACGAGCATGACGAAAGCGCTGGTTCGATCACGTCGAACACTCCAGATTCTCCAGGAAGGTCGAGTGAAAATTATGAATGCGTTGATCAGGTAAGCATGGTGAACAACGGGACACCACCGGAGGAACCGAATGGAACAAAATCCGAGACTGTCGAGAAGATCGAACGCTTGGAGAAGTTCATAGCGGAGTTGACGAAAACGTTGAGCACGTATGAACGATCGGGTAACAGGACGTGTCCCGTTGTTGACGTTAATTGAAGCGTCCCCCACGATTCGAGCGACCGCGCGGATGGCATTCATGCCACTGTGAGATGGGATCACATCAGACCTTTCCCGAGTGGTATTGCCGCGAACAAAATGTGGGAGGAATGGAACCGCTTTATAGAGAATTTTTAAATAGCGGCCTCCCTGGGAAACGCTGTCAATGCCGCACAACGATTGAAACTTCTCTTTCTTTGCTTGGGTTCAGAGCTTTAGGGCATTGTGAAAGCTGCCAAGCTGCGACCGAGCCTGGCAGAACCCGACTGCTATTCAGCCATCGTGAACAATATCCAACGGTACAGCAATATCAAAGTCCATGACGGATACAGCAGCGGAACACGAGGCGTTCGCCGGAATGATACAAGGGTCTGGAGAATCCGCGGTAGCATTCCACGCCAGAGAGAAGGTTAGATTATGCGGCTACAGTCCCACTGACTGAGAGCGTTTCGTCAGAGCCCAATTGCTGAAAAAACTTCGAAACAGGGATCTCACCAAAACAGCGACATGAATTGAACTACGACATGAATTTCATCATCCAATCAGCAACGAGGGGAGAAGCTTACCAAGTGGAAACGAAGCAGCCTAGTGGTTCCGACATTTCCGCAGTTCGTCGGTGAAAATGGAACACAGCCTTAAACTCACCTTGACACCTAAATCAGTAACCCAACTCATATGCCCTGTTGATATTAACAAACCGAATACAACGGAATTGAGTTGATGTCAGATGTTATGTTTTTCCTATGTTGTCTTTGATTCACAAAAAAAAACAATCCTTGATTTTTTTTATTCTTGGGTCGTATTTTTAGTTTTTCTCTCCGTATTGTTTCTTCACTATAATTTATCATGCGTTTTCTATGGAGGAGGAGAAGGAAGATGTGAGTGGGTTCAATGTAACCCTCGTTCGAAAAGTAGCCCAGTTCCAAGGTGAGCTATTGTCAACACGTCATCGTGGCGAGGCGATCAGGCTCATCGATGAATGGTTCTCTTTCGATTGCTGATTGACCTCGAGGTAAGACGCGTGGACATGCGCAATGCGTGAGTATGGAGCTCCGAAGGGCTGGGTGATTCCCGTCCTGAGTATGGTGCTCACACTATCGACCCATCAACTCATTTATTTATTTATTTATTATTAGTTTACATTAACAGGCTGAGCCCCAATGATGTTTAAGTGAATAAAATTAAAATACATAGTCCAGCTTACTAAAATACACAATACAATAAAATACATTCAACGGTTTACTGCGTCAGAGAAAATACGGGAAAAGCGCCGGCGTAGCATCTCTCGTGTCAGGTTGAAATCGAACACTGAAGAAACTCGATTGAACACACGTTCAAGGCCGTCTATAGCACCGTTCATGCTATAGTTAGTGCGATGCTGAGGCAATCTTAACATAGCGTTATTTCGCAGCGCTCGGGGTTGGACGTTCACGTTGATCTTCTCCAGGATTGTAGAACAATCAGAACGCGAAGTGTCTCTCCGAGTACGTAGAAGCTCCAGATCAATCAGTTGACATCGACTTTCATAACTGGGTAGACGAAAGGGGTTTCTCCAAGGCAGCAAATCGAAGAAATCGACGCTGAACGGATTCAACTCTTTCAGCACCATTGTTATAGCTTGGGTTCCATACTGCAGAGCAATATTCCAGGGTGGACCGCACCAAGGAACAGTATAGCAATTTGAGACAACATATATAGGAAAAAATCTTTGCAATCCTGAAAATAAATCCCAAAGATCTTGACGCCTTGTCGACAATGAACGAAATGTGTTGATTATACGTTAACTGGGAATCCAAAAAAACTCCCAGGTCTTTTACGTGGTTGACACGGCTGATAGTTGTTTCCTGAAGTACATAATTGAACATTATCGGTTCCTTCTTGCGAGAGAAGGTGATAACTGAACACTTCGCGGGCTTGACCTCCATTCGGTTCAAGTTGCACCAGTTAGCAAACGCTTCGAGCTTACATTGGAGGAAGTGACAGTCATCGATAGAACGGATCCGGATATAGATTATAAGATCATCTGCATACGATAGACGAGGGCCTTCGGGGACAAGATTCACGTCGTTAAAGTACAACAGGAAAATCAACGGGCCTAGGTGACTTCCTTGAGGTATCCCTGACGTGGCTGGGTAAGTAGCAGACTGACATTCACCAACAGTTACCATAAGCTGGCGATCACTGAGATAAGAACGAAACCATCGCAGGAGGTTGCCATTTAGCCCAAGTCTATCTAACTTAGCAATCGCAATTACATGGTTCAGTTTATCGAATACAGCCGACAAGTCGGTGTAAATTAAGTCTGTTTGAGCCCGTTCTGTCATGCTTTCCGTGACATATGATGTCAGACAAAGTAGATTAGTGGTAGTACAACGACCGGAAACGAAGCCGTGTTGATCACAACTTAGATACTGCTTACAATGAGAGAGCAGGGGCTCCATGATGACTACCTCGAATAACGATGTGATTCCACGGTAATTATCCACGTCCCGTTTGTTTCCCCTTTTTGAGAACAGGAAACATATGTGCACATTTCCAACAAGATGGAAATATACCACTCGAGATGGACATGCGGAAAAGATGCTGCAACGGTGTCAGTAAGCTGGCGATATGCTTCTTCAGAAATACTGATGGGACACCATCGGGCCCTGGGTTGAAGGACGACTTAAGTTGTTGTGCGGCAGTGGAAATCATCTCAACGTCGATGTCAATTGCACCCAACGCTTGACCGGAGAGTTGTACATTACTAGCTGCTAGGGTAACGTGGTCGTTGGTTAATATCTCATCAGATAATACGCTGGCAAACTTGTCTGAAAACAAGCGACAGATCTCCTGAGAGGTGGAAGCAACTTCTCCGTTGAACATCATTGACGATGGTAGGCTAGACTCTTGCGCTGCTCGTTAACGTAATTCCAGAAGGACTTCGGGTGTGACTTGAGTTTACCCTGAATCCCACCTTAATATCGCGAATAGCATCGATGGCTAACTCGCTTGAACTCATGATTGAGCCTAACGTAATGATGTTTCAGCGACAGCGTGAGATACTTGGTGAATTGCCTTAGTGCCGCTCGCTTGGTCGATTTCAACTTTCACAATTGCCTCGTCTGCCAAGGAAGGTGTGACTCTTTTCGGTGAACTCTCTTTGGAACGTGTATGTCAATGACATACGCCAAGACATGTGAACAAGTTTGCGCAGTGGTTTCAACGTTATCAGAGTCCAGGACGCTTCCCCAGTCTATGCTAGACAGCACGTCGATCACTATGATCAGCTTTCCGAAAATCGTATGACACGTTTGTGGAAATGTCTTCAAAATCCCGAACGTGACTATCTTGGACAGTGACAACCAAAGGAGGATGATGAGGAACTTGCTTTACTAGTGGAGAAGGTGCCGTGGAGATAACTGGAGCAGTGTCCTGAGCGCTAACGAAACAGATGTCTAAGCTTCGATTGTTCTTGTTAACTACGTTATTGATTAGAGATAGCGTTGCTGCACTATAGCTATCGAGAAGGCTAACTGATCCTGTATGAAATACAGAGCGTACAGGGTCTGGATAGAGAAAGCCACTGTGAGATGGTTTCCACGAAACACCAGCTAGATTGCCGACACCCAGAACGAATATCTCATCAACTGGAGTTGCAGTTTCCATTACGGCGAAAAAGGACCGACAATGGGTTTTGATAAGTTCGTTGTCACGAACACGGTCAGGAGCAATGTACACCGCACATAAGTACAGTGTGCGATCACTCAGTTCTACGGCAACCCATGCTTGGTCCACACACTCCCACGTGTCATTTTTTAAAGCTCTCGTCTTCAAACCGGAACGAACTGCCACAAGAACACCACCTCTATTAGATTTCCGACTGTTTTTAGGATTTCGGTTGCAGCGAAAGACTTCATACTCGCGTCCAAACCATTAACCGGGGACCAATGGCTTTACTTCCCTTTCGAAAGAAGGCGTGATCAAAGATGTTATGCCCCAGAAAATCCCGGCGGCGCCGACTTGGATTGAACCCAGGCCTGCTGGGGTGAGAGGTAATCATTCTTACCACTACATCATCGGCACCGCTTATAAATTTTAAATTGGTGTTTGACCGCATGATATTCCAACACACTTGTGGCGCAGTGGATAGCGTTCTTAGATCGCATGCCGAATACACGGGTCGAATCCAGGAGACTGCTCTTTAATTTAACTTTTTTTAATGTTTGGATATAATATTGATGAACTGCATAAATTCGAGTCGTATTACTCCATCACTATTGAGAAATAATGAAGTATTCGATTTTTTAACAGTTGTCATTCTTGCATTTATCGCAAGGATCCGAATCTAATTGAAAGGTTCCGCTATTTATACCCTTCGGAGTGTTGAAACACCCTCCAAAGGCGCGCCCCATTGTCACTCAAAATTGGATTTGTTAGCAACAAAATTAAGGTATGACACCGATAATGACCATGCATCAGAACCCTAGTCTTAACCACTTCAAACTAGGGAACAACGAATAGAAGATTAGGAATCACATAGATGAAGACTAACTAACTCATTTTTTCCTTGTTTCAAGATCATCCTCGGTGGACAAAGCCTAGTCTTGTCACTATCAACAAGGCATAAAAAGTAACAAGGACTAAGATGTGTTCCTTGGATTACTGAAAAATCCTGTTCCCCTAGTTTGAAGCAGTCGGTGGTAGATCTTACATCCCGTAACGTACCACGAAAAGGTGATTTACCCACGTTACGGGGCCACTGATATTTACGTACATGAAATTTTGTTACTAATAAAGATTTGCGGGTTGTTTCATGTGGGATTTGCCGGACCTATTTAGAAACTTACAAGTTGATAAGAAGTTCCACATGGAACTTTAAAGAAACTTTAAAGTTGCTCAAAAGTTCCGCTGGGAACTTGTTCCGAACTTTGTTGCGGTCATGTTTTCAGCCTTACCAGAAGTTCCTAATAAGTGCATATGTATGCTTTTTGGAGCCCGAAGTTTCTCGTGTGCTTTCTATAGCTGCTTAAGCAGCCAAAAAGTTCTATTGGATATTTATATGCATTTTGTGAAAGTTGAAAGTTGGTTTTATCGTGGAATGCGGAGCTTTTAGTTGCTTGGGTAGTCCTGCAAAAATCACGTGCTTATAATAAATGTGAAATAATTCAGGCGTTAATGGGTTGAAATAGAAATCAAAATATTCAGACCGTTTTTGGGAAATTTAAAAAAAAAATAAGAAACATACTGAAAACTCAAAAGCATAAAGTTTTTATCTCTAATATGAAAAGATTTGCTAGATCTAAATCAACAGTGAATCTGGGGTTAGACGGTTCGTGTTAGTTTTCATGATAGGCATTTAAATTTGATCAAATCGATCATGAACCAAAAAACGAGCTCTTGGACCAACTTTGATACGATCTAGTTTAAAATTATTTTTCATTAAAGTCGGAGTTGGTACTTTTACGACTCCGACTCCTCATGCTAAAAAATGCGTCCTACTCCGACTCCAACTCCACAGCCCTGGAATCAAAATAAAAAAAAATAACTGATTAACAATGAACACATTCTTTAACACGGCTAGGTAAGCAATGTGTTAGCTTTTTTAATTTGTGATAATATTATATCGACTTATTCAGCCATGTAACACTTAAATTTAAAATCATACACATTCGCTTGTATCTAACTGAAACCAACTTGGGCAGCCAGAATTAGGATGCGAGAGATTGCATCAACTGAAAGCAGCATCAACACCTTCATCATCTTCACCATCATCACTGCATCACTCGCATAGAAACAACCCACACAACCATTTTCGACCCACTTGATCACGTACACCATCCTGCCGAGGCAGAGACCGAGTGCGAGGGTTTGTTCTTGGATTATTGCAACCACTTTTCGTGCCGTTTTTCCTCCATCAGCTGCACCTCGAAAGCCTTGACTCGGTTGGCATCGGCTGTGCTTTTTTTTTTTGCTTGCATTGGACCATTAGGTCTGAAACTTCCTTCGATCCTACAACTGCAGCAGCAACTCCGTTCTGTGTTCTGTGCTCGGTGATGGCGATGATGATGATGATGCATCTTGGTCTCAGAAAAAAAAATAAAACAGACTCAACGCGACAAGCAGAAAAGAGGCTTGTCCTATTCGTACCTTCTACATGACTTGCCGTCAGCGTGGAAGCGATCTGCTGCGCTGCAACCAGACTGAGCAAATGGCAAATCCCCTCGAAGAGATAATCAATTAAAATGGAACGGTTGTTAGGCAGTCGAATCATATAAAAAAAAATCCGCGCTCTTAGGCAATCACCTTAACCCACAAACTCTAGCGATTATTGAGCTATGCTGTTTCGGAGACCCAGGAAATGCATCTTGCTACACGATTATAATTAATGATATTCGCGCTAAATTCGAAGATGATTGCGGTCCTGGAAATTGGCTAATCGCCGTCCTCGTCTGTCAGACCCACGACGTTCGAATGCAGTTCGTGATCGAAACCAAGGACATACGGTTGCCCAATATGGATATAAATAAATATAGTATGCATTTGACTCGGATATCCTCTCTATGTTTCGATGGTGGAAAAAAAACTGGAACCGGTTTTGGTCAAGACCCCTCGAAAGTGATGATGTAATCTGTATGCATAGAACCGACGCTATCGTAGATGTAGGCTCATCGTAGAATTAGGGGGTTAAAAGGAAGGGATTTAACATTTAAAGTGCAGTTGGAAACTAGAAACTTGAAACCCCTTTGGCTCGTTAGTTGCACTGTGATTGTCAACGCTTCATTTTTTTTTAGTTGAACATGGCATCTACATACCGGTTAGACCAGTAGTAGCAGCGTGGGGCAACGGCGATAGCAGGAAGCCAAGGGTCATCCTCATTGTAATGCGCGTTAGAGGTCAATGGCATCCGGGAATGGAACCCGTAAAATATTTCAGTTTATGAGTGGTACCTACCAACCTATGAATAAAAAATGTCAGCTCGGCTCACAAGCTACGAAGCAATTTAGGGAGTAGGTTGTGTACGAATGAAAACCGTTAAGCACAGAAAAACTCCGAGAATGGGTGCGATAGCAATATGATGTTTAAACTTTGAAATTATCGTGGCTGGAAGCTATGACTATTCTCAACTCTGAGGTTACTTAAAGTTGTCCAAGATCGGGTTTTTGCCATGTCTAGGAATTTGTAAATAGTTTTTGATTTCCGAGGCCACGAAAACTCCGAAATGAAACGAAACTTTATTTGTATTTGCTCGGTATTAGTACCGCCCAATAACAGACGATTTGAGCAAAGTTGTTCATATGGACTAGACCTATTCTATGGTAAACAATTCAGCTCAGAATTCAGTCACCAGGAGGCGCTAGTGTGTCATTCATTTTTAATTGGGTTTGACTTGACATTTTGACAAGATAGAACGTTCTTGTCTTCTGTAATGTTGTTCAGATTGACTATACCTATTCAATGGTGAACAATTCAGGCTAAAATTCACTCTCCAGGCGGCACTTGGGTGCCATTCACTTTAGTCCTCTAAATTTACTTTGCAAAACATCTGATTTGTTTTAATCCATTGAAATCTCAATACGGCAATACGCCTTTTTAATTGAAACTAATCGATCGAATTAACCTCTGGTGCTGAATATGAGAACGTCAAAAAGAGTGTTGTGAGCAGAAATTTTGCCGAAAGACATTGAAATCGGAACACTTTTTCACTTTTCCTGATAAATTGATTCATCTGAGATGCTTGATCTATAGTTGAAAAATTTAATTCTGTATCATTTTTGCAAGGATTCTGCTAGTGTTCAGGAATATTTTTGTTACGAAAAATGCAAAATTCCATTAGTGCCTTAGTGGCTATGATCTTCCGGAATTCTTGTGTGTGAATAGTTAGGTACAAATCAGTTCAGATGTGTGGAAAATCGTAAAATAAAACAATTAACGATGGAAACTTGCAAGATTTTCAATGAGAAATGCTTAAATTTGCGTTATGAAAAATCCTTCTTCTGATGTAAACAAACGGTTTGGTTGACGTTTCCTCTCGAACTCGCGTGGTGCCCTCTACGTTGGTGGTAGACAACGTAAGTTTTTCAATAAAAATATTCCACGTAATACTTTATCAAGTTTTTTTGAGCATATTTCTAGACTAACATTTGAAAAGGGCGTAATTCCAAAATGACCATATAGAGAAAATCACTTCTGAATTTTGATGACCTAAAAATTAATCCTATTTCACGACTTTCCATTTTCTGGATGATTTTATAAGCTTGACATATAGTTAATAGTGTAATCTATCATCATACATCACTAAAAACTCAAAAAAAGTTTTCTTTGTCGTGAAATCGAGAAGAAAACATCATACGCCCTGATAATTTCATACATGTTGTTACCCCTTGGATCTTCCACCCTTTGAACTGCCAACACTGGTGATACGCCGTGGAAGTACACCATCGGGATTTTTTGTTTGTTGTTCCGCCTTGGCTCTTCGTTCGCAAATTTTGTGAGAGTGGAATTACGCCCGGAGATTTTTTGGTCTTCTTTTTGTTCAATGTTTACACGTGAACTATCAATCGGATGCATTTCAAATGAATCGGGCGTGACTAGATACTACAGACTCAATACGTTTGGCATATTAAAACGATATAATTCGTAGTTCTGGTGCAAGGCGTAACAACCAGATGCATCATAAAGTTGAAAGTTGAAAATACGCCATGTAAGAAGAAACGTTTTTGATGATTTGAAGTGATATTTTCTTCTACTTTTTCGTGTTTATCGAGTAGTTTGTGAACGATTCTCTCTATATGTGGCAGAATATGGTTTGTTTACATTTTGGTTCTTCCGCCCCTTTCAAATGTTAGTCTAGATTTCATCTTGTTTCACAGATTTCCAGTCACGAAAGAATAAGTCAAATTCATCGACGTATAAAAAAGTTTCAGCCTATCAAAGTGGATTGCAGTTTTGTGTTATAAAGTAGCTGAACAAAAGCCACGAATCCAGGTACAGGAAAATACCAACAATCAATACGAAACTAAAGATTTTAAATTGGCTCACCACTTTAGTAGCCTATTGGTCCCAAGCAAACGATTAACGTACCCTATTCTAGTTGAAATTCTATTACTACACTATGTTTGTTTTGATTCGCTATGAAAGTTTGACAGATAACATCAGGGGTGTGTGGATTCATGCAGAACATGCAGGGGTGAGTGAAATAGCTTGGGACTGCTTGGGACCATTGTTCTGGTACTGAGTGAGCCAAAAATAATAATGATTTTCTTCGGGACCCAGTGGTCTTAGAGTTACCTCTATGGTAGTACTCTGCTTTAATACAACCATTATTCAGATTATCAATCATTCTCAGATAGTATATAAATAAAAGCTTTTAATACAAAGAGGGTATATTACTTATTCCATGGCATCTACAGGCTGACTCAAAGTAAAGTGGTAGGCCCATAGAGGTAACTCTAAGACCACTGGGTCCCGAAGAAAATCATTATTATTTTTGGCTCACTCAGTACCAGAACAACGGTCCCAAGCAGTCCCAAGCTATTTCACTCACCCCTGCATGTTCTGCATGAATTCACACACCCCTGATGGTATCTGTCAAACTTTCATAGCGAATCAAAACAAACATAGTGTAGTAATAGAATTTCAACTAGAATAGGGTACGTTAATCGTTTGCTTGGGACCAATAGGCTACTAAAGTGGTGAGACAATTTAAAATCGTTAGTTTCGTATTGATTGTTGGTAGGCCCATCGCACGTCGCTTGCACGCATTTAGTGTTGGGAATCGAAAATCTTCGACAGTGGTTTGTTTACACTTCTATAGAGAACAACTGGTGCAAGTTTGATCAAAGTAGTCGATCGCGTTCAGAAATAACGTCAAATGGAACTCGAAAGAAGAAAAAATATTGTGCACAAACACCTGGAAAATCCGGAGTGGTCCGGTTCTAAGCTGGCTAAAGTTCTGAAGATGCCAAAAACAACAGTTTGTCCAGTGCTCAAAACGTACAAGAAAACCCTGTGGAAAAGAATCAGCGGACCTACGAAAAAACTGGAACCAGGGATCGTCAGGGTCAAGCATTTGAATTTTTCGAAAATGCATCGAAGTAAATTTAACCTTAAAGCCAACCCCGTTCATTCGATCCGAGATGTGGCCGGAAGGTACAACGCTATCTTTCAAACGGTGCGGAACATCCTTGCCAGGGAAGGATACAAGTCGTACGTAGCCAGTAAACATCCGAACCGGCAGAATTCCGTGGCCAAAAAGCGTGCAAGGCTCTTGAACGACCGTGTTTTGACGAAACACAAGGGCAGAACTTTAATCGATAACGAAAATACGTCAAACTCGATTTTAAGCAGCTTCCCGGTCAAAAGTTTTACATTGTGACTGGACGTGGAAACAGAGCTGGTAAATATCACGGCGGTCATGTGACAATGAGAAAACAGGTCCTCTCAATATCACTTGACAAAACGACCGATCATTAGCTTTCTTGTCATTTTCCAATGATCAAGCACTCATGAGAATAATTCTTATGTAGTGTTGACATCAACATTTCTAACTGATTAAGATGAATTTAAGCAATGTCATCGGTAGAGTGAATATATTTTTAAGATTTTCTTGGTACACGTAATTTAATAGCAATACATGAGCCAAGGTAATCACGATCATCACAGCACGTTGTCACGTTCTGTCATGACAAAAAAATCGATGAGATTTTGAAGAAAATCTCTGTCATCGTTTTCTCATCCGATAATAGTGACAGAAGTATCTCTGTAAATATCACGTGAGATCTTTCATTGAAAATGACATTTGCCAGCCCTGCGTGGGGATGTGCCGAGAAGATTCAAGTTCGTGTTTGCCGACAAGTTTGCGAAGAAGGCCATGCTTTGGCAAGCGATTTGTAGTTGTGGCCTGAAAACGAAACCATTCGTCACATCCTCGACGATGACATCCCAAGTTTACATCGAAGAATGCCTGAAAAAGCGTGTATTCACCGTTCATCCGCAACCACAGGGGCAAAGTCATCTTTTGGCCCGATGTGGCCAGCTGTCACTACTCCAAGGTGGTTCTGGAGTGGTATGCTGCCAACAAGATCGATTGTGTCCCCAAGCTAATGAATCCTCCGAATTTCCCGGAATTTCGACCAATCTAAAAATACTGGGTAATTTCAAAGCAGCGACTTCGACGAAGCGGCGGGGTGGTCAAGGACATCCAGCAAATGCGGGTAAAATGCAAGAAATGCACTGATTCCTTGTCCGTTTCCACTATGCGGGCATGGGCTCCATCAAGAGGAATGTTCAAGATTTCGTTCGAACTGGAGAAATGGAACCATCTAATGTTGTAACTTTGAAGTGTTAATAAAAGCACTCCCAGACAACCAGAAGTCGTATAACAGTGTACAGACAGTATTGTAAATTGCTACAGTTTAAGTCAAAATTGCATATTAGAATGGCATATCTCGCATTATGTTTAAGTTAAATCGTATAGAATGCAAATTTCCGACTTATATGCGATGTCTCATTTTTCCGTCGTACTGTATCACAAATTTAATCGGATTACATCGTAAGACTTTTCAAAGTGGATTTGTTATTACAGATCAAATCGCATATGATGTTAAATCAACTCGTTCAAAATTAAACGAAAATATGCACGTATATGGCCTCCACTTTTGTACGTATAAGCCATTTCTTTGCATTCTATACGGCTTGATTGTTTGTATATATGTTTGTATATCACGAAAACAACTTTGAATATACGTGCATTCTTGTTGTCTGGGCTGTAAAGCAACCATTAATGGACTTTTTAAACTGATTAAATCAGGAAGAACAGGTCTTTTTGTGCGTACCAATTTTCTTTTAGTCAGCCTTTATACAACCAATAATTAAATAGTTTATTTAGTTTTTGAACGCTGAAAGTGCCATCTGTTGAGCTTAATGTCTGTCGCAATGTATGCAATAGATGCTATAACAATCAAAGTATTATTTATATTTGAATGTCTGTGTGCCAAATTTTCATACTTGTGCTAAATCTTTGCATAAAATAGATGCTCACAAAAAAAGTACAGTCGTTCTTGTGACTAAAAATATACTTTTACTTCATCTCCCAGAATCATTTCCGAATAAACAGAGATCAACGGTCCAGTTTTGATTATGATTCAGATCTTGAATTAATCCATTTTAATCTTTAGATTTACTTCCATTGTTTCTATCTTTACTCAGCCAACGGATCGTGCAACCGATGTCACGTTTTTACCTACGTTTTCGCGGAAATCTCGTTTTCGCTGCATTATAGTTTGCCACCACCATCGCCACTCCTGTGGGAGTCGTCGGATCGAAATTGCTGCTCTGTTTGTTTATTATTTTCGCGAACCATGTTTCAGTTGCGCTGGTTAAGTACTCTTGCTTTGCACTTTTATTTTTGTTATTACACGAGATGGTCGTTGTACCAGATTTCGCCAAATGCCGTCGTCACCTCGTCGCTGTCTGTTGATATGGAACACGTTTTCCTCCGATCGTTTGTTTTTATTCTCTCATGTTTTCCCCTCTCATTCTCTGTTTGCGGGCGCAGTAGGGCGGTTCAAAGTATCGATTATGGTCCAAACAGTGTCATGCCAATTTTTTCCTCATTGCCAACCTCCTTCCAATGATAAAAAATGTTCCGATCCGATACAGAACAAGCCATCATACGACGGGATGTCTCAATGAGTGGGGAGAAGAGCTCACCTTCAATTCACGAAATGTTAAACAGGTAATTTTGAATTTTGGCGGCAGGACCGCTAGTGTTGGTTGGTGAGTTATTTGGACAGACTTGGATCTGTTTCATATGACCGGAAGAGCGGCGCCGATGGTGTAGTGGTAAGCGTGATTATATTTCACCCCAGCAGGCCTGGATTCAATCCCAGTCGGCGCCGCCGGGATGTTCTGAGGCATAACATCTCTTATCACGCCTTCCATCGGAAGGGAAGTAAAGCCGTTGGACCCCGCTTCATGAGTTGATGAGTCGATGTGTGTCGATGTCGAGGTGTGGGAGCTGCCTCCCTGGCGTCGGTAGCATTGGTACTGAGTACGGAAAACAAGATCGACGGAGAACAAATCAAGGAAAAAAAATATAACCGGAAGGTGTATGCTGGTCACAA
This sequence comes from Ochlerotatus camptorhynchus, assembly GCF_037179485.1. Classification (NCBI taxonomy): domain Eukaryota; kingdom Metazoa; phylum Arthropoda; class Insecta; order Diptera; family Culicidae; genus Ochlerotatus; species Ochlerotatus camptorhynchus. The sequence goes on from NW_027040988.1 coordinate 5,494,810, forward strand.
ATGACTTGCCAAATTGATTTCCTACGCAAGTGATGTGAATTTCGCGAATAAACACGAGGAGTGTTGATTATAGCAAAAGTTGCCATATACAATCATCTATGTTAATTTTAGTAAACAAACTAACACTTCTTCTTTCAGGGGCACATTTGATTATCCCCTGGATTATCCGCCTTGATCGCAGCTGACCTGCGAGTTCAATGAAGAAATGGGATATCGACTTAATACCACTACCTACTTCTCTATCATCCGCTCTCAAGATTCACCGGATTATCTCTCGATGTCTGTTCTACTAAAGCTGGAAAATATTCAATCACGCAAAACATCTCCGCAGTGATATGTATCATAATTAACTTTAACCGTTATGTGATCGACAAAAGAAACACCTTTAGGAGCTCGACAAGGGTACTCGGGTACCATCAAATTGAAATACTTGCTACTGCGGCCAATTTAGACCGATTTTGAATTTTTTGGCCCCATTGGATTCAGAAACTTATCCTCTTTCTGGACATTGTCAACAATGTCCCCACGGAATCGTCTGGTTCCCGGAAATCCGGATTTCCGGTGTAATGTTCTAGAACTAAGCATTTTCTTGCCAGATACGCTAGAATTTCGAAGGAATAGATATCAGAATATCAGAATCTACTTCAAGAAACAATTACATCTCACTTGAGAACAATTTTAAGGTTTGATCCGAGGGGGGCGACTCTATCTAAGATGCAGGACAATTTTTGCTTTGCTTTTGTGAGATGCGCGCACACTAGAGAGAAGATTGAAGATTTCCTGCAAAAGGTGGAAAGCGATGTGAGTAGATGGATTAAGATGAAAGAGAAAGAAAAGATTTTTCTTTCGTAGATTGATTCGCTAGCGTGAGATTTTTTGACCATCTAAAATTGAGATTTGGATGTGTCGTACCCCTCGGTTCAGAATGGCCGTTCCGGAGCAGGTTCACGTAGGGCCGCTAGTGGTCATAGAAATGTTTGAGAAGAAACCTCTGCAATATGGGTATAAAAATCATGAATTTACAGCAGGAGACTGTTTATCATAATTTTGTGATCATCCGATGGATTTTCCCCGGATCGGCCATTCCGGAGCAGCCTCCCGTAGGGCGTCTTGTGGCCATAGAAATGTTTGGGAACAAACCCCTACAATATGGGTATCAACATTCATGAATTTCCAACAGGAGACTTTTTATCATAAATTTGTGATCATCCGACGGATTGTCCCCGGAACGTGTTCTCTTGTGTTGTCACCACCGCTGAGCACGCTAGATGCTTTTTTTCTTGGTTTCCGTCAAACGAACGCATTTCCGGTGTGATAATCGTTCGGAAAATATGCGCCACCGTAAACAAATTTGTTCCACGATGAGCCTGCGTCTGCTGCGTCCCGGCTTGTCCATTTCCAGAAAACTTTTCGAAGGAAATTTAAATTTATCCGCGATTACGTAAACATTTATCGAACACACATAAACATTGCAACAGACTTTTCACTGCAACATCTCACCAACACTTAAGCGGGCTAAAGGTAATTGTGTCCGTTAGTGTGCGTGCTTTGAACGTCACTCATCTCTATGGGAAGCTTCCCCTGATATTCAGATGACGAAAGAATGGCATAGGGCATAGCCTCGTGTTGTAAATTCATCAATGTTGATACCCATATTGTAGTGGTTTCTTCCTAAACACTTCTAGAGGTCCTACGGGAACCTGCACCGGAATGGCCGCTCCGGGGACAAACCTTAAACTGATCCTCAAGTAAGCTGAAATTATTTCTTGAAGGAGATTCTGATACTTTGATATCGATTCCTTCGAAATTATAACGAAAGGAAATCCAGATTTTCGGGAATTAGACGATTCCGGATGGACATTGTGGCAATATCCAGAAAGAGGATAAGCTTTTGAATCCAATGGTGCCAATAGATTCAAAATCAGTCAAAATTGACCGCAGTAGCAAGCATTTCAATTTTGTGGGTACCCGGGTACCCTTGTCGAGCTCCTAAAGGGTAACCAATTTCAGAACCCCCCCCCCCCCGCTTTCGAAGCCCCTTGCTGCAATATGAAATCTTTCTTCATGAAAAGTTGTCTCTCCATGAGTTCTAAAATGTCACTGAATTCTGGTTTCCTGTCGTGAAAATAACTTTATAATTTCTTATCTTGAAATCTGAAAAGGTACCCGGGTACCCTGTCGATCACATAACAGTCGAGTTCCCCTCAAAGGAGCTTTGATATATAAAGGGTGGAACGGTCAAAAATTGGTCAACTTAAATTCGGTTATTTTTTTTTTTAATCGTGCATTTAAAAAACTTGAACACCCCTTATTCTGTAGGTCTGTGCGTACGGAATGTTGCCTGGTAAAAACAACATTTTCTATTCATTTATCAAAATGGCCTCTAAGCAAGAGGAACAGTGTGTCAAAATTTTGCTCGCGCATAAGCGAAATCCAAATTATTCACACGCAGATTTATAACGATGAAATATACGTCAAAGAGGCTTTCAAGCAGCTCCCAGGTCAAGAGATTACACGGCTACCGGAAAAGAAAAGGTTCAACATAAGTTTAAGCAGAAAAAGTTGTCAAAGTTCCCGAAAAAATACTTGGTTTAACAGGTGATTTGCACCTGTGGGCTGAAAAGAAAAACATTCGTGACAAAATTAATGTTTACAAAAACGATTGTTGCCTTTTCTTTTAAGAAAAATTGTTGTTCCGTGCTGTTTTGGCCAGACCTCACTTCCTGTCACTACGGGAAAATGGGTCAGTAACGGTATGCCGCCAACAACGTGCAAGTCGTACCCAAGGACAAAAACCCTCCAAAATCATAGTTGAAGATGCTAATTTCAAATAACAGACTAAAGTGGTAATTTTTATACGAAAGAAGAGGAGATGAAGGTATAGAATTCAGTGCCAACATTTCAAAGGGGCGTAATTGCGTTTGTAAACAATGGCTTTAGCCGTCGATTTTTCGCAAATAAAAGCTCACTAATGAAAATTAATGACACAAACAGGTATAGGATTGTTTACTCCACCAGTTAGCAATGTTAATTTGGAGGGGTGAGCTTTTATTTGCGAGAAATCGACGGTTAAAGTCATTGTTTACAAAAACAATTACGTCCTTTTGAAATGTTGGCACTGAATTGATAGTTCCGTTAGAGTACGACAGTGTGAAAATTGCAATATAGAGAGTAGAAAGCGAGCAAGGACAACTTTAGGAATGTACAAATCGGTTTTATCATCTCTCTTTACCAAACTCCCCCGTTGGAGAGGGATGGTGAGGGGTATTCCCCCCCGTCACCACTGGAAAAAAGAGATGATCACGATACCGTTTGGTCACAATTTCATAGGTTTTTGTCATTTAAGCTGGGTTTAGACTAGGCAAGTCAAATGATCAACTCAGTTGAATTCAACTGGCTTGAAAAGTGGAGCCTGGTTCAACTTTTTTCAATTCAAGTGAGTTGATCAAGTCAGTTGAATGGCATGGTTTACACGTTCAATTCGCGTTCAAGTCAGTTGAATTCAACTGTTGGACCTTAAAAAGGTTATCCGTCAGCACACGGCCGGCTCGTGAAATTGAAAAAAGGTTCCGAGCCTAACTGTCAATGACCAAACACTATTATCTGGCTAAACGTAGGCCATAATCCCAAATGAGTTTTCCCTTCTCGGCTTGACCAAGGTGGCCTGGCCACGGTCGGCCAATCGTGCCAACGAAGGACGACGCCTGCCATCCCACCGTCCAGCAATGCCCGTTGGCCCGTCATCCGCTCGCTTCGCCAATCTGGCGAGAGTTCCGGTCGCACAGTAGGACCAACACCTCTATAGTAGGACAGTAGTCACTGTGTCGGCCATCCTGATTCACCATCAGCGGCAGCAGCGGTATGTACCGGTACAGTGAACAACGCGATTAGGCTACACTACACATATTACACGAAATTATGAACACAGCATATGCTGAGTTCTTACATCAGTTAAAAGACAGTCATCGTTTGTATAGCTTTTAATAAGTAGGGGAAATGGATGTAATGTCGGCCTAAGTGCTCCTAATTTGGGCCCATACATAAATTCAGCAATCGACTAAATTTTCAATAGCAACCAAATATATCCACGGTACTGTCCCAATGACGCGTTCATCTAGATAAAATTGATAAATAGCAGATTTTTAGCGATGGGCCCAATCTTAGATCCATAGGCCAACATTAGAGCCATTTCCCCTATATTTGTGACTCTGAATTGTTTGTTGGGAACAGCTGTGGATTCATCTAAATTACCGGCCGCGAATGGAAAATCCACGCTTCTCTCAACAAGATTCGAAACAGCTTGCTTCGAATATTTCCTCCAGCACTTCAATTTTACAAAATTATCGTTATCGTTAGCATGGTCTAAGACATTAATCACTAAGGTCTCATGATCGGTTATTTTCAAATCAGTATCCGTAACTGAACAAATAGAATCTAAATTGGAGTAAACATGATCAATTCTATTGTGACCGCTTTCCGGGGGACCCCGAATGTAGACAATATATTCCGACCGGGAATTGAGCCTGGTGCTTCCATCATGGTCTTACTTGGCTCGCCTTTTTTTTGCCTATAAGCGTCGTGCTATGGGCTATGGGCAGCTTGTTGTGTGCAGCTGATTGAACAATTTGAACCGCCCTAACAGGTAGGCATGAGATAGAAGTGAGGCTGTCTGTTGATGCTCGTTTCGTTTTCTATAGCTGCTGTATTTATTTTCACTTTCAATTACATTGTTAATAAATAATGTTAATAGAGAAATACTAAACCTTGCTGGGCTATATACAGCAATATGCTCCGGGTGGCGGTTGCATTGGTTCGAATAGTGAGAGATTTTGCGACGAAGGAAGGAGACCGTCCAATGAGTTCGTTCTCGCTTGCATTAAAACCGACACATAGATACAGGCTGCTATATAATGGGATGGTAACGAGATTGGGGACATGGAGCCATGGTGAAGCTACGGCTTGAATGCTATTACTAGAGTCAGCTATTTATAAGCGCCACGAAGTGCAGTTTTGTGCAGAATTAGGTTATGCAATTCATAAACATTGCTGAGAGCGCATAAAGGAAGCCGATAGAATCATGGCGCGATTCGTCATCGTAGTTTTTACTTGGTACTGACGAGGATGTTTTCTTATTATTCTTGGTTTTTTACGTAATAAACCCTCAACTCTAAGCTTCAAAGCCAATTTGATACCATATGCCCAGGGATGCCGATCAGAATTGAACCCATCGTCAGTCACCGTGGGACCTTCAAATGATTAAATCGTTCTAAATAATAAAGCAGAAAGGTAGCTAAAAACTGGCTAAACCAGCTTAATTAACTATTTTGCTAGTTGGTGAACTTCATAACTGATACCACTAACTGTTCGGTAACATGTATATAGCAAAAACCGACCCAGCATCCCAGGTATCAATTCAATCCCACCGGTTGTTTTTCACGTCGTCTCTGTCACGATCCGAGCAATGAAAGTGAATGAGTGAGGTAATTTTTCACGTGTGGGCAAAATCTACACAACATGCAGCAACGATCAGCCCGACACTGCGCGATTAAATATGCGACTCTCGGAAAAGCAAAAACTCACCGAGCGCATTCGTTGTTGCCCGCCGCCCGCCCGTCCCGTCCTTTCCTACTGATGATGGCAGATCATGTGCCATTGCAATCGCTGCACCAGTCAGTGGGTCTGATTTTTTTTTAATGTCACAGTCACGGCCTTCAGCTGGCAACAGTCGAAATATTCAACTTTTTTTCTACCAACAAATTGAATCGGGTAAAAGTGGGGCTGGGTGAACGGCAAAATGTCACTACCACTTTGCATTGCTTCAATATTCGTTGCCAATGTCGAGGTCAGCAATTTTGGCGGTGTTTTATATTTTCGATTCACTTTCAAATCGTGTGTCTACGACGAAATGAACTGATTATGAAAAAAGCTGCTAAAAAGCAACGCAAAAGTAGAACCTTACTAGAATTGTTACGGTTCTGATTCTAGAAATATCCTTCTACATGTGGCAGTCTAATCAAATCGCATCCCAAAATGAATTTCACCCAATCAGAAATTTAATACTTTTATAATTTGTTTAATGTACCAATTAAATATCATATCAACAGGAAGTCTATGGATCTGGCTATCGAAATTGAACACAATAATGAATTTCCGTGAAACGGTGCTGAGCAAATGGCTTGTAAACTTCACGCCGAACATCACTATACCGTGCAGCGTAGCAATCAGCTGCAGTGTGCTACTTGAAAATGTTGCGCACGTACCGGCAAGCAACAGTGTCAGTCTCTGGGTCTGATGTTTCATTCGATACATTCACGTTCCGTGTTGCAGACCAACGCCAATCACCCCTCGGTTAATTAAGGTACAACACACACATCGCGATGGCTTGCTGAGGAATATTTTTAAAAACTGTCAAGGGTGCTGTAGTCTAATCTAATCTAATCTAATCTAATCCAACACCAACACAGCCAGTTCATCGAATCATCGAAGATGCGTCACACATATCAAAACGGCCAGGCCTACTGTGCAGCATTTAAGCGGCAAGATGATTCAGAAAACATCGGGTCTGTTTAAATCGAAGATTTAAACACGATGCTTCAGAATCCAATAAATGGATGAAACGTGAACATCTCGTACCGTACGTTCCGGTTTTGGTAATTATATGATTGGTTGGTCGTTGGAAGCATCAAAGCTAGAAAGGTTAAATGATGCTCCATTTTCTTCTGACGGTTGGGACATGAGCACTAACTCTTGTCCTAGCCTTTTATGACTTATGGCTATAGCGCCATTACTCGCTTTCTGAAAAGAGAAGAGGGAAAGGGAAAGGAGAAGGCCAAAGGGAAAAGGATCATGTGATATCTATTAACATAAACAATATTTTTGATTTGAAATATACAATATAGAAACGGCCCGAGTCTTGTCACTAGTCATAAAAAGTAACAAGGAATAAAATCTTATCCTTTGATAATTGAAAATCCTGATTCCCTAGTTTGAATTTGTCACGGCTAGGGTTCGGTTGAAGACAACAAATCAAGAAGACTGGCAACTCTTCCATTTTCTCATACAAATGCTAATAGACAGGTACAATCGCGTCATCTGCCGCTCAAAGGTAAATGCTTCGAACGAATTTGATAACAAAGATTACATCCTCAGAAGAAGGGTTTGTGTATTTGCTTATTTTTCTATGCGTTGCTTCCACCTTCATTCAAGTGCAGCGCTACTGTATCTGTCGCTTGGATTCTGGCAAAGTTGCCAGTCTTCTTGATTTGTTGTCTTCGGTTCGGTGGTAGATCTTATACCAGTAACGCACCACAAAAAGGTGATCTTCCAACGTTACTGGTTTGAAAAGATAAAAATTTACCAAATGGAACGAACTCACCAAGTTTAGCTGCTTGACATGTGTTGATGTAGAAGTCAAAATTGTAGACGAAGCTTGATGAAGATCAACATAAATTTATTCAGAGTTGATTGGAAATGCTAACATGAAGCTATAGTGTGATAATTTATTAGTTAGAGAATGATCTTTAGAAGAGGCTAGGTGGATAGTTCCGTTAAAGTTCGGCAGTATGAAAATTGAATAGAAGTTGAAAATGAGCGAAGGGCGACAGTATTAAGTCAAACGAACATCTTTTTGCCTAACCCGTACGATGTACGTGGAGACTTGAAGTATGTCTTCAAGTCTACAGTGTGAATTTATTAAATTTCATACATAAAAATGAAATTTATACATTGATATTAAGGTGATTCCTTGTAGAGTCCACAAATGGCCGCCACGTAGGCTATACATGCACTTCCACTTCGAATTTTCAACTGCACAAATCTCGGAAATTTATGCCCCATTTCACCTGAAATTGCTACTTCATGTATACTACAGTAAAGCAAACGTGAAGTAACAGTTTCAATGAGGTGCGTTTTGAGGAAGCTGATATTTGTGCACTTGAAGTTTCGAAGTGGTGACGAGAATAAGGATCTCACAGCAAAAACACCTTAAAGGGATCATAGAGTTATGGAGAGTTGACTGTAGCAGAGCAACCGAAAGAAGTTTAATATCATCATCATCAATGGAGTTTAAATCCTGCTTCATGACAAAGATCGATCAAACGGATGACGGAGTTTGACGTCAAAGTCCATCTTCCATCCAAACGACGGGGGAATAAAAGGGACCTCTCATACCACGGCGCATTGCGAAGAGCCCTTCTACAACTACCGCGAATCATCATTCCGGTGCTCACACTCTAATTCAATTGGCGTTGACGGCACCTTCGAAAAACCGTGTCTTCTAACAATTTTAAATAGAGCGATTACATTCGCAAAAATCACCATCTTAGCGCCCCTCAGTGGGACTTTGTATGGGAGCGAGCTGTCAATTTGATAGTTGAGTGGCAAGCAGAATTGAGTGTAATGCAATAAAAATGTCTCATGCTGATTTTTTTTTCAAAACACATTTTGATCGTTTCCTTGAGAGTAACCGTTCTCTGGAATTTGATTGAAAATGGTTCTTAGCCTACACAGTTGAAAAAAGTAATGTGAATTTCTATCACTATGATGCATACAAAAGGAGCGTCATGTAGCATACAAGTTAACATTCAAAATATTGTAAGCAACATTTCTTGCAAGTGGTATTATGGAAGAAATATACTTGAAATTATCATATTAGAGATAACTAAAAGCAGCTTTAGTCCGGGAATTTGTAGGTGCTAATTCTACTGTTGATCCAGAAACCCATTTTAAAATGTTTGATAATTCATACCAATTCCGAAGTCAGTTTCAGAAGCCATAAGCTCCATATATCTACAGTTCCGATATCACATGGCTAATGGAACTGCAAGCACACTGTCAATAAATGGGTGTTTTTTCACCCATTTTCTCATATTGTGTTTACCTTATATTGTATGGGTGAAAAAATACCCATTTTTACAAATGGAGGATGCAAGCGCTCGTTGATCTAAAAATGTTTTTAAAACATTGAAAATAAATGCAGGTGTTCCGCTCAAATTTTTCACAAAACATTATAATACAAATTATCCATTGTATTGACTTATCCGTAAGCCTCTCCAACGTTTTGAATTCTAACATTTTCCGGAGATCGTTGCTGCGGACAGTAACTGTTTGCATCGAGGTTTGCATTCCCAATGAGCCGGTGACGGAAATGAGACGATAAAATTTCGAAGTGTTTTTTCACCCATTAATGGGTAAAAAATATACCCATTAGTCAACCGTGAACTGATTCTTTGAATGGGTATTTTTCCACCCATTTTATGTTTTCAAAATTCCCCCATTTTTTGACAGCTGCATACATGGTTTGAAAATGGGTATTTTTTTACCCATTAATGGGTTTTCACGAAACACCGTGCGGGGCTTCGGCTTCCAGCACCTGGATGACACTGTGTGAGTCCGTTAGCACGAGGATTGCTTGATCTACTGGAGTGATCACTGCATCGAGAATAGCTGCGGCTTCTGCGGGAAAGACGGAACACTCCTCCGGTCCTGCAGTGTTTGGTCCTGCCACTCCGAGACCAACTCCACCTCGCGACTGGGATCCGTCCGTAAAGCGATGAATGTGCCCCGGATAAACCGACTCGAGAAGTTCTGCAACAGAACGCCTTAGCGCTGCATAGTTATCTCCGGCTTGGAATCCTCTCCTAATCCGCTTATCTATTTTAATAACGTTAGATCGGCAACTTTTCTCTCCATACTAGCATGGCCACTGCACATTGGTCCCAAAGCCGTATTTAGGATGACAAAAATGTTTGCGCTAAAACCGTTGATTTTAGGCATATGGTGTCTTTCGGAAAGTTTCTTCATATTTGTTGGCCAATTTTTTCATGTTAGTGAAATTAGGGTGGTCCATCAAATTGGTGAATTGAAAATGCGGACTTTTTTTATTATGTGAGATACACCAGTGCAATAATCTCGCAAACTTTGTTCTAGACAATTTTAGAACTTTTGATGGCGCACATTTTTGCCGAAGCAATTAAGATGCTATCTCCTTCATTTGAAGAGTTATTACAGTTTTTTGCATAAAAATATGAATTTTTTTAATATTAAATTAAATGCTTTTAACAAAAATCGCTCTCGCAGTTTTCCCACCGTAAATGAACAAAATAATGATCTTTCAAATGGAATTAAAAACTTGAAAATCAGTTTGCTCCTTTTAGAGACAATTAATCATTTTGTTCGACCATTTTCCACAGAGATGGCGCTGTTCCGCTGGTAGGAAGTGATAAAAATCCCCATATAGAAATTGAGAGAAGTGGAAATAATTCGCTTTCGGTGCATATTCAGGTCAAAAAAAGTAAACGACAACCTAAAGAAATTAGTCAGGGACTTTGTCGTTCAGTTTTTTCCCGGAAACTAATGCTAAACAAGCTACAATTTAATAAAAATGATTTTTCCCCATACAATTTTACCTGCTTTACTACCAGTCCCCAGAGAGCCAAAAAAATTCAAATTTGAGACAGAAATTCTCTCTCACGAGCTCAATCTCTCAACATGCCATGTATTTTGTTGACACTCGATTTGTGATTTCCCTTTCACAGATTACAAAATAGAGTACCTGACACTACAAAACATGTCTTGTACCTCTATATATGCATTTGCTTTAACATTTGAAGTCCCTCCTTTTTTACATATTCTGCGCAAAAGATACTTTATGCCCCGCCCCATACATACAATTCGGCGGGAAATTCTGTGAGGGGTGAGCTAATTTGTGTGCAGAATGTGTAAAAAAGGAGGGACTTCGAATAATAATCTAAATGCATATATAGAGGTACCAGACATGTTTTGCACTGCAGTGTCCTCTGTGAACAATTATAGGAAAACAGATTGTGTCTAGTTTCCGATAGATGTCAACGCAAACAACAGCTGTGACATCTGATGGAACATGAATGCTGAAGCTTGACAAAATGATCAATTGAAAAATGCCAGTTTTTTTTTTTTTTTGAAAAAAATCACCTTTAACTATCCAATAAAAAATGATAGCAACTTGGTTGCTTCAGCAAAAATATTTGTCATTAAAAGTTATAAAAGTGTTTAGAACATTTGTTTTAACAAACAATGAACGTATGAAAATATATTTAAAGAAAAACAGGTTTCCAGGGACCACCCTAACTTGCTTGTTTAAAAAATCATAACTCATGAACCATAAAAGATGGAAGTTTGGTGGCTTGAGCAAATTTGCTGCAAATTGATTTTTCTGCAACTTTCTAGAACATTGCACTGGTCTATCTCACATAATAAAAAAGTTCACATTTTCAATTCACCAATTTTATGGACCACCCTAATTTCACTAACATGAAAAAATTGGCCAACAAATATGAAGAGCTTTCCGCAAGACACCATATGCCTAAAATCAACGGTTTTAGCGCAAACATTTTTGTCTTCCTAAAATTTTGGGACCATTGTGCACTGGGAGGAGGTCAAGGTTGGCTGCAGTGCGAAGGACTCTGTTCCCCTCATTGCACATGTAGAGAAATACCCTATCGTTCTCAGATGTCTTAGCGGCGAGGGCAACGGCTTTCGTAGCAATGGCTGCAGTAGATCGATAGCGGAAGGGGAGGATTCCAATTTCCACACATTGTCATTGAGATTGTCCTGACGATGTTGATGCGGCTACGGCAGTTTTCCTTCACCGTCCTGAAGTGCTGGTCGAAGCCCAGGGTGCGATCCGGAACTACCCCCAGAACACGCACTGTTTTTTTGAGCGTAATCGGATGGTCTTGGATGGTGATCGGTAGTCCCCGAATCAGATGGCTCGAGTGGCAGATATGGCACCGCACACTCTCCGGCGCGGATAGCTGGAAACAAACTGAAAGCGCCTTCCTGCTGACGGCCGAGACTGCTGCTTGGGCTGTATTCCTGGTCCGCTTAGTCGTTCGTCCCGTTACGACGATGAGTATGTCGTCGGCATAAACTATGACGTGCACGATTGAACGACACATATGAATTTCATAAGCGCGACTTATGAAGGTTTTCGTCTAACCTTATGCCTTATACGCCTTTAGCCATTCCATTTTCCCAAGAGTTGACAAACGAGTGGTCCAGGCGCAGGACCCGTAATCTTAACGTCAATGGTTCGGTTCCAGTCTCCTCCATTTAATTATTTTTATGTCGACATTATTTTTATAAGGCAAATCTATGAAATTCATATCGATTTTTTGTGGCTAAAATTCATAAGAGGTTCTTGGAATTCTTAGGTTCTTTTGCCTCGGTGTAGGACTAAGAGATTGATTTTTGCTTAATAATTTAATTAATAATTTGAAAATTATTGATTTAGAAAGTTTAAATAAACAAATATTAAATTCAAAGTTTTGAAATTAGGGAACATTCAATATCGTTAATGACCTCTGCCACGAGCGTCACAAGTTCCTCCGAGGTAAATGAGGAATCGTCGACGGACTCACCTGACACAGCACTGGCATACGATAAACCAGGGGTAGTAGAGGCCCACACCAGCTCAGCCTTCACAATGGCCACCTCGAATGACGACAAACCTCACAAAACTACCTTCAGTGGCTTCAGCGATGGCAAAGCATGGGTATAAAAATCCACCTTGTTGTCCTTCAGGAAACTTCCGATCGCCTTGTACCACAAACGAAGTGACAGACGGAGCGGCTCGAAAACTTTGGTGACTAACCTGCTATTTCAATTTTTCAGTGTGCCACATGGCAACACCACTACTACTGGATTGTACCACATGGTAACACTGCTACTGGATTTTACCAGAGAGAATAGGTAGAGAGGCGAAGAGTGTGAAGCAAAAAAAAAACAAAACAAAGAAAACTTTTTAGGATGAGAAAAAAGTCACTTGAAGTGTGCCCTTCAGAAACAGTTGCCAGAACTTGTAGGATGGAATCATAATAAAAAGAGTGCTGCCGTTTCCACGGTTTTTCACTCTTCGCCTCTCTACCTATTCTCTCTGGATTTTACTAGCATTTTCACCAAATGTATTAGAATGTTTTGGTTCTATCTCTTTCACTCTACTCAAAACTGAAATGCATAAAAAAATGAGAAAATGATACACTCTTTGCACACTGTCAAAGAATCATTGTACACAAAATCAACTTTGTTCAAATCAAAACAAAAAAACTAACCCATCTGGTGGATGATTGCACAAGCTTCCAAGAAAATTCTATTACAGTGAACCACATTATTTTAATGGATTTCTTCACCAGCTAGTCGTCTGTCACTTCGTTCGCTGGTAGAGGAAACATTCATCTACCTGCTGGTGTTATTATTTTTCATGAATGAGCTTTTATTCGCGATAAATCGACGGCTAAAGCCATTGTTTACAAATGCAATTACGCCCCTTTGAAATGTTGGCACTGAATTGTCTACGCAGAGGTAGGAGGGGGGGTGTCAAGAATCCCAAAAAACTGTCTACGTAGTTTATGAACAGCCCCTTTATAAAATTGTCCCTGTGGTAATGATCTTCCGGATTTTTAATGTGTGGTTACTTCAGCTGTAAATCAGTTCAGATCTGTAGATAAACGAAAAATAAGACCACTCCCGATGGAAATTTGCAAGTTGTGCAAAAAAATGTACATTATTTTAAGTTTTGAAAATCGTCATTATGATGTAAACAAATGGATTGGATGACATTTCCTCTCAAAATCGGCTAGCGCACTCTACATTGATGATGCATGAAAACCGAGCTTTTTATTTATAACATTGTAGAACTTGCTTCTATTCTTTCCAATTCTCATTCAGCAGTTAAAACATGCGAAATCAAATTATCATACTATGAACGTTGCTTGTTTGCTTGTAGCATTGAGAGAGCAGTGGAGAAAGCACACTGAACCAATTTGACATATTCCTGTTATGTGGAAGTCTAATAATTTTGCGCTATAAGATAATCCATTGAAAATGATATGATTGAAAATGTGTCAGGTAAATTCTATATGAATATCTGATACATTGACAATGCTGATAATTTGATAACTTTTATATGATTGTCATATGATAAATGAAAATCGGTCAATTTATAATAATTAACTGAAATGGATTTGAAACCCATAAGCATAAGCTTTACTTTTCACCACAATATAATATATGTGTCATAAATCAATCGAAGTAAACACTTGCTTCTATTCTTTCCAATTTTCATTCAGCAGCTAAAACATGCGAAATCTAAAAAATCAAGAGCAGTGGAGAAAGCACAGGTCCGATAATCGCAACGTTCGTGGTTCGAGTCCCCCCCCCCCCCCCATTCGGCAACCTTTTTTTCGACATGATTAATTTCACTCACTAATACACTCCACATTTCTCTTTCTCCATTTTCTTGCATTGGACTGCAGCGCGGTATACCGCCACCGATAAACCGACATGAAACTTAAAATTAACTCTTGATCGAGAATCCATAACGGCCGATTCAAATGTGCAGCGATCCCATCTGTCAAAACCATAGAAATTCTTTGTAATTTGTTTGATCATTCATGTCGGTTTATCGGTGATACCGCATCCTCCGTTCAAGCGGTCGTTTTCCGTTTTCGGAACCCAACTACTCACCGTAGATGGTCCCGGTAATCACCACAGAGAGCTACCCAGGTTTACACTCTTCTGGTTCGACCTGCCTAATCCCTCCTTGGCTCTTAACTGAGGTGGCGAGCCTGGCTCTACTGGCTGAGTGTGTGAGTGAGTCAGGACGGTGGGTGTTTTGGGGAATCCTTGGGGGTTAGCCGGGGAAGCACTTAGCTTTCCCAATGGCGGAGATCCGACACCCTTTACTTGTGCCAGAGTTCACGAACCTCGAGCCGACTTCTTGGGAAAAACGGCACTGCAACTTCTAGTTTCCGCTAAATCAGACGGGGCAAAAACGCCTCATGGTCGCGGCTACCCGAGCAAAGTCGGTTAACAAAATGAAAACAAATCGATATTAAAGTGTGCAGTTCCTATCATAATGAAAACTCATTTTGATTTCAAATGTCGCGACATAAGTCTGATATCATACTGTGCTTTCATTATGCAGTCAAGACTTTTTAAATGAAAGCAACTTAACTTGAAGTTCTGGGGAGAGAGGTAGCTCATCGATTCTTCCGGTTCGCCTCCTAGCATCGTGCTATAAGGTACCAGGCGATAACCAGGGTAGTTGATCGATAGCTCGATGACGTCATTTCGTTGGCGTCTGCAATGGGAAATTCTCATAGCAGGCGTTGACGATGGGACGTTGTCGAGTTTTTGAATAGCAACTATCGTGGTAACTCACCGATTACCTGTCGATCTGCCAAATTTGGAAAGACGTCTGCATTGAATTGTCTCATATAATAATATTCCGCCCACTATATCACAAGAAATTGCGAGTAGCTGAGTGGAATGGAGATAAGTTAAGCATTGGGTACAGGACCAAGTCTCCCCTGGGTGGTGCCAAAATATGAGCGCAATAGAATCATCAAGTTGCCATAAGGCACGGAATGAGTCTATTGCATGGCTGGGTAGTCAAAGTCTTCCATTCGTTAGTCATTTCAGGTGGATTAGAACAGGTTTAGGTTTAGAGTGGGCGTTGGCCAGATTTAGATTTTTCAGATGTAATCCTGGATAGGACCCTGTCATTGAACGTCGCGTGAAAGTGGAACTTAATGAAGGCCTAAGTACTTTTTCGTAGTTTTTAGTTTTCGGATTTGAAAGATCGTCGGTTACAGTGGCCTGCTTACTGAGCAGAAAAACGCGGTCCCAGGTCCTTACATATCAAAGAGATTTATGGTAAAATTGCTTGTGTATCGTTTATTTTGCGAAACACGTTGTTGTCGTTGGTTCCGGGTTTGAATGGATACACAAATTTGAGCAACGGTATTATGTGATATGAGGGGCTCGGTGGCCTTAGAGCAACCGTTTTTGCTTACTGAGCAGAACATCATGAGTCTAATCTCAGGCCCATCCACATTCAAGATCGTCAATCGTTTTATTTGTTAATATGACTACATGGTAATAACAGCAACTCGGTGATTAAAAAGGTGCTCGTCTGCCTAGTGGCAATGGTTTTTGCTTACTGAGCAGAAGACCGGGGGTTTAGTCCCAAGCTCCTTCGCGTTATATGATCGTTAGGACATCAATTCAGCTTATCGTTTACCAAAACGAACCCTGCTGCAAACCCAACCCTCTTATCCAACATCCCAGTGATTCCTCGTGGAAGTGCAGCCCTAATAAAAATGTTATGGTTAATTTGCTTAACGACGTGTTCGGGGTATCATCCAAACCATTTGGGGAATAGTTCAATCATTTGGGTTATCGTTCGATTATGGTAATTTTTTATTAGGGAGAGGTGTTCTCGGCTTTCATCAAAGCGAGTGTCATGTCAACACAATCCTTCCCGTTCCTTTCTTGACCTGTGTTCGGGCGCGGCCGGCGCTGGTATTGCCTAATTTAAGATCACCAGTTTTTACACATTGAGGATCATTGCTAGTCCCAAACATCGTCTATTGGTTCTCTGTGTAATTACAGCTGATCTGGCAGTAACAGAGTAGCAACCGTGGGCGGTCAATCAAGCTCAAGCAAGCTCAAGCTCAAGCTCAAGAAAGCAGCTTAACTTGAAGTTCTGCTGTTAACGTCTTGTTTAAAATTTAATTGAAGGTCATCTGTCGTTGAACTAATGATTATTGTTTATTTGTTTTATTTAACACATTTTAGGTCATTTGTGACTTGCCCGGGGTGAGATTTGAGCCCCTTTCTTTCAGCGTGAGAAGCATGAATGCTAACCATTTACTCCAGGCCCGTATTCAGTTAAACATTATGAATGCAAAATCAGTAATCAAATTGATTTCATTGAAAGCAGGATTAGTTTTCCGTTTGTTTCAACAGAGTAAAGTTTTGCTCTAATTTTTGCTGTGCTTTGCTGTTTGTTAAGTCAACCAAAATGAGATCAACTGGAGTATTCAAAATAAGTTACATCATAACAGCAAATTTTGATTTCAATGTGATCTCCAGCTTTGCTCGGGTAATGTGTGTTGATGGGTGCAATTGGCGTTAACGGTGACTCTGTAGCTCTTTACTCCTATGAGAAAATCCATAATCAAACGTCAGACTGCGTGAAACATGGCGAACTTTGTACTATCCTTTCACTCCACCGAAAATTCCCATAAGAAACTGTCTATTGAGTTCTCCAAGCAGGATCTCACGAACACTACACTAATAACATAATTTTACACACACTAGCGTATACTGGCATGTGCACGGTAAGAATCAAACATCCATTTATGAGTAAAAGTGAACCCATTGTCAATAAAAGCGGCACCACTAATTAATGAGTAATTCATTATGCCAATTAAGTAGTAACTGTTAGATACTGTTAGCAGAAACTCATTGTTGTTAAAATAATTTACTCATTAATGAGTAAAACCACCTTTATCAAAACTAGGTTAACCTTTACTCACAAAAGGGTACTTGACTGTTACCGTGCAAGCGTAGGGTTTGTTTTCGTTTTGTTGTTTATTTTTACTTTAGAATGACAGTTCTTACAGCAAACAAAAAATTTCTCACAGCTAACAAAAAATTTCATCTCACTAACACACGCAAATCGCACTAATACGAAACCGGCTGGAGAGGACTATGGATGTTGGATTTGATTTTTTGGTGGAAGAGCAAATTTTTCGACGGTGCCGTCAACGCCAATATCCTCCCTGCACATTCGATTGTCGGGACAGAGACCGACGTTAAATAAATAAATTAAGAAGAAGAAGAATAATAAGAAGATGATATTATAGATGTTTGGTTCCCCCTGGGTGCTAATATAAAATAAATTCTGTGTCCAGATTTTAACTGAACCAAGCATTTGCCTTTTTAAAACTACTATTTCTTGAAGTACAATCAATCACATTAGCTGGAATTTTGCTCATGTCAACAAATGAAAACAACTTTTTTTCTGTAGTCGTGTTCAGCACGAAAAAGTGAACATTCTTCCCACCTACCACAATAATTTGCTAGGTATTCCATGACAATAAACCGTCTACTATTTAAGTCCTTTCCATGTATTATGAGCAAGCTTGCAAATACTCATTACAGCTAAAATGCTATTTTTCGGATTTATGAAGCTTGCAAATACTCATTACAGCTAAAATGCTATTTTTCGGATTTATGAAGCTTGAAATATTTTAATGATAATTCTTATTTACAAGATGCAAGAACAGAAGGTAAAGTGTGTGTATGGGACATAAAACATATCAATTTAGCTTTCAGAGGGTCACAATAGCGATTACCTGTAACGATGAGCGAGCAGTCAGCGATCATAAAATCGCTAGTTGTGAACTTCTGAAAGCAAAATTGACAAATTTTATAAGTCATATACAATCTTTACCACCGTTTCTTGCATCTTACAAATAAAAATTATCATTATAGTATCCCATTGTTTCATAATAACGAAAAATAGCATTTTTGCTGTAATGAGCAATTGTAAGCCTGATTATGAGAATGGAGAAATTAAATAAAACACAAAAAACAGTTTTATGCCATCAATTTTATTCACTACATTCGACGTTAAAATAGATTTGAATAACCTATCAAATTGTACACACATTTCACGTAAGCTCCGGAATGATTGCAACCTTGTTAACATTTCAGCTTTGAGCGACTTTGATCGAATAAATAAAACAATTATCATTCAACAATAAATATTATCATTGGTCAACACTTTACAACCTAAAATAAAGTACAACTTTCACACTCTCTTGAACTATGTTCACGTCCACATGTAGGTCGGCATAATGCCTTCCTTGCTAGTACCCGGAGGCGTCAGAATCTCGTTACACAAAAATTTCAACGGCAAATCCACCAAATTCCCTTCGATTCGCTGCAGCGCTTTGTGGGTACCCTCCGGATCGGTTTGAGCTAGACTCTTCTCTTCCAAAAACTTTTTCAACATAACAAACGATTGCACATTGTCGGAGGGAATACAGCGGAAGATTTCATCGAAGAGACGGGTATTCTTCCTCGACGTCCATCGCCACGTTCCGTTCCAAAACGAGTCGATCACTGGGTCTGTTATGTCCACTGGGGCTCGGTTGGAGTTGGGTTCCAAAAGGCCTAAGTGTTCCTTGAACAGGTACCGGCGCAGTTTACCAGCAAAGATTCCGCACGGGTAAGATTCACCATTCATACGGCCTTCCTCGAAGCTTTCGTCCTAAGGAACACAGAAATCGTTAGGCAGGTAGATAGAAGTGGGTTGAATTGCAGGAGCTTACCGTGATCATTACGCAGACTTCTGAATCGCGCTTCCCCAGAAGCGACCGATCGTTGATGTTTGCTGAACCACAAATTATCACTTTATCATCTGCAATCAACAGCTTGGAATGAACGTAGATCAATTCCGTCACTGGAACACCATTCAAAAGAGAGTGCGTCCGTAAGCTGTGAAACGAGATGTACTCAAAGGGATTCTTGATTCCGGAAGCGTATAATCGCGAAAGCAAAGAGTTTTTACCCCTGAAATACTAATCAAATTAAGTACTTTGATCATTAGGTTGGAATAATACAAACATACCGACAGATGGAAGCATAGTTCCAATGGGTAATGGCTCTCAGAGAAATTCCGGTAGCACCTCCAACTTCCCCTTCGAATGCCGGAAGCAACGGCATCACGACATACACCCGGAATGCCTTCTTTTCCCGGTGAGCTCTCATTATTCTCTTGAACAGATACTCCGCAATCTGGTTCTTCACCGTAGGATTACCCATCTCCAAGCTTATGAAGAACTGATTCTCAATATATATGTAGTGCTGTGCCTTAGAAATGGTTTGAACGTAGGCTTCGTGGATACTCTGCTCTACGTGGTCCGACTCGATAAAGCCACAGTTCCAGCTGGATGCACTTCTCAGCACCTGGCAAGTCACGTGCTGCAGCGGGATGTTCAGAAATTGATCATCTATCCGGATATCATTATAGCTTTTCGGCAAGATATATGGATACTGGAGGTTCTCCCGACACTTTTCCAGTTTGATGGCGTTCCAGCGTTCAATGAAGTGCCGAGCAACATCCCGAGCTGCCTGGCCGTAGACCACGGTTGCAACGTCATGCCAAGGCATTCGAACGGTTGTTGATCGATCCACGAGATCTACAGGACCATAAAAATTATGGTTACTATGAATATCATACATTATGTGATCATTTTTAATATACTCACCTACGTATGGCATGTCCAGATTGGTGAAATCTTTCACAATGAAATTGATGTAGTCCTTCCCTATCCAGAACTTGGCTTGTCCATCTAGTTCAAATAGAACTTTGCTTTTGAATGGAGGTGGACTCATTATACCAACAGAAGACACATCCTTGTTTGGCTCCTTTTCCAAACTGTTTTGTTTCTTGTCATCATCGGATAGATAACCTGGGCTACCGGGACTGCTCTTCGCTCCTAGATTCGTGTCATGCTCATTCAAGGTAATCTTATTTTTCAGATCTCTTCCTATATCCTTTATTTTTCCCATAATGTTCTTCCGCTCCATTTCCGGCGTATCCTTCTTGATGTTCTCCGGCAGATCATCAGTTTCATTCTTCGCCGAAGACGCGAGCTTTTGTGCCGCCGCCACCAGAAGCTTATCCCCAGGTTCCAACTTCGGAAGATTCTTATCCACTTGATCCAAAGCCGTGATTTGGGCTATATTCCTGGTAGCTCTCAACAAACTGGCCACCGTTCCCCCTTCATCCAGTTCGACAACCGTCGAAGGTTTCCGAATCGTCGTATTGTTAACCGAGCTACAGCTGCTGCTCGAAATACTACCAAGGTCAATCAACCGATGCTTGTAGTCGTCCCAGCGACCATAGCAAAGGTCAATTCCACCAACGAAAGCGTACGTCTGATCTACCACCACCAACTTCTCATGATGCGCCCAGAAGAGTATACCAGCCCGAGCATGATCCGGGTGACGCAGAACTTTGATGTTCTCGTGCTGTTCCACCAATTTCTGCTTACTGTAGTAGCTGTTGATACCGAGAGCAAAATCAAGCTCTTTGAACAGCAGCACAAAGGTTTTGATTCCTTGTTCCTGCGAGAAAAAAAGAACAATACCATTAATATCCAACTGAACCAGGGCTTGTGAAGTTACCTTCTTTTATTATGGGAGGCATGGAATTCAAAAAATGAGCTGATTAATCGAATACTCGATCTACCAACGCTACTCACCGCCTTCCTCTTCAGAATCTTATCCAACCTCCAGTAATCCCCGTCGATGGCCGGCCGCTTCATGTGAATCTCCGGACTCAACATCCAATCCGTAATGAATATCTCCTCCGTTGCACCTTCCAGCGCATCTGCCACGGCACTCATGTAGCTAGCCCCGTCTACGAACCAGCTCGCCTGCATTCCCGGTCGAATCGGTGCAAACGATTGGTGCGGATTCGGCATCGTGAAATCCCTCGCCGAATCATTCGCCACCTTCTTCATGTGAGTCATCCATTCCTTTGCCGTTCGTCTGGTCGGGTGCTTGACAACCAAGTACCGCGTATTGGTCACAATCTGCAGCCCATTTCGCATGCCCGTACTGTACATTCCGGAGGAAATGTCAAACCCTTGGTCGAACAGCACCACACACCGTAGAACCCCATCCTTCGGTCGAAAGTAACCGAAGCAGGTTTCCTTCACGAAGAACCATCTATTTCGCCATTTGCTCCACACGACATCGGAACAGAAGTAGCTGCACCGGACGCAGCAACCTCCCGTCAGACAGCCACAGCAGTTGAAACCTGCTTGACCGGCTCGGGTTGAACCGGTGCGTTTCTTCACCAGGCCTTCCTTGCCCTTTTCGCCGAGAGCTGCGACGAAGGAGATGTGCGATACTTCCAGGAAGTTGATCTGAAATGGATTTGCTGTTTGTTAGGATTTTTCTCCGTGGAATGTGTGCCCTCAAAATGACCAAACATTTCAAAGATGCTTCATGCGTTTTGTAATTTCATAATAGCCATTATGTCCAGAATTAACTTTAACTTGTTTGAATTGTTGTGAATTTGAATTTCACAGGAATTTAACTATTAAAACTACTGCTAAATAACCTGTCCTTGACGGCGATAGAAATATTAAATTCTCTCCAGGATTTCTTTAGAATCGATTCAGATTCATATTCCTTTCGAATTCTTATCATAATTCACTTGAAATGTTTCAGAAGTCCTATTTTTTTAGCTTTGCTTTGAAACTGATGTCTGAATTTACTTGATGTGTTTGAGTTTTGAATATTTTTTGAACTATTCTCATAATACTCTGATTTCTTCTCAGAGATTCTTTTGAAATTAATTTGGACATTTCTTCTCTTCAGAAAAACCCATGTAACTCTTCTTATAACTACGTTGAAATTATCCAAAGAATTTACGTGAAGCTTTCCTCATAAATCCTTCGAATAGTATTTTAGAATTACTTTCTTGTCTTCTCGGAATTCCTTAAGAATACTTTTTTAAATTCCCTAGCAGTCGCCTTCGGGATGACCTTTAAATTATCCCAATTTTCATCGAAATTGCATTGTATTTGTTCAAGCTGTCTTGAACTGGACCCATGTTTTTTTTTCAAGCTCAGATCTCATGTTTTTCTTCAAGCTCAAGGTTTCTAAAAGAATGTCTTATTACAATCTATCACATTCCGAAATTAAACTTACTTAATTAATCAGCTAAATGGCGTTCATCATATCTTTCGAGATCTCGAATTTCAAAATATTAACTTAATTTTAGAGCTTAGGAAATTTGTTGCAGTTTTATAGTTAAAATTGTATTATCGATGCAATCAATCTTGAGGAAAGTCTCTAAAGAGAAACTTTTTATTGGCCATACTCTAATTATGTCATTGAGGGAAAATTAATTTGCTCTTCCAGCAAATATAGAAAGTTTCTTATGAG
Source organism: Ochlerotatus camptorhynchus (assembly GCF_037179485.1). Taxonomy (NCBI): domain Eukaryota; kingdom Metazoa; phylum Arthropoda; class Insecta; order Diptera; family Culicidae; genus Ochlerotatus; species Ochlerotatus camptorhynchus. Next base: position 5,517,607 of record NW_027040988.1, read on the forward strand.
AATTTTCGGTGGAGTGAAAGGATAGTACTAAGTCCGCCATGTTTCACGCCCAGTCTGAAATTTTCTTATGGATTTTCTCATAGGAGTAAAGAGCTACAGAGTCGCCAATTAGTGCAAGAAAACCTTTGAATTTATACCCAAAGTTATCTACACTGATAAAAATCAAAAGATTGTTTTTATGTGTCCCACTCATGATTTTTTGCAATGTGATCAACAAATGATATCTATGTGTCGGTCGCATACTTAATATGGGTACACTTAAAAGCCATGTGTAACCACACATACTATTCATTTGACTCATACATTTCAGGTATGCTTCTGGGTCGATTCTGCCTATGTGTGGTCACATAAAAATCATGTGGAATTTTACATGGAAATTCGCCAATAAAAATGTGTGGAATTCTATTAGTGTACATTAAAAATGGAACCAAAATCCAAAATTTCATCAAATTTGGTACACTGGACCTTTTGACGTAGGACTACGTCTTTGATTTCTATATGGGGGTATACTTTGTGAAAACCGAAAATGGAACATGTAACAAATTAAGAAAGATTTTGAACGTTAATAACTCAGCTGCCCCTGGTCCAATTTCAATAATTTTATCACCAATCGATCAGAAATATGGCTACGTATCGATAACAATGCTTTCGAATGTCGTCAATGCTTTCAACAAGAAACTATTGAAAAATTGGTAAATGTCCAGCATTGTCCAAAAGCGTTGAATTAACTAAGAAATCCACCAATTACCTACATACATATGCTGCTTCCCCAGCACAGTCGTCAGCGAGTAGTAAGTAGACGAAACAAGTCGAAGTGGCATTCACCTCCGATCCTCGGGCGCATGCAAATAAGGAGGATGGAATTGCGTAATATTTTGCACACTCATCGCCATATTCAGAACCAAACGCAAATTCTTCGAGATAACTACCATCCGTCGTCTGGCTCGCCGTGGCGGTGTCTGACGTATCTCCGGTCTGATTTACGAGGTGTGCTGAAGGTGTTCCTGAAAAATGAGATCCGTGATGCTGTCACCTACACTAAACACGCCAAGCGTAAGCGGCCATGAAGTAGTTCGCCTCTTTGTGGTGTGTCCTGGAAACGTTAATTATCGAACCCAAGGGAGAGATATTGCGGCTAAACGAACTACAGCAGAGTAAGGACGCTGGATCCCCATCCAGCTCGTCCCAGGAGGTCGATAAGCTTGTTTGTCCATATTCAAAACAACAAGCCCCCAACGACCACACAAAATGCTCTCCAGAGTTGTAATCTTGTAACCAAACTTGGAAGCAAGGGTGCAAGTGATCTTGATTGATTCTCTTAATCAACTTTCTCTTTGAACAAGATTACTACAAATTTGGTACGCTTACAATTCAAAAATGGAAAGAGTTGAGATAATAGATAATTGATCAATTAAAGGAACTAAATGGTCTTCACATTTATTCCGTCCACTAGCGGTCCTACGTCAAGCTTCCGTTCGTGCCCCTAGGCACAGACCCTTTTACTTTTTTAAATAAGTACAATTACATTAGCAAAAATCACCATCTTAGCGTTCCTTGGTGGGACTTTGTATGGGAGCGAGCTGTCAACGAATAGATTTAGTGTCAACGATCAAAAATTTAAATCTTAATTTAAAAATCGAGATGAATGTCTACGGGATCGATAAAAATATCGTTGTGCTCAGAAAACGAAGCTCTATCATTTGATGTATAAAAATCGGTATATTTTTCGAAGTTCAACAACCCAATTCACAAACGTCAGAGAAGTCTATTGACGGCACGACAGAAATCAGAAGTTAAGCTCAAGTCGCCTACCAGGAAGAGTAAGAAGAACTCATAAACAGTGTCCCTCGTTAATACTTTGAGTGTAAATATAAAATTAATAACTGGCTCTCAGCTCCATGCACGCTCGCTTATTTTTTACTCTAAAGTGAGTAACTTCTACTCAGTTTGGTATTTTTATTCAACATGTCAAAAACTGAGTAACATTAATTTGCTAACTGAGTAACATTTACTCTGTTTATCTTAAATCAATGATTAAAGACTGGAACGCGCAAAAATTGGTCGACAAAAAATTGTTTCTTTCAGTCAAAATTCATATCACAAAAATCTTCTTATGTTTCTGTTGGTAGTTAAATTCATATATTTAAAGGAAAAAAACGTTCATTTATTCTTTTGGTTTGCCAAATCCGAACTGCCTTGCCTTCCGCTTGCAAATTTTGCACAGTGGTCTCATCGACCTTATTCGCCGCCGAACGTCAGTTAGATTTAAACTGCTGCTCGTTTTCCATGGATTTATTAGTTTTTTTGAGATTCCGTTTGACCAAGGCCCAACACCGTTCGATAGGGTGGAGTTCTTTGCGGTTGGGAGGGTTGTGGTCTTTGGGTACCACAACCACTCGATTGCCTTTTTCTCATAGTGGCAGCTCGCCAAGTACGGCCAGAACAGCACAGTTCTATTATGTTGCTTTAGGAATGGTAGTGGCCGGCGCCGGTGGTGTAGTGGTAATTTCTAACACCCCAATGGGTCTGGGTTCAATCCCAGCCGAGGTAGGTGGGATTTTTCTGAGGCATAAAAATCTCTGGTCACGTCTTCCTACGGAAGGGAAGTAAAGCCGTTGGTCCCGGCCCATGTGTGTTTGAATGGGTTCGATATCCTACGCAGGTGTAGAAGCTGCCTTCCTGCACATTCGATTACCGTCAATGGATGGCAATCGATGTCCGTCGGTGATTGGCACTAGATTGCGGAACAGAGACCGACGTTAAATAAAGGAAAAAAAAAAGAATGGTAGCAGCCGCTTTTCCAGGCACTCCTGGACGTAGATCTCTTGATAGATGGTTCCCGTAGTAATGAAAATGCCGCTTTTTAGACCTCACGTGCATATGGCCTGCCAGACGAGATATTTTTTCTGGAACTTCGATAGTTTGATGGTGTTGAAAATTTCAGCCACCTTCCCTTTTCCTGATGCGGTATAAAACTGCTGTCCCGGAAGCTGCTTGAAATCCGCCTTCACATAAGTTTCGACACAGTCGAACTTTGTGAGCAGATTCGGGACCGCTGCTTTGCCGACTCGTTTTAATCTTGGTTCGCCAAGATTCACCTTCTTAAACGTCGACAACCCGGCTCGTTTCTTGGCCCGCTGCACAGTAGTATGGGAGACATTGAGCTTGCCAGCGACATCCCGGATGGAGAGGTTAGGATTCCGCTTATATTTCACCGCCACCTTCTTCGTCGTCGCTGCCACGTCCGGATTACGATTGCCACCGCTTCCAGGCTTCCTGGCGGTCGGTAGACGCTCCCCGAACACTTTTAAAATGTTTGTCACGGTCGATTTGGCCACATCCTGCAATTTTGCCAACTTGGCGTGTGAGAACGTCGAATTCTCTTGCTGCGTGAGCAAAATTTTGATACGGTACTCCTCTTGCTTGGACGTCATTTTGAAAACTGGAGAGCAAATGGTGAAAACTCATCATAGCAACCATTGTATATACACTCAACTTCCAAATGCAGCATTCCAGTTTTTTTTTATGATTTTTTAATAGAAATACACCAATTTGAAGTTGACCAATTTTTGCGCGTTCCAGACTTTACTCACTTTACTAACTTGTCGTGCATTTGTCAAAGAGTTACAAAATATTCGTAGTCCCCGTTTTTTTATTCAAACATGAAATTCCTATAGATGTAATAAATTAAAATTGTGGAATCAACATCTAACCAAACAGGAACCATTGCAGATCAGAGAGGATGTCCGGATTTTGCAGCCGAAGGAAATTTTGGACCTGGCGAAAGAGGAACATTAGGCAAGATGCCAATCAACTATTGTGTTGGGTCGGGAGACGTTCGAATGATCTCAATATCTGGAGCAATTCAATCGCCAGCATTACTTTTCACCTCATATCAACAAGCAAGAAGGTAGATCTCTTTAAACTGATTATGTGATCGATGATATGTAGAAAGTTCGAATTAACTTTCATTTCAGGAGTACGAAAAATTCCCTGTCGGCACGTGGACTGATGAACCAATGTTCTCCATATGAAAAGTCTTAAAAATTAATGATAACTTTGCAATGATATAACTTTAATGATATTATTTTATCTTTTAATAAATATGTTGTTCACTTTTCTCACATTTTTTATATGTCAGTTCGAATTACTCATTTTAAATACTGATGTATTTTACAAGAACTGAGTTACAATCACTTAATTATGCTAATTTCCCGAAAACCGGAACTGAGTAGAAGTTACTCTGAATTTGACAAATGCATCCATTACTCAAAAGTGACTAACTTGGGTTTACTTATATTAGAGTAGTTCCACTTTTATCGAAAGTGAGTGGATTTCTACTCACTTTAGAGTAAAAATTAATGAGCGTGTGGTTGAAATTTTCATTTACAAAATTCTCATGTACATTGGAACAATAAATAAAAGCGATTATTTCAATAAAACTAACTGGATTCATGATTAAATCTTCAGCAAAGTTGTTGCTCATTATTTGATCTACAAGTTTTGAAAATCTGAATCAAATCGAAAATAAGGAAACTTTTTATGGTTGATAGAGTGTAGGAGTGTCGATAAAATGTATTTTATCCAAATTCCCCATACAAAATTCAAAGTTAAAGCGCCAGCGCATTCACAACCAAATGAGCTAAAACTATCAACGAATGGTGTTCTCACCTACAGGCACAAATCTAAAAAGTAGTTAAAAGATCTTCAATGAAGTTTAGAGAACTTCTAAAAACAATTAAGGAAGTCTTGATAATGATGATTTGATTTCTTTATTCATCTCTGACAGTAAGTATTGAAAAATCTTAGGAAATTGCCATTAAGATTTACGAAAATTACAGGACATTTAATGAAATTCGAAAACAACAAGAAGTTCAGGAAACCTCATAATAATATGGCAGTGCAGGACACTACGTGAAAGTTTAGAAAGAGCTGTAAAAGTTCAAGATAGGCTCACTTTAAACGTTTGAATTAAAGTTGAAGTGAATTTGGGACAGGTTTTATTATACATTTATCGTAACAACCCTGAAAATGACAGCAACCGGCGATTGCTGCTTATTAAAAACAATATGAGTTTAACCCATGGTAGACGGTTTGACAGTTCGATAGGATGATTTGACTTCACTCTTTGCGTGACTCTTATACACCGATTCTAACTAATTTTTTTACCTACAGTTACAGTTCAAAAAATGTTTTCCATGTTCGAAAATCCCTGTGCATCGATTTTTGAGCAGAAGTTAGTCATGGATGCCAAAACCTAACTTCTTCTGTCAAAATCGATAACTTTCTGTCACTTTTAACTACTAGCTAAATTTAACCAGCCAATCGGAACACAGCCTTAGAGGATTAACAACTCCCACTCCATGACTGGGCAAACAGGTCGGGTGCGGCACTACTCCGTCGTACTTCACTTCATTTCGGCACACCCCTCTTAAGCGAACCCCACACGTATCAATATATTGACGCGGAGGGGAATTATTGACAATTATATTGATGATGTGAATACAGAACTATTGTCAATACCGATGTATATATTATATATATATTATATACGATTATTGTCAATAAAAACAATCGTGTAGGGTCCACTTTAAATCGCTAAATTTACCCGTGAGCAGTGTTGGAAATATCGCCAAAAATTCATTATCGTTAGCGTTTTCACTAGGGAACTTATCGATGGGAATTTCGTAAAGCGTTATTTCCCGAGCGAACTTTCTTGTTTGAGATTGAGAGGAACTAATATCACACCCACTTTGACTCACCTGCAAGAGAGAGCGTATGTTAAAAGATATTGTTTTGCTCTAGCTTCCTTGCACAACTTTTCGTTCCCGATATGTGATGAAATAGATCGCGAAATATGCCTCGTGAACTTTTTATTGGTAACTCGTGAGCAGCCATTGAAGTTTGAATTGCTGTTATGATTAACGTAAAACAAGAGTTACAGAAAGTGAAAACCTTATAAATGTGTATTAAATGCATCCTAAATGTATACTTTCACCAATTATAACGCACGGGTAGCTCCAACATGTATGCAACCTAAATATCATCATGCAGAACACCTAATCTAGAAAAAGAAAACCTCAGCAGAGTCAACCTGGTCTATACAAGGTGATGAGATCTAGCCCTCACGTATGTGTTGGTAGAGGAAAAATGGTAAATATTGCAGGAGAGGCTGGTCACGACGTCATAACACTTGAAAGCAAATTTGCGAAACATGAAGTACAGCAAATCCTAGCTATGTTTGCATGATGATTGCGCTTGACTGTATTCTTTTGTAAATTCTCCGGGAAATATCAGCTGGCGTTTTGTATTTTTGAGATAACTCCTTTCTTGAAAACGGGCACAAACTCACCGGCAGGCTGCTTTTTCAAGGTATAGGGTTTTCGATCTAATTTCTATCATACTAATCACAACCCGCGCTTTACCTCTCTTTTCTAAACGAGTTTAAACAAAAAAAAACGAATATTTGTGTCAAAGATGACTTCTAAATTTATTCACCTTTCCATACGTACCGTTAGATTTGAAAAAGAGTGACAAATTGTTAAGATATTGTTTAAAATCTAAGGCTGCTTCTTGAATCTACATTCGTTCTACGAGTTTCAATTCCGTCCTAACGCATTGAAACGCCATTAGATTTTCTTCGTCCTACGGACAAACGTAGAAAAAGGGGATACGCTAGGAGCGCTTCTTTAATTTTTAGAATAATGAGCGTAAATATTCATACAATGCGCTCTAACAGGATTTATGTAGTAGCTAATGAACTAACGCATCGGAGCAAACCTAATATTGCTTTGTGCACGGTGAAATCATTGATATTATTGATATTTTCTGATCGATAGAACGAAGTAGCGTTCTACCCTACTGTTGGATAATACAATAAACAATAAAATATCTCAACATTCAGTAGAAGCACATGCATAAATTTTGGTTTCATACAGAAATTCTATAATCCATATTAAATTTCCTATTGAAACGCTGATTGAAACGAACGTTATGACGTCCCTACGAGAGTGTTTGAGCGTACGAAAGAAGCGAATCGTGCGAAGCAGCCAAGTGAAAAACGAACTACACCAATACATGAAGCCCGTCAATTCTAAAGCCCTACAGTAAAAGTATGGACGACTGTCACCACAAAACTGAAAAAAGCTGTTCCAATCGAGCAAAGCGGTGCATTTTGACGGTTCGATTGGAACAACTTTTGACAGACGTCCATACTTTTACTGTAGGGCTTTAGTCAATTCCACACCTTGTATAGACCAGGTTGCAGCAGAGTGGCAGAAATTAAGCGAGTTAATTTCATTCTACTCCGCGACAAAACATGACATAGGAGACAGGAACCTCAGCTAGCTTGTTTCTCGATTTTTTTGTGAAATAGGTTGAGAGAGCGAAATAGGAATTCTTTTTTTTTTAATCTTTTGCTGAACTGTTTCGCAATCTCGTTCGTGAACTTTTATTCTCATTTCGTTCGCGATTTCTGCATAGCTAGTTTCCAAGACTGCTCATACGCAAAGGATTTGATGCATAAATGTTGGATGTTGCCGCCAAAGTAGTGCTCCACCCTTTACTAGTAAGACTTTCTAGAGATAATATCTCTTTCTCGGCTAAAAATCTCATAAATAAACAATTTAAAAAATATATAATTCAACATATCTCTTTCGAGGGCATCGTAAAAGTTAAAAAGCAGAGAGGGGGCTATCAAAAATCAGAGTAAACCTCCATCTAAACAAAACCCTGAATACGGCTCTGCGCGGTAGGCAGAAATGGTAAGCGTTCAATCAACAAATGTGGAAGTGCTCACATTACTCAAGCTAAGGGAAGGCGTTCCAGTGGGTACGAACTCATATACCTATAGCATAATAAATTTTACTAGACCAAATAAGGAATCTTTCTTACCGTGTCCTGTTGATTCCGGTACAGCGAAATATTGAGCAAATTGTAAAGGTACTCCTCAAGCTGTCGCTTCCGTTCCGGGATGGCATCGAACGATACTAGAGAGTCTGGTTTCAGAGGAAACCTTGGCAAGGCACCTTTCTTCCGCTTCTTGTTCGGTTTCTCCAGTTTCCTCTGCATTGTAGGCTAAAACAAAAGTTTGTGTTTATGATTTCGCTATAAACAAAAAAAATCAACAAAGAAACGTGACTGATTACCGATGCCGTGCACTGATGCACATGGTGCATATTTCTGAAACTTGTTCGCCGCTCCTTGTGGCTTTTGGTGGGAAATGGAATATTCAATGAAGCTCGAAAGGTGGTCAACTGTTGGTGCAAATTTCGGAAATGGTTGTACCGCTTCTTTATCGTCCAAGTGAACTGGCCATGGGTGAATTTGATTGTGTATCTGTAATGTAGATTTCCAGTTGGATTTGCAACCCACATTCAACAAAGATAACATACGTACAAATTCGGATTTAAAATGTGTGCCGTCAAGCTACGCTCGTAGTCGACAATCTCCACGTTGATCTCCAGGCCAGGAATGAAAATGGTCCTATGCATCGAGGTGAACTTTGTCGGTGCGTTGTGAACATACGAGTAGGGAATTTCCGAATCCGGTACGATGCTTTCATGGTCGCCTTCTTTGCGTTGCACCAGCACTGGACCTTCGGCACCCATCGATACGATGGTGATCGAGTCGGAAAATCCCAAATTCTCGTCATACTCATCGGCTAGTGAGTAACATGCCAGGCTGGTGTCGATCGTATGATCAACATCTTCCATGCGGACCGTACTGGATGTGCCGTTGTCGTCGACGCTAAGCGCCCCGTTTGACGCTCCAACTTCGTGCAGTGACATTTCATCTGAAAGCAAAAAGGGTCGTTCTATATGAGTACGATTTATAAAAAAAAATATCAATGGTAAATTTAAACAATCCGCAAAGATGCGTAAATGCCATTCATAAAACGAAAATGAATCATACCTATCCCTATCAGACCAACCAGTTAAAGAGCAATTAAAACATTGCGCCTTGTTTGTTTTCTTCTTATCATGACTGAAGCGGAAGCCACGTGTTGTTGCATCCAAAGCTGTAAAATTCGAGCACCGCGAACGGACAAATTTATGTGACAGCATGTCTGTATAAATTGACACTGATTGTAATTATGCCACACAGCTGAACACACTCATTTGCTAGCTAATTTTGCGGAAGTATTATAATTTAGGTTACACAGTCGCCGTAAGTTTGGCTACAACGATAAAGCGAGGCTTACACCCAAAATACATGTCAGTTCTTTAATTGATGATACCCCGCAGGGCATATGGTAGTTTGGTCGATTGAACGTTTGGCTTAAAAGACGCTATATTCAAATTTACAGCCATTCCATAGCAAAACGATATAGTGGTTCTCAGAATTTCGCAAAATTTTGTAGTTTTGTTCTTATCGCAAAATATTAGACCCGTATTTTTTTTTTGTCATTAAAAGGGTGGTCCAAAAGATTGGTTTTTATTTTCAAAAATGACTTTTTCAAAAATTCATAACTTTTGAACCACTGGATCGTTTTTTTTTTTTTTATTTCTTCTTTCGGGAAGGGGAAAAGCCAAGGTGGAAATTCAAATTCGATACAAATTATATCCTTAACCTATACAACAATATTTCAATTTTCTTCTTGATTATTCATTTGTTTCCCTGGTCATATGCATTTATAGATAAACACAACAGACCTCTGACAGTCTCAAGTGACTGATGTTGAGGTCTTTCAATGACGGAATGTTTGCATTTGAGGTAATATAGAAAATTTAAACAATGTGCTCAAAATATATGCTTTTAAAGCTTTCTTAAATCCATAAGGAGGAACAATGGTCGAAATATTCGTTGGTAAATTATTGAAGTTGACTATTGCACTATACATACAACCTAATCTGACATAGTTGGTTGTTGGTGCTAATACACGATGGAAATCACGATTACTTTGTAAATTCAAACTATATTTATAAACAAACAAGACTGCTTCATAAAACTTGATTTGATTGAAATGCAACATGTGATTAGTCAAATACAGATCAGCAGTTCTTATTTCAGGATTATTATATTGCTCCCAGAATATTATACACATAAATTTGTTCAACGTGATTGAAAGTTTGCTTATGACATAAGCTGGAGCATTCTGCCAGATTATGTTCATGTATGTTAATTGAAAGTGAACATGTGAGTAGTACAAGCATTTCCTTTCTTTCGACGGGAGCATATAACTAGTTCTTCTCAGCATACCAAGGAATTTAACTATCTTTGAGTGGATACTTTCTACATGACTGTTCCATTTTAGATTTTGTTGAATCAATAATCCTAAATATGTATGAGTTTTTACTCTTTCTAACTGGTTTCTTCCCAAATAAAGATTTTGGTTTATGGAATTAAATCGATGCGTGCTTGAAAAGATCATAAACTTAGATTTTGTTGCATTTATGGTTAAACCACAGACAAACAGACGTAACTCTTTGAAAAAGTTTTTCTTGAAAACATAGTATCTCAAAACATAGGACCTCAGTAGTGACATCTTTCAGGCTTCTCGCGGAAAACAAGCTTGCTCGCTAACTCGCAAACAATATTGCATAAAAGTTCTATAGAATGTATAGAAACGTCAAAGTGATCCGATGCCAGCGCTGCGGCGAGTAGTTCGCGGAACTGATTATATTCAAATCAACCGTTAAATGCGTGAACGAAGATACACAATGAAGAGTTACGTCTGTTCGTCTGTGGTTAAACCGTTATTAAAAAAAACCAGCATATCGTCAAATAATTGTTCTACATTTTCAGCACTGTATACAAATACAGAATCATCTGCGTACATTTTTAGCGTACCTTTCAGAGGAAGCTCAAATATGTCATTAGCATAGATGATAAACAGAAGTGGTCCTAATATTGAACCTTGTGGTACTCCATAAAGAATCTTATGTTCATAACTACTGTGACCATCTAACTGAACTATGTGTTTCCTATCCTTCAAGTACGATTGAATCAAACTATGAGCATTTCCTCTGATTCCGTATCTAAACAACTTTAGTAGAAGCATATCATGCGGTACACAGTCAAATGCTTTAGAGACATCTACAAAAATTGCCGAGCATATTTTCTTCTGATCTATGTTCGTCTGAATATTAATTATCACACTAACTACAGCACTAGTGGTGTTTGCACGTGGCAGAAATCCGAATTGATTATTTCTAATCAAATTATTGCTAACAAAAAAATCAAGCAGCCTAATATGAATAAGTTTTTCGAACGGCTTGGACAAATTGGGGAGGATCGAAATCGGTCTATAATTTTCAATACTAGATTTCATGCCTTTTTTAAAGATGGGCGTGACATGTGCTTTTTTTAATTGTTCTGGAAACACTCCTTCTATCACTGAGCGGTTGAGCAAAGTAGTTAACATTGGAAGAATTGTATTAGCATTCTTTTTAACAAATTTGACTGGTATTAAATCTGCACCAGCAGAACATGAGCTTTTTATTTCTCGTACATAGTTTCTTAATTCATTGACCGAGGCCGGTAGTATCACGATCAGTGTTGGCAAAATCAGAAATCAATTGATATTTTCCGCTCTCATGCGATCGCAATACCACGCGTGATATTGGAACAAAATATCATGCTTGATATTGATTTTTCAAGCTCCTTTGATATTGCGAAACTATTCACAATGGTCAAAAATCAAGCTGAGAGTTGACATACTTCAAGTCTCCGCGTACATCGTACGGGTTAGGCAAAAGATGTGCGTTTGACTTTAAAAACTGTCGCATAAATGGCCCTTCGCTCATTTTCAACTTCATTTCAATTTTCATACTGCCGTTCTCTAACGGAACTATCCACCTACCCTCTTCTAAAGATCATTCTCTAGCTAATAAATTATCACACTAAAGCTTCGTGTTAGCATTTCCAACCAACTCTGAAAATTACGCATTTTCGTGCACAAAACGTACGGAATTTTTGGTTTATTCAATAGATAATAAAAAAGTGAAAATTTATTGGAGGCATTTCTTCAATACTGTTACGCATTTGACCACAAACGTTTCGTTGCTGGGTACATTTTTAAAGAGCTTTGGGGGTGATGTGGCTGGAAGCAAGGCGAGCGTACTCTTAAACAACAATAATTTATGGTGGTCCTGAAAAGGACCGTTTTATCGTGATGGCTGAATGATGAGGGTGACGCGCTTGGCATAGATGGCCCACAGCGACGCACAAAGAGCTAATGAATCTGATCAGTAGCTGTGCGGCTTCTTTTTCCTTCTTCGTTGAATGAACGGTCATGTGGGTTGCAGCTCGCTGCTTACGGGCAGCCTTTCATTATGTACTGGAGAACAATGTTCAACGACACGCGCCACAAACACTGCTGCTGATGATGACGACTGACCGGACACCACCGCAATTCGATTTTGAAATCTGTGTTAGGGAAAGCGCTTTTTGCAGGCAACCGGTGATAATTTTGATCACTATTGCAACAGTTGGACATTACACATTTGTGTAATGTTCAATAGCGACCTATTGAAAATTGATGAAGTTTTCATTTAAGCAGATTCGTAGAAAAATAATCAATCAGTTGGCTTGTTTAGAATTAAAATTCATACGCTATTGGCACAGTTATAAGTGATCAAAATCTGACCACTTTTCGTAATGATTTTGGTTTTTTTGAAATTGCACACCCAATATGTTGTCGAAAGACGTAATTCTACGTCAAAACACAAAAATAATACTGGTTTACAGCATATTATTATGACATATATTTTGAATATTTTCCTATGTTCTAAATGTATTTATTCTATGTGCACATTGCCATATTCCAATCCAGAAATTTTGAAAATTATAAATTAAAAGTTCTAGAATGGAATTATCTAACCCTGAGAATTATCTAACATGAGAATTTTCTTAAGTTTGAGATCGTTAAAATCCTTAAAAGATACGTTAAAGGTTCCTGCATTTCTAAGATGTACCCTAACATCTACGGAGTCCCTAAAGCTTTACAAAGATCCTTGATGCTACAGATAAGTCCCTGAACTTCAATTAATTTCTCAGAAATTCTTTGGAATTCTCTAAATTTTTATTACGTTAATGAAATATAAATAAAGTTTGATTAAGCTCTACAAAGTTATTTGAACTTCCACAAAATTTTCTGAACTGCTACATAGCTCTTCGATGATGTTCACTGAAGTTCTACGAAGTTTGCTCAACTTCTTCAAAATTTGCTGCACTTCTAGAAAGCTCACCTAACATTTACTCGGTTCCTTGAACTTCTTCTAAGTTCCTGAAACGTCTATGAAGTTTCATGAAGATCTACTACTTTCAGTTCTCAGATATCGAATGGTGTCTTAACTTCGTTTGTAAAGAATCAGTAATATAAGTCTTAAATAATGTTCACACTGTTGGGGTGAAAACATTTCTGAAGATTTTTATCTAAATACACCTGGCATCCCTGGTATGTTTTTCCTATTTTATTTAACATCGGTCTCTGTTCTGCAATCGAGTGTAAATCACCAGTACCGTACGCATTTCCCACCAAAAAATTCTGAGAGGCGGAAAAAATGCTCTAATGTTCCTTGAACATGTACAAAGTTCCCTAATCTTTACTTCTTAAAATTTTTCTCAACTTCTACAAAGTTTCATCAACTTCCACGAAGTTTCATCAACTTCTTCCATGTCTCAAAATCAATTTGACCTAGACCTCAGAACATCCATGACCTTCTCCAAACATCAGGAAAGACCTTGAACCGTTCGACGAATTTCCCTAAGATCCCAAAATTTCCAAGTCAAACCCTGAAGTTCTGAGGAAGAATGCTGAGCTTCTTCGAAATTTCCTGAAGTTCTACGAAGTTCACTGAGCTTCAAACACTTGGTTGAACTCCTACGAAATTCCTTGAACTTAAAAAAAATCCCAGCATTTCTGTGAAGCTATACGAAGTTCCTCAAATTGCAACGTAATTCGCTAGACTTCCCTAGTTTCCCAAACTTGTAAAAGGTTTCCAATTCTAAGTAGTTTTCCCGAAAAGCACGCTAAATTTCTTCAAAATTCTCTGAAACTCTACGAAGTTTCCTGAACTTACATAAAACTTCCTGAATTTCTTTGATGTCGAATTATTCGCAGCCACCGCGTTAAAAACACGCCAGTTTTGGGGGATCTTACTTCGATATTCAACACAAATATAAACAACTAAATAAGGCTTAAGAGAATTTAGCCAACACATGGTGTTCACTTTTAATTTTATCGTGAAAACACCATTATTTCCTTAACAGGTGCATTTTACCCCAGGAACTCCTACCATATTTAAAAAAAACTAGCCTATCTTAGGCCAGATATATAAAATGCATCGCCATGCAGTTTGCGATTGCCATTCTATAGGTGAACAATAAGCATTACAATGTACCGGAAGGGTATGTTTGTAACGGAAATGCGAATTTCAAAAGTTACAGTAGTCGTCTAACATTTAAAATTTGATAAATAATTGGGAAAATTTAATGTTTTGAAAATTAAACTTACACATCATTATTTCGCACAAAGCACAACCAATTTGAAGATATACTAAGTTATCAAAAAAATCAAGATTTCCATGACTATCATGACTATCAAGCGAATTTCAAGCTTATTGCTTATCGCATATTAGCTTATTACGTGCTCATAACATAGTGTTTTAAATGTACGTCCATAGTTACCAATTGAGAGCTTTCGATGCCTGTACTATTTTTGCATTGGTATAATTGTGTGGCAAGTACAATCATTCTCTATTTATACCCAGGGAAGTCAAGAAATCCTAGACCGGTCCGGGAATCGAACCCATCCACCTCCAGCATGGTTTTGCCTTGAAGCTGCACCTTTACCGACTGAGCTAAGGGAGGCCCCCATGACGATACACGCTTTAATTCATTTAAATTTAGGTAAACGTAAAGGTAACTATTCCAAAGCATCCCATCATCGCGTATATCACACTATCACAACTATCAGCGTGTTTCATCCACGCCATTCGTGGTGATCTGTTTGATAACCGTAGAGTTGTAAAAACAACAACAAAGGCACTCTTCTTCACTTCTTCCATCCGCTGATAACGACCACAACAATCGAATGCAGTAATGTATCTCAGCTAAATGGTACCATATCGGCGGGAACCACCTCTTCATTTCCAATTTTGATGATGATGTAGATTACACGTCATCTCATTTATACATAGAGCTGGAGTTGTTCCAAATCTTCAAAAACAGTACTATTTATATGCACTAACGATAAGCCGTCACATTTTCCGCCAGATTAGATAGCATTATCGCTGCTCATGACAGCGCGACTCGAATTTAGATTACGGAAAAAGGAACCACCAGACACCTGTTTTTCTGCCTTTTGGAAGCTTAATCACACTCAAGTGAAAAACTTGTCGCAATTTATTCAAATCAAATCACACCATTTTTCGAAAACTCCATGTCACCGAAAACTAACTTATCGAAACAACTGCGTTCATCACTCATTCATAACTTTCCACCCACCGATATCTCTGAGCAGCAATGAAATACTCCGGTGCACCATTCGCCGTTTGTAATTGGGATCCATATTGATTAAACTACCTAAATAATAAAAAACTGAAACCAATACCGGCTAGTACCACTATAATGACAAATGCAAAGACCAGACGGAACTACCGGAAAAACCGAGCTGGTTAAGAGAATCAAATAACCAACTCATTCGCGCGAAGATTCGCGGCGTCTACCTTCTACGGCAGTTGCAATAATACTGCAGAAAAAAAGTGAGAGTTGAACTGACTCTCCTAAACATACACATATAATGCTACTAAATAGGTAGCCAGCCACACGAAGGAAGGTTCTACTTACAACTCATCAACTGATAACAGTCAAGTGTTTTGGGGCATCCCACCGTTTTATCAACGTCACGGTATCGTGAGTAGTTTTTCGTTTTATCTGAGTTATCGGTTTCTTATTTTTGAGTTTGCAATGGAACTGCTTCTACATATTCTGCGACACACATGGCTTATGCTGACGATCGCCTTAATAATCAGCTGTTCGTTGCGGGTGTTTGAGACGCTTCGTCAAACTCTCAAAAGAATATGAGCTCATCATGAGCAAATACCATTATGTGCCTCGGTATGGAGGCACCTCACTTGGTTCCATATGTTTCTATCGACAATAAACTCGGTATTCTAACGGGATCCTGCCACTAGGGTGGTTCAAAATATTGATTTTGGTCCACCACACTCAATCGATTCTAAATCAGGTCCTGATCATTCTCCAACACGAAACGAAAATCAATTATTTTATTCATGTGTTTCACTTATACATTTTTGCCAAAACATCAGCCTTATACATTTCATAAGACAAACCACATATGCCCTATAAGAATGCATAAAAGGTATGTGTGACCGCTTATACATTTCATTTGACACATCCTATCCGTGAAGATTTGAACTCATTTGGTTGCGATCTCATACTGCACTGCCCCTTTCAAGTTTATTACCATGGGAAAATGATTTACGAGTAAGCTTACTATGTATCCTTATGTGAAATTTAATCAGCTACATCTTTGCTGAAGACCACTTTTTGGTTGCACCATAGAGGTAACTCTAAGACTGGAAGGTCCCGAAATAACATGCTCAACTTTTTGGCTCAGCTCTGGTACTCTCTTCGGTCCCAAGCTAATCGATTCACCCCTCGAAACATAAGAAAAACGAATAACCCCTCATTTTATCTGTCAAACTTTCATAGCGAATCAAAACAAACATTGCGTAGTACAAGAATTTTGACTAGAATGGGGTACGTTAATCGTTTGCTTGGCACCAATAGGCTAGTCAAGTAGTGAGCCAATATAAAATCGTTAGTTTCATATTGATTGTTGGTTGAACTTTAAGTTAATAGGAATTAATTGATTTCGAAACCGATAACTTGTTGATTCCGATTCATCAACTTCAGGGAAAAACTGCTTCTAGCAGTATGACAAAGTAGCCTGGATTGTTTTGCCCTATTCTTTGCACCAAGCACACCAATGTTGCCAGCTGCACGCTATTTCAAAACTACCCAAATTTGGGTAGAATCCTCCCAGATTTGTCAAAACTGAAACTACCCAAAAATGGGTAAACTGTGTTGGGAGTGACAAGTTGACAAATCAACAACGTCGATCGGATTTATATCAATGTTGTTCATTTGTCAACTTGTCACTCCCAATACAGTTTACCCATTTTTGGGTAGGTTCAGTTTTGACAGATCTGGGTGGATTCTACCTAAATTTGGGTGGTTTTAAAATAGCGTGTTAGCAGTTGATGAGGCATGTCCCATATAAACTTGAAAGGGGCAGTGCAGTATGAGATCGCAACCAAATGAGTTCAAATTTTAGAGAATGATCAGGACCTGATTTCGAATCAATTGACTGGGGTGGAGCAAAATTGATATTTTGAACCTCCCTAATGCGCACGGCTTGTGACGACATTGGTTCAGTCCGTAAGCCCATCAACTTTAAGCATCTTGACGTACCCATTTTTTCGTCAACGGTTTTGAACAGCACTTATCACCTCTCATGTGATGGTTTAGCGGCAAACAGGTTGTCAAGGTCATGGTTAGAGTAAATCAATTTCGCAGAATTTAATTCGGATTGCGACTGACAAGGTACAACTCGAATTCGCTTACCGACCCTGTTTGGATGATCTGCAAAATGTGGCAAATTGTTTGATTAACTCTGATGATGTCGACATCTTAACAGCCGGCAATCTTGGTCGGGATTTAATACTAGGATAATACTGGTTGGAGCTCACCACCATAAATTGTTTATTAATTCAACTCAACACTGGTGACATCAATGCGAGGGTCCGTTCCGACGACACTAACTATGAGCATGTCATGGGAAGTCCCGTGATTGCGGGAATGATAATAATTTGCGGGAAATCAACGATGGAAATTAAAAGTGACTGTTACTTTATATCGAGGTATATCTGTATCTACATTCAATTCAAAGTTTTGAAATAAGGGGACATTGAATATCTTTAATTGAATTAAATTTTCATATTTCACAGTTCCTATCTCATTCGCAATTATGTTTCAAACAAATACAACCAATTTTAAGGACGACCGCGAGTACTCGGTTCAATTCCTTTAACTTAAGACATCAATAATGTATAACACAAATTATAATTTGGCTCTGTACAGTTTATTCGATTGAGCCTGTACAAAGGGTTTAAGGTACATAAAGGGTGTCCCACATCAAATTGCATCACGGAAGAAACGCTGTAGAAAATTACCCATTGGGTATTTTCTCTTGAAAATTTGGGTAGAAGCAGGCATGGAAAATCATTTGTATTCATTTCGTGCATTCATTTACATTCATTTGCCCCAAAACTTTTTCAAACAGAATTCCTCAAAATGATGTATCGAACTTTTGTTGGTTTTGCTATTACCTACAACTTTTGTTAACAAATTAAAATCCGTATCTCTTATGCATGACGAACCAGTGCGAACAGAAGCCACTACTGTTTTTCAGTGAATGTATTTTACATTCACTAAAAAACAGTAACAAGTTCTGTTCGCTCTAATTCGTGATGCATAAGAGATACAGATTTATGTTATGGACAAAAATTGTAGCTAATAACAAAACCTACTAAAGCTCTAAACAACATTTTGCTGAATGCTGTTGATGAAAAAAGTTAGAGGCAAATGAATGCAAATGAATGCATGAAATGAATGTAAATGATTTTCCATGCCTGGGTAGAAGTAGTTTAGAGTGTATTGTTTACACTGTATTTTTATCGCTGTCAGTTTGTCGAAAGTTCGAAAAAATGGCGTCACCCGAAAATCAATACGTTTTATTCGTGTAATCTCCATTTCAGAAGTATCGATGGCAATCCCAAAACAGCAGTAATAACTATGAGGAATAAGAAGAACTCTGACAGAATTCTGGACTAAACTGTGCAACATCCAAAAGGTCTTGTGCATCTGAACAACTCGGCCAAAGGTAGCAAGTCAGTTCTAAAATGGCCACCATACAATAGGTCTTATAAATCTGATCAATTTTGTCAAAAACAACAACCATCTTTCTAGGTGAGCTTTTTAGTTAAAGCAAGTAATTATAAGTCAAATCGTATACTCGCGACCCCTGGTAAGAAAATTCATAACCGAGCTGTCCACTATACAATAGGTCATGTTGACATCAACCCTCTATCTAGTCTATAGACAGCAATCTTCTATCTAGTCGTACTGTCAAGCAGAGATGCCAGATTTACAGACATTTCGCCGTTTTGTACCTGAATAAGAGTCGTAAAAATGTGAAAAAAAATCGAGTAAATCAAAGGAAAACCTCATAAGGATTTTTTTCAATGGATCAGGTAAGCTATAAGTTATGTTTGTTTCAATTCTGAGTCTCAATAATATATTTGTGTAGGCACTGCTGGTCCAAATCGTTCCGATGCTTCGATGCCGTTACGTCGAGAAAAATGAGTGAGTTTAACTGAACTGTTTTCTTTTTTGGCCATATCTACGCAATCCAATGTGCGATCGGGATAAAATTTATTAGCATCTTATGGGAGAACAAATCATGAAACATCCGGCAGGCGATGTCTTTTATATGGCTTACTCAATCTAGGGAGAGTCAGTTTTGCATTTCCCTGTTTGGATTACCCTAGACTGAGAAAGCCATATAAAAGAAATCTTCATACTTCTTTGAGACAATTTCTAAGCCTTTATTGTTGAGAACAATCAAGCGCTTTGGAATTTAGGGTTCTGCATACAAATGGTTTGAAAGCTATTTATCAGACAGAACACAAAGGACTGTTTTTAATGATTTTGTATCTTGTCCCGTTGACAATGACCTTGGAGTGCCTCAGGGAAGTGTATTAGAGCCCCTTTTATTTATTATGTATATAAATGACATGTGACGAGTTTTACGGTTTTGTGATATTAATCTTTTTGCTGACGATACTGTGTTATTCATTGCAGCTAAAGATTTAGAAGAAGCCGTTTCACGCTTGAATGAAGATTTGCGTTCTCTAAGTAGATGATTGAAGTATAAACAATTGAAATTGAATATAAGTAAAACTAAATTCATGGTAATTTCGCGGAATCGTGCAGATGATGATGTCTCTGTTGTTATTGATGATGAGACACTTGATCGCGTTCAGGAAATTAAATATCTTGGCGTGATTATTGATGACAAACTCAAGTTCAATTCTCATATTGACAATGTCATCAAGAAAATTGCCAAGAAGTATGGAATCCTATGTCGCTTGAAAAACGATTTAACTATTGGTAGTAAAATACAGTTATACAAATCAATCATCTCCCCTCATCTAGACTTTTGCCCTTCCATTTTATTTTTGGCCAATGAAACACAAATATCGAGATTACAGCGTTTGCAGAATAAAGTAATGCGTTTGATTTTAAGATGTAATAGATTCACTTCCTCAACTTTTATGCTGGACGCTTTGCAATGGCTGTCAGTGAAGCAAAGAATTGTGTTTTTGACAGTGGTGTTCGTTTTTAAAGTAGTTAACGGTTTGCTGCCTCGATATTTGTGTGATCGGATTGAAATAGGAAGTGATTTTCATAGATATAACACTAGAAACGCGGATGAAGTAAGAACACCACATCTTTTGAATAATGCTTCACAAAATTCATTATTTTTCAAAGGTATAAATGTTTTCAATTCGATGCCTAGACACATCAAGCGTGCAACTACACTTACAGAATTCAAGAGACGCTGCATTTCACATGTAAAAGCTGTTTATTGAGCAGTTAAATTTTTATGAATGGATAAATCATGTATCTTGATTTATTTATCACTAACGGATTATTTTGTATGGAGACTGTCATAAAGACATTTTAGTAATTTGTATAGCATATACAAAAAACTACATTGTTTGCCTCGATGGTGATGATGGATTTTTAGTTTTTTTGATTTTGTAGTAGTAATAGTAAAAATAGCTTTGAGTAGTCTACAATGGTTTGAGCCTCGCGCGCGGAATACAGGTATAAATGACTAATACGTGGAAATTGTGGCAAAAGCCTTGAATTAGTAAAGGATTGGCTGGAAGTCGTTTCCTTGGATATAGTCCTGGCACTACGGAAGCTTAAACGTGTAAATCCCAGGTCACGTGTAAATGGAAGTATTGTCGAGGGCTATACTTGGACTTTTGATAACTAGTTACACCTTTGAATGTTTTTGGTTGATGCCTATAGCATATTTAACAGGACATTTATATCTGTAATTGTAACCAGCTCGATTTTGTTTGCAAACCTGGTTAAAATTTTTATATTTAATTATCTTAAAGATAACTCGTCCAGCTCAAACCTTTGTAGGGGTAAGAGGTGGGACCATCATCATCATACGTACCAGTCGAAAAATCTAATCAATCATTTCGGCAGGAGTTCTCTGAATTTCAGCAGGATTTCCCTGAACTTTGGCAGGAATTTCCCTGAGTTCGACAGGCCTTCCCTGAAGGTAGGATTTCCCTATAGTTCGAAAAAAAAATTCCCTGAACATCGGCAGAACTTCCCTGAACTACAAAAGAGCTTCTCTGAATTTTCGCAGAACTTCCCTGAACTTCAGCAGGACTTCCCTAAACTTCGGCAAGGCTTCCCTGAACTTCGGAAGGACTTT
This sequence comes from Ochlerotatus camptorhynchus, assembly GCF_037179485.1. NCBI lineage: Eukaryota > Metazoa > Arthropoda > Insecta > Diptera > Culicidae > Ochlerotatus > Ochlerotatus camptorhynchus. The sequence goes on from NW_027040988.1 coordinate 5,539,160, forward strand.
CAGTAGTAGAATTATTATAATTATACAATCCGATTGTGTTTAAGGTTTATGAATGTAGGTTTCGGTTCGCGAGAAAATGGGCTTTCAAGGTATGTTTACATAATGGAGTTGAGGCCTTTTCAATTGTTGGTCTTGAATATTGTGTTTACAAATATAATCAAAAATTTCAATTCTTCCCATTTTTCAAATTTGCAAAGCTTGTTGGTATAGGTGCATTTTGAATTTGGGTGTGGTTTGAACGGGTGTGGATTCAGTATCAATGGAAAAGCATTAACTTTCACCTTATTGAAATGGGAAGTCAAATAGTATACTAGTAATAGGAAGTTCAAAAGTATACTAGTGTTATGTACACCTTCCAATAAGTCTCTTTCACTTGAAAACCTTTTCCAAAGACAAACCTTTTATCTAGTCAAGATAAGCAAATAATTTATTAGTGCAACCTGGAAGACGAGTTTTGAACTCAACTGTTCACCTTCCAGGCCTTATGCATTGGAACAGCTTGCGATTAGTGAGAGGCCACGCTGACGAATCATCAATGCACGGATGTTACTACACAGTTTTGGTTATTAATTCAATACAGGGCTTGAAAGCTGCCTCACAACTTTAGTTAACAATGGATTCTCTCGATGATTTCTAGGAAATCAACATACACCCACGCAAACCAATACAACCATCGGATAGGGGAAGACTTCTTCTACCCGATGATGATGTTTGTTTACGTGAGCGAGTCACCATCAATTCATTTACGTGGGCGAGTCACAACCAATTCAAGAACTAAAGTCTGTCCAGTTAGTCCAGTTAGTATTTGCCCGCTTCTTTTTAATTACTGTAGCGCCTCTAGCTGTTGTAGCAAGAAACTATTGACAGCGTTTTGATCCGGAAAGATTGTTTTTTTAGTAGTGAAAATTTCATCAGGATTCATATACTTGTTCAAAAGATATCGAAGATGGAACGTGACAAACGTGAAAAAATTCTGGCTCTCAAAGGCTCTCAAATTTCCAAAATCGGCTGTAAATGCCGTGCTTAAACGTTACAGGGAAACACTAACGTTGGATCGTGCAAAACAAAACAAACGTAGAAGTGGAACATATGACCGAAAACTACGAGCGAAGGTCATAAGGGCAGTCCAAAAAGAATCCTGGGATCTCCGGTCGTGATTTGACGAAAAGGTTCAGTGCGGCACACAGTACAGTTCGGCGAATCTGTATGCGAGAAGGTTTCCGGTCGTACCATGCCAGTAAACATTCCAACAGGACGCTGAAACAAAACTTGGTTGCCAAAAAACCGTGCAAGGAAGCTGTACGAGCAAGTTCTGACCAAGTATAAAGGATGTATTTTGATGGACGATGAAACTTACGTAAAAATGAACTTTGGACAAATCCCGGGCCAAACATTTTTACTTTGCGTAAGGGAGATGCTCCGGATAAAATCAAATTTATCTTTGCAGATAAATTCGCTCGCAAGTTGATGCTTTGGCAAGGCATCTGCAATTGCGGAAAGAAAACAAAGGTTTGTCGTTACTGAAGCGACTATGAATGGACAACTTTACAAGGAAGAGTGTCTCCAGATCATAAATTTGCCATTCATTCAATCACACGAAGGTCCTGTAAACAGTCCGCATCGTGCTCTCTTGCCGTGCGGATCTATTTGCTTTTTGCTGAAGGAAGTGTTACTACTACCTAAAGCTACAACAAATTTAAACAGCACTTTTCAGTGCTCAACCTGTAAAAATTTTCTACCTTGTTCAACTCTTATTCCTCTTCGATCCTTGTTTGGACCCTACCCGAGGTAATCCTTCTTGGATATCGATTTGGAAAATTCCTCTTCGATCCTTCAGATTCTTATAGTAATCTGCTTGGAAGTCGATCTGGATAAAAATTTACTGCCGCCATGGCGCCTAAACGCAAAAGAAAGGGGCAAACTCTTAACCCCCCTTCTGATGAAATTAATTTGAGTAATCAATTTGATTTGCTCACGGATGATGAGAATGATCCATCATCCAAGAAAAATTCTAGTAAACTTTCCCGGCTTAATGCCAAGAAGGAAAAGATTTCCCCTATTGTGATAACCACTACCGATTTCCATGCTCTTCGCTTGGAACTTTTGAATTTCGTGAAAGTTAAGTTTTCACTACAAATTGGACGTCGGGGTGAATGCCGTGTATTGGCTGAAACCTTGGACGGATTTAAATGTCTTCTCAAGTATCTTACTGAGAAGAAGCACAATTTTTTTACTTACGACACCAAAACTGAACGTGTGTTCAAGGTTGTCATGAAAGGACTGCCCAGTGGTGAATCCCTGGATCAGATCAAAGATGAACTGGCAAAATTACTTGGAGTTGTGCCACTCCAAGTAATCAAAATGAAAATGAAATCCCGTCCTGGCGATTCGCGCAACGAGATTTCTAATGATTTTTATTTAGTTCACTTCAAGTCTAGTGAACTAAACAACCTTAAGGCCTTAGAAAAAGCTAGCCTTATGCTCCATGTCCGAGTGAAGTGGGAACACTTCAGGAAGACTGGAGGAAATTTCCAAAACCTCACCCAGTGCCGTAAGTGCCAGGGATGGGGTCACGGAACTAAAAATTGCTACATGCCAGCTAAATGCATGAATTGTGGTGATTCCTCTCACGCAAAGGACGACTGTCCTGTGAAGGAAGATCCTAAGAAATTTAAATGTTCAAATTGTGGTGAAAACCACAAATCCAATTTTTGGGAATGTAAGACTCGCAAAGCGATCCTACAATCTCGTTCTAACCGTCAGGTAGGAAACACTCCACGTTTCCGACCAGGTACAAATTCCTCTGCTGTTAACAACGGTCAGCGAGGAACAAATTCTACATTCGTACCCGTAGGTACAAATATCTCCCCTGCTTCAAATGTTTCATCTGTACCTACTCCCCTCGCTGCTAACAATGTTCAGCGAGTTAATGGAGCTACCTATGCTGCTATTGCAGCGGGTAGAAATCAAAATACTAACCAACGTTCTAACGGAAATTTTGACAATTTTGACTTAGGAAGCATTACTGCCCCCAAAATGGAATTTTTACAGAATTCATTAATTGACATGATTTCTGATATGCTTAAATCTAACTCCATGTTTGATGCTATTCAAACTGGAGTAAAATTTGCAAATAATATTGTCATGACTTTAAAATTCAGTAATGGATTTTAAAGCATTAAATATTGTAAATTGGAATGCTCGATCTCTTAAAGATAATGAAGACGAGCTTTTTAACTTTTTGAGAGTTCATAACGTGCATATTGCCGTTATAACTGAAACGTTCCTTAAACCTGCCCATAAGGTTAAGAAGGACGCAAATTACTTGATTTATAGAAATGATCGTCTTGATGGACCCTGTGGTGGCGTTGCCATCATTATTCATAGACGAATCAAACATAAAATTCTTTCTTCATTTGAAACCAAAGTTTTTGAAACTTTGGGAGTTTCTGTTGAAACAAAATTTGGACAACTTACGTTTATAGCTGCCTATTTGCCATTCCAATGCGTAGGCCAGCAAAAGAATTTTCTCAAGGGTGACCTCCAGAAACTTACCCGTCATAGGTCTAAATTCTTCATTATTGGTGATTTTAATGCAAAACACCGCTCATGGAATAATGCTCAAAGCAATTCCAATGGTAATATTCTGTTTGATGATTGTTCTGCAGGTTATTACACTATTCAATGTCCAAACAGCCCAACATGCTTTTCTTCTGCAAGAAATCCCTCCACTATTGATTTGGTCTCAACTGATTCATGTCAACTTTGTAGCCAACTGGTTACCCATGCTGACTTCGGTCCTGATCACCTTCCAGTAACTTTTGAAATATCCCAAGAAATAATTTCTAATCCCAACAGCTTTACTTTCAATTACCATAGGGCTGATTGGGAGCAATATCGAACATTTATGGAATATAACTTCGATCCAAACATTCCTTTGCAAACCAAAGATGAAATTAATTATGCTCTTGAATCTCTGACTACTTCTATAGTTGAAGCAAGAGCTGCCTCAGTACCAAAATGCGAGGTTAAATTCGATTCAATTATAATAGACGATGATCTTCAGCTCTTGATCCGTCTTAAAAATGTCCGTAGGAGACAATATCAAAGAACACGCGATCCTGCCATGAAAGTTATCTGGCGGGATTTGCAAAAACAAATTAAAAAGCGATTCTCTGCCCTGAGGAACAAAACTTTTGAAAATAATATTTCTAAATTAGACCCGAGTTCCAAACCCTTTTGGAAACTCACAAAAATTTTGAAAAAACCTCAAAAGCCTATTCCAGCGCTTAAAGAAGGTGGTAAAATTTTGATCACAAATTTGGAAAAAGCTCAGAAACTTGCTAAGCAATTCGAGAGTTCCCATAATTTCAGTTTGGGTCTTACTAGTCCTATTGAGGATCAGGTTGCTCGGGATTTTCTGAATATTTTCTCTCGGGAAAATATTTTTGATGATTCCTGGGGGACTGATTTGGACGAAGTAAGGTCTATAACTAAAAATTTTCAAAATATGAAAGCTCCAGGTGATGATGGAATTTTCTATATCCTCATCAAAAAACTCCCAGAGAGTACCTTGTCTTTCTTGGTAAAATTATTTAACAGATGTTTCCATTTGGCATACTTTCCTGATAAATGGAAAAATGCAAAAGTTGTTCCAATTTTGAAGCCGGATAAAAATCCATCTGAAGCTTCTAGCTACCGTCCAATAAGTTTGCTTTCTTCAATAAGTAAACTTTTTGAAAAGATAATTTTGAATAGAATGATGCTTCACATCAATACGAACTCAATTTTTGCAGATGAGCAGTTTGGATTTCGCCATGGGCATTCAACTACTCATCAACTCTTAAGAGTTAACAATTTAATTCGTTCAAACAAATCTGAAGGCCACTCAACTGGAGTTGCTCTTCTAGACATAGAAAAAGCATTCGACAGTGTTTGGCATGAAGGTTTGATTGCTAAATTGAAAAAGTTTAATTTTCCACTTTATATTATGAAATTAGTTCAAAATTATTTAACTGACAGAACTCTTCAAGTAAATTATCAAAATTCCAAATCTAATCGACTACCTGTTAGGGCAGGAGTTCCTCAGGGTAGCATTCTTGGGCCTATATTGTATAACATTTTCACTTCGGACCTCCCTGAATTGCCTCAGGGTTGCCACAAATCTTTGTTCGCTGATGACACAGGCATTTCCACTGAAGGAAGAAGTCTTCGTGTTATTTGCAGCAGACTACAGACAAGTTTAGATATTTTCTCTTCTTATTTACAAAATTGGAAGATTTCTCCCAACGCTTCCAAAACTCAACTTATAATATTTCCACATAAGCCTAGAGCTTCCTTTTTGAAACCTAGTAGTAGTCACAATGTCACTATGAACGGAGTTCCAATTTCCTGGTCAAACCAAGTGAAATATCTTGGATTAATACTTGACCAAAAATTAACTTTTAAAGATCACATTGAGGGCATTCAAGCCAAATGTAACAAATATATAAAATGTTTGTATCCTCTTATAAACAGGAAATCCAAACTTTGCCTGACGAATAAACTTCTAATATTTAAACAAGTTTTTAGACCGGCCATGCTTTACGCTGTGCCAATATGGTCTAGTTGCTGCACTACCAGGAAAAAAGCACTTCAAAGGATTCAGAACAAAATTCTGAAAATGATTTTGAAGTTGCCTCCCTGGTACAGTACAACCGAAGTACATAGAATTTCGAATGTTGAGACTTTAGCACAAATGTCCAACAAAATAATTAATAATTTCAGGCAAAAATCGTTGCAATCCTCAATTGCAACGATTAATTCCCTTTATACTTAGATAAGATTTAGTTTTAGTTTTTAGTTTTAAGATATCAATTGTTGTACTGACATGCAGGTTAAAAAACCTGTTTAAAATACTGAATTGCCAAGACATGAACAATGTAAAAACACTTAGATATATATCATAACAATTAAGGCTGGTACGTTACTGCAGTAACTGGAGCACCTAGGTTAAAATGAAATGTAATTTATTTTGAATTTGGAACAAATAAAGAGTTAAAAAAAAAAAAAAAAGGTCCTGTAAAGTTCTGGCCTGACTTAGACAGCTGCCATTACAGCCGCGATGTCATAGAATGGTATAAGCAGAATAATGTCGATTTTATTGAGAAAAGTATCAATCCACCAAATTGTCTAGATTTTCGTCCCATTGAAAAATGTTGGGCAATTATCAAGCGCAAATTGAAGAAATGTGGCAAAACAATCAAAACACCATCTGATTTAGAGAGGTGGTGGAAAAGGATGGTAGATGAGGTTGACAGTACTACTGTGCAAGACATGATGAGAGGTATTCCGCGAAAAGTTCGAAAATTCTTCCGAAAAGCTAACGAATAATTTTTGTTTCACCTTAAAGCTAAATAAAAATCCTACAAAATGATACCTTTAGCATTTTTGTACTTTATTTTCCCTTGAAGAAATGACCTATTTTGTGCGGCCAAACTCTAAATGGAACAGACTTTAGTATGTGGCAAGCAAAATTAGAGTTGTTTTATTGAATTTCCGCCCTACTAAGAACAACCCGCACTTTACCACTCTTTTTTTTAACGGATATGAACACGAAATTGATTAATTCTACTATAGATGACTTCCAAATGTATTTTACCTTACCATTGGATTCGATAGAGAGTCACAGATGGTTGAGATATTGTTAAAAATACAGCTTCTGGATTCCAAATTCGTCATACGAGTTGCAATTCCATCCTAACGCATTGAAACGGATGAATGCAGAAAACATTAATTTGCTAGGAGCACTTCTTTTGTTTTTGAGAAAATTGAGTGTAAATATTCACACAAATACGCTCTTTTGTGTTGTAGCTTATGAGCTAACGCATCGAAACAAACATTTTATTGATTTTTACATGGTAAAATCATTAATGATTTTTTCTGCTACCTATACTCTATATCCAATCGAACCCGTCGCCTCCGGCATGCTTGGCATACACAGTTGTACTCACCAACTGCTCATTTGCTAATAACTTCGCACACAGTTGACGTAACATAGTTCTTTTTGAACTAGTAGATAGAATAGAGGTTAAGCTTGTTATAGATACGTAAAAACATATAGATTTTAATGTTAGTAATAAACTGTATTTGTTTTTGCGTTGTGAGAAATGCTCGCTGCACATCTCGTACTTTACCTATAAAAAATCATTGGCGTTGATTCAAATGTTAAGATTTACCTACTCTTTGCATATCAATTGTAACTAAGATCCTAATCTATCAATTACTTTAAAGAAAAACAAATTTCAACAACTGAGTGAAAAGTTATTAACAAATGAGCAGTTGGTGTGTACAACTGTGTATGCCAAGCATGGCCTCCGGTGATACCGTGCCTTTACTGACTATCTGAGGCTGGTACTGCAACTTACTAGCAAATCAATATAGTTTCCACCAGCATCCTACATCAAATCCAAACATTCCTCCACTGAATAAGAGGCAACAGTGTAAGAATTTCCTTCAAGCCAACTGAAACCTCTAGCTAGTCTAGCTGCTCTACTGCTTCAGTAGTAACATGGATAATCTGATTTAAACGGCCTATTGAATAATCAGCAACAGGCACAAAAAAAACTGCAACGCTGAACGATAATAACCCATAAATACCATTTTGAATTGCAACGATTCATGACGTCGGTGCAGTATTTTTTTTTTCTCTGTAGTTGGAGCTTAGACTTAGAGCAGCGCAGCAGGGTGATTTTTGCTACGTTAGACTGTTGTATCGGCCTTTGTTGATTTCCAAATTCCATTCGATTCAAGCTGAGCTTTCTTTGAACCTGGAAGCGAAGAATACATAAACAATTTCACCTTGCAGGTCGACTTTGGTGCAAATCACCTTGATTTCATAGCTGCACAAGTCATAGTCCACTGATAAACAAAAAATGTTTGTAATTGCCCGCTGTTGCTGGAATGCAAACCAATACCAACCAATTCATTGCAACATTTGGAAGCGTGTGAGAAACAGCAACCAGTTCATAACACGTGTATTGAATCATTTTTCAAATCTGATAATTACTTATTTGTCTGGCGAAGGCGCGAGACGATCGGACCGGGCAGTTTTGATCCGGGAAGTAGTTCAAAATTTGGAATTAAAAAATGTGAGCACAACATTGTATGCGATGCGCGGTCGAAGTGTGTTTTCCCCTCTGTGATCGACGAAAGCAACATATCATTTAGCTAATGTGAATCTCTTGCCGGCTTATGACGATACCGTAAAGCATCACTCGGTGGAAATGTAAAGTACATACCCGGTGATGTTGATATAATATTTCGTAACAATAATCTTTAATGCTCTTATCGGCAGGGTTGCCAAATATACAGAGTATTATGTTGTTTACAGATTTTCTTGATCTTGATACAGATTGCTACCTAAAAAAAAGATTATACAGATTTTTCTAGAATGTAAAATATTTTCCGAGCGATTAGAAATATATTACGATTTAAGTTTTCATTTACATGAATTTGTGTGTTCTCCTAATTGGTTTAATGCACTTCAACTTTATTCAACAATCACTAGGTTGCAGTTTTTTTAAATGAAAATTAAAATCTAACCACGTCGATTCGAAAATAGCGACATCCATGACCTATAGGGTAGATGCACCACTGGTGCGCTTCAATTATAGCCTATATGAAACTCCTATATGCCATAATAAGAACGTATAGCCATGACTGGTACATCATCCCTACTTGAATCGGATCGAATGGATTGCCCTGCCACAAGATCCACTGATTTTATACGCATGTGCATGAGCCAAGGGGGTTAGGCCCCCTCTAGATTATCTAGGCACTCCCAGGAATTTTGGGTGTTTTTAGAATGCACCGGTATTTTGTCAAGCAATTGCGAGGTTACTTTTTATTTCTATTGATTTTTATTAATGTGTACTTTTCTTAATGTTCTAGACTAGAAGAAACAACGTCGAGAATTTATATTAGGGGAAATGGATGTAATATCGGCCTAAATGCCCCTAATTTGGGCCCATACGTAAATTCAGCAATCAACTAAATTTTCAATAGCGACCAAAAATATCCATTAGTACCGTTCCAATGACACGTTCATCTAGATAAAATTGATAAACAGCAGATTTTTAACGATGGGCCCAATCTTAGATCCATAGGCCCAATCTCATAGCCATTTCCCCTATATGAATATTTAATCGATAGCATAATAAGACGTCTCCAGGCTCTGTAAATTGGCCAACAGGGATTTTTCTTTAACCTTAGGGAACTTTGTAAATTTTCAAGGACTTCTAAAAAGTTCAGGGAACATCGTAGAAATTTACGAAACTTAGTAGAAATTCTGGAAACTTCATAGAGCTTCAGAAAAACTCGTAGAACGTCAGGGAGCTTTGGAAAAGTTCAGCAAACTGCGTAGAAGTGGGCACTCTTTAAGTTTTGGGATCTTTGTAGAGGTTATTCATTAATTTCAGGGAACCTCATCATTGTTTGGGGATCTTCATATAACTTCAGATTACTTTTTTGAAGCCTCATGAGCTTGGAATAGTTCAGGAAATTGCGTACAAGTTGAAGAAATTCCATGCGTTGAACTTTCGCGGGAAATCAAAGAGAAACGTAGAACTTTGTAGAAGTATTGGGAATTTCGTTACATTTTGAGAAACTGCATAAAACATTATATAAAAGCAGGGAATTTTTTAGAAGACCTAAAAATAGTTCAACAAACGTATACGATCTGCATGAAACTTCGTAGCAGTTAGTCAGAGATCTTACCTTATAAAAACTCAATGATCTTCTTGGAAGTTTTGGGAACATCGTTAAAATTTCAAGGAATTTTCCAGATGTTCAAGAATATATGTAGATGATGGGGGTCTTTCCAGAAGTAAAGTTTGGAACGCGCAAAAATTGGTCAACTTCAAATTGGTGTATTTCTGTTCAAAATGCATGAAACCTGAAATGCTGCATTTGGAAGTTGAGTGTATATACAATGGTTGCTATGATGAGTTTTCACCATTTGCTCTCCAGTTTTCAAAATGACGTCCATGCAAGAGGAGCAGCGTGTCAAAATTTTGCTCACGCTGCAAGACAATCCTATACGTTCTCACACGCCAAGTTGGAAAAATTGCTGGATGTGGCCAAATCGACCGTGACAAACGTTTTAAAAGTGTTCGGGGAGCGTCTGCCAACCGCCAGGAAGCCTGGAACCGACGGCAATCGTAATCCGGACGTGGCAGCGACGACGAAGAAGGTGACGGTAAAATATAAGCGGAATCCTAACCTCTCCATCCGGGACGTCACTGGCAAGCTCAATGTCTCCCATACTACTGTGCAGCGGGACAAGAAACGAGCCGGGTTGTCGACGTTTAAGAAGGTGAAGGTGGCGAACCGAGATTACAAACAAAACACGTCGGCAATGCAGCGGTCCCGAAAGCTGTATACGAATCTGCTCACAAAGTTCGACTGTGTCGTCATGGATGACGAAACTTATGTGAAGGCGGATTTCAAGCAGTTTCCGGGACAAGAGTTGAAGAGGGAAGATGGCTGAAATTTTCAAAACCATCAAACTATCGAAGTTCCCGAAAAAATATCTTGTCTGGCAGACCACATGGACGTGTGGTCTAAAAAGCGGCATTTTCGTTACTGCGGGAACCAAAAATCAAGAGATCTACGTCCAGGAGTGCCTGGAAAAGCGACTGCTACCATTCCTAAAGCAACATAATAGACCTGTGCTGTTCTGGCCGAACTTGGCGAGCTGCCACTATGGGGAAAAGGCAATCGAGTGGTACGATGCGAACAACGTGGTTTTGGTATCCAAAGACCACACCCCTCCCAACAGCTCAGAACTCCACCCTATCGAACGTTATTGGGTTTAAATCTAATTGGCGTTCGGCGGCGAATAAGGTCGATGAGACCACTGTGCAATATTTAATGGAAGGGGTTAAGCGAAAGGCACGGCAGTTCGGATTTGGCAAACCAAAAGAATAAACGAACATTTTTTCCATTAAATATATGAATTGAACTACCAAAAGAAAAATAAGAAGATTTTTGTGATATGAATTTTGGCTGAAAGAAACGATTTTTTTGTCGACCAATTTTTGTGCCTTCCAGTCTTTATTCTCGATACTGACGTATTCCAGAGCCTCCATCTTGCCCAAGGCCAAAAATTTCGAGAGCAACATTCATCTCGATAGACACTTCATCAACCATATCGCATTGGTTTTAGAAAACCACCTTTTCAGGGCCACCAAAAGTGTATGCAAAAGATTTTATATTTTAAATTCACTAGGGTAGATAACTACTTCGGCCTAACCGCCCATTTTGGGCCTATCGAGCAGAAAACTTCAAATAAATCCAAGATTTCAGAGTTAACAAGTAAATTATGCGTTTGGTACGATGTTTTAGTTAATAAGCTACCGAACGAAGTCAATGAGAACGCGTGATATGAAGATTTGCACCCATTATTCCCAAAAACAAAAGAAGCGCTCGGATCGAATCAATTTTTATCTTCATCCGATAGGCCGAAGTGAATTCTTTGGCGTTTCAATGGCGTTTCAATGCGTTAGACCGAGTTTAGAATCCGTAAGCCGAATTTGGCGTCAAGAAGCAGTGTTAGACTTTTAACAATATCTCAACAATTTGTTTCTCTTTATCAAATCTTACGGTACGTACGGAAAGGTAAATAAATTTGAAAGCCATCAGTACTAATAACATTCCGTTTGGTGCTAAACTGCGCTAGGTTAAGCACAGCCTATTAAGCACAACCAAGTGCGGGTTGTGCTTAATAGGCCGGAAATGGGGTAGTTAACCCTATATTATAAAACAATATTCGAATCGTTGACCCAGCGAATCGGACAAAATATTATCGTAGTCCTACGTCAGCAATGTGGTTGTGTCTCGGACACCACCCTCTAACTGGTCCACACCTTCTTCTTCTTTTTTATAATGCGTTTATTTTTCCAGGCACATTTGCTGTAGCTTTGCGGAGCCGATATTCATTGTTTAGATTACAAAATTACTTAAAACTAACGTTATACCCCGTTCACATTACAGCGTATATCACGTGATATACGCTGTCTTGCAATGAGCACTCATATATCTAGTTTTCACTGGAAATCCTATGTATGAGTGCTCATTGCAAGACAGCCTATATTACGTGATATAGGCTGTAATGTGAACGCGGTATTAGCAAAGTGGGGCCGATTACTCGCGGCTATCTCGAGGTTTAGGGGTAACAAATTGTAACAAATGGATGGCAGGGTAGGGATTGTGAACACAAGGTTTGGAGAGCAATGTGCTCTTGATCTCGAACTAAGCGACGACACACCTTCTTCAATCACAGCGATTTTGACGTAGGATTACGTCTTTCGGCAACATATTGGGGGTGCAATTTCAAAAAACCAAAATCGACCGCATTACGAAAAGAGGTCAGGTTTTGACCACGTATAACTCTGTCTGCCAATATCAGATGGATTTTAATTCTAAAGAAGAAAGTGTTGCAATGGTGATCAAAATTATCACCGATTGCCTGCAAATAGCGCATTCCCTAACACAGATTTAAAAATCGAATTCGAGCCTGTCTCACTGAACGGTGCTCATTCAATCGCGGTGGTGTCCGGTCGTCGGAGTCAGCAGCAGCAGCATCAGCAGCATCAGCAGCAGCAGCAGCATCAGCAGCAACAGCATCAGCATCAGCAGCAGCAGCAGTGCTTTCATCGTGTGGCGTTAACATTGTTCTCCAGTACACCACGAAAGACAGCCTGCAAGCAGCGAGCTGCAGGCCCACATGAGCATCCATAGAAGGAGGAAGAAGCCGCACCGCTATGAGTCGCAGTGGGTCATCTATGCCAAGCGCGTCAACCCTTGCTCCAAATAACATACAGCTCACCAGCCTCATCTTTGTTGAACACCCTAAAAGCTCAGCATTAGTCAACCATCACGACAAAACGGTCCTTTTAAGGACTACCATAAAATTTGTTAAAGAGTATGTTTTGGATATTTGTCAAGGTCGTCAATCGGATGTCGGTTCCCGCAAGCAGATAGCTAGCTGCTAGGCTCAACATGGTCTATAGAAGGTATGGAATTGTAGGTCTAAATGTATTGATGCAATCTGTGAGTCATCTATGCCAAGCGCGTCACCCGCGTTTCAAACAACATACAGCTCGCCAGCCTCATCCGTGTTGAACAACCTAATAGCTCAGCATTACTCAACCATTACGACAAAACGGTCCTTTTAAGAATCACCATAAATTATTGTTGTTTTAGAGTTAATTTTCATTGAACGTTCGCTCGCCTTTCTGCCAGCTAAATCATCCCCAAAGCTCTTTGATATTGTACCCAGCAACCAAACGTTTGTCGTCAAATGCGTAATAATATTGAAGGGACATACAAAGAAGTATTCTCGCAATGACCGAATATCACATGACCATGTCAATTAACCAGAGACACTCCGTAAGGTTTTCTCCAGGAAGCTGGCAAAAAATCTCGAATTTATATGATTGATCGCGGTTGGAAAAAATTCAGCAAGAATTTCCTACAATCAATATTCGCTTTTTTTTAATTATCTATTGAATAAAACAAAAATTCCGTTCATTTTGTGCACGTAAATGCGTAATTTTGTTATCAGAGAACGAAGCGTTTCCGTGATGGGAAAAGTGGTTTCCCTAACACAGTCGCCAAATATTGATACCAAGCACTGAGCATGCCAGACGGTACTGATCTTTAAGCCTTTTGGTGCAAATTTTAAGCCACTCCTATTAAGTGCATTGTGCCAAAAAATAACCTTGTCGAAGTCGCTTAATAGAATAAGCCCCTTCTATTAAGCGACTTGCTTAAAAAAGTATGAACGTAGGTACCGTCCAGTAGGCTCATATTCTGTGATTGATGTGTTTTCCCTAGTAGGAGAAATGATTTTAATGTTGGCCTATGGATCTAAGACCCATCGCTAAAAATCTGCTATTTTCAATTTTATCTAGATGAACGCGTCATCGGGACGGTACTAATGGATATTTTTGGTCGCCATTGAAAATTTAGTCGATTGCTGAATTTATGTATGGGCCGTTTAGGCCGACATTGCATTCATTTCCCCTACATATTTCATTTTCGCACTGCTATCATTGCCAAAAACATCGAGGAAAAATCTCCACAGTATTGTTCTTAACTAGCTTCCAAGCTTCCAACCCATCGGTTCTTTTCTGGACCACAAATGACTGATAAAAGAGTTCACTAAAAAGTAAGATCTTGTTTCCAAGACATACCGTTCAGGATTGGCTTGTACTACATGGACATCGACAGAGTACCTCACAAACAGGACTCTCAAATTGCTTCCGAATTTCAACTTATCGAAATTTTTCACTGATAACGAGCTGAGAAATCAATTTAATATTTACTATACTTTTGCTATGACTACCTTTCGTAATCCTACGTCAAATCTACGATCTTGTCTTGGATACAACATCTTACTTTTTTTTCATTTCAAATAAACCTCTGTTCAAAACTACACTTTAAATAATGTTGGATCATTTGCACTTTCATTGGGTTCTTCAATTTATAAAAAAAAAACGTTTTTATACACCATCTGGAAAAGCTTCGTTTTCTGAGCACAACGATATTTTTTTCGAACCCATAGACTTTTATCTTGATTTTTAAATAAAGATTTAAAGCAAAACAATAACTCCACAGTTTGACACTAAACTAACAAATTGACAGCTCGCTTCCATACAAAGTCCAACGGTGGAGCGCTAAGATGGTGATTTTTGCTAACCCAGCAAACAATTTATGCTGATTAAAAGCTCAATAAGCTATTTTTTGCCTGAATAAGCTCTTATCTAACTTTCAATGTTTGTTGGGAATATAATCGCACTTATTTAAAATAGTTCCAGTGTACCAACATTGTTTTTAATGCAAAATACGAATATGCATTAACCTCAATACCATTCAAGACACCAATTGAAGATTTTCATATTAACAGGTTGAAAATACGTTGTACTTACTAAAACAAAAATCAACAACAGCCACAGCTGAGAACAATTTCCACCCAGCTGACGTTAGTATAATGTTAATGATTCGATGAACATTAACTCGTGACACACATCTGTAAAGACAGACACATCAGTTCGGTACAAACTGGTTTCCACCTTTTGTTTGCATTTTTTTTATTCCACTCAGCGATTCTAGACTAGCCCTTCGCATACAAAAAAAAACACTTCAAGGCTGACATTGATTGAATTCTCTACACCGCGCCGGGCAATGAAATCATCGACTGAAACACTTTTTTCTTCATTTAAAACGACCATAAAATATTTCCCCAACAACAAAATGTTGCAAAAATAAACCACCTATTAAACCGTACCACTTTCACACACAAAGAAGAGTAACTAAACTAAAATGTAGGCACACAAAACCATCGGTCGAATCGAAACCGTATCGAATAAAAACTCTACTCCTTGATTTGAAAATCAACAAGTCCATAAACGATTCAAGCACGAGCGAAAGTAACACTAAATTTTCTTCCTTCTATTATTTGACCTTTTCTTGTGCAAACTAACTTAAACAACCGTGAGGGTCACATTAATGCTTGAAAGCGACGCCAACAAAATTCAGAATACTTGCCAAATAATTTTATTAAGCATGCTCTCTGACTCATACTTTTGTTGAATATAATTTCATTCGCACAAAGCCCATTTTTAGTTGCCCCTGGCAAGCACTGTTCTTCGCATTGCTTCGTCGAATGGCATCCTTAGAATTCACTTAATCATTTCTAATCGGCGATACAGACTTTTATTGCTAATTCCATAGCTGCTGTAGGTACAACCCGCATAAATTCTACGCTGGTGCCCTACTGACAACTAGCAACTCACGCGAATTACACTCACACAATGTTGAATCGGAACACGCCTTTCGCCTTATAAGAACTGCGTCATCATCAACACAACAACATTAGCAACAGTGATCCATTGAACTGAATCGACTGAAACTGAAAACACGATCGCGATCGACGACGGTTACGGTACAACTGACTCTACTGGCTGGCTGGAGTGTGAAACCCTCTCGCTGTTTCCGTCTGTTTCTTTTTTGCTTGCAGAAAAATGAGTTCGAGTTCGACATACCTACAACCGAGAGGAGAGAGTGGGTTGTTTTGCTTCGTACCTCTACAGAGAGTTGATATCAACTCAGACTCAACTAAAGATTCTGTAGAGTAGCGATGTGCTACCGGTAAAGCAAGAGATCGCTTCTATAGAACATCATACACAGAAAATAGTTTTCATGAAACGCACATGATTTTCAACCATAATCAAAATTAAAGGAATTCATCTGAGTTTCACATTTATGCGATCATATTAATTTTATATGATTTTTCATATAAATTTCATCGGCTTCATCATATTCATGTGATTTTGTGGTGGGATTTGCAGCTATGTGATCACAGGAAAGCTATGTGGAATTCACATGGATTTCATCCATTAGATATGTGATGAATTTTTTGAGTGTAGGCCCGGAGAAGTTTTCAGATGGGTTCAATCAACGGTACAATTAAGCCAGCTTAAGCAAATTAACACTATTCATATATGTAGTCAGAACAAATGTACCATGTCTATATGATCCAATTATTATAATTATTATTATTTATTAGCGACACTCCATGACTTGTGTGTCGGATACGAACCAACAATTTACTCTACTCGAAATTACTAACAATAGCAAAATTCATGATGCAAAGTGACAGCATAATGTCTTGTTCGCACTACAACCATAGAGGTAACTCTAAGACTAGAAGGTCCCAAAGAATCGTGCTCAACTTTTTGGCTCAGCTCTGGTACTATCTTCGGTCCCAAGCTAATCGATGCATCCCTCGAAACATAGGAAAATCCACGAACCCCTCATTTTATCTGTCAAACATTCATAGCGAATCAAAACAAACATAGTATATAGTAATAGAATTTCGACTAGAATGGGGTACGTTAATCGATTTGCCTGGGACAAATAGGCTAGTCAAGAAGTGAGTCGATTTAAAATCGTTAGTTTTTTTTTTTTTTTGGTTTGTTTTTTTTTTCCGTCGATCTTGTTTTCCGTGCTGAGCACCAATGCTACCGACGTGCCAGGAAGGCAGCTCCCACACCTGGACCCTCTACATATCGACCCATCAACTCATGAACCGGGGACCAACGGCTTTTCTTCCCATCCGAAGGAAGGCGTGATCAGAGATGTTATGCCTCAGAACATCCCGGCGGCGCCGACTGGGATTGAACCCAGGCCTGCTGGGGTGAGAGGTAATCACGCTTACCACTACACCACCGGCGTCGTTTAAAATCGTTAGTTTCCACCGATTGCTGCAACCGTTGTAACATGTTTTAATAACTATTGAAAAGACAAAATATAGGGTTGTGTCCTAGACACGACCGCTGTATGACGTAGAACTACGCAAAATTGATGTAGGGGAAATGGCTCTAATGTTGGCTTATGGATCTAAGATTGGGCTCATCGCTAAAAGTCTGCTATTTATCAATTTTATCTTGATGAACGCGTTATTGGGACGGTACAAATGGATATTTTTGGTCGCTATTGAAAATTTAGTCGATTGCTGAATTTATGTATGGGCCCAAATTAGGGACATCCATTTCCCCTATGTCATGTATGTTTGACTATTATACTTTATCTTAAATTGTTCAAGTATTTCATTGTTTCGGTTATGGTTCAATGTTGGTTCAAGTATTTTTCCTGGAATTTAATAAATTCAAATGTGGGGTCCTAAACGAGCCGAAATATATTTTAGAGGAGCACTCCAGTATAGTCCACAAAGACGTCATGCATGTTGTGGGATAAAACAATTGCCAAAAAAAGTATGTTAATTTTTTTTTTAGTTTTGAATTAGGTCTCTGAAGCAGAGAAGAAAGTGAAGGTTGCTTTTTATGATAACGCAACAGGCAGTTTTTTTTCCTTATCAGAAAACGGTACTTTCAATAGGCCTTTTTAATGGGAACTAAACGATCGATTGAGCCTCTGGTGGTGAATAGGAGAACGTCAAAAAGAGTGTTGTGAGCAGAAATTTTTGCCTTGAGGAAGCGGAACACTTTTTTACTTTTCCTGAGAAATTGATTCATCTGAGATGCTCGAAAACTTAATCTACAGTCGAAAATTTTTATTCTGTAACGTTTTTGCAAAGATCCTGTTGGTGTTCAGGAATATTTTTGTTGAGAAAAATGGAAAATTAGAAAAGTGCCTTAGTGGTTATGATCTTCCGGATTTCTTGTGTGTGAATAGTTAAGGTACAAATCAGTTCAGATCTGTGGAAAATCGTACAATAAGACAATTACCGATAGAAATTGGCAAGATGTTGAATAAAAAAATGCTTTAATTTGCGTCGTGAAAAATAGTTATTTTGATGTAAACAAGCGGTTTGGTTGACGTTTCTTCTCGAACTCGCGTGGCGCACTCAACGTCGGTGGTATGCATTAAAAAGGCGTATATTGAACAAAATGTTGGTTCATATGTGAGCGAAGTAGGTAAGGAAGGGTTTAAGCACCTTTTTATTCTCCAATTTGGAGGACAACCCTGACATAAAATTATCATGTACAAGGAATCAAAAATATCTCCAAATGACAAAATAACAAGCGATCAACGAACCGAATAATAACGCTATGTCAGAAGTTGAAAACAATAATGATATAGTCAGCAGAGGATCAACTTTCTCCGTTCAATTTGCGGCACATGGTGGGGTGCTCATCCGGGAGACCTCATAACGCTTTATAAAACAACTATTCTCTCTGTTCTAGAGTACGGCTCTTTCTGCTTTCTCTCGGCAAGAAAAAGTCACCTAATAAAATTGGAACGAATTCAATATCGTTGTCTGCGTATTGCTCTAGGCTGTATGCACTCAACGCATAACATGAGTCTCGAGGTTCTGGCAGGAGTAACACCCCTCCAGAACCGTTTCTGGGAGCTCTCTCTCAGAATACTAATCAAATGCGGAGTGACGAACACACTTATAATTGCTAATTTTGAAGAAATTCTTGGGTTGAACACACAATCTCGATTTATGAGAATCTACCACCACTACATATCATCAGATATGTGTCTTCCTTGTTATACTCCAGACCGTGTTCACTTCACCAATCGCAGTTCCTCAATTGAATATGATCTGACCATGAAACAAGCAACTCATGGGATTCCCGATCAACTTCGACCTATTATTATCCCACGTATTTTTACTGAAAAGTACCAACAAGTCAATTGCATGAAAATATATTTTACAGACGGGTCCCGTCTCAATGGATCCACTGGCTTCGGTGTCTTCAATGAAAACTCTAGCGCCTTCCGCAAACTTCAGGAACCTTGTTCCGTTTTTGTTGCTGAGCTGGCAGCAATCAACTTCGCATTGGGGATGATTTCCAATATGCCCACAGACCATTACTTCATCTTCTCGGATAGTCTCAGTTCGATTGAGGCTATTCGGTCGATGAAACAAGGTAGGCACTCATCTTATTTCCTTTCAAAGGTAAGGGAGCAGATGTGTGTGCTGGTCGAAAGATCATATATGATTACCTTTGTATGGGTCCCCTCACATTGCTCAATCCCAGGCAATGAGAAGGCGGACTCTCTCGCAAAGGTGGGCGCGCAGGAAGGCGAATTGTATGACAGGCAAATTTCACACGATGAATTTTACCATTTAGTGCGTCAGAGTACCTTTTCGAGTTGGCAAACCGATTGGGACACTGGAAATCTTGGACGGTGGTTACATTCAATTATTCCTAATGTTTCTTCGAGAGCGTGGTTTAAAGGCTTGGGCTTAAGTCGTGACTTCATTCGCGTGATGAGTAGACTTATGTCCAACCACTACTCGCTAGATGCTCATCTCAATAGAATAAACCTCGTGGACAGCAACATCTGTCGGTGTGGAAACGGTTACGATGACATCGAACACGCAGTTTGGCAATGTACGGATAATGACGCCGCCAGAGAGCGACTTTTGAATACCCTCGAGGCCCAAGGAAGACAACCCTATGTTCCTATCAGAGACGTGTTGGCAACCCCTGATCTCTGCTATATGCAGTCCGTTTATGTTTTTCTTCAAATGTCTAGTATAAGAATTTAATTCCTTTTGTCTTTTGTCTCTCTTTATTAGTTTTTGTTTGTCTTGTCCCCCCGTCTCGATGAGTCTCATCGTCGCCCACTGGTCACCCACCATAGCCGGTTGAACTCCGGACGAAGCTAGAACAGCACTACCGTTCATACTGGCGACAACGCTCTGATGAGACAACGAAACCCTACCCCAAGCTCCTCCCCTGATCCTATCCTTCGAAAATGTACCCTTCTAACCTCGAGTAAGCCGCGAGTAATCGGCCCAACTCCTACTAGACATAGAATTAAGTGAATTTTGTTACACACAGTGAACAATGAATTATCGGCTCCGTAAAGCTAACGCGATTGAGCCTCCCAAATAAACGAACTAGATAAAAAAAAAAAAATAATGATATAATCTTCACCGTTCTTTTTCATGACAAGCAGCTCGTGCGACCCGATTCATTCGGGGCGGTAGAAGGAAACGAGCAAATTGTTGGCAAGCTGCTTCACGAAGTAAAGCCGAAGATGATACACGTGTGTTAATGGGAATTTTTTTGTTATGTCTTTTCCCGATTCATATCAAGCTATGTCCTCATCCGTGTATATTGCAACAAAGCAGGCAAGCAATATATCATTAT
This sequence comes from Ochlerotatus camptorhynchus, assembly GCF_037179485.1. Taxonomy (NCBI): domain Eukaryota; kingdom Metazoa; phylum Arthropoda; class Insecta; order Diptera; family Culicidae; genus Ochlerotatus; species Ochlerotatus camptorhynchus. The sequence continues at coordinate 5,559,838 of NW_027040988.1, forward strand.
CCTTCTACCACTCGGATCGAGCTTTGTTACAGAGCGAGTTTGTCATGGTAGTCGTAGCAACCGTTTTGTCTGTATCGTTGGTTGCTTTATGTGTTTGGATTCGCTGATCATGTATCATCATTATGTAGTTTACAGCGTGTTCATAGAATGATGCAAAACAGAATACTGTGACTTTTCTCAAATCAAACGTTCGGTTTCCAATAAGTTAAGCACCTACAACATTAATTTAAAATTCAGGGGATTCAATTATTGAATTTCAAAGTCAGAGCAAAAGCTCATATGAGGCATGAAGCAAATTACGACCTCAAATGAATAAAACCTATCATGTGACACCTCAAATCGCATTAGAATTAAACACTTAGTTCAATGGTAGTCATTTGGGGGGCCCAGAGCCACATTGGCTGCACCTATCAATGTTTCGATCCCCTCGGAAAAGTGGCCAATTTCTGAATATGGTCAAAAACCATTGAATCACATTAAAATTCAACAACCAGTTCAATGGCAGTTATTAGGAATAGCCAGGATCCAGTCAATTTCCGGAAACTCCTAGGTAAGTGGCCAGTTTTAGACTTGGATCAAAATCCATTATGCGATTCTTCAAATCACATGAGAATTCATCTAGGTACTTCCTCTATGCTCTGTTAAAAAAGTTGTGACTAGGAAAGTAAACAGACAATTGTAAACAAAGCTTAGCACATCTGACGGCCAATGCAGGAAACAACTTGGGCCAACTATGATACAAATATAAGTTAGCCAAATATTCAAACTTTTGAATAAAATTAATGCAATATCAGTCTTCTAGCATGAAGTTTACAACTTTAAGTAGTATACCGTACAAAAACTTTGAAAATGTAAACAAACATTCCTCTTGTGGACGTTCTAAATTGATCCATATTGGTGAGAAAATTAGATAAATGCGAGCTATTTTTTTAAAACACAATAAAACCAATATTATGTTAATTATTAAAACAAATATTTTTCATTGTAGTTATGAACTTTTAGAAGAAGTTTCTTAGATTTTCTTGGACTAAATTAGCACCGGAAAAATATGTCCAACATGATTCATTTTTGGATCGGTCCAACCAAAATTCATAACTCCAAAGGTTGTTACAAATTAATTTGAATTTCCTACCTCTAGTTGCCTTCACTTTCTCCAGCGTCCCAACCAATAGATGGTGACGCATTACCTCTGACTGCTTTCATGATGGTTTGATAACACCGAACTCTTTATGCAGCGGTCTTGGATCGTTTCGGAGAACCGTCTGCCCGACGATCCTTCGCATCCAACTGACTGTAAAACATATTTGGTTGCTCAATGCACATGCAATTAGATTAACATCCGAAGTCCATCCTTCTTTACATATTCTGCATAAAAATACTTTCTAAAGGGTGATGCGGTCAAAATTTGGTCAATATCAACTTGACGTATTTCTTTCAATTTTGCATTTAAAAAACCTGAACACCCCTCATTTTGAAGGTGTGCGTGTGTGTAGAATGTTGCTCCTATTTTGATTTTGGAATTCACTCTTCAGTTGTCAAAATGCCGTCCAAGCAAGAAGAGCAGCGTATCAAAATTTTGCACGAGCATCGCGAAAATCCGAGCTACTCGCACGCAAAGTTGGCAAAATCGCTAAAAGTTGCCAAATCAACCGTTACAAATGTAATTAAAGTGTTTGGGGAACGTTTGTCGACAGCCAGGAAGTCTGGATCGGGGGGAAATCGAAAACCGGAAGCCGCTGAGACGACAAAGAGAGTTGCCGGTAGTTTCAAGCGAAACCCTAACCTCTCTCTCCGAGATGCCGCAAATAAGCTGGGTGTATCGTCTACAACCGTGCATCGAGCCAAAAAACGAGCCGGACTATCGACTTACAAGAAGGTAGTGACTCCAAATCGCGATGATAAACAAAATACGACGGCCAAAGCGCGATCCCGGAGGCTGTACACGACGATGCTGACGAAGTTTGACTGCGTGGTAATGGACGACGAAACCTACGTCAAAGCCGACTACAAGCAGCTTCCGGGACAGGAGTTTTATACGGCAAAAGGAAGGGGAAAGGTAGCAGATGTTTTCAAGCACATGAAACTGTCAAAGTTCGCAAAGAAATATCTGGTTTGGCAAGCCATCTGTACCTGTGGCTTGAAAAGCAGCATTTTCATAGCTTCCGGGACTGTCAACCAAGAAATTTACGTGAAAGAGTGTTTGAATAAACGTCTGCTGCCTTTCCTGAAGGAACAGGGTTGTTCCGTACTGTTTTGGCCGGATTTGGCATCTTGCCAAACAACGTGCAGGTGGTTCCCAAGGACAAGAACCCTCCCAACACGCCAGAGCTCCGCCCAATTGAGAAATACTGGGCTATTGTCAAGCGGAACCTAAAGAAGACCAAAAAAAAACTGCTAAGGGCGAGCAGCAGTTCAAGGCAAACTGGCTTTCTGCGGCGAAGAAGGTGGACAAGGTGGCTGTACAAAATCTGATGGCAGGGGTCAAGCGTAAGGCCCGGCAATTCGGATTTGGAAAAGTGGAAGCCTAACTGAATATTTTTCCTGAATTTTATACTAATTGAACTTGAAAAAGAAATTTAATTTGATTTTTTAAATAAACGATTTCACCGATTTACACGCGTTTTCCCTTGACCAAATTTTGACTGTATCACCCTTTAAGCTCCGCTCCAGGCAGGATTTTCCGCCGTATGAATGGGGCGGGGCAGAGTATCTTTTGTGCAGAATATGTAAAAAAGGATGGACTTCGGATGTTAATCTAATTGCATGTGCATTGAAGTACCAGATATGTTTTACAGTTTGTTGTTCATAAATCACAGAGTATCAAAATGCAGTCATGAGCGATTTTTTCTCAAATGTCGTGTCTTTTTTCAGGTTGTCATTTCCGTGTTGAACCTGTCGCTGGTTGTCAAGGTAATCACGCCGTGATCCACCTCTAGGGAGCTGTTCATTAACTACGTAGACAGTTTTTAGGACTCTTGCCCCTCCCCACTGTCGTACAAAAACATGTCCCAACCCATATTTTTCAGGCTGGCGAGTATGAAAATCTTTAAATCGATTTATCTCCGTTAATATGGCTCTAATCGAGATTTGGAGGGATTTTAGGTGTCAAGAGTCCATACATTTTTTTTTAATTTGTATGGGCCGTGGATAATTTCTAAACTATGGAAATTGGAAAAGTGTTTATTTCTGCAGATTCGTAAAGTAATATCCTATCGATTGGCGTATTTGGATCTTAATTTTATCTATAAATGACAAAGTTACAATCATTCAAAACCTAACACTTTTTCACCATACATATTTTTGATTTGCACCCCAGTATAGTCGACAAAGACGTAGTTCTACGTCAAAATACATGAGCGTGATATTCAAATAACTTTGTTGCCTTTTTACTAGAATTCATCGGCTCATTTTGTCAAACATTTTATTTATTTATTGGTCTACAATCAGTGTAGACCATTTATAATAGTTGTCTTAATTGCTATTTTACAATTTTACTAAGATTAAAAATATATGTAGTAGTTATGAGAAAATAATGTTATTGCCTAGCTGACCTCGAAAAGAAGATCTTTTTAAGTGAGCTTTTACTCATTGTTAAATCAATTGATTCGCAATATGCAGTATTTAATTGTCCATTCTTGGCATAGTTAGTTGTTAACATAAAATAAGTTTCTATTCCTCAGTGGGGGTATAAACATTTTTTTTTCCAAACCTTTGGACTGCTTATTTTTTGCAAAATAACATCGCATTCATATGCTATCATTGCGAATTCTGTTCGCTTTTTAGGCTCGTCTACATTTATTAACATACATACATCGCAACTAATATGATGGAAGTGGAAAACTCGTCCTAGCAGTAGTAAAATTTACGTTTTTTTTGCTGATTTTGTTATGTTTCAACATTTGGTTGAAATATTTCAATTGGTTAGCCTTTGGCTCTTCATCTTTGTTCTAGTTAATTGGTTTTTCCTAATGTGATGATTACATTTAGCGCTAATTGACAGGATACCCTTTTATGGGATTGATTTCGTTTGAATTTAAAAATTTGATAACCTACCTACTTGAGCACAGGAACCTACCTAACTACTTGAACTAGGTTGCCAAATCACGAATGATCTGGTGGTTTGATCGCAGACAGGCGACTCTGAACCTTTCCAGCGTGGACGTCTTTCGCTCCTCGAGTGTTTGAAGACCGGCCAGGTGGTGAATCTCAGAATTACGAGTTCGCGGTGGACTGTTAAGGATCACTCTGAGGATCTTGTTGTGGATCCTCTGAAGCTTTAGGTGGTGGCACTCAACTCTCTCAGATTGACATACTATCCTCAATAGCCGGCAGAATGATCTGCTTGTTGACAGCAAGCTTGTTTTTGAGGGACAGAGCGACACAGATGTTACACTTGTCCACATGGGATCTGAATAGTAATTTACTATCGAGGGTGAGACCAAGGTAGACTACTTCACTCGACCATTCAATGGGAGTGCTATCAAGATAGACCTTGACGTTAGCAGGCAGAACAAGCCTAGATGAATACGAGTGTGGAAGCATAATGGTTTGTGTTTTAGCTGCATTGATACAAATCGTCCAGCTCTTGAAATAGTCGGACAGAACATCCAGGCCTGATTGTAGTTTACTCGCCAGATCACGGATCACTCGACCCTTATAGATGATGGAGTTGTCATCTACGAGCATTGACAGAATACCACCACCCGGCAGGGGAGGAACGTCTGACGTGAAAATGTTGAATAGGATAGGGCCAAGCAGGCTACCCTGAGGGACCCCTGCATCAAAGTTGAACGTATCAGAGGGGACATTGTTCAAGTAGACCTGGAATGATCTGCTTGACAAGAAGTTTTTGATGATTTTCACGAGGTAGATCGGAAAGTTGTATCGATGCAGCTTGTACACTAGGCCATCATGCCAGACATTGTCGAACGCCGTTCAAAAATGCCATGGCAGATGTATTGGAAACGGACTTGTTCCGCTTGATGGTGTTAGTAACCCGTGCGAGTTGGTGGATAGTAGAGTGGCCTTTCCTAAACCCGAACTGCTCTTTGAGAAAGATTAAAACACCAGCAGACGGCTGAGTATCAACTTTTCGAATAGCTTCGAGATGGAGGACAAGAGGCTGATGGGGCGATAGCTTTTGGCACTGGTAGGATCTTTGCCAGGCTTGTGTATTGGAATCACTTTGGCTAACTTCCAGCATGCAGGGAAGTAGTCAAGCTCCAAACATTTGTTGAAGATAAGGGTAAGATGGTTGAAGAAGTCAATACTCAAGCTTTTCAACTCGAGGTTGACTACACCATCCAGTGCCTCTAATAGCTGCTATCACCTCATCAGCCGATATTCTACTATCATCATGCACTACTATGGGGCTGTCAGCGGCTCTAGACATTACCTCCAGTACGGCAGGCTCATGGGAGCTCACCATGGTTTGGCCAAGATTATGTGAATCACTAAATGTTGGCCAAGAGCATTGGCCTTTTCAACTGGGATTATGAGTAGGGATAGGTCCGCGTTTTGGCCAACAGAGGAAAGGTCTCGACTTATTTTGCAAAATTTCGGACATCTTCCAAAATCTTGCAAAATTTTGGACATCTTCCAAACTGGTTTCACACAATCTGGGAGAGAGCGAATCTTGTTGGCAAAATCATTATTTCTGGCCTGGATAATTTTGGTTAGCCTATTGACATTGATCTTCAAATGGGGCAGCCCAGACCGCTGGAACTGCCTACGAATGGTGTTACGGAGCCTGATAAAATCTTTGGTTGGGCTGTCAAGGTTCAGAGTATGACTCACCTGTCTGGATGCTGGTACGTGTTGCTCCCTGGCACGTATCGCCTCTTCGATGGTTTACAGACACTGATCGACTTCTTCGAACGACTCCGGTAGGACGTCGTAGTCGATTGCTGTGTCCACACAGTGCTGGTACTGATGCCAGTTGACACGATATTAATTTCACAGGGAAACTTAAAACCTATTGGCCAAGGAACCTACTTCGACCACCACCGGATAGTGGTACGGTTACGCCGACTATTGCCCCAGGCTTGATGCTTGGCGTTCAGGTCGCCAGCGATGATGAAATGTGGCCGCCGTCGTGTTAGCTTGATGATGTCTCTTCGAAAGTCTGCGGCCGAGCCGTCCCTAATGTTGGTTTGCTTGGGGCAGTAGACCGCGCTGATGGTGATTGGACCAAGCAATGTGCTCACCTCAACTCCGATGGCTTCGATAGTCTTCAGATGGAAGCTTGGTAGTAGCCGGCAGCTGATGTTCCGTCTTGCAGCGATGGCCACTCCCCCTCCCCCGGAGCTGGTGCGGTCAAGCCTTATAAGCCGAAAGTCGGGAAGGAAGACGTTCAGCTCGGGCTTCAAGTGAGTCTCGGTGATGACGACTATGTCGATGTGCCGTTCGTTCAGATAGTCAACAAACTCGATGTTTTTGCTCTTCAAAGAGCAAGCATTTCAATTTACGATCTTGATGGCTTCACAGTCCATACTTAGTGACAAGGGACAGGGCAGCATGTAGCTGTTCAGATCCAGTCTTGAGTCACAAGTTCCTCCGAGGTGAACGGAGAATCGTCGACAGGCTCACCTGAGACAGCACCAGCGTATGATAAACCAGGGGCGGTGGAAAACTCGTCCAACCTAGTAATCCTATATATAGATATTCACGGAAGCCGCCATTTTGAGCCAATCGAGCAGCGAGAGCTGTCAAACTGTGAACCAAACGAGCATTCTGATTATAAAATATTTAGAGGATTTCTTATTGACTTGAAGAGTATTGTAATCGGGGGGAAATAAATTCAAACTAAAAGCAAATATGTATTATGGCAGTAAAATTCGTATGACATAAGAGAGTTTTATGCATAATTAACAGTTATATAATACATTGTGAATGGATATTTATTTTAGATTTTTCGGTTCGGCTAATATTGCTGATAGCATCTGCAACAGGACAGCCCAAAAATTCAAAAAGTGTGATAAAATGCACGATTCCGTCCTTGGCTCTGGAGCACTTATTGCTTCCTTATTATAAGAAATGAGTGCACTGAAGACACCAAGACGATTAGAAGAAATATATAGGATTAATAGTCCAACCTAACTTTCTTAGAGCATACAACAAGAACTGCTTTTGAACAGACTCAATACGGTTAGCATGTGTATCATGATATGGAGCCCATACTACGCTACAGTACTGAAGAAGATGCCTTACATATGCTACGTGCTTTGATTGTGTAAGGATCATCAAAGTGCATACTAAATCGTTTAATAAACCCGAGCATGTTATTTGCTTTATAAATAATGCTATTGTAGTGATCAGCAAATGACAACTTAGAATCTAGAACAACACCTAAGCAACAATCAATATGAAACTATCGATTTGAAATTGGCTCACTACTTGACTAGCCTATTGGTCCCAAGCAAATCGATTAACGTACTCCATTATAGTCAAAATTCTAGTACTACACAATGTTTTTTTTTTATTCGCTATGAAAGTTTGACAGATAAATGAGGGGTTACACGGGAAAAAATCTGATCTCCGAAATGAGAAAAATTACTCATGATTTCATGAACACAGCGTATTTTCATGTTATGAAAATACCCATGAATAATATTCATGATATCATGATCAACTTTTGCGTAACGCAGCAAACATTCCCAAAATCATGAATCATCAGAGTTGAAATCATGAGCTAAATTCATGGGTTTAACTGTTAACAAAAAATGTAAAAAAAAATAAAATAAAGCATCAGACTAGATTCGAACCAAGAACCTTGAGATCACTAAACCCATACTTTGACCACTAGACTATCAGTACTTGTATAAGATGGAAGGCAAAAAGCGTATAAGAGATACCTTTGTAGTGCGGTTTATGAACACGGTTTGCCAAGTACGTGTAACGCTTGTAGCGGCCTTGATTCCTCTGCATTATGAAATCATGAATTTCCATCCCGAAATCATGAATTATTGTTACGATTTCATGGGATAGCAAGTTTTTGGATATCATGATTTTTTATTCATGAAAATGGAATCGGATTTGTTTCCGTGTAGTGGAATTTTCTATGTTTCGAGGGGTGAATAGATTAGCTTGGGACCGAAGATAGTACCAGAGCTGAGCCAAAAAGTAGAGCTCGTTTCTTCGGGACCGACTAGTCTTAGAGTTACCTCTATGACCTAAGTCTCCAACTTGATAACATCTTTGAACTGGTTTCTGGCCTAGAGTAATTGTGTTATGAACAATAGCATCATAAAGGTAACTCTAAAGGGCCACCCAAATTAGATTTGTTTGCGTTGCGTTGACGTAAATTTGACAGTTAGACAATAGATTTAGCTGTCACTTTGCCGCAACGCGTCCGATCTGGATCTAATGTGCGTGGGCCTTAAGACCAGAAGGTCCCGAAGAAACGACAATCTTCGGTCCCAAGCTTATCGATGCACCCATTTGAAACATAGGAAAATCCACGAACCCCTCATTTTATCTGTCAAACTTTCATAGCGAATCAAAACAAACATAGTGTAGTACTAGAAGTTCGACTAGAATTAACGTACCCCTAATCGTTTGCTTGGGACCAATAGGCTAGCCAAGTAATGAGCCAATTTAAAATCGTTAATTTCGAATTGATTGTTGATAGCATGTTCTCTAGTGAACGATATAGAATTACATTTTATTACATTAATTTCTAACAAATTTTTCTTACACCAGGTGTAAAAAACGTCAATTTCATGTTGGAATGTTTGAAAGTCAGATGCTTTGTTTATTTCCATGAAAAGTTTCATGACGTCTGCATATGTTGAAACATGAAGGAATTTCAAAACGTGTTCTGTATCGTTGACAAATAAAATAAACAGTAATGGACCAAGATGTGAACCTTGTCAACTATGGTAGACAAATTTCCTTCAAATCTTACTCTTTACGTTCTGTGTGATAAATATGACTTGATCCATTTCAGTAGCCTGGGCTTGAAGCCTAACTTGGGTAGCTTAAAAAGCAATAGCGATATGTCAACTCTGTCAAATGTTTTTCTAAAGTCAGTGTATAACGTTTGAACATAGTTTCCTTTATCCAATATGTTTAGAGAAAAAGTTACAAAATGTATCAAGTTAGTAGATGTGGATCTTTCCTTAACAAACCTAGTAATAAGTAAAGATTTAGCCTGTGAGAACACATTGTCGTTAATGATGGATTCGAATAGTTTAGGAATGCATGATCAGAGTTGCGACCTATCACAATCACGATCGTCAAACAGCTGATGGTAGTAACGCTTAGTACATTCCTATCAATGTGCTCGTCGAAGCTCTTTCCATGACCATCCATCAAGTTGACGAAAGAAGTAAAAAGCAACTGGTGAATGTCGTCTTCTGTTGTGATCCATCACCGATCTGGTCATTCCCGACAATCACGACACTCATATGTGCTCGTTTTGAAGCAGTTGCTGCTTTGCTTGCTTATGTGAGTGTGTTGGTGAGTAAAGGCCGGCGCACAATAGATACGTTTTCGGGTTATTTGACAGATAATGTATGGGCTAACTGTCAAAAAACCCGAAAACGTATCTATTGTGCGCCGGCCTTAAGCCCAACAGCTTCCGTTTCATGTTGCCTGCTTTGTTTGTTACTCACACACAGTCGCGCCTGCCGAGACGAACTTGGAATGTGTAGGCTATGTTTTCATTTTCTTCTATCGTTTCGCTTTTTTTCATGATCGTACCATAGAGATTGCTAAAGTATGATTGTGTAAGTGATTTGTATTCATCGGGAAAATTTTCCGCTATGAAGTTTTTTTTTCCCGATGAAAACATTTTGCGTATACGTATACGTGACGCACACTACGTACGACAAACGTCAGCAATCTCTATAGAGGTAACTCTAAGACTAGAAGGTCCCGAAATAACGTGATCAACTTTTTGGCTCAGCTCTGGTACTCTCTTCGGTCCCAAGCTAATCGATTCACCCCTCGAAACATAGGAAAAACCAATAACCCCTCATTTTATCTGTCAAACTTTCATAGCGAATCAAAACAAACATTGCGTAGTACTAGAATTTCGACTAGAATAGGGTACGTTAATCGTTTGCTTGGGACCAATAGGCTACTAAAGTGGTGAGCCAATTTAAAATCGTTAGTTTCGTATTGATTGTTGATCGTACTGCAGAAGTCTTCACTATTTTCGTTGTGCTTTTCATCATCAGCAGCAGTGTTCACTCGGCTGTCGACAAAAGCAGGCCACTCTCGATGTGTGCCACGCGATCGTCTGTTTTCTCGGCAGCAACCATTGTGTGGTTCTCCTCATTGTTCTTCATCAGCAGTTCTTTCGGTTGATGCGTCGTCGACTTTGGAAAGCAACCGTTTCGTGATGTTTGTGTGAGTGCTGACCACGTTTTGCGTCCATTGCTGCAATGGACGCGCTCTGACCCTCGTTGGCGTAACTGCCAGTCAATGAAACTACTAGAAGCGGCTCCAGTTCTGATGGAGGAGGCTTTTTGGATAGTGTGAGTGTCATGATATTTTGCATCACTGTGCATGATATTATAGCAATTCCATGGTAATTATATCAGAACTTTTTCCATTTTAAAAAAATTGGATTGAAAATGATTCCTTACAAATTGGAGGAAGAACACCGGGCTCCAGAGAGGAATTAAATAGCGAAAATAAAGGTTTAGCTAGCGCTTTTGAAAGTGACTTTATAATATAGGTGGTAAACCATCTGGTCCAGCACCCTTTCAAGCATCCAAGGTTTCAAGTGCACGAATGATTTCATCGACGGATAAATTACCAACTGTTATGTCTATCATTGGCTCTCGGAGATATGAAAAATATCGATAATCTCGCTCGTTCTCATCGAGTTGCTTAAACGTCATGAAAAAAATAAGTTACTGATCTCATTAGGAGTGTTGCCAGTCCTGCTGTTGAATTGCATTTTTGATGGACAGCTCCTTGATTTCTGTTTCTCTTTAACAAACTTAAAAAATTGTTTTGGGTCTGACTTAATGTTATTTTCTAACTTCATATTGTGTTCTCCATATGCAGTTTTCATCTCTAGATTCACATAAGGCCGAATAATATGTAAGATTTTCATCGTTATTATTACTTTTGTAAGCCTTATGAGCTTTCTGCTCTATATTTCTAAGTTTGAAGATCTGTCTATCGAACTCTATTGGTGCCTTTATATTTGTTCTCTTTCTTTGCTTCATTGGCGTTGTCTGCTCTAAAATACCATAATTAATTTGATAGAATACATCAACTGCTTGTTCTATGTTACAATTATGTAGTAGAGGTTGCTAGTCTATACAGTCAAATTTATTTTTATTTTTAAGAACGATGCAAACAAATTAAAGCGGAGTTGGGGACTCAGATATGCAAAAATCATCATCCATATTAGTGAATAGCAAATCTAAATAACAGTTATTAACTTGATTTAGTCCAATTTTTGCACATTTGTCGAACAGAGTATCGAAAAGAATTCATTTTCATCATGAACAATAAAATTGGCTGCACGTTGATTAAAATCTCCGTATATATGAACATTTGCTTCAGCCTCAAATCCTGAAATAATGTTATCTGTCAAACTAAAAAAATCGAATGATTCTTTTTTTGCATGGTCGAACTCCCTACATTTGCAAGTTGAAATTTGCTTTGATTCATACTCTACACTATAACCAACAATCAATACGAAACTAACGATTTTAAATTGGCTCACCACTTTAGTAGCCTATTGGTCCCAAGCAAACGATTAACGTACCCTATTCTAGTTGAAATTCTATTACTACACTATGTTTGTTTTGATTCGCTATGAAAGTTTGACAGATAACATCAGGGGTGTGTGGATTCATGCAGAACATGCAGGGGTGAGTGAAATAGCTTGGGACTGCTTGGGACCGTTGTTCTGGTACTGAGTGAGCCAAAAATAATAATGATTTTCTTCGGGACCCAGTGGTCTTAGAGTTACCTCTATGCTATTAATAAGGCGTCAGATAATAAGTTTGCACAAATTATGCTAAATCGTCTCCATCTTCCAGCAAAACTTGAGCATTCTGAAAGGTAAATAATTATTTATCTTTATTATTATTATTATTATTATTTATTAGTGACACTTTATCACTTCTGTGACATTCTTGTCGCATTATTTATCGTATTTATCTTTAACTATTTACCATAAAACTATTATTTTAGATTGTTTTCAGCGAAAAAAAAATCACAGAAACATTATCCAACAGCTCCAGTGATGAGCTCGGAGAAGCTTTAAAATCAGAGGAAACCGAATGGAATGCAATGAAATCTTCCGTCGGCAAGGCAAACGTGAGCTAGTGCAACAAAACTTATTTGTTTGAAATAACCTTTTTTTGGGAATTCTACACAGGGATTCTTCCTGCTGGACATGCTGCAGGAGGAGCGCAGGAAGAGGACGTAGAGACTAAAGGCGGCTATGTATACCCTAGACTCTCCGATGAGCCCTCCGAGGAACCTTCGACCTCCCCTTCGACATACATCGGAGGACTCAAATCAAAAACGCCTTCACGCGGAAATATACAATCCACTGACGTCAATGACGAGCCTGTATTGTTATTATTTTATTTATATTTTTAGCACATAAAATATATGAACTTGACAGGTAAACGTTATTGTTTGTACCATGAGTTTCATTTGAATTATACTCATAATCTTTATGTTCTACCGTGAAAAGAATGTTATAAACCTCACACATAAATTCTATTTACCAAAGCAAATGAAATTCATTTCTTATATGTCATTGAATTTATTGGTGGGAAACCAAATAATTATTATGTTCTTCAATCACATTTTTTATTTGTCAAGTCTAATTGCAAAAAACTATGTGGTTTCACACATAAAAGGTATATTAAAATTCACCTCGGTGAACAATGACACGAGTAACCTCAACATCGTCAACAGACAGAATGGCACCCACGTACTTCCACTTGATAGAGAACTTCTTGTGGCCGCGAAAGATCGGTATTCCAGACTGCCGATTAATTATCGACCTTCATTCCAATTTCAAAGAGGAGAGATACTAAATCCGTACCCAGCAAGTGTTGAATTGCCACGTTATGTTCAAGAACAATCGCCCAACTGGATGACTTCAACTGCAGAGAGTTACCAAAACTACAGATAAATATGTATTTCTACAGACTTTTCAGTGTTTTTAAAACCAAGATTCTGCATTCACAGATTACAGATTTTGAGGATTTAAACAGATTACACAGATTTTTAAAATTGATCAAACATTTCAAAACATTTCACACTTAGAAACATTGATGCAAATTTAGGTGCTCTGAGACTGACATATACGAGCGTCAATTTTGACATAAAATTGAGTCATAATAGACACGAAATTCAGCTCAATCAAACGTACTTTCAAACTTTTCAGTCTCGGAACACTTAATTTTACCAGGCATCACTAGTGCGCACAGGAATCTTGTTAAGGAGGGGCAATTTTTTTCTATGGTGCATTCAACCTGGGTATGGGGAGAACCTTAAAGTGCGTGGTGGATGGTGCTATCCACCCACCACTGTTTTCCTACTGTTCAATTTAGCTAATTTTATTTATTTTTTGCTCTTGTGGTGGTTCATCTTCTTCAATGCAAACTGCTTTGACAGACAGCCAATGGAAATTGGCAATTTAATTCCATCGACGATGTCGATAATGATTGGTTCGTTAAAAAGTTGTGATAGTAGGCTTTTAACCGAAATGATACGTTTGCTGCAATATTGTTGCCTTGGTGGTTGGATTCAGCTGAAGTCACGTCAGATGATGGTAATAGCACCGACAAACCGACATGAATGACCAATAAGAATCGCATTCTCCTTTCGCATGTAGACAGTGCGCATAGCAGTGAATAACATGGGTATCACTGCGATTTTGTTTGCCCAGCAAGTCGGTCGCTATCTTCCAATATATGAACCCTGTAGGAATCGGATCATCCGAAAAGACCGGCAGCGAAATGTTTGATTGTGTAGAATTGGTTCTGAAAATCCAGAATAACATAGAAAATAGTTTTTGAAGTTCCTACAATTTCTTGGAAGTTGGAGGCGAACCAGCCTAAGGCTGAAAGCCTCCTAAATAAAGCTAAATTAATTAATTAATTAATTTCTTGGAAGTTTCATGAAGTTACAGTTCGAATAATATTTTGATAGAAAAATATTGTAATAATTGTTTGCGTCATGCTCTTCTTTACAGGTTAAAAATATAAACCAATGAAAATATAACCTTCAGTGACCTTTCTAAAAATTTTGGCAGTACTTGGAACTGTTCTCAGAATTCAATTTCCTGAGGTTCTTCTCGGATTTTTTAGAACTCTCCTAAGAGCTCTTTTTAAACCTCTCAGAGGTCCACTTGAATTATATTAAGAATTCTTCACTTTTCTCAGAACACTTTGGAACTGAAATTCTTTTAGAGTTTTAGAAATTTTTCCTAGAATGAAATAGAAATTATCCTCGGAATTCGCTTGAAATTTTGCTTAAAATCCCTTTGGAATATCACTCAAAATTTTCACGGCATTCTTTTCGAAATTTTATTGGAATTATCTGCAGGATTAACTTGAAATTATTCGCAGAATTTTTATGGAATCATCCCCAGAAATCTTTCATTTTGGAGCTGTCCTCAGAATTCAATACCCTTGAGGTTTTTCTCGGAAGTCAAGTTTTAGTTGTCCGTCTATTCACCAAAACGTTGTAGTTTTTCTACCAGAAATGTTCAATAAAGCTTACCCCTTCACCAGAATTGTGCAATTTTTACATCAGGAATTTTTATTTCAGCTTGCCCCTCTAGACAGCAGATTGTTGCTAATCTTACACCATAAATTTTCAATAAAAACTTGCCCCCAGGAGATTTAATACCAAAAAATTTCAATTGAACGGAACTATGCAAATTTTCCACCGTTAATGTTCAATAAAAATTGCTTCTCCAATCTTCTGATTGGTGCATATTTCCTTTTTCCATTTTCCACCCGACATTTTCAATATATAAGTCACGTATACGTTTACGCAAAATGTTTTCATCGGGAAAAAAAGCTTCATAGCGGAAAATTTTTCTGATGAAAACAAATCACTGACACAATCACACTCTAGCAATCTCTGTCTTTACTCCGAACTAGGGTTATGATTATACACACCCTACTCCAATCCCTAGCTGACTGGCGTCAATATTATCGTACAAAAAGAAATCCATGCCACTGCACCTTAACGTGTTAGCCTCACTTGTTTTACATCTGTCAGTGGTTTGTTTACATGTACTTGAAAAAAAAAAATGATTTGATTTTTGTTTTTTATTTTTAGATTTTTTTAGAAAGAAATATTTTTCTAAAAGAACATATTTGAATAACATATCAGTAAAAAAACCGAAACATATTTGAAACATTGAATTCATCTATATTATTTAGTCATGTTTATTAAACCTCTTCGTGGATTAATCATAAAAAGACAAACCTTCTACAGACTACTACAAGATCAACTTAGTCAATATTGGCTAGAATATTTATATATTTCCGGAGTGATTTGAGATTTGGGCGTGATTGCTTTTGTAAACAAACACGTCAATCACCGATTTCTCAAGAATAAAAGCTCAATCTCGAGATTGGTACCACCGAGCAGGCTCGGCATTTATTGTTACTGAGATCTCAGCAAAATTTATGTTTGTTAGCCGCGATCTCGGCAAAATTCCCGTTTTTTAACTGAATCTCGACATTGTTTCTAATGTCCCGAATAGAAATTTACATTAGCCCAACGTTTGATTTTGATGTCTACATCAGCATCAAAATCAAATGTATGCCTGATGTCAAACATTAGGAAACATTATGATTTAGATGTATTTAAGCAACGTAACATGATGTATACATCAGAAATTTTGGAACAAAATTTTGCCATTCTAATGTCGGTCTGACGTCAAAAATTTCAATCTATTGACATTAGAACCAAACGTTTTAAGGATGTTTTCAGATGTACAAAACGTTAGAACTAAACGTTGTTCGGATGTTTTTAAATGTAAACGTTTTCTGATGTTTTCTAATGTAGATGTTTCCTGATGTTAGAAACAAACGTTTTTGGATGTTTTCAGATGTAAAAAACGTTAGAACTAAACGTTTTTCGGATGTTTTTATATGTAAACGTTTTCTGATGTTTTCTAATGTAAAGGTTTCCTGATGTTAGAATCAAACGTTTTTGGGTTGTTTTCGGATGTAAAAAACGTTAGAACTAAACGTTGTTCGAATGTTTTTATATGTAAATGTATTCTGATGTTTTCTAACGTAGATGCCTCCCGATGCTGGAACCAAACTTTTTTTTTTGATGTTTTCGGATGTACACAACGTTAGAATTAAACGTTGTTCGGATGTTTTTAATTGTACTTCGTGTTTGTTGTTCTCTGATCTTTTCAGATGTACAAAACGTTTAAAGTAAACGTTGTTTGAATGTTTTCAAATGTAGATGTTTACTAATGTTTTTAGATATACAAAACACTAGAATCTTACTTTTCAAATGCTTTCAATTATATTTACAACACATTAGAATTAGAAACATGATCGTGTAAACACTACACACCATTGTTGTTAGATAACATAATAAAAATGCGTACATAACAGTCAATGCTGAAGCTCCCGTTTCCCACCAGTCAGTTAACTGACCTTAGCTAACCTAATATCATTGCGGCAACTCTCTATGCGGCAGGGGAACTATGCCATTAGCGCGCTAAGAGTTATTAGACCACTGACATAGGCGCCAATTTGTAGGTGACGAGGCACTTGGTGACATTACAGCGAGCTTGACGATTGTTGCAGCATTTTTTTAGCAAACTACCAGTTAAGGTGTGTAGTGTTTACAAGATCATGTTTCTAGCTCTAATGTTTTGTACAATTGAAAGCATTGGAAAAGTTAATTCTCATGTTTTGCATAACCAAAACCATCAGAAAACATAAAATAGTACAAAAAAAATCATCCATTCTGGTAGACTATCTCTTAAATGCATACAGAATAGCCATTGCTTAAGCTCCCGTTTCCCACCAGTCAGTTAACTGACCTTAGCTAACCTAATATCATTGTGGCAACTCTCTATGCGGCAGGGGAACTATGCCATTAGCGCGCTAAGAGTTGTTAGACCACTGACATAGGCGCCTATTCGTGGGTGACGAGGCACTTGGTGACATTACAGCGAGCTTGGCGATTGTTATAGCATTTTTGAGTGAACTACCAAACAATCATGACAATGTGATCGCTGCGCCTCCAGATCTATGCCTGTTCTACAGATGATCCGAAAATGCGGAAAGTTTTGGGCTGCCAGTCTTCTACCTTATTGACGAACTGCAAATATATAATAAACAAAATTATTGTGCATGAAAAATATGACAATGGACAATGCTTGAGGAGCACTGGGAGTTTTCGAACGATGCGTGCTTAGGACCATCTTTGGCAGGGTATATGAAAATGGTGTATAGAGGAGAAGAATGAACCACGAACTGGCGTAACTTTATGGTGAACCCAATATCAAGAAAGTCGCTAAAGGTGGAAGGGTACAATGGGCGGGACACGTTGTAAGAATGCCGGACAACAATACCGCAAAAATGGTGTTTTTCCTCAAATCCGGCCGGTACAAGACGCAGAGAAGTACAGCGTGCTAGGTGGTTAGACCAAGTGGAGCAAGATGTAGGAAGTGTGGGACGCTCGAGAAATTGGAGATAAGCAGCCAGGGACCGAGTTAGTTGGCGCAACTTTGTTATACAAAACCAGATTTAATGCCTTATTCATACTCGAATCGGTTGAAAAATAGACTTAATCTTCTAGGTTACTCGATATCCATCCATTGCAAACAATATTTTGATAATTGTTTGTTTTGAGAGCTGGTGCACAGGTAGATTGAGGTTAAGGAAACGCCACTGCTTGTGGCCAATCTTGGGTACCATCATAAGGCTTGATGAAACTTATTCCACCCGGAAACATGTTTTTTCCGGAATTATGAAGTCATTATACGTTATGATGACATTTTGTATTTTTAAGTTACAAGAGGACGTTGTAAAGGATGAGTTTGACGTATAAAACCTGTGGATTTAATTTTCAGAGAGTCGCAATCAGCGTATTCATTAAATCACTTATGGCTAAGCTCCAATCGGTATTATCCTCGGATTAAATAACGATCAAGAATGTCCGGCTGCTTTGATGTCGACATCAGAGTTATTCGCTATACAAACAATTCTCAGATCATCCAAACAGGGGCGGTATTAAAAGTTAATCCGAGTTGGAGCTTACCGCCGCTTACTCTCTGAATCCAATATTGATAGGCTGAAAAAAAAAATGGTTTAAAAATGGAACCTAAATCCAAAATTTCATAAATTTTGGTTCACATGAACCACAGAGAACAGACATGGAGGCTCGAACAAAATTTCTCTAAAAACTTGTGTAAAGATTCCTATTCGACTTAAGCGCCACTAACAGCGACTTCCCCACTTAAAAAACCTCTTTGAAAACATGATGGCGCATGCGTTGCACAAATTACACTAGACACTAAGTGCTAGTAGCGCCAAGTGGCTATTTTCAACAGAAAATTTATAGATACTAGCGCCAAATTGGTCGAAAGTGGAAAATTCATAGAGAAAATCAGGAGATGCTAACACCACGTAACGGCGACGTTCCCACTTATTTTACACAAGTTTCTGACCGAGCTTCAACGTCTGTTCTCTGTGCATGAACTATGATAAATCAGTGCGATTACATTTGCAAATATCACCATTTTAGCGGCCCTCGCCATAGAGCGAACTCTCATTTAATGGATATTAATGTCATCTAATACAATTTATCGACAATTTAAATCTTGGTTTACAAATCGAGATGAATGTCTGGGAACGATAAAAATATATTTGTGCTCAGAAAACGAAGCTCGTTCAGATGATGTACAAAAATTTGTTTGTTTTTCGAAACTATACAACCCAATTCCATGTTTTCCACACGAAACGAAAATTAATGGCACTACACTAATAGCATTCCATGCCGGCGCCCGTGGTGTAGTGGTAAGAGTGACTGCTTTCTAATACCCCAATGGGTCTGGGTTCAATCCCAGCCGAGGTCGGTGGAATTTTTCTGAGGCATAAAAATCTCTGGTCACGTCTTCCTTCGGAAGGGAAGTAAAGCCGTTGGTCCCGGCCCATGTATGTTGAATGGGTGCGATATCCTACGCAGGTGTGGAAGCTGCCTTCCTGCACATTCGATTGCCGTCAATGGATGGCAATCGATGTCCGTTGGTGATTGGCACTAGATTGCGGAACAGAGACCGACGTTAAATAAAGGAAAGAAGAATAATAGAATTCCACACATTTTTATTGAAGAATTCCCATGTAAAATTCCACATGATTTACATGTAACCACACATAAACAGAATTCACCCAGAAGCACACATGAAATTTATGAGTCAAATGAATAGTATGCGTGGTTACACATGGCTTTTATGTGTGCACATATTCAGTATGTGTCCGACACATAGATATAATTTGTATTGCAAAAGTAGGACATATAGAAACAATCTTTGAAATTTTATCAGTGTGCAGGAATCCCCATCAAGACCCGTATTCGGTTTCCCCATCGGGACCCGTATTCGGTTTTCCCATCGGGATCCGTCTACGGAATCCCCATCAAGACCCGTATTCGGTTTCCCCATCGGGATCCGTATTCGGTTTCCCCATCGGGATACGTATTCGGTTTCCCCATCGGGATCCGTCTACGGTATCCCAATCGGAATCCGTATTCGGTTTCCCCATTGGGACCCGTATTCGGTTTCCCCATCGGGATCCGTATTCGGTTTCCCCATCGGGATCTGTCTACGAAATCCCCATCAAGACCCGTATTCGGTTTCCCCATCAAGACCCGTATTCGGTTTCCCAATCGGGATCCGTATTTGGTTTCTCATCAGGATACGTATTCGGTTTCCCCATCGGGATCCATCTACAGAATCCCAATCGGGATCCGTATTCGGTTTCCCCATCAGGATACGTATTCAGTTTCCCCATCGGGATCCGTCTACGGAATCCCCATCAAGACCCGTATTCGGTTTCCCCATCAGGATACGTATTCAGTTTCCCCATCAAGATCGGTATTCGGTTTCCCCATCGGGATCCGTATTCGGTTTCCCCATCGGGATCCGTATTTGGTTTCCCCATCGGGATCCGTATTCGGTTTCCCCATCGGGATCCATCTACAGAATCCCAATCGGGATCCGTATTCGATTTCCCCATCGGGATTCATATTCGGTTTCCCCATAGGGATCCGACTACGGAATCCCCATCAAGACCCGTATTAGGTTTCCCCATCGGGATCCGTATTCGGTTTCCCCATCGGGATCCGTCTACAGAATCCCCATCAAGACCCGTATTCGGTTTCCCCATCAGGATACGTATTCAGTTTCCCCATCAAGATCCGTATTCGGTTTCCCCATCGGGATCCGTATTCGGTTTCCCCATCAGGATACGTATTCAGTTTCCCAATCAAGATCCGTATTCGGTTTCCCCAACGGGATTCGTATTCGGTTTCCCATCGGGATCCGTCTACGGAATCCCCATCGGGATCCGTCTACGGAATCCCCATCGGGATCCGTATTCGGTTTCCCCATCGGGATCCATCTACAGAATCCCAATCGGGATCCGTATTCGATTTCCCCATCGGGATTCATATTCGGTTTCCCCATAGGGATCCGACTACGGAATCCCCATCAAGACCCGTATTAGGTTTCCCCATCGGGATCCGTATTCGGTTTCCCCATCGGGATCCGTCTACGGAATCCCCATCAAGACCCGTATTCGGTTTCCCCATCAGGATACGTATTCAGTTTCCCCATCAAGATCCGTATTCGGTTTCCCCATCGGGATCCGTATTCGGTTTCCCCATCAGGATACGTATTCAGTTTCCCAATCAAGATCCGTATTCGGTTTCCCCAACGGGATTCGTATTCGGTTTCCCATCGGGATCCGTCTACGGAATCCCCATCGGGATCCGTCTACGGAATCCCCATCGGGATCCGTCTACGGAATCCCCATCGGGATCCGTATTTGGTTTCCCCATCGGGATCCGTATTCGGTTTCCCCATCAGGATACGTATTCAGTTTCCCAATCAAGATCCGTATTCGGTTTTCCCAACGGGATTCGTATTCGGTTTCCCATCGGGATCCGTCTACGGAATCCCCATCGGGATCCGTATTTGGTTTCCCCATCGGGATCCGTATTCGGTTTCCCCATCGGGATCCGTATTCGGTTTCCCCATCGGGATCCGTCTACGGAATACCCATCGGGATCCGTATTTGGTTTCCCCATCGGGATCCGTATTCGGGATCCGTATTCGGTTTCCTCATCGGGATCTGTCTATGGAACCCGTCATCGGGATCCGTCTACGGAACCCGTTATCGGGATCCGTTTACGGAACCCGTCATCGGGATCCACCTACGGAACCCGTCATCGGGATCCGTAGCTTTCAGTATTTATTTATTCGTCAATCAAAACAAATAAACAGTAAACACACTCACTAACCTGCAAAGAGAACTTTGAACTCCCCGCCGGGATCCAGCTTCGGACTCGCTACCGGTATGTGGCTCCGGACTGGTGCACTTTCCTAAAAAAAAAAACATAATTACATTACATTAATTCACCTCAAAAACAGCCCACATACCTGAAAAACAGCCTTCCTTTTCCTAGGGTGAGACCAGCAGCCAGCAAGCGGAAAACTTGCTGATTAACCGCAACGTCGGACACCGAATCGCCACCAAAACTCGCGACGAACACAACGGCACTTTCCCGGACTAATTCGATCGAAATCGATCTTTTAACACCGCGAAAAAAAAACTGTACACGGCCAATGTGATCAACCCAAATTTGAATACAGTGTACTCAAAATCGCAAAAAGTGCAGGAACGCAGCGATGAGTAAATTTGCCTCATGTTTTCCTGTGGAAAACCTCAAAAATCTTACGGAAAATTAGGATTGACGAAAATCCACAGAATCCAATCTTTACTTTTCTAATATTCGGACAAATTTTCCTGGAAAAACCTGGAAATCCTGGAAAAAACAGAGGGAAATTAACTCAAAACTGAGTTCCTGTACTTTTTGCGATTTATGAGTGAACTAAACTCAAATTTGGGTCATTCTCATTCGCCGTGTAGTGCTGACTCAGGACAAAACAAACTTTGCATGGGCCGAGGGCCTCAGGGACTCTAGTTTTCTTTTTGCGATTCAGCTAATAACGCGAGTCATTGACAGGTCAACATCAGTGGTTTGTAATGGAACGTTCATCTGACACCTACACCCTGAATAATTTTGGTATACGCTAATGCAGCAGCAATATATAGAGCTTTACTTCAAAATGAGAACGACATTGACCTTTCTGTTGTTCAAAACACGCACACTTGCGCAATCCCATTTTCAAGTGCGAAGTTTGTTATCCTCACTTTCGCTTCAGCCGGATATGCTGGTTTGTTATTGTTATCCTCACATTCGGACCATCAATACTCGAGCGCATAGAATGGACCGAGGAATGGACTATAACCATATGCATGCAGGGTGGCCAGATGATTTTCTTCGTTTGCCTTGGAATTAATATTATCGTTTCAAATGAAAACCTCGTTGAAAACGTTCTGTATATACGTTAAACATAACGTCGGACATAGTGTGCTGTATTTGTACACGGATGCGGTATACAGCACACTATGGCCAACGTTATGTTTAACGTACAGAACAAAAGTAAAATCGGTTTTCAATTGAAACGATAATAATCAATTAAAACACTAATTAACTCTTGCACTGCAACGTCACCAGGGCATTTGTTTTACTTACAAATAAACATTGCCCACAGGGCATGCCAAAATTTCTTTCAGTGATTTGAGGCTATGTCAGTCGTGCAAGAGTTAATTGTGGTAAGCTCTACCTTGTAATCGCAATGTGCTATTTTATATGATTGCGTCGAGGATTGCGATTTGGGCACATTTATGAGATTATGAATGCGGAAACACTAATAAAAGTGCGGTTTTACGTTAAATTGTTGTTGTGTCTTCATCGCACTTATTCCTTGGTGAATGAAGAATAAGTGCGCTGAAGGCGTCAAGACGATACAACGTCTAAGTGCACTTTTATTAGCGTTTCCACTCTTCTAAAGAGTTCAATTTTATTTGCAATTGATAATGTCACAAAACTATGCATAGGAGGCATCACTGCACTGCAAGCCACTTTTTATTGTTGTGTCATAGGATGTATTCTAATGTTTTATGCGTGCAACAATTTACATCGTGATGAAGTTTGATTCTAATGTAACGTTAGGCTCTGTTGTCATTGGATGTATTCTGATGTTTTATGCGTGCAACAAATTACATCGTGATGAAGTTTGATTCTAATGTAACGTTAGGTTCTGTTGTCATTGGAAGTATTCTGATGTTTTATTCGTGCAACAAATTACATCGTGATGAAGTTTGATTCTTATGTAACGTTTGGTTCTGTTGTCATTGGATGTATTCTGATGTTTTATGCGTGCAACAAATTACATCGTTATGAAGTTTGATTCTAATGTAACGTTAGGTTCTGTTGTCATTGGATGTATTCTGATGTTTTATGCGTGCAACAAATTACATCGTGATGAAGTTTGATTCTAATGTAACGTTAGGTTCTGTTGTTATTGGATGTATTCTGATGTCAAATTTTACATCGTCAAGACGTTTGATTCTGATGTAACGTTAGAGGCTAATGTATTTTTATGTACTTGGACGTCACACTGAAGTCTGAATACATTAAGGGTACAGCAATATACGTTAAAATTTAATGTATTGAAGATGTCTGCTGATGTTTTCTACATTACAATTTCTATTCGGGGTTTCACTGAGATCCAGCAAAATAGATTGCCGAGCTGCTCGGTGGTGCCCATCTCGGCAAAAAATCTAAGTGTGTACGCAGATGTGGAAGCTGCTTTCCTGCACATTCGATTGCCGTCAATGGATGGCAGTCAAAGCCGGCGCCGGTGGTGTAGTAGTAAGCGTGACTGCTTTCTAACACCCCGATGGGTCTGGGTTCAATCCCAGCCGAGGTCGGTGGGATATTTCTGAGGCATAAAAATCTCTGGTCACGTCTTCCTTCGGAAGGGAAGTAAAGCCGTTGGTCCCGGCCCATGTGTGTTTGAATGTGAATGGGTGCGATATCCTACGCAGGTGTGGAAGCTGCCTTCCTGCACATTCGGTTGCCGTCAATGGATGGCAATCGATATCCGTCGGTGATTGGCACTAGATTGCGGAACAGAGACCGACGTTAAATAAAGGAAAGAATGGATGGCAGTCGATTGCCGTCGGTGATTGGCACTAGATTGCGGAACAGAGACCGACGTTAAATAAAGGAAAGAAGAAGAAGATTTTTAAACCGTGTCCAATTATTTCTTTGCAGCCCAGTGGCAGGCACGTAGGCAACATGTTGTACCGTGATAGCGGGCCCAGCACAGCAAAATAAATTATTTGAGCCCGGGACATGCTGCCTACTGTCAAACGCTGCTGTTGGTATAGGCCTTGTCACTGGCCTGTCTAAAACTAATCATCTCGTGGGTAGGCGGTTTAAGACATCAGCAGGAAAAAAAAAAATCCCGTAGGCATTATGATTTTAGCTCCATTCGGATACTATGCCAACAGCAATAGATGTGTTTGCTTCAAATATAATTTGTTTCATTTGATTTTCTCGCGACAGGATTATTAGCCAAGAACCGCATTAATGGATAATTTTACAGTTAATTCCTCAATTTCCGCAGAAATCGAAAGCATTTGATACACAAAAGTCGAGATACCTGTGTGCTTCCTAACACCATCACAGTTTTTTTTTTTTGCAACCGAAAAAAAACCAAACAAAACAAACCACAAGAGTTCCCTCCACTCAGAGACCCAACGCTCACCGGCGATCAGATGTTTCCCGCCCCGTATGTTGACCACCCATTCCAACGCTGCCGAAAACCAACACAAACCATAAAACACAGCCGAAGCACAACAAAAATAATAACAATCACCACGTGCTGCCGGTTCGACGGAGAGGCCACCCAGAGAGAACGGACATGAACCGAGAGCGAGAAAATGCGGTGAGCACCCACAGACTCTCATTCGAGATTTTGACAGCTCCATAGCAGTGCGATTCGACTGATTCGGACGGGCACCACTGAAAACGGATAAACGTACGATACAACGTAGTGCTTTCTTGCGCAGTGTTCAAAGTGAAGTTTCACACCGACTAAAGTGATTGAACCGGGATCATTGTTAAAATACATGATCGGCATGTGCTAATCTTCCGGTAGGTCATGTTTTCCAATGTTGCAATCGAAGTTTACCGCATATTGTGAACCAAAAATATTGGCATTTTCTGAGGCATGGCGGCCGCCATTTTCGTTTTCCTACGCTGAGAGACTTCCCAGCGTAGTTGTAGTTACCCGGACCGAAGTGAGTGTCTCACCGTCTGCCACTGCGCACGTCATTTCGCTACGGAACGAACGCTTCACTTTTCGCCAAACGCTTCAAACTGAATGCGTCTATGGGGCGCGGCAGCTACATTTATGGAATTTACGTTGGGTTAGCAATGAAGATGTAATTAATTAGCCTGAATTTATTGATTATCAATGACTGTTCTATTTCAATACATCTTCTGTAACGACGTACTTTTATAGATTCAGTACATGAAAATTGACGCCATAATCAAAAATCAATATGGCGGACAAAATCCAACATGGCGGCCACTGAAACAAGATGGCAGCCAATTCGATCACTTAACGCGCTAACCCACAACACCAGCAAAATAATTCGCTGCGTCAGCCTTCCATCGCTTATCGCTTCCATCTGTACTGTTCACCCCCGACGCGAAATTCTGTGACTGGTAGCCTATATACGGCTTAGGTAGCTCGCTGCAACCAGCAGTTTGTTTGACTTTTTGTTTGTTTCTCACTCGCGCGCGCCAGTGCCAGTGGTACGGCGTTCTTTAGTTTGCTCGCGAGACGATTTTTCTCTCACTATCGCAACCATAGGGGCATTCGTTTGCTGCACGTAACCACCGTCGTGATATCACTTCGATTCTGCAAAGAACAACCATCGCCGCAGACTGTGAGTGACAAAATCAGAATAGACAAAAAGAGGGGAAAGATACACATATATCTCGCAGGTATTTCCGAACGGCAAATTATTTAATCACTTTGGATTGTTTTGTTGATTGAATTGGAAGAAATTCATCACTTTCGAGCAAGGAAGCCGTGACAAAGTGGAAGCCATGGTCAACCTACGGTAAATAGATCCGAAATGTTACCGCTGCTGTCATCAATGTTGGATGTGTATTTCTTCAGTGCGAAGTGAAACGTTGACGGCGGCCATCTTATCTTTTTGAGAACCTTCGAAGGAATTACTTTTGGTTGGATCGTGGAAAAGTGTAATTTATTCGGTGGTGATTAGATGCTTCGATAGGAAAATCAATAAATCAGTGTATAATTGCTGCATAAGGTAAATAAAGTGACGGTAATGGTGAAACGTGCTGAAATTACCAATCAAAGTTTGAAAGTGGGGTGTGTCAAAATGTATGTGATTTGTGAACTTGGAGTAGCTTTAATATGCTGCTTATCTACTTATTTGGTTAGAAGTATGCAAATATGGTTGTATGTGTGGTAAATTATAGATAATTTGAGGAAACTAAGGTACTGTAAAGTGAGAATATACAATTTTAACAAGTGAATATGCGGGATTTCTATAATATATGTAGCCATTTTGATTTCTCTTATATTTGACGCCATCTTTGTTTTTCGCAACCTTGTCTGTAGGAAGGTTTAAAATAACTCGAGAATTGTTTCAGTTTACTTGTGCAATAGTTTTGCGTATCATATTTGAGGACAGTTCGATTTAACAGCGAATTTATTTTGAAAAGTTTGTGTTCATCCTATATCACCGTTTTTTTTGCGCATCAGCTTATCTTATGGGATAATTTCTCGTGACAATTGAAACGTCATTTGTGAGTGAAACAGTGATTGTAATGAAAGCGTGAAATACTTGCATGTGTTTTTACCATAACATCAAAAGTGAACATCATACCTAAGTGACGTAACGTTTGATGCCATTGACATGACCTGCGCCTTGAATGTTTTGTGAAATGATGAAATTAATCATAATTGCTGTGGAAGTTTCTGCAAGCGTATGGTCGTGAAAGCAAAAATTAAGTGAAATAAAGAAAATATAAATCCGATGAATTAATAATCAGGTATTCAAATGTGAATAAAATAGGTAGAATATTGTTTTACCTACCCGTAAGGGGGTTCAATAAAATGATTGCTAGAAATGAGATTCTGTAGGATTTGTTGGTATGTCGAAATAGCAAGAAAAGTCTGAAGTTGCTAGTGGAGTGATAGATAACCTGTTATTATATTACAACCTCAATATACAAAATTGATGGTGAAAAATGGCAGCCGACTAAAACACTTGAACTGAGCTAGGAAAAATCGGAAAATTATGATAAAACTGTCAATCTTTTTATACTGTTCGTTAATTGCTTTTTCAATATTTGATAACCGCAAAATTCCATTTTTAAAAAGTACTTTAATAGGAATAAAACGTGGGTCGAAATTTCAGTTAGTTCAGGTAATCCAATGCAGTAGTTCCACGCCAACTGACGAATCGATTTTGTTTTTCCCACCCCGAGTTCCATGAAAGTTCGCATAATTGTTCACTAGGGCCAATTAGAGTGAAACAAAGACCATAGTTAGGAATACTATTTTGCAGAAAACACTTATTCTCATCCGTAAAAAAAGAACGATAGAGGTACAATGAAATGTATTGTAACCATTTGTTGGTAATAGATTTTGTTGAGATTTTATAGTATTTTATGGTGATTGTATGGTTATTTTTTCCGGGCAATATAACCACACTTATTACCGTTAAATCTATTATGAACTCAGTATAGTTGACTATGAATGTTAACAAATTTACTATGATTCTGGAGAAAACTACTATGCTTACCCAAAATGCATAGTATTTTTGATAGAAATAATAATAAAAATGAATGAAATTGTTTGCTGCATAAAGCTATTGGTGAGGGTATTTAAATTAAACCAGCAATATAGTATTTTTGTCAATGGATTTTGTTTCAGTTTAGAGGCAATGAACGGCTTATTTTCCAAAATGGCCTATTCGATATTTTCCAATAAATCATAGCACGAAACCAGATCATTTAATCGAAATTACGTCTGAGACAAAGTTGTATGAAGTTGGGTTATCTTTTAAAAAATATCGCAAATTTTCGTCAAAATAAAAAAAAGCTCTTCAGAACTTCAATAATAAAACCAGTGTTGTTGATCGATAACTCGATAACGTCTGCAATTATAAACTAGCTGTTTATGTCAGAATGGACACTTCAAAATTAATTAAAACCCAAATATATCATATTAACAATATGATCCATTCATGCCTTTTCCAAATGTTGCAATGGCGACCCACAAAATATTGCTTCACGCACCATCTAGCGTTGAAAAAGGTCAGCAACAATCATTCAATTACAATCGAGGGGTGCGAATATAGCTCTTATTACAAAGCTAAGAGTCAAATTATTTTCATTAATTACATTGTGTATATTACTTTAAAATTTGCCTGACACGTCACAGTTGTCATCAAATAATATAAAATGCTGAAATACATTCATTAGAAATATTAAACAAATTTTCATTTGGTTTACCCCTCGTGACGTTGGTAGCCTTTTTGGCCACAGAGGTGCTTTCATCGCTAAAAATTCGGTTCGCGAGCTAAGTGAAAGAGTGGATCATATTGTTAATATAATATATTTGTTAAAACCGCAACATTAATAAAAGAGCGTAGTAGAGTAAAGCCAAATAAAAATACTAATATGAAACATTCGGAAGAAAAACTTCGTAGTTTAGTGTCACCTTAAGTCCAAGATGACTGGAAGCGATGGCCTAGGATCGAATTGAAAGTAAAATAATTCTCCGCTCCGTATATTCAGTGAAGTATAGCAAAACATTAAAGTAGTTACTTTTCACACAGAAGAACTAAAGAACACTCAACCTCAAAATAGCGGCAAAGAATGTTTTTGACAAGTATGACATTTATAAATTTGTTCCGTAATTTTTACAAGAATCTGGTACTTTACTACCGTTTGTTTTGTAAAAGGTTATTTTTACAGTACGTTTGTCATTTTCCTTTTTACAGTATTGTAGAAATGCAGTCATTACTGTTTAGATCAGTAATATTTATTTACAATTTTCGGTAATTTTCGGAAAAGTACCGAATTTCGTAATTTATGAGAATTTCTTTTTATTATTGACTTTGAGTGGAGCAAGAGTAAGAATGACTAGAATGGTGGTCAAATCGTTCCTATTTTGAAATATTTTGATAGAACCTGTTTTTAATCTTGAATTAGTATGCTTTAGTGCAATAATATAACTAAACATAGGGTAAATGTCGGCTGCGGCACCCATTGACTGTTTTCGGCAACAAAAAATCAAAAATTAATTTCACTGTATTTTCCCACTTCGCTGAATGTATTTAAACAATTCATTAGTCTTTCAGCTTCAATCTGGTTATATTTTTGCGACTGAGCACAGATGATTTAGAGATGCCGATAATAGAACAGCTAGTAAATACGCATCTCAAACGGATGACGAAGAAAAAGGGGCTGACGACAATAGTCGCACTCACTTGCGAAGTTTGGCGCGGTATAAAAACGCGGATGCTGCTTAGATTGAAGAAAATACGTAAATTCCGCTATTAATTACATCACATACGATTAAATACTATTTTATTCTAATTTTCATCGCCAAAAAACTACCAACTTCCCAACACTTGAACAACGGAAACAGATGAGTGCATACAATTAATATATGCGTAAAGATGATTGTAAAATGTGCACTCTTGCCCCGCCAGTCCGCAAAAGTACGTAGTCAGAACTCGTTTACTTAATAAACAATATAAGAAAAATGTGGGGATTGTAGCCAAATAGTCCAGGGGTATAACTCACGGTTATAAACTAAAATTTCCTGATATTTGATTATTTTCCATATTAATTAAAATATTATATATTAAGATGAAATCAAATAATTAAAATCATTTTATCGATACAATATTTATTATACTTACAAAATTACAGTATCTAAACAACAATTTTTCATTTACTTTGTGTAAATTAATAGTTTTCATTTTAAGCAAATAAGTATAAGTTGTTCATCGTTATTTTTTTTATTATTATTATAGTCACTTTAACACTCTTGGGTCATTCGTGACTTGTCCGGGGGTGAGATTTGAACTCGTGACTTTGGCGTGAGTGGTATAGATGTTAACCACTACGCCGGGGTCGCCCCCACATCGTTATTTAGTATTATCTTCTCTAGCTCATGAATGCTGATGAGGTTGCGCTGCATTGTATAGAATAACACATTTGGCTTGAAAATCATCCCCACGTATCGTAAAAAAAAAATATCAATCGTACGTTATAGCACTTAACAGGGACTTATGTTCTTCGCAAATTGGTGCATTAAATATTTTAGATTCTCGTAAATCTATTGTTGGTTCCAAAAACATATTATTCATCACATCCATGCTTTTCAAGATGTCAAGTGTGTATCGATTCGCTGAAATAATTAAAATTATTTAAAGGGCAGAGGAGAGCAGTTCCACGGCAAATGACAATTTTACATGAATATGCAAGCTCTTTTTATGTGCATGAAAATTCGTGTAAAATTACAAAATAATTTTAATTGTAAAAATACATTTCAATTCATGTTCAAATGGAAATGATTAATCAAATGCATCATGTGGTTCTCGATTTTCTTGTTGCGAATCACATTCCATCAAGGAAATCGAGATGTCTGGTTGTTTATAAAGATGAATAAAACATAGATAAATTGCAACAACATCCAAGCTTTTAACATACCTTCGGATGACATTTGTTCGAATCCGTGAAATACTGGCTCAACCAAGTCAGCCTGTGATCAGCAAATCTAAACACATAAAGCAACCAACTATACAGACAAAACGCTTGCTACGACTACCACGACAAACTCTCACTGCAACACAGCTCGATCGGAGTGGTAGAAGGATAGTGATATATTGCTTGCCTGCTTTGTTGTAATATACACGGATGAGGACATAGCTTGATCTGAATCGAGAAAAGACATAACAAAAAAATTCCCATTAACACACGTGTATCATCTTCGGCTTTGCTTCGTGAACCGGCTTGCCAACAATTTGCACGTTTCCTTCTACCGCCCTGAGTGAGCTTTGTTGCACAGGCTGCTTGTCATGAAAAAGAATGAAGAAAATTATATCATTATTGCTTTCCACTTCTGACATAGCGATATCATTCGGTTTGTTGATCGCTTGTCATTTTGTCATTTGGAGATATTTTTGATTCCTTGCCTGTGATACATCTGGTGGTGCATCCAGCGTTGCCCTAGCCTTTGTCCACCCTTGATAGAGGTTCGTATAAATGACTGCTCCATGTCATTCTCCAATGGAATAACAGCTTTGGAATACGCTCAATTGATCAGGCGTTATAAAAGATTCAAGGCGATCCACTTCCGATGGTACCGATGATTCCGCTGTTGGCGCCGTAGCTTGCGTTGTCGGTTCTTCACTGCGTCCCCCGATAAAAGCTCAATAATTGACGGCATCGGGATCAAACGGTATAGGCCACAACGCCTGAAGCCGTTTATCAATGTCGATTGCAAGGTCGTTATGCAATCTACAGCTCGTTTCAAAAGCAGTTCGATTTCTTTCCGTGGAAGTATTTCACCGTTGCTATCCATCCTCCATTCTACCAAAACTTGATTTCAATAGTTTTTGAGCGGCCGGAAAAAGCTGACGATGATCTTATTTGCGGTTCAGAAACGGCAGCCCGATGCTTAGCTAAGGGACTTGGTACCCGTCGTGAAATATCCGGGTGACGATCAAGAAACGAATTAATCCATTTCCGACCAGAAACTCCGTTTTTACCTGCATGTAATGTGCCATGCCACGCATGCCTTCTGTCTATTTGTGTTTACCGGGAAACCCCTTTTTGCACTGTCTAGCAACCAGTCAGCAACTCGTTTTTCCTCAACAGTTGTAAGAACTGTAGCTTCTCCCGGGCTAGCTTTGGAATATTTTCCGGATGGGACATCCAGCTTTCACCTTCGCTACAGCGACATCCGTTTTGTGTCGATCGTAAAGCATATTTTTAAGAACGGGTTTTGTTTTTGAACCCATCTCGAAATCTGTTGACTATCTGTTGAAATAGGATCAAGTAGACTCTTAAGGATGCTTATTCCGGTCAAGTCTATTTTCCATATTTATCACTCAAATCCGATGACAAACAAGGAGGTAGTGCACAATGCATAGAAATGTTACCTGTAGTGTCCTGTTCTGGTGCTTTACAGTACTTTTTTGCCTTATTTTTCACTGATGAAACTTAAATCCTGTGACCGCCGTTGTTAAGATCGATCAGCTAAGGAAAACAACAAATATGGCGGCTGGCAGGACGACGAACAGTATTTGCTTGAATTTGCTTAGTTACACGTGACATACGGATATGCCCTTCAGTTTAGTTTAGCTGATTATCACGCTGAACCATTGCTTACATTTCGACCAACAGTTTCGTGTCGGCTTTTTACATTTCCGTTACAATGCGAAGCATTTCTCCGGAAAATCGCAAACAGATCGTGCACAAATGGCGTACTATCCCCAACATTTATCTGAGTCAAATAGCAAAATTGGAAGGTGCATCGGAACCATTTGAAACGCGAAAAATGGTGATGAAGCAACTTTTCAGGACAAGCAAACATCTGAACGTAAACTGAACCCTGTAGACCGAAATCTGGACCGGAAAATCATGCAAGCTTTCACTCACAAAAAAGGGCTTCGGTTCGAGACGTGGCTAAAAAAAATGGATCCTCGAATAGTAACGTCCAGCGAACTAAGGTAAGAATGGGTCTCAAGCCGAATAAGAAGCAGAAGAACCAGGGTGTCCATCGAACCGGGAAATCCGGGAAAAACCGGGAATTCGGATTTACCGGGAAAAATGCGGGAAAACCCAAATTGCACCAGGAAAGATCATATATACTCATCCCAAGTAACAATTTTGATTTTATATTAGTCTTGTAGACCATAATTTGGTCTTGAAGAATCCTTTAAACCTTTAAACTTGTAATGTTACTTGGAATCAACTTTCATATTTTTTTTTCTTTCACTCGCAATCTGTTCGCGCCCGGATCAAGCGGTGATTTTGTTGTTTTCGATAGCAAAATTTATATAATTTCATATGGAATGCATATGGTGTCATTGCTTGAATTCTTTTGCTACAGTTTTCTAAGTGAAGTAGTTCTAGTATAAAGGTTGAGCGAGAAATATCCTGTTACGAAGCTACTTCAAGATAGAGTAGCAGATTCATGCCGTCTCAAACTCCGATCATGCTTGGCATGCAAATGTTCAACACCGGACATAGAGTTAATTTCTGCACTTTTTGCTAACCAGATACCATGAAATTTTTGAATATCGTGGTTAGTCTGTAAAACATAAAGATCTGAATCCATACCTCTCACTCCAAAATCATGAGATCAAATCTCACCCGGATAAAGCACGAAAGATCCGAGAGTGTGAAAATATCTATAAATAAAAAAATACTCTTGGAATCCTGTAAAGATTCCTTTAAGATTATTTCACAAATCATGATTGGAATTTCCTTGCATTTCTCTTCTCAATTCCAATCCCCAATTGAGAATAACATATTTTGAACTTACTACATATTACATACTGTATTCTTTATGGTCAATAGTTAAGCAAAATAATAAACTATACTTCAAGTAAGAATTTGGGTTTTATCATGCGATAAAACTTGTGATGGTACTTGGAATATTTTACCATATTTAACTGTTTCAATTAAACTGGAAAAACTAGGTTAGACAACTGGAAAAACCGAAAAAACAGGCTTTTAAATTCTTAAATAGAATGGCCAGAGTGCATTTGTTTCAAGTCCGTTATCTTCAAGAAAATTAGGACATACAATTCCATTGTCTATGATCTCGAAATTTTGAAATTTAGAAAAAAAAACCCTGGTTCCGATATATCTTTGTCATCTTGAAAGTTGTCTAAGCCTAATATGTTGAAAAATGGTCTAGGAAACTTTCCAAGCGCTAGAGATTTTTTTCAAAGACATGAATTTTGATAAATCTTTGAAGGTCGGAAGCATTAGTATCGGCAAACATCGAACGCAATCATATAGTAGAATCTTCTTTTTTTCAGAAATGTTTTTCCAAGCCCATCAAATTGTATTTTCTACAAGTCCGGAATCAGTAGATTTCCAATCCCAGATTTTAGATAAATTGTTTGTTTAAAATCATGAAATATTTTCTATATTTTAGAAACATTAAATTTTTCTCGGACTGTGAACTTACATTCTAACATATCGTAAGTTATTCTACGCTTTCTTAATTTGTTTGAATTGAATTGAATCGCGAATTACTAAGTAAAAAATCCAATATCTTTACAATGTATACCAGAATCTTACAACTTCTCTATATTCGAGATCTTTAAAATTGCTTGTATTAAAATTGATGGATTTGTTCAAGACGTTGAACATTTTTCTTTGCGCCTGAATTTTCTCCAATTTCAAGATTTCTTAATAAGTTTCTATGTTCAATCTTTCACATCCCAAAGTTCAACCAATTCGCGATCTGAATCTAAATTCAACTTATTCAACGGTTGATTTCCAAAAAATCGTGGCAGAAATGTGAGGAAATGGAGGATACAAATTAACCTATTGATTATCCAATAAATACTGATTTTACGAAAACAAATTCAACCATTTGTTTTATTTAAAAAAAATCTTGTAAAATGCTCATGGTGGTTTGGAAATTTATATTTGTCAAAGCGGATTGCATTCAACCACAGATTAGATCCATATCTTTAATATCTTTCCGATCAATAAATGGTCACTATTTTATTGTTTTAAAGTCACTATTTGGTCACTTTTTTCGTTACTGTACACACTTAAACAGAGACCCTGAGTTCGGTAAAAAAAATTACCGTCTTAGATCGGTAATGCTAAAAATTACAGATGTTTCGGTATTTTCTCGCTTTTTTGCTGAAAACTGTAAATGAAATGACCGAATTTCGGTAATTTCATTTTAATTTAACGAAAACGGTAAACATTTTTACCGGCAGATCTGTAAATCAGCTTCATCACTGACTTCGGTGAAATATTTTACGCTTCCATTACTGAGTTCTGTAACGGTTTCGGTAAACGTCAAATCCACCATATTGTTATTTTCGATCGACTTTCATGCTTGTAAAAAATAAAAAGAGGCTGTTATGCAACACCAAGATGAGCGAATCGTAGATATTTTCCGTAAGTAATTAATTTTCGTTTTCTAAATAAATACCGATTAGAGATGGGCGATGTTGTTGCTTGTTTTTTCTTGGACATTCCAGTTGGCAACGATTTGAACACAGCATTTGGAATCTTTATCCAATGCTTCCCTGTTTTCAGTGTAGCGCCGAATCCTCCCGACAAAAACTTGTTTTTGTTCATTGGTGGATCAATTTGCAATGGGTTGCAGTGACCGCCACCTTGAAACAATATTAAAGCAAATTACAGATCTCTCGGTAATTTTCGATTTGCATATCGTCCTCAAAATTACAGTTCTCCGGTAAAGTCGACTACAAATCAATGCAAATCGGTAAACGTTACCGATCGTTCGGTAAATTTGACAGCTAATTTTGCTGATCCAGTTTACAGATTTTTCGGTAATGTTCTCGATTACCGAAAAAATTACCGACCATTAAGCTGTTGAGAATTCGGTAAATAAATTACCGAAGTCGGTGATTTTTTCTAAGTATGTAGTCAATACTATTGTATAAAATACGGGTTGAAGACGCGGATAAGTCGATTTTTACCGAAAAATTCTGTAAAAAGGCTATAGTTTGGCAAGCCATTGGTGATTGTGGTATGCTTTCCAAATCTTTTGTGACAACGGAGACAATGACAAGCGTATGTTACCCATGATCCGCAAACACGACGCCTCAGTACTGTTTTGGCCGGATTTGGCGACGGTTCATTACTCCAAGGACACGGTAGCCTGGTATAAAACCAACAAGGTCCAATTCGTACCCAAAGAGATGAATCCGCCAAACTGTCACCAGGCCAGGCCAATCGAAACGTTTTGGGTCATGACCAAAACATATTTGCGGAAACATGTAAAGGCAGCGGATTTCGTTACAAAGTTTGCGAAAGACTGGGAAAAAGTATCCAAAATTGTTGGAAAGGCATCTGTGCTGAAGCTTATGAGTAGCGTGAGATCAAAATCCGCTCCTTGGCTTACGACTGATTGGATCTCAGATTTTCTACGTTAAACTGTAAGAGAATACTATAGAGAACATGAATACGAAATAAAAATCGAATTTTCTGTAAACAGAGTTACGTTATCGTTTTTTTTTTGTGCTTAGACATTTAAACGACGATTGATGTTTCGCGACAAATCTGTTTGATATTAAATGTTTTCATTTACGTGAACGGGAATTAGGCGCTGATTGGAATTAGGACCCATCACGGTATATCAAATGTCTGAGACTTCTTCAATGTTTTATTTTTTTTTATTTCGGGCACTTTGAAATTTTTGAAGATCTTGAACATGGATTTGATTTCGAATCTTTAAGACTTTGCTAAACGCGAATCTTCAACTTTTAATGATTTTCCTTTTAATGAGTATCCAGGAAAGTCCGATAATTAAATTTCTTAAATTCAGTGGCCACCTTGGTTGTTCGACTTTTTAGTTTTTTGACTTTTGACCTTTTGTCAGTGATTCCGGATTCTCGCGTATCACTAAATATGAAATCATAAATGATTTATTCTGCAGCTGATCAGAATATCACTCCAGTTCACCTATTATGCCATTCGTGGCAAAATCACCAAATGACATGCCAATCGACTTTATGCCAAACTGTGTAGATCCTTTATGCCATATGACTGGCCAAATGCAAGACAGAGAGTTGTCTGTCAAATACGAACAATCGTCGCCTACCTCGCATAACCTAAGAAGAAGATGAGACAACTGGCTTCTTGCTCTTTTATCTATCTTACGCACTTCAAATCGGCCAATCACAAGCTGGTTCGCGTTTGACAGAAAAGTGGTCCTGCTGGTTTTCGCCCGCCTATTGTCTCCTCTTCCTCTTAGCGCATAACTATACTGCCGATACTCGCATAATTGTCCCATATTTTCTTGATTTCCTATTCATATGGGACAGTTATGCTTTTATGGGCAGTATAATAGTTGCTATATTGCGAATATAGCGACTATACGCATAACTGGTTCCAAACGACAACAAGCCATAAGCAACGACGGTTTATTGATGTTTGGAACCAAATTCACTTATGGAAAATCAATGAGCGTACACAGGTGAGGCCCAGTGAATTTTGAATTTTGTTTCTTTCGTTCTTCGGCTGTTTAAATGAATGACAGAGTTGGACGTCACACTCGTATAACCATTTAATAAACGAAAGAACGAAAGAGACGGCAAATTCACTGTGCGTCAACTATTTACATATCGTGGATGGATGATCAGTAGGCAGATTTCACAGCACTGCCTCCCCTGGTCAAATGGCTTTTTGTAAAAATAAATTTCAGGCAAATTATATTGTAATGTCGGCCTAAATGCCCCAAATTTGGGCCCATACATAAATTCAGCAATCAGCTAAATCTTCAATAGCAACCAAAAATATCCATTAGTACCGTCCCAATGACGCGTTCATCTAGATAAAATTGATAAATAGCAGAGTTTTAGCGATCGGCCCAATCTTAGATCCATAGGCCAACATTAGAGCCATTTCCCCTATTTGATGTTTCTGCCAAGGGGGGGAGCTGGCTGTCAAATACGAACAATCGTCGCCTACCTCGCATAACTGGTTCCAAACGTACACAAGCCATAAGAAACCTACAGCGTTTGTTTACGTTTGGAACCAGTTTCATACAAGATGATCAGTAGGCTGATTTGACAGCACATCCCTCCCCAGGTTTCTGCTCGATATGACGAGCGCTTATTCTAGTCGAAATTCCACCGAAAATCAATTCGAGTGTCGATAGATTGGCGATTGGCGGTCGCGGTCATTTACGCCATAGTCTTCTACCTAATAACTTAAGAATTTCCGAAACCCGTCCATCAGTTTAAATTAACCCTCTTCTTCTCTGCTTCCCTGCTTGCAGGTATTACCGGAACCGTCCAGCCATGTACCAAGGAATAATGCATCGCTGAAAGCCCGTGCATGGGTCGCAAAAGGCACGTCTTGAATCGATTCCGTATCATACCGGCTGCCAGTCGCGCCCGGTACCGACGCGTCTTCCGCAGGCTGTCCAAGCGGTATCATCTTCCAGCGAGCATCGACACCGGTCGTCGGAAGCTGCTGGAAAAATACTTCTGCCGACTGATGCATAAACAACAGCTAGCGCACAAATTGAGCGCTCACCATCGGGAGCAGAATCTGGTGCTGGACAAACGCGTCGGAACGTCACCCGGAAGTCTTCGGGGTGCTACGATTCCTGAATATTTCAGGAAACGGATCCTGAGACAACAACGGTTAGCGGAGGCGATACGTAACAAAGAACAACGGGAAAAGGACGATCAAGTGGTTGTAGTGGATGACGACGATTGCGAATCGCTATCTTCCGATGATAGTGACGATTTGGTTGAAGAGACTGAGCAAGACGAAGACGAAGAAGAAGTCGAATCCACGAAACAGGTGGACATTCCTGATCCGACGCTGCTGAAGCAGGAGAAAAAGGAGTACTGTTCCATACAGGAAAAGGTTCAGATAATAATTTCAATGCTCAAGTCGAGGGCTCAGGAGCTGGAGAAGAGCAATGATGCCACTAAGCGGACCGTTGACCAGAAGGAAAAGCTTGATGCAGATGCTCAGAGATCTCCGGTGAAACCTGAACTGCCAGAAATCGATACTGACTTGGAGTCGTTGAAAAAGTATTACGACAACTCGGATGAAGAGGAACCCGAATTGATAGCTAAGTCTAAGGACGAACAGGATTCCGATGTAGAGATAGTGGACGAAACAGATTCGAAGCCTGAAATCGTGTTCGTCGATACGAACGCTCTGGACGACGATAGCAAAGATGATAAACCGATTGTGGGCGATTTGAAAGAGCACATTCTGCCGACGAAATCCTTGAAGGATGTCTCCGCAACTGACCTCTTCGATCCTACATTCAGTACGATCAAACTGGAACCGATCAAAACGAAAACCTCGGTAGTCGATTCACTTTTCAGCAGATTCAACCTGACGCTTCCTACAACTTTCCCAAAAACTGCCACTCCGAGTTCCTCCACAGCAGATGCTGAAGAAGGTAGCACAAACGGTCGGCTTCGTGACCGTCGGAAGATTGCCGTCAAACCTCGGTACATCGAAGAAGATGATGAACCGAAAAAGGTACGTCCGTCGAAGATATTCGACAAAATCCACGAGCAGCTCGATCTCGATCTGGAGAACACTAATTCCAATTCGTCTACGGAATTCTACGGCTTCGACGAAGGCGACGCCATTAAACTGGACAAACCGAGCGTACCGGGACTACTTCCGACGCCAATTGTCAAGAAATCTCGTCCCAATGCTCCCTT
Source organism: Ochlerotatus camptorhynchus (assembly GCF_037179485.1). Taxonomy (NCBI): domain Eukaryota; kingdom Metazoa; phylum Arthropoda; class Insecta; order Diptera; family Culicidae; genus Ochlerotatus; species Ochlerotatus camptorhynchus. The sequence continues at coordinate 5,599,446 of NW_027040988.1, forward strand.
CCTAGCGCCCGGTACCATCGCCGAGGACATCAAGATCGAAAACCGTGATGATCTCTTCCGTGAAGAGGGTCTGATCTCGTTCGGGTCGCTTCCACCGCGACTCGAATGTCCCCGGCGACCGGACGATATGGTACGGCCAAGAACTGTCGCCCAGAAGCGAATTCTATTGCAGAAGAAAAACGACGTCCGTTACCTGATGATCGACAACGAATCGAAAATCTTCAATGAATTGGAGAAACGGGGCAAGAATATCGACGTTGAACTGAATCAGGATCGAATGCAAGAATTGCAAGACCAGAACATCCCGTTCACCAGGGATACGTGGAAAGCTTTGGCGTGGTTAAGAACCGAGAAAGGGAAGTACTTCTTCCAAACCCTTCGAGTCGATAACTATTACGTCAAGCTGACCGGTTGTAGAGGCAATCATCCCAGTAAAAGAATGGGTAAGAAGCAGCTATCGGCTCCAGCCACCGTTAGCCGGAAACACATCTGTCACTGCCCCGAGTGTCCGACAAACGTAAACATTGATCTCAGTTTGATTCTACCATCGGATGAAGTGCAGATCAAAGGTGAGCCAGAAGAAACAGTTTCCGTCGAGAACGAGGAGGACAAAAAGTTGCTGCGAACCCCGTCCCAACTGCCGATCCGAACACGGCCAGGTCCGCTTTCGTCCAAGTTCCGGTACGATAGTCAGTTGTTGAATCGAACCGAGGATGGTGTGTACCTCGGTCCTCTGGAAATCTTCGAAATGCCAAGCGTGGAAATCGAAGTATTTCCTCGCATTGATCGACCGCTGGATCCAACCGTTAAACCGTACCTTAAAATGATGCTCCCGTTCCGGGGGATCACCGAGAAATGGGCACGTTTTGCCGTTTCTACGCTGAAGACTCCCGACCGAAAAGAAGAGGATATTCCAGCTGAGGATCGGTCGTTTTCCTTCACCATGCCCTACCTGAACAACCAACGGAGGATTCTCATTCGCCGGAGGGTGATGCAACCGAGCGCGCCAAAACAATCGGCGGAAAGTTTAGATAGATTCGAAAAGGAGCTGAAGGAACCACTTATGTTTAGGAAACATTTGGACGATCCGGAACAAGCGGGCGAGGTTGATCCCGTGGAGAAGGAGTGCGCCGACATACTCTCGGAGCTAACGGATGCGGTTGCTGTGGGTATGGCGGGAGATGTATTCATAAGTGACGATCCGGACGGCGACTATACCAAAGAGGACAAACCGGTGGAAAGGTCGGTCGTTCCCCAGGACTCGACCAAGAATCTGGAGAATGCGGCCAAGTCCAAAAGAATGCTGTGAGTATTTTGTTGCATTGTTTTTCATTGTGGTGGTACTTCACCAGTGGCGTCAGGTGGGTGGGTCCAAAGTCGTAAGTATCAGGTGCATTGAGTCATCAGGCGATCATTTCGCTCATTTCGTTGATGAATTATTTGAAGACTACGGTCTACATGTCCTATGATAAAAGTTCTCAAAACGTAGGTTCTCTTGTAAGAGTCTTCATCCTGACCGAACCTTAACATCCCCAAAAAATACTCTGAAATTTCTATTCAAGCCCTGTGTTCACTAGAAGTCCTCTGAACATCAACGGGACTTTCAGAAGAGGGCTTCAAGTGAGCGACTTGTAGGCCATGAAGTCACACATATGGTACAGTGCTGCTAATTTTCATTTCTAACTAAACCGTAGTCCAACAGAAGCATTCAATCCATTATGTTAAAAGTGTTTATAAAATCCCCATCAAATGAAGAGACTCTCTTTCCAACGAACTGATTTAAGTGACACCCATGTCTTAAAAATCTTTGCGGAGCCGAGTAACATCGAATATTAAATATAAAATTGATGAGTTCTGCTTTTTTTACGATGCAACTTGAGTGTTGCTCCTTCTTCTAACATCAGTCGCTTGACCTCAAAGCCACATAAAGGGTACTCTTCTTGCCCCGGGTCCCACTCTACCTTGATTTATGGAATATGTAGTCAGACCCGGTGAAAGGCTGATGCACCTCCCCACATTGACGCCACTGAATCCAAATTTATTAATCCAACAATCATCCATTATCATTGGCTCACCATCAATCGCCGTTCATAACATTCTTTTGCACTGCAACATCTTGAAGATGTATGATTACCTCTTCCAGCCGCGAGATGAAACGCCTGAACGCAACAATCATTGAAACCATGCCGGAACCGATGGCATCTTTGGCAGAGGACCACAAAACGCGCTGTGACGAGCAATACTGTGCCCGAGGATGCATCTGCGACGTCTTCTCCACCAAACACGCTAACGTCGCTCGGGCTCACTGCAGCAAGCTTGACTGTATCTTCGGATGCCAGTGCGGGTACGACAAGAAACGCACGACCACCAAAGATCTTCACACCGATTTCAGCGAGGAAGGTCTGTCGGCCTTGACGAGCGAGGACGTAAAGTATCTCAGGGAAAAGGCTACGGCAAAGTTGGCAAAGGAGGAGCGGGACTTTACTCCAACTGTGATAATGACCACCAACAGTACGGTTCTGGTTCGGAATACGGAAACGGAAATGAGGAGGAATAAGAAGAAACCGAAGAAATATGACGACTACTACAACGAGAATAGCGTGAAGAACTTGATGAACGGTATCATTCCAAACGAGGAAGAACCGCGCGAAGCTTCCGTTGAACGAACGAGGACAAGTTCAGTCGTTGGAAATCAACCGTTGAGCTTGCAGGATCGCATTCGACATACACACGTAGTTCTGAACAAACTTCAGGATCTGGAGAACATTGAACCTTGGTGCATGATCCACTGCCTGTACCGGTGCTACTGTCATGGCAATGCAACCCACGGTAAACCGTTCAAGTTCAACGAGGAAAGTGACATAGTCCTCCCAACACCGGCGGTCGTACCAAAACCGGATCCTCTGCTGCAGGTTTATGAGCCTCGGCGAAGGCGACTGTATTCGTTTGAGAAGACTGAAACCATAACGGAGGAAGTGAGGGAACCATTCCGGAAACGGGACAGTTCAGAAGAATCCTACAAACCGTGGAATGAGAGGCGTAAGAAAAAGAGGAAAACGCTAGAAGACCAACAGCCAAAGTCTCCGGATAAGAAAATCAGTGGTGAATCAGAACCATCCTCGACGAGGGCATCGATCGAAGATCTGCAGATCAACGATGGCCAAACGTGCCGACGAGCTATTCCTGTGAACAAAAATTTCTACAGAACCAGAAACTACTATCGGAAAGGACGGTACCTGAAGGAGAATGAAGAAATGAAGCGAAAAAATCCTCACGCTGAGAAACGACTGAAGGTGCTCTTGGAAAAGTGCGAGAAGGCGTTCTTTGAGGAACGTAAACAAGAGTTGGAAGCACAGGCAAGAAGTGCCATGAAGACCCACGATCGCCAGCGGCAGATCAGCGAAGGAGACTTGGACGGCAAGCAACGAAAAGAGCCCATTAAGGAACCGATCTTCTTCGATATTGTGGGAACTGATGCAAAGATTCAGCAGAACATGTTACTTTCCCCACTGGTTGACATGACCAAGACGCTTATCTACTGCGGGAAGAAGAAGTATTACGTGGAAAGCAGTGCGATCGAAAGCGGAAAAATCAATCTGATGAACATTGCACGCAAGTTCCGGAGGACGGTTTGCATTCTCAAAAGGGTGGAGAGTGATCCCCGCGCTAAACCCATAACGTTCAGCTACAAGAACGAAACTATCATGCTTAAAGGTCGGAAGTATCGCATGAAGGAGCCCTACGAGCAACGGCCGAACGAGCACGTTGACTTCGATAGCGAGAGTGATGGTCAGGAATCAACCACGTCTTTGATCCAGGAAACTGGCAACGAAGACGACGCCCAAAAGGTGATGCTCGATCAGGTCAACTCGGATATCATGCACACGATGCAGCACATTCGGGAGATGATGCGCAAGAACTCTTCGCGGCTCAACCCACCGAAGAAAGGCATCCTGTATCTGTTCAGGTGGGAGAAGTTCCTGCAGGCTTTCAACGAAGACACGGTCGATGTATGGGATATGACGTTTCAGAATGGTTCTGAATTGGTGATCATTACAACGGAAAACAACAGAAAGAACACGCCATCCTTCAAAAACACCAAATCAGTCCGCTTCGCCCGGAAAAGCACCTTCGAAACGCGCGGCGTTTCCTTGCTCACAAAAATGATTCTCTTCCAGATCGACAACCCGGAAACGAACAAACTTTCGTTGGTGCTGTTTGGAACGGAAAACTACTGGCGCTTTTGTGGTTTCATCAAAGCCGATTGCAACTTCCTCGACAAGGGGTGTGAGGTTCGTCCAACTCCAGCTTCTCACCCAAAACTAGCTCCGAAGATCAATCGCTACTTCGAAGCCTTCGTAGCCAGCAGAAAGAAAGCTGAAGAAGCCGCCGCCAAGCCTACGGCCAGCGATGGTGAGCCTTCTAAAGTCCTCGGTGTTCCGAAACCTATCAAGGAGGAAAAGCCAACTGAAACCCCACTGGATCCTGTGGACATACCGGCCGCAATAGCGATGGTTAAATCCAACGTCAAACTGATGGAAACCAAAATCAAAGATTTCAAAAATATAGCCATTCCGAATGTGGGCATGCGACGGTGGTTCATGTTGAACGTGGCGAACGATTTCAGCGATATCTATATTCCGAGCTGGAAGTCCTGTCTTACCTACGGCAGGATTAAGCAAGCAATCCAGTTGGCCAATCGGTACAAGAAAACCGTAAGACTAACGTCGATTGCCCTCAAGGCCGACCAGGAGGACGTCCTACCGCAGATCTACGCCGCTCCGATGCAGGGCGAGTGTATCTTTCTAGGCCCGTACAGCTACACGCAGAACATCGACTTGATTCTGTGCCAGAACGTAGACGGGAAGATGTATACAAGGGAGGAATACGAACGGAATAACCACATCGTGCGGACGGAGCATACTACCGGTTCGTGGTTGTACATGAAGCCGAACGTGACATCGACGACCACGACGACGTTGGTAGCGGAGCCGGGTTCGGTGGCGAAGCCGACCGACGTGAAGGTAAGTTCGCTAGTTTGTTTACTATTAGCATGTTCGACATAATTATTCACGATTATCACGAGGGAGTTTGCGGAAATTGTTTCGGTGATATTCGAACAGGCATGTAAATCGTATATAATGGAAAAAAATGGATTATGCAAATTTTAATTTGCACTAGGATATTTGATTGCGAAATTCTTAATCTCATTGCCAGTTTCGCAAAATGTTTTAGAATTGTTTAAACCTCGTTTTAGTTAATCCATCTCTAAATTCCATGTTGTTGAGCTTCTTTGAATCCAAAATAGGATGCGAACTCAAACTACACTGACCCTTTGAAGTTTATATGGAAATTACTATGGGAAAAGTGAACTTTTTGTTCTCAACGTCCTAGAACTTCGCCATAATAATTTACGAAGAAACTTACTATCTGCTCGTATGTGAAATGTAATCAGTTACAACTTTGCTCAAGACCACTTTTTGATTAGACTTCAATCATATTGATTGATTTCAAAGCCGATAACTACTTTCTGATATGATTAATCGACTGCTTTCAGGGCAAACTGCATCTTGCACTTATGACATAGTAGACTGGATTTGTTGAACTTGTTCGCACCCAACCACACAAAATTTGTGTGGTCTGCTGAACAGTTTGTGGTGCATGTCAGAAGAATATCATCTTCCTAATTAAAAATTACCAGACATTGCATGGACTCCTACCCATAGTGGTTTCTTTTGTCCTGATCACGAGCGTTCATCTTTCCACGTAGGAACCATACAGCTCCTGGACAGTTATAGTACCGCAATTCTGTCACAAATCAATGGATCCTTTCCTCTCCACGGCACCCGAACCTTTAGTCAAGGAAGTGCATCATCACCCTGCTTTAGTTATCGTGATCGAAAATAATATTGTCCATGATTTCATCAGCACTCCAAACGCTGTGTCATATGACTTCCGTAGAGCTGACCATCGTAGTATTATCCTAGGTATTGTCAATGTGCTGTCTAACCTAGATTGGGAGCATATTCTAGATTCTTTAGTCTTGGCATATGTCAATGACAGGCACGTTTCCAAAAACATCATCCTTATCGACTCTCGCGTCCCGTCGATAACGAAAGACCTTGTCTCGTTGAAAACAACTAAGAAGGCTCAGAAGATTTACTAAATTCCGCACACTGCCGCTGAAATGCTACTATGTCGGACTCAACCACCAGTATAAGCGGTTAAGTCGTCTCTGTTTTCAACGCTATCAAAGGAGGATTAATCGGCGGCTAAAATCACACCCGAAATCCTTCTAGAACTTCGTAAATGAGCAACGCAGGGAAGTCGGCTTACCCTCTTCCATGATGTTTAATGGTGAAACTGTTGGCAATCAACAAGACAACTGCAACCTGTTATCAGCCAAATTTGCTAGTGTGTTTAAAGACGAGCAACTCTCCGCTAATCTCATTACTTCCGCGGCCAGTAATGTTCCTTTTGTCAACCAAACGTTCAGCCGTTGTCGACGCCACTACAGATACGATTTCTAGAGCAGCATCTAAACTTAAGACTTCGGCTAAGACTGGACCCGATGGTGTTCCGTCGATTATTCTTAAAAAGAACATCACTAGTCTTTTAGATCCACTGCGCCGCATATTCCAGCTCTCTCTTTTCGTTATGGTGGAAGACTGCGGATATGTTTGCTGTTCATAAAACGGGAAGCAAACGCTACGTAAACAACTACCGGGGAATCACGTCACTGAGTGCTGTATCAAAACTTTTTGAATTGGTTGTCATAGAGTCCCTAAATGCGCATTGCAAGCAATATCTAAGTATAAATCAACACGGATTCATAACTGGGCGTTCCACAACCACGAACCTGCTGTGCCTAACGTCTTACATCACTGACAGTTTGATTGCTCGGACCCAAACGGACGTTATTTACACAGATCTTACGGCAGCCTTCGATAAGCTGAACCACGAAATTGCGATCGCTAAGCTTGATAGGCTAAGGATCGGTGGAAATCTTTTGAGATGGTTTCGTTCATATCTCACGGAGCGCCAACTGACAGTAACTTTGGGTACTTTTCGCTCAGCAAGCTACTGCGCAAAAACCCGGTATAGCTCAGGGTAGCCATGTTATCACAAAGCCACGATTATCGCAACTTCGAAGTCGTAGCACTGCAGGAACTTTGCTGGACGGGACAAAAGGTATCGAAAAGCGGGCATCGAGCGGCTACTTTTTACCAGAGCAGTGGCACCACCAACGACCTGGGAACCGGCTTTGTAGTACTGGGTATGATGCGCCAACGCGTGATTGGTTGGCAGCAAGTTGAGGATTAAGGGCCGTTTCTTCAACTACAGCATCATCAACGTGCACTGCCCACACGAAAGGAGACCCGACGACGAGAAAGAAGCGAAACTATCGATTTTAAAATTGGCTCACTACTTGACTAACCTATTGGTCCCAAGCAAACGATTAACGTATTCCATTCTAGTCGGAATTCTAGTACTACACTATGTTTGTTTTGATTCTCTATGAAAGTTTGACAGATAAAATGAGGGGTTCGTGGAATTTCCCATGTTTCGAGGGGTGAATCGATTAGCTTGGGACCGAAAAGAGTACCAGAGCTGAGCCAAAAAGTTGAACACGTTATTTCGGGACCTTCTAGCCTAAGAGTTACCTCTATGGTAGTACCAACAATCAATACGAAACTAACGATTTTAAATTGGCTCACCACTTTAGTAGCCTATTGGTCCCAAGCAAACGATTAACGTACCCTATTCTAGTTGAAATTCTATTACTACACTATGTTTGTTTTGATTCGCTATGAAAGTTTGACAGATAACATCAGGGGTGTGTGGATTCATGCAGAACATGCAGGGGTGAGTGAAATAGCTTGGGACTGCTTGGGACCGTTATTCTGGTACTGAGTGAGCCAAAAATAATAATGATTTTCTTCGGGACCCAGTGGTCTTAGAGTTACCTCTATGGTAGTACTGCTGCAGCGGCACTAGGTACTGCAATCACGGACCGAAGAAATGACTGGTTTGACGGCGAATGCAAACAGTTAGTAGAGGAGAAGAATGCTGCAACACCGCACGAAATTGAATGTGGAGCGATACAGACAAGCGCGGAATGGACAAAACTCGGTTTTTCCAAGGACGAAGCGTCAGCAGGAAGACCGAGATCGCGAGGCGATGGAAAATCTGTACCGCGTAAACGACACTCGGAAGTTCTACGAGAAGCTAAATAGTTCGCGCAAAGTCTACGTGCCGCAAGCCGATATGTGCAAGGACCTGGACGGTAACCTTCTCGCGAACGAGTGTGAGTTGATTGAGAGGTGGAAGCAGTACTATGAAGAGCACCTCAACGGTGAAGCAGCAGAAAACAAAACATACCATGGAGCACGCGCAGAAGACGACAGGCTACCGGCCCCTGATCTTCAAGAAGTTGAGGAGGAGATCGGTCGGCTGAAGAACAACAAAGCAACTGGTGTAGATCAACTTCCAAGTGAGCTATTAAAATACGGTGGTGAAGCACTGGCTAGAGCACTGCACTGGGTAATTGCCAAGATTTGGGAGGAGGAGATATTACCGGAGGAGTGGATGGAAGGTGTCGTATGCCCAATCTACAAAAAGGGCGACAAGTTGGATTGCTGCACCTACCGCGCGATCACACTGCTGAGCGCCGCCTACAAGGTACTCTCCCAAATTCTATGCCGCCGCCTGTCACCATATGCAAGAGAGTTCGTGGGGCAATACCAGGCAGGATTCATGGGTGCCCGCGCTATCACGGACCAAATTTTCGCGATTCGGCAGGTTCTGCAGAAATGCCGCGAATACATCCACACATCATTTGTTCATCGATTTCAAATCCACATACGACACAATCGATCGAGATCAGCTATGGCAGATTATGCACGAGTACGGATTTCCGGATAAACTGACGCGATTGGTCAAGGCGACGATGGATCGAGTGATATGCGTTGTTTTAGTACCGGAAACACTCTCGAGTCCCTTTGCATCTCGAAGGGGGCTACGGCAAGATGATGGACTTTCGTGCCTGCTATTTAACATCGTGTTAGCAGGTGTGATCAGAAGAGCTGGAATAGACACGATTGGCACGATCTTCAGGGAGTCCATCCAGCTTCTTGGCTTCGCCGGTGACATCGGCATCATGGCACGGAACTTTGAGACGATGGCGGAAACGTGCATCAGACTGAAGGCTGAAGCTAGGCGGATTGGACTTGCCATAAACGCATCAAAGACAAAATACATGAAAGGAAGAGGTTCTAGGGAAGACAATGTTAGCCTTCAACCCCGAGTTCAGATTGACGGCTATATTTTTTTAAAGCAGAGTGGAATGGTGATTTTTTGAGATGGATATGAACTAGTTAGTTAGTTATCCTTATTAAGGAGACTTTCAGCCGAACGCTAGTTCGTCTCCGAGGTATGAACTAAAATATTGCTTTTCCCGTAGTTATTCCTATATAACCTTCAAATGGTGTGTGCCAAGTCAGTAAGTGTTCACAATATGGGAGGCTGATCAAGACCCAATTTGGAACCGTGTAAGCACGATGGAGCATTTATTATTTTTTTTTCATCAGTCTACTGACCAGTGTCAATCAGTGGCACAGTTGGTATATTTGGGGCCTTACTACGGGTGTCACTACACGGTGATAAGGAAGTGATACTCAGAATAAGAGCCGTGATTGCCGTACAAATCAAATGGAAATCACTTCACCGTGACGACAAGTGACAAGTTGTCACCGTGAAGTGACATCCGTAATAAGCCCCTTCCTTAATATATTAACTGCAGCGCAAATATCCGGTCTAGATGCTAATACAGTGCCGTTTTTGGCAACACGACCTCATCAACTAATTCTTTCTTCAAATTTGGGCTATCACTTTCTGGTGATAATTCATGGCATTTCAAGTAGATAGTATCCCCAAAGAGGGGTCTAGTGATATCATAAATGGATTTAAGCGTTGGATGAATTTTCTAGGAAGTGAAGAAGACAAAAATCATGTGTTGCCAAAAACGGGAAGGCACTGTAATTCTCTCTCTTGATCAGTGATTTTCCCTTCAGATTTTGACCGTCCACCGAATCACAAGTTGGTGCATCTTACCTAGCACTACAAAGCTCGTTCGTGGTGACTGTTAGAAAGTAACCACTCACTCGCCCGCTTCTCCATACCTTCACACGGTTCGTCGATGTTGCGGGGATGAATTTCGTCGTAGGTAAATCTATCGCAACCCGCGGAACCGAGCGACTTGCAGTTTTCCGATTGTTCCGATCCGTATGTAGTCCAATGTGTTTATAATCCCACACTGGCACTAGTGGCACCACGACGATGATCAGCCGCCCCTAACTTGGAGATCAAAAGATCATCAGCTCAAGCCAGCGATACATTTGCTCTATCGCTGTGCTAGGGTTTCTGCGCTATCCAGCGGTAATCCAGCAGTGCCCATATTTCATGTTTAGTCCTAATGACTTGAAAAGACGTGAAGTAGGAACTTGTGACAATCGAAGCTATGTTTGACGGAGCGTCCAGGTTGTCGACTCACCTTTTCGTAGTTCATGTTCTAAGAGGGAGGGAGGTTTAAGATGTTATGGCAAGCAATCCATCATGGGTACCTGAAAAACGTGAAAAAATATGAAAGGGGGATTAATTTTTCCTCAATTTAGCATGACTTAATACATGCATGGTCCCTTCTAGGCTGATGATGCGTTCTTCGGGTTGATTGAGTTCTAACGGTTACCTTACATTATTTTTAATTTATAGATATCGTCTCCCACTCCCACCGCTGCCATTTCTTCACCCGACGACGATTGTGTCGTTATCGAGGACGATGAAGAATCTATCAAGCCACCCACTCCCATCGTGGTGACACCCGTGGAACCTCAAGAGAAGCCCCCGTCTGAACCAGAAACTCCCAACAACAACAACAAAAACAGCCAGCTGGAATCTCTCATCCATCAGCTGTACAACGATTCCGATTCGGACGAAGACACTCCGTCGGAAACGTCGTCGACCGTTTCGAAATCCACTACCTCCACGACCGTCACAGTCAGTTCATCGGAACAGCAACAAAGCAAAGCTGCATTAGCCACAAATCAGCTTTCGTTACTCGTAGAAAAGACCATCTCCGAAAGCAAACAGCTGCAAATCAAAGCCCCACCGGTAGCCAACAAAAGTGCCATCTCAAATCGACGCATGTCCTACGTTCCGGCTCCTACCTTTGCCACTCCGGCAGCGCCCGCCGAAAGGAAGCAGCTGCAGATCCCACATAGGAGGCTCTCCTACATTCCGGCAGCTACCACAACCATTGCAGCGCATAATCCTAGAATTACGAAACTAACAAATTTACCGAATGTCAATCTAAATTTGAAACGAAAGTCTACAGGGTCGACAGAGATCGAAGTTAAACCTACTGCTGGAGAACAAAACGCCAAGAAGAACCGGGTGTCTTTACCAGCGCAGACGCCAGCGGTAGAGGAAGTCGTTTGCTTGGACGATGACGACGACGACCAAAACGAAGCTAGTCCATCGGCTGCTACCAAGCCGAAACCACCTTCATGTACGACTGTCTTGAATAGTCAGCAGGCAGCCCTGATAGCCAGTAAGATCAATTTGTTGAATCCCAACCAGAAGGGCGTGGTATACAATCCGTCTACCGGCGTCCTGCGCATCAAACGTTCCTTGATGAATAGTTTGGCCGAAGGAACTAACGTTGTCATTCCGCCTTCATCGAGCTCAAAACCCACTTCCAATTCGGCGCTCGGTAACAACCTCACCTCGGCAAACCCTCAGGTGGCGTCAACGTCAGTAACGCCTACCGCCATAAAGGCTGCACCTAGTTCGATCGTAACTCCATCAGTCACCCGGCAGCAGCTTACCGACAAACCAAAACCAACCGTATCGGGAGATGGCTCTCAGCTGCGAATCGAACCACCGAAACAGCCCACGGATGGTGTACTTCGAAGTAACATTCCCGGACTGGGAATGGTCCCGGTACGGTGGTCGACCACCGATATCATCATCAAAGTGCGAGAACTGTCCGTCAAGCAGCAGTTTGTGCGGCTGGCGAACTTTGAAGCAGCCGTCGTTCTACTGAATCGGTGAGTCAGTGTTGGGAATGGTCGTGGAGTTACTGAATCCTAATGCTTACACATTTGCAGGTTCATTCGGAAGAACACGTACACATTCAAACCGTTCTCGTTGACCATTGGATGGAAATTCGAGGCTAAGTCCAATGCGTTAGCCGCAGAGGAGCAACTCATCAATACCATTAATCTCAGATGCGTAAGTATAATAGCCTTTGACACTGCTGTCTCAATTCGATTTATACTAATTGGATCCATGTATAGGTCGTCACAACTGATGGCATCATCGACCTGTACAAAGCGAGTGCTATCATCGCCTTCCAAAATACGAAGCCCAATTTCTACGAGGAACTTCTGCTGCTCCGTCTATCGATACTTTGCTGTAAGAAGGAACAATACGAGCAGGAACAGTGCCATAAATACTTTGAAAACATCTTCGTCAAGGTTGGTAGTGGAGTGCAATCTAATCCTTAATCAGTCTGAACCTAACCTATCTGTAATGCCCACCATACAGGCCACCAACACGATCAAGGAGTTAGCATCGGCTTCGGAAGCTCTGTCGACACAAAGCAACTTCCTGCGGGAGCAACAGAAGGAACGTCGTTCCTATATTGCCAAACTGAAGGGACATCAAGGCGTTCGCATGCCGCAACCCACAATCCAGATGGTGTCGAAGCGAGTCGCCGTACCGCAATCGATACTGGATTGTGTTTCCAAACCCCCAACAGCGGCAACACCATCGACGACTGTCACGACGACCAGTCCGACGGCAGCCAGTCAACCAAAAGAGTCTGTGATTGTATTGGACGACGATTAGATTCGTCCGTCCCGATTGGAAAAGAAAATCAGTTCATTACCTCACCGGTAAGTAGGTTGACTACTTTTCTGTATATAAGTGTTATTCGATTATATCTTCGATGAGATGTTAGGTAAATGTTACTACATTCAGTTTTATTTTAAAACGTAAATTTCGGATTTCGTTCAACAGTTTTCGTTTGACTTTCGTTGAGAAAAGTTTAGCAAAATTATGCCTAGCTAAGTTTTAAGTAACACTCACTAAATCTTGAGAGAAAGGGATCTCAGTTTATAAGCACACAAACGATTGTCTCGGTAAGATGGTTCATCAGATACTCTAAGTAGCAAACGATTCAAATCTTTAGCATCACAATATAAGCTAGAAAGCCTAAATGATAGCGTCTTGAATTAATTTTGTGATGACCAACCCCTGAAATGTTTTTTTTTTTTTTTATGGAAACCGAGCTAGTTTATGTTGAAGAGGGAATCGTGGAAGTGTTGCGAATGCCGGGAGATGGAAATTGCCTTTTCTCATCGCTAGCACATCAGATATGAAAATGTAATGCAATAACATCGAATGGGCAGCTTTCTGCCAAAACTCTGCGCACAATGGTCGGACAATTCTACCAAAGACGGTTAAATGAATGGACGGAACAATTATATGCACACGCGATCATTGCATTACCACAATGGGCCGAGGAAACAACTGGTAGATCTCTTCCTATCTTCTATTTCGAAATCAGGATTCTGGGGAGGAAAGGAAAGCTTAGTGGCGGTTGCACGAACTTTAGATTTTGCAATAAAGGTTTACAGAGAAGAAGAATGTAGCAGAGTAATAATTGAGAAACTAAAACGCTGTCTTGAAATCATTTATCGCTCTTCGGGCACAGCGGAGTACAACCATTACGACAGTGTGATGAAATTGCATTCAGGTAACAAAACTCTTTCTTCCATCCTATTCATTTCATGAGCTTTCTTTGAGTAGCTGGAAAGCGTCGTCGCTTGGCATTCAATCATACAGTGGTCGCCTCATTGGGTGCTCCGGAAATAACCTCCACGAGCATAAAAGATCCTGGTATCCTGGTATCGTGTGGAAACTCGAGTATTACGCCGACGCGAACAAATTTTCCTCTACAAGAAATACAGGCCTTTCAACAAGTAGCTCCCACAGTTGCCCTAGAAGTAACTCAGCAGTGAGAAGACAACCGTCCACCTCGAACTTTCATTGCTGCTTCCCGGAATGTGTCGGGATGCTCGCAGGTCTGTGACCGCGATACCATAGATCGCTTTATGAAGGATCAAGAAGTACACGTGGCTTGCCTTCATCATGGTATCATTCACAGTGCAAACATCGAATTTCTCGTGGTACAACGTTAATCAACAGACGACAATAGCAGCAAGAATGGGAGGTGGCACGTCAATACTTGTGCGTCGAGAGTTTATTGGAATGAGTAAGTTCCAACGCGTCACGGACAACATTTGCATGCTACGAGTGCCGGTTTTTGGCACAGAATTATTCATATTCTCAATCTATGCTAGATCGGCTGGATCACGAGCGGACCCACATTGGCATCACAGATCTGTTATCAGTGGACCGAAAAATCATCGGCAAGCAACTTTATCACTCCGAATGTAATGCTAATGGTGAAGCAGTCAAAGATCTTCTGCGATTTCATGGATACAAACTATACAACACATTCAGTAGGTGTAACAGCGTCCTCACCACATGGCGTCGAAGATCTCGTAGATCGCAAATTGACCACGTAATCTTGCCGGTATTGGACAGGTTCCAGTTACCAACATCCAGATGTACTGACGTTGCTCCAGGTTTTTCGGATCACATGCTTCTTTTACTAAGTGTAAAACATTAAATGTACTAACTCATCACGCACCGGTCACATACACACACTTGAAGTGTACACTCGCTCAAAATCAAGGGAACGATATCATCAAACGTTAACTAGTCAGCTGAGTGCAAATGAGGACATCATAGAAGACCCAACTACCATACTCTCCTGGCTGGTAGACAACATCAGGAATACGGCCACTACTTCACTTCAAACTCAGCGCTCTCCCAAGACGCCCAACCGATCCCGTGCAGTCAAACGTATGGAACACCTTCGAAAACTTTCTCTACAACACCCAGAAAATGCCACTTAAAAAAGCCGTAAAGATAGCGATGAAGGACAAGGAGAAAGCCTACCACTTCTTTTAACTCTTCCTCGCATTTCAAGATTATTGTGTGCTCTCAACTTAGTGTCCTAGGGGCACTTCCACAGTTATTAATTAAGAGCTTTCAATGCCTGTAGGGTAGGACGGGCCAAGATCGCCACTTTAAGGTAGACTTAAGTTTTATATTGAATAATACCAGTATTAGTAAAAAAGAACAAAACAAGTAGCAAACAAAAACACATTTATTTCATGAAACGAGTTTCTTATAATTCACAAAGATGGAACCATGCGTTATAATTCTCTTCTTTCGTGGACTGACCGAAGACACACTTGTCGCCTAACGAATCCTTAACCAGCAAGCTCAATTACCTTTTCTTGGAAAACTTCTCCATTGCAGCTTTCGATACTTTTCGTTTGTTTTTTAATTTCGTTCATATCTCTCACGGCCATTGATGTTTCAGCATATTTTGATGGCAGTTGGATGTGATAACTGCAGTTTTTTTTTCTTCCTCATAGACCTTCCTGGACACCATCTTCGGGACTGGCTTCAACTCCAATGATAATGTTATGAAGGTTTAACCGGTTTTGTTTTAATCCGGAAGAAGTGGGTAGTTCCTTATTTGAATCCACCACTACATTCGAACATGAAGCCAGCTTACTGCGATAACCAGGGTAGTTGATCGATAGCTCGATGACGTCATTTCGTTGGCGTCTGCAATGGGAAATTCTCATAGCAGGCGTTGACGATGGGACGTTGTCGAGTTGTTGAATAGCAACTATCGTGATAACTCACCGATTACCTGTCGATCTGCCAAATTTGGAAAGACGTCTGCATTGAATTGTCTCATATAATAATATTCCGCCCACTATATCACAAGAAATTGCGAGTAACTGAGTGGAATGGAGATAAGTTAAGCATTTGGGTACAGGACCAAGTCTCCCCTGGGTGGTGCCAGAAGATGAGCGCAATAGAATCATCAAGTTGCCATAAGGCACGGAATGAGACTATTGCATGGCTGGGTAGTCAAACCCCCCTATTCTGCGAGTCACGTGACTCTCTCTCTCACCGGTGAGGTGACAATAGTCACCTCGTGTGAGGTGACTCTCCATTTGATTTGCATGGAGAGTCACCTCACACGAAGTGACAATTGTCACCTCACCGGTGAGAGAGAGTCACGTGACTCGCTGAATAAGGGGGAAAGTCTTCCATTCGTTAGTCATTTCAGGTGGATTAGAACAGGTTTAGGTTTAGGGTGGGCGTTGGCCAGATTTGGATTTTTCAGATATAATCCTAAATAGGACCTAGATTATTTAATACACTAGTAACATCAACTTCCGTCACAATGTTTCATTGTGACTAATCAACACTCAATGGATAAAATATAAAATTTGCGGTAAATTTGAAAAAAAAGGGAACTTGGAGTGTAGAGCGCACTGCCCACTGGACGATTCTGAAACCTGACCAAGTGAGTGGGTTATGGGTTTATTTGATTGTACGTCATTTCCAAGTTATATATAGATACATTCATACCATTGGCATTTTGTATTTGAGATAAGACAGAGACAGGATGCGGAGGGCCCGCTTAGGGGGAGCGTAAACCATGTTATGGCTTCCATTTATTAAATAGTTCAGATTAGAGTCGGTGTATAATGAGTCACGCCAAGAGAAAAACAGTTGAACTCGCATCACGGTTTTCGAAGGATTCCCTTTCTTTTCACTTGGCAACAGAGGACTTCTACATCAACTTCAAATGACTTCTAGCGAGAGAAAAAATATTGGGACTGTAGTAAATCATTATATCAGTGATTTTGTCAAATTATCTTAACAAAAAATAGTAGAAATTCTCATTACTAATCATTACCGAGCGTATCCCATGACAATTTAACGCTCACTGCGTGTTTATGCTCATTTCTTCGATTATATTTTATATTTTATTGCAATACCTTTCGTAGACCTTTCATAGCATCGTAATGTTTATTTACTTTGCACGATAGGTAGCCGGTTTGACAGTTCAATAGGTAGACTTGGCTTCACTCTTGGCGTGACTCATTATACACCGACTCTAGTTCAGATAGGCTGGAAATGATAGGTTCATGGTGAGAAAATGTACCATATGGTGCCCGTTCACTGATCAAAATTAGATTCAAATCGTCAGGCCCTGCCCTGGAATAAGGGGATTGACGATGATTTGTCAAGTTTCATTTTGCATTTGCATATAATTGTAAGTTTAGGTTTGCTTTTGTTATTGTAAGACAGATAGTTTGCCTCAATTGAAACATTGAGTTGTATAAACTTGACGAATCATACCTCTAAAATAGTAGTGGTTACAGTGCCGCATTATCTAATAACCACTGCCTGCAACTAATGTTGGAGGGGTCGGCAGGGCTGATTACGGATCAAAACTAACATAACTGAAATGATTCCGAAACTAACGCTCATTCATTGCAGTTTGAGTCATAAAGTAGTTTTATTTATTTTCCTTAGTTTTTTCTACCGAGCTCGGCTGTGCGGCTCTCGGATGGGAGGGTTTCGCTGAGATCTCGGGGGGAGTGACATTTGATTGAGGTCTCGGATAATGCCTTTTCTAATAATCTGCCTACGTTTCTTTTCATTGTTATCTACTTTATCCCCTTTTTATTTTTCTGCTCTTCTTTCTTCTTCTCTTCTTTTGTTTTGTTTGTTTACATATAACTAATACTAATACCTCCTTGTTTTCTCTCTAATTTGTCTACTATGTCCCACCATCACGATGAGAGATGAGCTACCGTACATGGTACACGCTCGTATACACTCCCAAAATAGTATGCCGCAAGTAAGTATATCACAGAGGCAACTAAAGATCCAGAAACAAAAACCGATAACGCTGAACGGCAGATTGGTTTACAGTGGTCGACCAGGGTGTGTGCTGATAAATTACAAAATTACAATTACATCATTATTTCATACATCAGCTTGAATTACGTTGATCGATATTAAATTTTTTTTGCTGGGCACTACACCACCGGAGCAAGCAAAGTTCAACAATTCATCGTTGCTTATGCCTTTGTTGCCGTTTGGAACCAGTTTTGCGAGGTAGGCGACGATTGTGCGTATTTCTCGCGTAACTTTTGAAAAGGGCCTAGCCTGAACAATACGTAAAGAGCAAATTGAAACATTGTACGTCGCGTGAAAGTGGAACTTAATGAAGGCCTAAGTACTTTTTCGTAGTTTTTAGTTTTCGGATTTGAAAGATCGTCGGTTACAGTGGCCTGCTTACTGAGCAGAAAAACGCGGTCCCAGGTCCTTACATATCAAAGAGATTTATGTTAAAATCGCTTGTGTATCGTGTATTTTGCGAAACTCGTTGTTGTCGTTGGTTCCGGGTTTGAATGGATACAAAAATTTGAGCAACGGTATTATGTGATATGAGGGGCTCGGTGGCCTTAGAGCAACCGTTTTTGCTTACTGAGCAGAACATCATGAGTCTAAGGAAGCTGCTTCATCAACAGGAGCAACTTGTGGAAGCAATCCACTCTCAAACGGACGCGAATCACCGCATTGCTGCTGACCTAAAAAAATTCTGCTTAGTATCAGAATTATTCGACAGCATTGAGCACCTGCTCAATGACGTAAAAGAAACGTTGGCAGTAATATATATATAATATATATATATATAAAAATAATAATAACATGTGCAGCGCGGTCGGCCAGCATATGAAAACGTGTGATTCACAAGCGCACGCGACAATAACCGGCATCAACGAATCAAATTCGTTGATGTCACAAAAAATTACAAAATTACTTGACGAACGGCTATCAAGCTTATCAAATGACATGGCACTTTCAATAAAAGGGGCCGAATCATCACCTCATCATCATCATCCAGAGCCAAAACTTCTGGAAATTCTCGAGGAAGTGAAATTTGTATCTGGGGCTGTTTCTAGTCTTCAGATAAATGCTGCAGAACCTCATCAGAAGACCTTGGAGGAAGAATTTGCTGAAAGTCCTCCAGTACACAAAAATACAATATCTCCAAAAACTGACCATTCATCTCCTGGATGGCGCTTTTTAGGCAACAAATGGCACTGGAAGCAAGACTGGTCTAAATTTGACGCAAAACAACGGACTTGCAGGTTGCAGGAAAAAGCTGCAGAAAAAGCCAAACGCTACAGAAAACGACGAAAACAACAACAAATTCACACCAGCAGTACCAAAAACATCATCCAAGGAAATGAATACAGCCGCTACAACAACGCCACCTCCGACAACAACACCATCAACAATAACAACAACACCAATAACAACAACAACAGCAACAACGACAACAACAACAACAACAACTACTACAACAACAACAACAACAACAACATCAGCAACAACGGAAATGGAAATATCACATGGACATCATTACCCCTGGACAAAGAATTATTAGCCCCAGCACGCATACAATTTTCTGGACCACCAAGTAAAGACAGTACACCGAAATTTATAAATTTTCAAAAAGGGGAAACTATTAACCCTTACCGCATAGAAAAACCTACACCACCACTCCTAGACCCGATGCGCCCGCCTGTCGTAAGGCTTACGGAACAATCTGCAGCCGGCGCTGCTTTTGAGACGCTTTTTGAAGGCACGCCTGCGGGACCCTAAAATCATGGATACTGTGCGAACCTATCTGTCTTTCCTGCATAACCAACCGCCTTCAGTATGTGTCCGCGGAATAACGAAAACAAGTTCAACTTTAATGCTAGCAGCCGAAGGATTACCAACGGACACACAACTTTTGCGCGAAATTTTTCTGGACGTCCACGAAGAACTTGGAATCCCACGCATTGACGACCTGGCAGACCTGAAATCACACCGTGCGTTCTTATCTAGTGAACGCACACAACGACTGCAGCACACACGGGAAGCCGCATATAAATTCTACAGCACCCAAAATTTTCCTCGACATTGACGCACACTTCGGAAGAAACCTCATCAAACGACAACACTCTTCGGACACTTTCAGAAGAAAATGGAAATGTAAGTGTAAATAATAATAATAATGAAAATATTTTATCAACCAACGTACTTCCAACAATTTCTTCACATAAACAGAATGCGACAGAAATTTTGATTTACTGTCAAAATTTCAATCGCATGAAAAGCCCAGCTAAAATGAAGGAAATCTATCAAAATTTATTATGCTTATCCTTCTCCGTCATTCTGGCAACTGAAACAAGCTGAGACGAAAGCGTGAAAAGTGAAGAAATCTTTGGAAATGCCTTTAATGTATTCAGAGACGACAGAAATTTTCATGCAACTCAGAAGAAGTCAGGCGGTGGAGTCCTTATAGCTCTTTCGACCAATTTTAATTCAGAACTCATCATTACACCAAAATTTACAGAATTTGAGCATATTTGGGTGAAATCACACATAGCCGGTGAAACGCACGTGTTCGCCTCAGTGTATTTTCCACCAGACCATGCACATAAAAGCACTTATGAAGCCTTCTTCCAAAGTGCTGAACAAATTCTATCTGAGCTTCCTCCTGAGGTTAAAGTTCACATCTATGGAGACTTTAATCAACGCCATGCTGACTTCATTCTGGACTCTGAAAATGAATGTATCTTACTCCCAGTCGTTGGGGATAATGAAACATTGCAGTTCATTTTTGACAAAACTGCTAATTTAGGACTGAACCAAATTAACCACATCAAAAACCAACAAAATTGCTATTTGGACTTTTTACTAACGAATATTCATACTGTGTGACCGAATCACTAAATCCACTGTGGAAAAATGAAGCGTTTCACACAGCAATTGAATATTCTTTATTTGTGCATGAAAACCAAAGACCCAACGACTGCGAATACGAAGAAGTCTTTGAATACAAATTAGCAGACTACGAAAAAATAAAATTTAAATTAAACAGTGTCAATTGGCAATTAATTTTAAGGAATGTAGGAAATGTCGAAATTGGTATAGACGTGTTCTACAAAATTTTAACAGAAATAATTTCGGAAGAAATTCCTTTGAAGAAAAAAAGACGCAACAGAAACACACAAAATCCAGTCTGGTATAACAGACAAATAAAAAACTTGAAAAATTGGAAGCAAAAAGCACATAAAATTTATAAAAAAAACACAATAGTAGTAATAATTTATTAATTTATTTGGATCTATGCGATCAACTGAATTTAGCTATCAGTACTGCATTTGAAGAATATAATGCAAAAACAGAACATGAAATAAAGTCCTGTCCAAAGAACTTCTTTAATTACGTAAAAACCAAATTAAAATCTGACAATTTTCCTTCAATAATGCAACTCGACGAAAATGTCTACCAATGGAACTCACTGCTCCATTGTTCTGGATTTTTAATATGTCCCTGGAATCTGGAACCTTCCCAAAAACTTGGAAAAGCTCATTCCTAGTGCCTATCTTTAAATCTGGCCGAAAATCTGACGTACGTAATTATCGTGGTATAGCCATTATCTCTTGCATTCCTAAACTTTTCGAGGCAATTGTCAACGAAAAATTATTTCTCCAAATCAAAAATAGAATTACTGACATGCAACACGGCTTTTTCAAGGGTCGCTCGACCTCGACAAATTTACTTGAATTTATAGACTATTCATTGAATGCAATGGATAATGGAAACCACGTAGAAGCTCTTTATACAGACTGTAGCAAGGCATTTGACCGCATAGACATACCAATGCTACTTTTTAAATTGCAAAAAATTGGAATTGAGTCAGGGCTCCTAAAATGGCTTGAATCATATTTAACTAACCGCCAACAAATAATTAAATTCAACGGAAAGAAATCGAGTCCAATTCAAGTCACTTCAGGCGTCCCCCAAGGCTCTCATTTGGGACCTCTTCTTTTTATTCTATACGTAAACGACATTTCTTTCATTCTCAAAAAACTTAAATTGCTTATTTATGCCGACGACATGAAGCTCTTTTTAGAAATAATAAATGAAGAAGACATCAATATATTCCGGAATGAAATACACATATTCTACATATGGTGCAAAAAAAGTCTACTAGAATTGAATGTAAAAAAATGTAACTTAATATCATTTAGCAGGAAAAGAACAACTTCAAATATTTCAATTGCACTAGGAAATCAAAAATGTAGAAAAATGTGAAAGAGTTAGGGATTTAGGAATTATCTTAGACTCTAAACTAACTTTCATAGACCATTACAACACAATTATTCACAGGGCAAATAACATGCTAGGCTTTATCAAGCGCTTTTGCTATAACTTTCAGGACCCATACACAATTAAAACACTATATATCGCCTATGTGAGGTCAATACTGGAATATTGCAGCATTGTATGGTCTCCTTTTTCAATCACGCACGAAGAAAGATTAGAATCCGTACAAAAACAATTTCTATTATACGCTCTTCGTAAATTAGGTTGGACATCATTTCCTCTTCCATCATATGAAGCACGCTGCATGCTTATAAACATACAAACATTAAAAGAGCGTCGTGAATATGCAATGGTTTCATTTGTAAACGATATCGTTTCGCAACGCATTGACTCCACAGAACTTTTATCAAAATTAAATTTCCATGCACCTACTCGGCAACTCCGAAATCGAAATTTATTTGCCATAAAACATCATCGTACAAATTATGCAAAATATGGGCCATTAAACCGCATGATGGCCTCTTACAATCAATACTGCGAAACCATTGACTTTACAATGTCTCGGCATAAACTAAAACAATATTTTTACTCCATAAGGCATTATAACTCATAAAAAATAGGAAAGCTGACACTGCTTAATTTTTATTAAAGAAAAAATTATACTTTTAACCTTTTGTCCAAAGTTGACGAAATAAATAAATAAATTTAAGAAAACAAAACTGTATTCTAATATGTACTAGTCTACGTTGGTTGACGAAATAAATAAATAAATAATCTCAGGCCCATCCACATTCAAGATTCGTCAATCGTTTTATTTGTTAATATGACTACACGGTGATAACAGCAACTCGGTGATTAAAAAGGTGCTCGTCTGCCTAGTGGCAAACGTTTTTGCTTACTGAGCAGAAGACCGTGGGTTTAGTCCCAAGCTCCTTCGCGTTATATGATCGTTAGGACATCAATTCAGCTTATCGTTTACCAAAACGAAACCAAAGCGAGTGTCATGTCAACACAATCCTTCCCATTCCTTTCTTGACCTGTGTTCGGGCGCGGCCGGCGCTTGTATTGCCTAATTTAAGATCACCAGTTTTTACACATTGAGGATGATTACTAGTCCCAAGCATCGTCTATTGGTTCTCTGTGTGATTACAGCTGATCTGGCAATAACAGAGTAGCAACCGTGGGCGGTCAATCAAGCTCAAGCTAAAACATTCGACAGCCATTACTCGTATTCATCGAAGGTGTGCTCTTTCTGCTCTGCTTAACTTGGTAAAATATTGTAGCTAAAATGAATGTAGTTCGTAAAAACAATCTTGTTGTTGACTTCAGTGTCCTTCCAGTTTGTCCCAATGCGGGAAAAGTGCAAAAATTCTTCACGCAGAGAAATGGTTTTTAAGTTCAAATGGATATATTTTTGACTCAGGGCCTAATATATTTTTGATATTGTTTCAAATATATTATTCGGTTAATTCAAAGAAAAATATGTTTGAATCAACAAACCGGTTGTAGGGTCAATAATCTATTTGTTGATTCTAAAAACCATTTTGTTGATTCAAAAACATGTTTTGTTCAAATAGTGATGCAATATGTTTGAATCAATAACAAAACACATTAGGCCCTGAAACAAAAATCCATTCACAATATTAAGCTTCAATATTCGGACGTTAGATGCATTCAGTTTCATAACGTCCGAAATTGTGTTTTTATTGAGATGATAGACAATGAAGTTGTCTTGCGCTATGAAAAGGCGCACAACTATAAACACGCGATTCTCTGTGCGAAGGATGAGTTCAAAATCCCGGTATATGTGGATTGTGAAGCAGTGACCGTTCGAGTGCATGACCTTCCTCTGGCATGGCCACAAGCCACTGTTATGAATGAACCACAAGGCAAAGTACGGAACAGTGATTTCCAGTCGACATGAGAAATGGAAGCACTACTTCCCAGGATTCCTGAGCGAGTTTTGCGAATACGACTCGAAAGCGCCATTCCATCGTACATCACGTTCGACAACGAAACAACGTTGGTAACGTACGACAAGCAACCAAAAACGTGCCGCCATTGTGGCCGAGCAGCACATCCCAAACAAAAATGTTTGGATGTAGCCACATCGAACAATAGCACCGCTCCAGCAGCTCCACCAACCGAGGGGGTATTCAGTATGTAATGCTGATTTACCGTCAATTGATATCGAACAAAACCAGCCAACGACATCGGGTCAATCATTTCCTGCTTTCACCGGGTTCTCAGCAGAAGAACAACAGCGAAACACCGACAATCAAACCGAGGATCATCACACTTCAAACGTTGAAAGCAACGACAAAAACTCTAGCACCAGCTAATCAAACGCAACAAAGGACTTCATTGAAAATACCAACAAAAGCCTACTGCCGAAACACAGAGAACACAGGAGAACGAAAAAAAGAAAGTTCGTGCTGATCAGTGCACCCAAAAGGCTGTTCAGCAAACAGATCATTCAGATGAAAATAATGCAACTTATCAAATAGGGGATACTATGTTTTATGTATTTGAAAAATAAAAGCGGGAAGGGATCTAATTGTTCATAATGGTCATCGGCCCAAGCAATGCCTAATAGGCAAGGCCCCTTCGCAATAAAAAAAAACTTGCTAACACGACTTGTCTACCGACTCGACAAAAATGTTGATTCTTTAACTGTGGAAATAGATTGATTGTTCTTTATTTTTTTATTATTAATATTTGTTTAATTCTATGGGACCTATGAAATTCAGTCGCGCACGGAACCCCTTTGGATAAGGTTGTGTTTGTTCTCTGTTTTGTGCGTGCGTTCGCCTTCATAGTTTTCGGCTGCATTTGCCGGATTAGCGCTGGCACTCTGCCTCCCGGACGGTTATACGTGTGTGAGTGGTAGTTTTCTCGCTTTCCGAGAAGTTTTAGAATCGAGAAAGAAAACATGATTCATGATGTTTGCAAAATAACAAGCATCAGAAGGTGTGGCGCTGCGTGGTTTGATTGTTTCTCCCGGACCAGAAATTTGTGGCATCGCGAGTGAAAATTTTAATTCCAGTTTATGTACGCGCTGCAAGGTGCGTGTAAAGCTTGGCACGATTGGTGTGATGTTGGTACACTTGCAACTATTTTAGCAAAAAATAAAAAAATAAATCAATAGAAATTGATATCGAAAGTGTACCAAAAGTGCTTCTGAACGTGTTTCGCAGTTGGATGTGGTGAAATTCGTGGTTGTTTTCAGTGAAAATTCCGTATCACAAATTTGCTCACCGAGTTCCCTTTTTTTTGCCGTTCGACGACATCGGGAATGCGCTCCCGGATACATATATTGATTTGGTGAGTACGTTCCAGTTGAGGATTGTTCTTGTACATTTCTCGATTGCATTTTCGAGGGGACGTGTCTGCTTTTGTGGGCAGTGCGTTTGATGGTCGGTTTGGTAGTATCATTTTAAATATAATGTCTCATGTCCAAATAACCTCGATTTTCGGTCTATTGATTCAATACTTTAGTATTATATTTTCAAAACATACAATGATGCATTATGTCATTTCATGGCACATAAAACAAAAAGTGTGTGTATAGGACCCAATAATCTAGGTTATTTGTATTTTGTAAAACATTTTTATTTTTTATTATATTTTTTTATTTTATTACATATTTTATATACATTATATATTACATGATTATATATAAATTCATAATGTAAATTACAATAAATACTGGGACGGGAGGGAGCATCAGGGCATGATTGAAGTTGTAACTGGACAATGGAGTGGAGTGCCAACCGGAGTCTAGGAGGGAATGTGTACTGTCATTTTAAAGGGTGTCCACGATGAAATTGCCACACTATGAAATTGCTCTAACTTTTTAACCGTTGGGTAGAATTTAATGAAAATTTGGGTGGATTTAGTTCATAGTGCATTATTTACATCCTGCAAGTTTTAAAGTCCTGTGATCAAAACTCGCGGAAATGGAGTCGAAAGAACAGCTCGTGCGTGATAAAATCTTGCGCATTCATCACGAGAACAAGGATCTCTCGCATCGTTCCATCGCTAAAACGTTGGGAATCGCGAATTCCACGGTGTCGCGAGTGATTAAGCGGTTCGAGGAACGGTTGACCACCGATCGGAAGCCCAGAAGTGAAGGAAAAAGTATTCCGTACAACACCAAAAATCACAACCGCGTAGTTGGGGCCTTCAACCGAAATCCGAACGCCTCCGTTAGGGATGTGGCTAAGAAGCTGCACCTAAGCCGAAGTTTTGTCCAGAAGGCCAAAACTAAGGCTGGGCTTCGAACGTTCAAGGTACAAAAGGCCCCTAATCGCGACGAGAAGCAGAACAAGTCCGCCAAAACCCGTGCCAGGAAGTTGTACCTCAACATGCTGACGAAAGTTGAATGCTGCATCATGGATGACGAAACATATGTGAAGGCCGACTTCAAACAGATCCCCGGCAACCTGTTTTTCACGGCCAAGGATAAATTCAGCGTTCCGGAGCATGTCCGCACTCAGAAGATGTCCAAATTTGCGAAGAAATTCCTGGTTTGTCAAGCCATCTTCACGTGCGGGAAGCGGAGTGCACCTTTCGTGACCCAGGACACGATGAACGGACAGGTGTACATAAAAGAGTGCCTCCAGAAGCGGCTGCTTCCTCTCCTGAAGGCCCACAACGTCCCAACAATCTTCTGGCCTGATTTGGCCTCATGCCACTACTCCAAGGACGTGCTGAAGTGGTATGCGGACAATAAGGTCAATTTCGTGCCGAAAATGTTCAACCCTCCCAACACTCCGGAGCTCCGCCCCATCGAGAAGTACTGGGCGATTATGAAGCAGCACCTTCTTAAACGACCTAAGGTAGTGAAGACAGTCGAGAAACTGAAGAAAGTATGGGTTTACATGCAAAAAACGGTTGATTCACAGGTTGTGCAGAATCTTATGGCCGGGGTTAAGGCCAAGGTGCGGGCATTCACGTATGGACTGTAAATAAAATACGAGTAAAATGGTAAAATGAAGTTTAATAGTTATTTCTCAATCCTTGAAAATTTGATGGCAATCGGATGAAAACTCGAATTTTGCGAATCAATTTTGTGTGTGGCAATTTCATCGTGGACACCCTTTAGATAGTTACATTTCACTCCAACAGTTGCAATGAATTTGACGCGCTCTTCTTAAACAAATCATCCCGTGGAAAGCTTAACATGCATTGCGAATTTCGTTATTCATTTTGTTTGATCATATTGTTGGAAGGAGATTCTCTTATTCCCGCGGGTTTCGCGTAAGTGCCTCTGCTTACGGGCCCGTCCAACCCTTTTTAACCCTTCATACAGCAGTATGTTGAATTCAGAATGATGACGGAATTTGATCTTGCTGTTGAGTGGAGCCGCATGCAGGGCAAGACCCAAGCTAGGATGGTGGCTACTTACATACATACATACAATTCTATGGGACCTATGAAATTCGATTCTCCAAATCTTTATACAAAAAAATGTGTAGAAAAAAAAATGCCCCAGATCAAAAGTTTTCACTTAGTTTCTATTAGGAACGCACATAGTATTTTTCCAAAAACAAAAACAATGATTTTTACCTGAATATCACATAGCATTAGAAATTCTATATGAGAAATCATATAGATTTCATTGGACACATAACGTTCATGTGATTTAGTGGTGCAATTTCCAATTATGGGATCACATGAAAGTTATGTGAAATTCACATGGATATTTTCCACTGGTTATGTGATTTATTTTATGAGTGTACATAACTGGGGGAATTTGGGTAAAGTGGACATTTTCAAAGGTTTTGAACAAAATGAGACTGTGGCATTTGATTCTCCAAATCTTTTATGAACAGAACATTTTAATATAAATATGTTTTTTTAGAAGAATATTAATGTTTAGTAGTTGTTTTCTTGAACAACAAAAGGAATTCGGATAAAGTTAACCTTTTCCCAAGTCCAAAACCCACGAAGAGACCGGTGGATTTCAATTCTTCTATATATATATATTTGATCTTCACTCTATTACGTCTTAATTATCTATTTTCCTCATTTCACTTTACTGGGGAGGTTGTCCTCGTATCATATCCCCAGGATCGCTCCCGAGTTTTACATGGTCCGAAGTATAGGTCAGTGGTGAGAAGCGTTTCCGTTTAGTTCACATTATGAGCTGGGTTCTGTTGCTATCACGTAGATTTTTCCTTTTCTACGACTTTCAGATCGTATCCGCAATTAGGCCTTTGCTGAGACTGCGGCTGAGAACCGAGGGTCTCAACGACCGGGCAAACCGCCAACTGGAAGGTGACCGGTTACATATTTTCTGGAGAGATCACGATCCGAGACGCCTGGATTATTCCTGATTGTGCGCAGCACCTTCAAACTTAGCTTCTCTTTATTCTTCTTCTAGGCTTTGTACACGGTTAGAAAATAGTACCCAAAAATAAGTTCTTTTCACTCATCTCGGCACAATAGTGCAGGAACCCAAAAGTAGGTAAAGCGGGTCAAAGTAATTTTCATTTACTTGTGTGCAATTCGTATGGAATTTTCCACTAGCTTTCAATCCAAAAGTAAGTTAGTTGTACCCAACAGTAGGTAAATATGATTATACTCAACGTTGGGTTCCCACACTTTACTTCCCCTGTTGGGTGGTTTTGCTCCTCTGTTTTTGACAACATTAGAAGGAGAAAAGGAGACAAACTAGTCAAAAGTAGGTAAAAGTGAACTGACCGTTGGGTACTTTTTTCTTACCGTGTACGCTTCTTTTGCGAGCATTTTGCCGACCCTCAAGTGATGCATTTCCACAGTTCAGTGCCAACATTTCAAATGGGCGTAATTGCATTTGTAATCAATGGCTTTGGCCGTCGATTTCTCGCGAATAAAAGCTCACCCATGAAAAATAATGACACCCTGCGCTTCGGTCAGAGCGTAGGGCGTCGTTGTGCCAATTTGGTCGTGGCACATTTCGAGTATGAGAGAGTAATTGCAGTTAGATCAAAAGTGCCTGAGAAAAATGCAAGTACTTTCGCAGATTACCCGAAGTTGCGATAGTGAAGGTATGATCACAAATGTTTCTTAGTTGGTAGTACTGCCACTTGTGGTGCACATAATCAATTCCCTAGCGTTTGACTTTTACACGCTACAACCATCTGTTGAGTGTATTGCCCATCATAGTGTATACGACAGACGGCGGTAGGTTTTACAATGATAAATGTTCAATGTGTTGTGTCTGCTTGTCTGTGATATAACATTAAGGTAACGTTAGGATAAAATCAAAACATTGAGAAATATTACGCATCACTTTCAGAAATACTTCACTTCGCAACCGATGAACCATTCTGACGGCCATATGAGTACCCAAGTAACCATATAGTCGCAATATAGCTTGTATAATCTTACTTTGCTTGAGTATGGTTAGTTGGGGAATCTGATGAAACTGTCACTTTCGTATTTCTTTCATTCTCCTTTCGCACACGGAGCGCTCGGTGGACCAGCGACTTTGGACGTGAGCCTCGTCCCAGATCACCAAGGCAATTCAATAACATATGGTGGACATCAAACCGACCAAAAAAGGTGGAATCATATTAGAACCAACCAACCAACCAAGGACGATCTACGGAAGGAAATAGCCGGTGAAGCACGGAATGAAATACGAAGCGTGCCCAATGGATTCCAAAGGAAGCAATTAACGGCGGTGGAAGAGCAGAATATGGTGTTTACAAATTAAATATCAAAATTAAACTAAATACATGCTAGGGTTGAAAATAATATTTTCGAACCTGGAAGTGCGTATGTATGACCAATATCCATTTGATAACGGCGATGCATACATGCGGGGCTTATTGTAAGTGAAGGTATCCTCGGAATGGGCGTGACTCTCTAAACATTCTGAAATGGGTTGCTGGATCTGCAAAGAGCTATCACCTTCTAACTCCCGGACTAAAGCTGTCTACAATGACCATGAATGCGACATGGTAGAGAGATTTCTTCCATAATAACACTGCCGGCCAGTGGGGGTTAGAGGGAACACACACACACACACACACACACACACACACACACACACACACACACACACACACACACACACACACACACACACACACACACACACACACACACACACACACAGGCGAACCCAGAAAGGCGAGATCCTCTTTGAGCTGAAGAAGGATCCTGCTATCAAGAGCTCAGCCTACAAGGAGCTCGTTGAAAAGTCTCTTGGCGAAGGGGCGAGCGTAAGAGCTCTATCCCAGGAGACAGTGGTCGAGTGCAGGGACCTGGACGAGATCACCACAGAAGAGGAGCTAAGAAGTGCGTTGAGAGTGCACTGCGATCTGGGAGATGTCCCGATGTCAATCCGCATGAGGAAGGCGTACGGCGGCATGCAAACGGCGGTTATACGGCTTTCGACAGCTGCAGCGAATAAGCTGTTGGAGACGGGCAAGGTCAAGGTTGGCTGGTCATTGTGCTCGCTGAAAGCCACTCCTCGGGTTACCAAGCAATTGGAGCGATGCTTCAAGTGCATGGGATTCGGTCACCAGGCGAGGAACTGCAATGGCCCTGACAGATCTGATCTGTGCAGGAAATGCGGAGAGAAAGGCCATATTGCAAGAGGCTGCACGAAGCATCCGAGGTGTATGCTCTGCAAAAAAGAGGACGGTAACGATCATACGACGGGAGGCTTCAAATGCCTAGCATACAAAAAGGCGATGGCAGGCCAACAGTAATGGAGGTAACCCAAATAAACCTCAATCATTGCGACATTGCTCAGCAACTGTTGTGGCAGTCGACAACAGAAACAAAGTGCGACGTTGCAATCATTGCGGAACCGTATCGAGTCCCTCCCGATAACGGTAACTGGGTTGCGGATAGAGCTGGGATGGCAGCTATACAAGTTATGGGCAGATACCCCATTCAAGAAGTGGTTGCGAGCTCATACGAAGGCTTCGTCATCGCCAAAATCAACGGAATTTTCATGTGTAGTTGTTACGCACCCCCCAGATGGACGATGGAGAAGTTCCACGAGATGCTTGATGGACTTACCGAAGAGCTGGTCGGACGACGACCGGTAGTCATCGGAGGAGACTTCAATGCTTGGGCAGTGGAGTGGGGAAGCAGGTGTTCCAATGCAAGAGGGCACAGTCTGCTGGAAGCTCTGGCAAAACTGGAAGTTATGCTGGCCAATAAAGGCACCAGCAGCACTTTTCGCAGAGATGGCCGAGAATCCATTATCGACGTTACTTTCTGCAGTCCGTCGCTGATGGCAAACATGGATTGGAGAGTGTGCGAAGGATATACCCATAGCGACCATCAGGCGATACGATATGGCATCGGTCAACGGAATACTGTGGCAGTACGGAGGACGAGAACTTGTGACCGAAAGTGGAAGACGAAAGCTTTCGACAAGGATTTGTTCGTTGAGGCACTTCGTGTGGACGGGAGTCCCGTAGATCTAAATGCGGACGAGCTGACAGAAACGTTAGTGAGAGCATGTGACACGACCATGCCGAGGAAACTGGAGCCAAATAACAGACGGCGTTCAGTCTACTGGTGGAACGAGGCACTTAGTACTCTCCGCGCTAGTTGTCTCAGAGCCAGAAGACGTGTTCAGAGAGCAAGAACGGAAGCAGACAGAGAGGAACGAAGAGAAGTGTTTCGAGCGGCCAGGGCCGCTTTTAAACGAGTGATTAAGCAGAGCAAGTCGAACTGTTTTAAGGAGCTGTGTCGAGACGCTGATGCCAACCCCTGGGGCGACGCATACCGAGTCGTGATGGCGAAGATCAGAGGTCCAACGATGCCCGCTGAAATGTGCCCAGAGAAGCTGAAAGTCATCGTGGAAGGACTTTTCCCGAAGCACGACCCAACAACCTGGCCACCTATACCGTACGGAGAAGGAGAGGGAGATAACGTCGAAATCACCAACGAGGAGCTCGTAGTAGTGGCGAAAGGATTGAAGGTGAAGAAAGCTCCCGGTCCGGATGGAATCCCCAACGTAGCGTTGAAAGCGGCGATCCAGTCATCCCCGGACATGTTCAGGATGGTGCTGCAGAAATGCCTGAACGAGGGTCACTTCCCTGACAGGTGGAAGATACAGAAGCTAGTGTTGCTGCCGAAACCAGGAAAACCGCCGGGGGATCCAGCATCATACAGGCCTATATGCCTGCTGGATACACTCGGAAAACTCTTGGAGAGGATCATCCTAAACAGGCTGACGAAATACACGGAGAGTGAGCACGGATTGTCGGAGAGGCAGTTCGGATTCCGGAAAGGGAGATCGACGGTGGATGCAATTCGGACAGTGGTCGAGAGAGCTGAAAAGGCGTCCAAACAGAAGCGGAGAGGAGATCGATATTGCGCCGTGATAACGATCGACGTCAAGAATGCGTTCAACAGCGCCAGCTGGGAGGCCATCACCGAAGCACTGCATAGAATGAGGGTCCCTGACTACCTGTGCAGGATCCTGAGGAGTTATTTCCAGAACCGGGTTCTGGTCTACGAGACAGACATGGGACAGAGATCGATTAGGATCACAGCGGGAGTTCCACAAGGCTCCATCCTTGGTCCAACGCTCTGGAACGGGATGTACAACGGCGTGCTAACGCTGAAACTGCCCAAAGGAGTTGAGATCGTTGGCTTTGCGGACGACGTCGTCTTGACGGTAACAGGCGAGACGCTGGAAGAGGTGGAAGTGTTGTCAACCGAGGCAATCGACATGATTGGTAACTGGATGAAAGGAGCGAAGCTGCAAATAGCCCACCACAAAACGGAAGTGTTATTGGTCAGTAACTGTAAAGCGGTACAGCGGGCAGAAATCACCGTCGGGGAGCACACCATAGCCTCGAAGCGTGTGTTAAAATACCTGGGAGTGATGATCGATGACCGGCTAAACTTCAACAG
The DNA here is from genome assembly GCF_037179485.1 of Ochlerotatus camptorhynchus. Taxonomy (NCBI): domain Eukaryota; kingdom Metazoa; phylum Arthropoda; class Insecta; order Diptera; family Culicidae; genus Ochlerotatus; species Ochlerotatus camptorhynchus. The sequence goes on from NW_027040988.1 coordinate 5,632,512, forward strand.
CCACGTCGAATATGCCTGTGAGAAGGCTTCGAAGGCCATCAACGCGATAGCTAGAATCATGCCGAACAACGCTGGTCCCAGCAGTAGCAAGAGGCGTCTTCTGGCCAGCGTGTCATCATCGATACTGAGATATGGAGGTCCAGCCTGGATTGAAGCGCTGAAAACGAAGCAGAACCAAAGGAAATTGAGCAGTACGTTCCGGCTCATGGCCATGCGAGTCGTGAGTGCGTACAGAACCATCTCGTCGGAAGCAGTATGCGTTATCGCCGGTATGATCCCTATCGGCATCACCCTGGCGGAGGACAGCGAGTGCTACAGGCAGAGAGAAGCCGGAAGAGTACGGAAAGTTGTGAGAGTGGAGTCATTGGCTAAGTGGCAACAGGAGTGGAACACGACGGAGAACGGTAGATGGACACATAGACTAATACCGATTCTTTCGACCTGGGTGAACAGAAAACACGGAGAAGTCAATTTCCACCTAACGCAGTTCCTGTCTGGCCACGGCTGCTTCAGGAAATACCTGCATCGGTTCGGACACGCAGCGTCACCCCTCTGTCCGGAGTGTGGCAACGTCGATGAAACGCCGGAGCATGTGGTCTTCGACTGTCCAAGGTTCGAGGCAGTGCGAACGGAGATGCCCGTCCTTAACGTGGAGAATGTCGTCGATGAAATGTGTCGAGAGGAGGACTCTTGGAATGCCGTCAGCAGGGCAGTCACACAGATTATGTCAGAGCTGCAGCGTAAATGGAGAGAAGAGCAGCGATCTAGCAACGCCAGCTAGCGCTGAGAGTACGACAAGTGCATGAGCACAGCCACCCCCCGAAGTAGTCGCTTCACAGTGGTCCCGGGGGGATCCAGGCAGAGGAGAGAGTAAGGAATGGGTTTTAGTGGAGCTGCACTAGGCAACTAGTGGATACCACACCGTGCCACCTTCACTACAGGCCAGGCTTCTTGAAGCTTTCCTAAACCTTACTATAAAAAAAAAAAAAAAAAAAAAAAAAAAAAAAAAAAAAAAAAAAAAAAAACACACACACACACACACACATGAAAAATAATGACACCAGCAGGTAGATGAATGTTTCTTCTACCAACTAGCATTGATATTTTGGAGGGGTGAAATTTCATTCGCGAGAAATTGACGGCTAAAGCCATTGTTTACAAAAGCAATTACGCCCCTTTGAAATGTTGGCACTGACTTATTGATTGGGAGCTTGCTGTGCCAGCCAATGCATGAATTTGTATATTGTGCAGCAAGCACAATTACACGCTATGCCCTGAGAAGTCAAGGAAATTTCCAACCCGATAGATTGTCACGACTGGACCGGGAATCGTAATACCGTGCCTTTACTGTCCAGACTATCGGAGGCCCCAACTCGTACACTTAAACATTCCAGGGAAGTTCGGATAATGTATGTTCTACAGTAGAGTAGCTGCACCAATTTCAGACATGGTAAACAAAAGGATTGTCCAAAATTGGCACAGATAACCTATTGTCCGAGTATCCTTTCACATTCACATAGGCAATAGTCTATATTCACGCACATGCAATATTCACTTTCCCTTACTTACCTTTGTCTTAGAATTTCAGATGCCCCCTCTCGTCGAGCATGTCCAGGGCAGCCAGTTCTTCCGCGTGCTTGGTCTTCATATGCACACTGCGTGCCTTGTGATGGGCAAATCCAAGGCCACAGATGCGACACTGCAGCGGCCGTTCCCCGGTATGCGTTCGCATGTGGACAATCTTGTGAGTGGACGTTCGAAACGCCTTATCACACATGTCGCACTTATGCGGTCGCTCGTTACTGTGCACGTACAGGTGCTTGTTCAGCGTGGTTCTCATTAGGAACATTTTTCCGCAGACCTAGATTGAGAAGATATTTTCTGGTTTGGTAAATTGACTGATTGGTTTTGTATCCACTGCATAATATTACCTGACATTCATGCTTCTTATCCTGTGTATGGGTCAGTTTATGGCACCGTAACGTTCCAGCAAACAGGAACGACTTCGGACAGAGGTCACACTTATACTTCCGGTCGCCTTTGTGAATCCGTTGATGACCTTTAAGATTATTCTTCTCCAGAAACGCTTTGCCGCAAACTTCACACTTAAAGTCTCGTTTCTTCAGATGAACACTATTGATGTGTGATTGGAGCTTATTGCGAGAGGTAAAACTCTTTGGACACTGTTCGCATTGGTGTGGTCGGACTTCCTCATGGATAACCATATGGCTTTTGATGTTGTTGACCAAGGCTCCGCAAATCGAGCAAATCGTCTTCTCTTTACGTTGCTTCTTTGAACGACCCTTCGAGCTTTGCATCTTAAATTTACGTTCTTGTTTGTTTGCAGACTTTTTCTTAGGGCGCTCGGAAGGTTCTTCCTTTCCCGTATCATCCGTTATTTCCGTCTTCGCTAATTCGTCTGGCTTCCAGTCGCTATCCGAGTCTCTATCGTCCAAAAAATCACCTTCGTCGTCATCGCCATCTTCATTGCTCTCGGCTTCCTCTTGATCCAATGAGGGACCTCCTTCAACCAAATGTTCAATGTCGTTCAGTTCCAAATTGATGTCCAGCAACCCTAAGCTTGCCACTTCCTGCTTGATTTCTTCGGGTTCTATTTTCAGGGAAGCGTCTCCTAATTCTATAGTAGTAACAAGACTTGGCGGTGTGTCAGCCCTTGGAAGTTCTCGTACTTTTTCTATATTAATCTCTAGTGGGAGCTACAACAAAATCGATTTTTCATTTAGATTCGCTGAAACCGAAACACTTATAATACCTTTTTGAGAATTTCCGCAGGAGTCGATTCGCTACCATCTTTCGTCTTGAACCGGCATTGAATTGAAACCTTTTCCTCCGGAGGACAATCTTCTGTTTTCAATAGATCTTCCGGAACAATGGTTTTGTCTCGAACTTTTTCCAAAATTCTTCTAGATTGATCACATTTCTTCTTGAAATTGTAAATGATGCTAAGATTTCGTTCACATTTTTCACATATGAAGTTAGGCAATTTATCCTTTTTATCGATCTAGAGGTGCAGTTTATACATAATTATTATGATCCTATCAATAAATGAAAATGAACCACTCAATTACCGATTGCTCCAGTACCCGGAAGGCTTCCTTGATGAAATTCCTTACGTAGAACACATTCCTGCCCTGGACGTTCGAGTAAACATTGACCAGACGCTCGTTGGTCAAACACAGCCGGCACAGACGATCAAAGTTTGCAATGTAGAAACGAATCTGCTCCAGCTCCTGATGGAATTTGTCCTCGTCGATGACGTCCGGTTGCAACCCAATGGGTTCCATTATACACCAGGGATATTCCCGATTTTGTTGAGTTAAAATTTGACGATTAACAGGCTAGTCGCGAAAATTGTACCGAAAATGGAATATTCGTAAACAAAATAATGCAGTCGCGTTGCTTGCACAAAGTGCATTTATTGACGATGACAACTTAGGATGCAATTTTAGATCATATTCGGGACTAGCGAGACTTCCAGGGGGCTACTCAATTGGCGTTGACTAGAGAGGGTCAAGGATACTACACTCAAAAATATTACAAAACGAGTATAGATCAAATTTTATGCATTTTATGGTTTTTCAAAATTTATACATTGTTTCATGTTCGCATGTGATCTACTGGGCAGCGAGTGGGCAGCTAGACTGCGTGAGCACGAGTTCATCCTAATGAACATCGAAATTGTAAGTATTTGTTTAATAATATTCATAAAAAATAAAATAATTAATAAAAACCTCCCTGAGACAATTTAAATTTTTATTTGAAACCAATAACACAGACAAACAGACATAACACTCGCAAGTTGTTCATCGAACAAGCATTTAACGGTCAATTTAAAAGTATCGTAGTTGGTAGTACCGCCACCTGTGGCGCGCATACTCAATTTCTTTGCGTTTGACGTTTACGCACTACCGCCATCTGTTCAGCGTACTACCCACCACACTGTACTCAACAGATGGCGGTAATGTTTTAGCGACGACGTTTTACAGTGATAAATATTCAATGAGTTATGTCTGTTTGTCTGTGCCAATAATATTTACCGTAAATAAAATAAAGAAGCTTAAAATACAGAATAAACCGTTTATATCCCGTACAAAAACTCCAATAAAAAAAGAATGATTTTCATTGTCATTGTAACCATGGTATTTACTGTCAAAACATTGGCATCATGGTATTTGAGAAATTTACAGTAAAAAAAGGGGTTTGTTAAGCATCTTAACAAAAAAAAAGTGATTTTTCTCAAACAAATTTGATCGCATCACACGAATTTTCGTTGTTTGAGTATTGTATCGCTAAAAGTCGAAATCTATTTTTTCTCCCGTACAATAATTTAACAATAAATTTTAATGTACTCAAAATTCAACAGTAAAAATCATAGTAATTCCGTTGTTTTATTATAATTTTTTTTTTTTGGGTGTGCATTGTAAGTTTATTTCGATTTTATACTATGGCACGCCCAAGGGCACGCCGCATTAACCATTTTTATACTATATAGTAAGTTTGCATTCTCTCCCTTTATACCGACCTTTGCATCGGTACGGAGAGTCGCGATTTAGCGTTACTTTTATACTATAGACTTCTCTGACGTTTGTGAATTGCACAAGTATTAGTGCAGAACTTTGGGTAAATTCAAAGGTTTTCTTGCACCAATACTTATAATTTACCCAAAGTACTGCACTAATACTTGTGCATTTCACAAACATCAGAGAAGTCTATTGGCAATCTAACGATAGCATAAAGCGCCACTTGTGGCAAATAGAAAAACTAGAAAACTGATGATGGCATCATATTTTTGCACGGCGAGGTATGGGAGAATATTTTAAAAACGCTTTTATTTAACGAATAAAGTATTTTCTTTAAATTTGGTTGTGCATACGATCCACGCAGAAAAATTTATCGTTGAAACAAAAATATTTGAGGTAAATTTAAACGTAAACTCAGTTTGTTCTGGCCACAAAAGTAAACAAGGTTTATTTCAAACGTATTCCATGTTTGAAGTCATGTGATATTAATGTTTAAATAAAAATAATGTTTCGTTTATTTTAAAAATATTCGTGTTGACGTATTAGTGACGCTAGTGACGTCACTAATTGCTTGTATCTTACATGCGTTTCATTCACCCAACCCTAATAAAAATTGTATGGTTAATTTGCTTAACGACGTGTTCTGGGTATCATCCAAACCATTTGTGGAATAGTTCAATGATTTGGGTTATCGTTCGTTTATGGTTATTTTTTATTAGGGAACTTAACCGATTGCTTCACCATTGGTCCAACTTAGCACTTAGTGTCTAGTGCAAGGCCAGCGCCATCAGGTAGTCGAAGAGAGGTTTTAAGAGGGAAAGTCGCTGTTAGTGGCGCTTAAGTCAAATAGGAATCTTTACACTAGTTTTTAGAGAAATTTTGTTCGAGCCTCAACGCCTCAATGACTGTTCTCTGTGGATTAGTGACGTTTAACACACACACACACTAGCGGGTGTATCGCCGTGTTAAGTTGTTTATTATTTTCCTCTGGCTAGCCTCAAAACTGTATGAAATTAGATCTGTCAAAATGAGCTTGACAGCAATATGTTGTGTATTTTCTTCGGATTTTCACTAACACGCTCTCACATATCGCACCAATACAACCGGACGTGAAAATCTCTATACCTAGAAATACTCAGAGGAAGAGATGGGTGGAGAGAATATCAGTGCTAACATTTGAAAACGGCACAAAAGCCATTTGTAAACAAATGGTTTGTGGGCCCTTTACTCACTACTTGAAGTACACCCACGCGACACAACAGCAACATCGGGTAGGGGAAATTTTCCCCTTCCTGACGATGCTGTTGGTTTGCGTGGGCGTTCTTCGGGTAGCGAGTAAAGGGCCCACAAACCATTTGTTTACAAATGGCTTTTGCGCCGTTTTCAAATGTTAGCACTGATATGTTGAGCCAAATGAACTGTCAAAATCTGAGCCAATCGAACATTCCCATTAGAATTTTTCCGAGGATTTCTTAAATTTGAGAGTATTGCAATTGAACAGAAATTCAGTCACCTTTATGTTTCGTGTGCTTCTTAAATTTAACTAGTTTTTGAAATCAAAAACAATATTTCAGCTCTATTGATTAATTGATCTTGGTTGGTTAATTAATGGCACCAAGTAATGAGCAAAATATTACGATGCAATCAATTATTATTTTGCACGTAAATCGAATCAAAACTAAACGTCAGTGAAATTTACCTTCTTTAATTTAAGCTTCTAGCAAGGGTTCCCTAATAAAATTGTTATGGTTATTTTACTTAACGACGTGTTTGGGGTACCATCCAAACCATTTGTGGAATAGTTCTATTATTTGGGCTATCATTCATTTACGGTTTTTTTTTATCAGGGTTGCAAGATAATTTAGGTACAAATCCTTTGCTGCCGAATTGTATTTTATTTTCTTTGCTCACCCTAATAAAATTTATACGGTTGTCGACGTTGTCAGTGTACCATCCATATAGTTCGGGTATGGTATCTTTTTATTAGGGTATCTCTCCCTTAAAATGAAATCTATTGCACACAATAATAACATGACTACTTGAGAGTCATATCATATGCTTTGCATATAAATCATAACCAGCATTTTCATTCTAAGATAAATTTCATAAGAAATTCCAAGTGCAAAATTATATGCCTACCATAAATATATAACATTGAATGTGGAACTTGGCTCAGTGCTCTGAGTATTTCTACACGGCGAATAAGAACGACCCAAATTTGAGTTTAGTTAACTCATAACCGCCAAAAGTGCAGGAGCTCAGCGATGATTAAATTTGCCTCATGTTTTTCCAGGATTTTCCAGAGAAAAATTCCCGAATTTGAGAAAAGTAAAGATTGGATTCACTCAGTCTATTGGTACTACTTCGAGGCTGAATAAAATTTTCGTCAATTTCCTCATTTTCCGGCAGATCTCTTAGGTTTTCCACAGGAAACTATGAGACAAATTTTACTCATCGCTGAGTTCCTGCACTTTTGGCGATTATGAGTGAACTAAACTCAAATTTGGGTCGTTCTCATTCGCCGTGTAGTTTCCTCCTTTTCCTCTTCCTCTTACGGAAAGACGAAACTCAAAATTAAGTCTTTTGTACTCATCTTGACACCTAAGTGCAACCAGACAAAATTGAGTTCTTTGCCAAGCATCCAATTTTAAGTAAATTGCAAAGACATCGTTTTGAGTCAAAGGTATCTGTTGCATAAAGAGTGACTATTAGGTAAAAAATACTTAAAATTGGGTTTTTATCGCAAGAAATTTTATTTTAAAAATTTGGATGTAATTGTTTCTCTTCAATATTTAAATTAAGCATTCTTATAAATAAACCATATTTTTTTATTAATTACTATCAATATGTACACAAGTAAGGATCGATACATAAATTTAACATTGGTATTTTCTTTGAAAATTTTCTTCATCTAACAACTTTTCCTTCCTCTTGACGGTGTTGTCCTAGCTGGTACTGTAGATATCCATCTTGTGCTCCAGATTGACCATGTGTGGATGTCTGTTGTCCAGACTGAGGTATTTCACAGCTGGACACTTCGATCACCGACAAACCGACATGACACTTAATTTTGACTTATGTCCGAAAATCGTAAACGGTCGATTTAAATGTGCAGTGATCCGAACTGTCAAAATCATGAGATTTTTTGATCTAGATAAAAATAATTTGTTCAGAATAGATCAAACACGAACCAATTCATAACTTTTGCATGCGGGTTCATGGCTTAGCTAAATATTTCCCGCGAACCCGGAGCCAGATGTCATTAGTGTGCTTTGGTTAGACATTTTATTATTTTTGCTTTGGTCATTCATGTCGGTTTGTCGGTGCTTCGATCACCGAAACCGCACACCATAATCTTCTTTCGAACCGGGTCTATAATAATTAAAACTCTTGTATTTCTGACTTTAAATTCACATGAATGTTGAAAACTTACCCCATCGAACAGTACGTCAGTTCAATGGAAATGTTAATTCACTACCTTATGCACTACCGATTATAGATCACGAAATTATGTTGCTTCCGCCAGAATAGAAATCGAAAACGAAATAAATATGGTGCACGCTGCGAATTTTCATCCAAAATTAAGAGCAATCGCCACACTTGATTATGGGTACTTTCGAAGCGAAGAAAAAAAATAAACTCAATTCGAGATAAATGTCCTCATAAATAAGACTAGAGTTTGAGTAAAATTAACGAAAAGTAAGTGTTTTGGTTATACTTCAGAGTAAGTTAAAAGTATTCATGAATGAGAACGAAATTTCATCTAAAAAGAGTTGTTCCATCTTTCCGTGATAGGTAGAATCTGAATCCAATCTAATTTCCAAATAGAAAAAAAATCTTCGAAAACGATGATTCCATGTATAAACATTGTAAACATAAACAAAATAACTTTGTAGTGTTGTTTCGTTGTTTCCCAGTAACATACTGTTTTTTTTACTGGAGTAATAATAGGTATTAGACCTATTATTTGAATTATTTCATCGAGTTAAAAATGAATTTGGAAAACTTTGACGCCCTGCAGAAGCGTTTTGAATTTGTGTGCGAAAACTATCACCAGTTGTGTCGGTTTTGTTTGGATACGAATAATCTGCTGACCATCTTCTGCCAAGCCGATGAAGCCTCGTCGAAGGAAACCGAATCCGATTGGGTATACAACGATGAACGAAATATCGGCAGCATGCTACAGAGGCACTATATTGAGGTGAGATCTGATGAGATTTGGATTTTGTTGAAATTTTATTATAGTATAAACTGCGCAAACTACTTGCAGTTTGATCCGGAGGAAGAGTACGGTCTTCCGAATAATATATGTGAAAGATGTGTGGACAACCTGGTCCGGTGGCATCGGTTTCAAGAGACATTTGCTTCAACGACTAAACTGTTGTTAAAGGTTCGAGATCAGTTTACATGCAAGGATGATCCTTCCGAAACGAGCGATCAAGAGGACGTAGATGATGGTGCTGATGAAAGCCAGGACAATATACTATCGGAAGGCAACGAAATCTATGAGATTGAGTTCGTTCAAAATCTGCCGGATGATGCAACTGTTGAGAATGTTACTATAATTGAGACTGTTGACGAAGCAGTGGATACGGAGGAGGAGGAGGAACTAAAATGTATAGCGACTGAAGACCCTAAGGAAGAGAGCAAGCAACAGATAATAGACCTAAAGGTGGATTTCAAGGAAGAATCTCTTGCAAGTGTTTTAGATGAACAATCTATGAAAGAAAAGAAAAGAAAACGTCAATTGAAGGACGCATCGGAAAGCGAAGATTCATCCCCGAAGCGATCGTCGAGGCAGCGAAGTGAGCAATGCAGTATCTGTGGAATGATAGTTAAGGCAAAAATGAAGCACCACCTAATGCGTCATTCCGATCCTTCGGGACAACCTTTCAAGTGTCCGGAATGCGATAAGTCCTACTCGTTTAAGAGATCTTTGGCAGATCACATTCGTCAAGTCCATCAGAACGTACGTTACAGATGTGAACTGTGCAGTAAAGAATTTGTCAGTAGAGACGTTTTACGGATTCACAAGAAGCTGCACACTAACGAAGAACACCGGTGTGCCGTTTGCGATCAAATGTTTCAACAAAGGATGTACCTCAAGAAGCACATGGCCGTACATGATATGAAGAAGTTTATTTGTGACGAAGACGATTGTGGGAAGAGTTTTCGGTTCAAGGAACAATTGAAACAGCACACGAGAGTTCATACCGGAGAAAAGCCATTCGGTTGTGATGCCTGTTCGAAGAGTTTCCGTACGTCGAGTCATTTGAAGCAGCATAGGCGAACGCATACCCAGGAAAAGGTGTACAAATGCAAGCAGTGCCCCACGGAGTATGCCAATAAAAAGTCACTGGAGAGGCATATCTCCGCAGCACATGAGGTGAACGCGGCAAGGAAGTGATAGATGTGTTTCAATAAAAGTTGTTTCGATACTGGGAATGGTCGGAAGTTCATTGATCCGAACAATCGCCATTGGGGATCAGAACCAGATTTCGTAGTATTTTGCGTCTTTACATCGATTTTTAGGCTCGACTTGTCTGAACTCTGGAATGGTATTGGACGGTTACATCGCTGGGCTGCCCTAAATGAAGATATGGGTAAAACGAAAAAATGGGGATTTGAACTTTTAAGCAATAAATCAATATAACAAACGTTCATCCTTTCCTGAACTTAAACGAAGTTCTCTAAAATCAACTGATGTTCTCTTAACTTCTACGAATTAGGTGATTCGCCTAGTTGCTAAGTGTGCTCCCTTTCTACGGCCAAGTACTTTCCAAGTAAAACCACAAAAAGGATTCAATGACAGGGAATTTTATTTTTTTTTTTGTGCAACATCCATAAGCCTAACAAGTCTAACGACAGAAACATTTGACAAATCGCTTTATAACACTGAATATCCAATATTAATGTCGACTCACATACGATAGGCTAGAATGGTTCGGTATTTAAGGGATTGTTTTCTTACCAACTAAAACGAACATTGATTACTTGACCCTAAGTGGATGGGAACAAACAGAGGAGGTTGTTACAAACACAAAATCTGTTACGACTCTACGTAACGTTATCATTTTTTGTTTGTAAAATTTTAAAAACAATCTAAACACACTTTTCACTGATGAGATTTATTTTTTATCATTTCTAAAATGGCTCTCGGGACGTCCATCGTTTGGTCGTCGATTAGCACTATATCGAAGGTGTCCATGTATCGCGGTAGACTCTGTTCAGCCTGTTGGGAAATTTAAAACGTTAAATTTTGAATCGAGAAAGACATGACAAACTTACATGATCGAACAGAAATCCTATTTTCAACACATGCGACGACGCTGGGATTCCATCTGCCATTCCGGCATCTCCTATCGAATCACCCATGACGATCACGTGGTCCCGATCGTGCACCAGATCGTAGTACTCCGTCCCCTTCAAGGCCGTTTCATTTTTATTGAAAGTATGGATCATTTTATCCTGCAGCCCATTCAGATTGCCATCCGGGCTGTACTGCAGGAAGTTCGAAATCACCTTCACGTTTGGATGCATTACGTTCGCTTGTTGCAGGACCGATACCACCGAATCGCCGAGACCAGCCGAGAATACCAAGCAGGGCACCTTGTGCTGATCCAAGTCGTAAAACATCTGATGGGTGCCATCGCGGAGGCCATCCTTGAAGCGCTTGGCCACTTCGGCTATTTCCTCCCGTGGTAGTGGGAAACCTCTGCAGTAGAATAGAAAGGAATATCCATGAAGAGAATCTTAAGGCTATATTTGATTTGATCGAGCCCTTTTCAGCATAGTTGTCCCATTCCCATTGAACAAGTTTGACGTGCATTTTCTCCGCTGTGATTTTGTTTGCCCCTGGACATTGGCAAAACCTTGTGATGAATTGATTAGGCTACCAGGTCCCAGGGCTGATCTGGACCTTTACCTCATCGGAAAGGCGATCGAAGACGAAATCAAGGACCGGTACAAGCTGGACCCAATCGCTGTTTTCTGGATGACAAGGAGAGACGAAAGCGTGAAGGCCTACCAGGATTGTCTATTCCTGGTTCACTTCCAGAAGTGGACGGTGACGCTCAATGCGCTGCAAGCCATCCGCTCGATCTACTCCATCATCGTACGGTGGGAGCCATACCGTGGAGTCCATCGTGACGTAACGCAGTGCCAACGATGCCTCAAATTTGGACAAAATAGCCACAACTAACATGAAGCCACGCTGCAGCAACTGCGCTCAAGAACACGCCACTTCTAACTGCCCTGCGGATGGAGCCGTGGCGTTAAAATGCGCCAGCTTTCAGGCTTTCAGGACGGAGGATTGGCCACCTCTTCGTGCTCCTCATCAAAGGCAAGCGAATTCGCGGAAGCAAACCCCCCTTCAAGAAGCTTCTGGTGATTCTGGTGGACTGCCGACTCTCTCCGCAAGCACAGCATCGACGTGGGCCTTCTAACCGAGACCCATCTAAAGTCCGGCGACAGCTTCTGACCACAACATAATCCGGCTTGGGCGCACCAGCTCCAGGGGGTGGTGTTGCGGTCATCGTCAAGAAAGGAATCAAGTTCTAAACCCTGCCTTACATCCACACTTCTATCATCGAAGCTCTTAATGTGGAGGTGGAATCGCCAACTGGAAATGTCCGGTTCATCGCTGTTTACTGCCCTCGACAGTGTGCCGCCATCCGAGCCGCCATCAACGGATTAGCAAGTCAATTCAAGAACGACCTGACCGCCATTACTCGTTCTACCTCGCGATTTATCGTTGGGGGCGACCTGAATGCCCGCCATGAAGCTTGGCGGAACTACCAGCGAAACAGGAACGGATGTCTATTGTTCGACCACGCACAACATGAACTGTACACTGTGCAATTTCCGGAAGAACTAACTTTCATCTATCCGGCGGAAAATCTCTTCACTCTGGACTTTTTTCTGTCAAACATCGGACTACCCAAGCCGGAGGCGCACAACGATCTCAGCTCCGACCACCAACCGGTGGTGACTGAAGTCGGTATCAACGTGGCTCCTGCTAGAAGCTGCCTACGTAAAGACAACCACCATGTCAACTGGGTGCAGTTCGGACGAATGCTGGACAGAAACATCGGAGAAAATCCACCGCTCGAAACCGTAGATGACATCGATCGGGCGTTGGAAGGACTCCAACAGGCCATATCCGTGGCTGACGAGGCATACGTTCGACAAATTCCTGTGAGGGGTAAATTTGTCGCTATTGATTCCCACACCCAATTACTGATTCGCTTGAGAAATGTTCGTAGACGCCAGTTTTAGAGGACTGGAGAACTTGGCAAAAAACGTGAAATGACCGATTTGAACAGGCAGATTGCTTCCGAAATTAACTCACTCCGAAATCAAAATTTCGGGCGTGTTGTCCAGAATCTGAACGACCGCTCCAGACCATTCTGGAAGGTAACCAAGGTCTAAAAAACTCATCCCAAGCCCGATCGGTGAGCATGTCGCTTCATCGCATTTGCTTGGCTCGACTATCCAAAGTCCGCTCAAAAATCAGGTTGCGCAATGCGTACAAAACCTAGATGCCTCACCTCAGATTATAATTACATAACAACAGATTTGCTCAGCGCTGAAATGCACCAAGAACATGAAGGCTCCCGGGTTTGACGGTATATTCAACTTGATCTTGAAGAGACTCAGCATGATAGTGCAGTCTCTTCTAACCGCTATCTTCAACAGATGCTTGGAACTGCACTACTTTCCAAGCGTCTGGAAGGTAGCAAAAATCATAACAATCCGCAATCCCTGTAAGGATCAGCCCTTTCAGCGCTGAGCAAATTGGTAGCAGTAGCCGCTCAGCGCACCAATTCCAACATTCGATGGCAATTACTCTGGGTGGCCTAAATTCAAAGCCGTCTTTCAGGATTTGATGGCTCACTCGGGGGATACAGACGCCATAAAACCAACAATCAATACGAAACTAACGATTTTAAATTGGCTCACCACTTTAGTAGCCTATTGGTCCCAAGCAAACGATTAACGTACCCTATTCTAGTTGAAATTCTATTACTACACTATGTTTGTTTTGATTCGCTATGAAAGTTTGACAGATAACATCAGGGGTGTGTGGATTCATGCAGAACATGCAGGGGTGAGTGAAATAGCTTGGGACTGCTTGGGACCGTTGTTCTGGTACTGAGTGAGCCAAAAATAATAATGATTTTCTTCGGGACCCAGTGGTCTTAGAGTTACCTCTATGATAAAACTGTATCACCTCGATAAGGCGCTCATCGGAGATGCAGCTGGTGTATTGAATACCAAGATCCTTAGTGAAGGGAATTATCAACAAGCTTGGGAGGATCGCTACGAAAACAAACGGGTTCTCGTAGAAACCCACATCCGTGGTCTGTTTTCACCGTTTTCACTACAAGAGATGTCATCGGAGACCCATAAGGAGCTGAGAGGTCTGCTAACCGAAGTTACTCACCACGTCGAGAGCCTGAAGTTCCTCCAGCAGCAGATCACTGGCGTTTCGGAGCATATGATTGTGTATCAGGTCGTCTCCGCGCTCGACAAATCGACCCGCAAAGCCTGGGAAGGGATTCAGAAACAAAGGACATCTTCGTAAATACGAACCAACCATCACCTTCCTGAAGTCCAGATGCGAAATCCTCGAGAATTGCGAGGCGGCATTCCAGACTAGCAAATCCAGCTCGAAACAGAAGCAAGCTCCATCCACAAAAGAGCCATGCAGCATCGAACAGCCCATCCCAACTGACGAACTTGTGTGAAATTTGTGGTGGTTCTCACCGCAACCACCAGTGCTCGGCCTTGTCCAACCTTACTCCTGCCCAAAAGAATGAGAAGATACGAACTGCTGGAGTCTGCTTCAACTGCTTGCGCAAAGGGGATCGATCCAAGGATTGCCCTTCCGACAAGTCGTGCCACAAGTGTCAACGCCGACACCACACGTTGCTCCATGATGATGGGGCACCCCGCTATGAGAAGAAGTCCAACGTTTCCGCGGAAGCAGTGGCAAGCCCGCCTCTGGTTCCGGCTGCTCCGAATCAACCGATGTCGGTGCTGACGATTCCTGCCCCAGTGGATCCACCAATGTCAACAACCTGTTCGTCGAATGTTGTCTCATTTCCCAAGACGGTACTGTTGCTCACCGCAGTGGTACATGTCTTGGATAAAGATAACCAGCCATATCCGTGCCGGGTACTTTTGGACAGCGGCTCCCAAGTCAACCGAAGAGATGGTTAACCGCCTTGGCCTCCCAAAGAAATCAGCCAACGTTCCGATCGTGGGAATCAACGCCCTACGGTCCCTCGCCCGCGACAAGGTGGTGGTCAGGTTCCAGTCCCGTGTATCCAATTTCCACGCAAGCCTCGAGTGTCTGGTTACCCCGAGAGTGACCGGCACGATCCCTGCATCGAGAATAGACATCACCAAATGGACGATCCCTGAAGGAGTAATCCTAGCAGATCCCAAGTTTCACAGTCCGGATAAGGTGGACTTGCGGGAGTTATTCTTCGATATCCTGAAACCTGGTCAGCTGAGCCTAGCCGAAGGTCTTCCACAAGTCTGACACTTAGATCGTGTCAAACGTGTCGCTCCAATCCAACACAGCCGTTGAAGACATTGAGCAAAGGATGCACCGGTTCTGGCAAGTCCAGGAGGTGCCGGACGTTCCCAAGCTGTCGACCGAGGAAGCAGCATGCGAAGCCCACTTCCTTTCCACCTACCAACGTGACGAAACTGGAAGATTCATCGTGAAACTGCCGTTCAAGGACAATCTTCTCCAATTGGATAACTGTCGCAGTCTAGCTTTGAAAAGATTCCTGATGTTTGAGAAGCGATTAATCCGCAATCCCGAGCAGCAGGCTCAGTACGTGAACTTCATCCGGGAGTACGAAGCTCTCGGTCACTGCACCGAGATCAACGAGTCTGAAGATCCACCCAACAAGCAAACCTACTATTTGCCGCATCACGACACGAAATGTCGAGTCGTGTTCGACGCAAGTGCAACGTTGTCGCCATCGGAACTCTCTCTGAACGATGTACTGCAAGTTGGTCCAGTAATACAGAACGATCTGCACCATATCGCGCTACGGTTCCGAAAATTCAAGGTTGCCATCACCGGAGACATCTCTAAAATGTACCGTCAAATACTCAAAGCCCTGTTGGATCGTAGTTTCCTTCGAATTTTTTGGAGAGAGCACCCATCGTTACCCCTACGAGTCCTGGAACTCTGTACCGTTACGTACGGTACGGCATCGGCACCATATAAAGGAACCAGGTGTTTGCTGAAGCTCGTCGAAGAGGATGGTGAGGACTTTACTGTCGCTCGTATTGTGAAAGAAGAAACGTACATGGACGATGTACTCTCCGGTGCAGACTCGGTGGAGGACGCTATCGAGGCTCAACAACAGCTGAAGCAGCTCCTTGGACAAGGAGGTTTCCCCATACACAAGTGGTGCTCAAATTCACCGGAATTCCTAGAGCATATTCCCGTGGAGGATCAAGAAAAAAGGATCACGTTGGAAGAGCATGGAGTGAATGAAGCCATCAAGGTGATTGGCTTACTCTGGGATCCCTCTGCAGACTCGATACTCATAGCCTATCGTCCAAACCAACATTGCATCCGCAACGGCCCACGATAAGAACGATGTACTCCGAGATCGCCAAGTTTTTTGACCCCCTGGGACTGGTTTCACCGGTCATTGTTTTGGCGAGGCTTCTAGCGCAGAAATTGTGGCAGCTTAAGTCCGGGTGGGACGACCCGGTTGACGAAGACATCGGACAGCAGTGGCGACAACTCCAAGATTCCTTGTCGCAACTTCACGAGATCGAGATCTCAAGGCGCGTGACGATGGACAACGTGGTCGCCTACGAGCTGCACGGCTTCTCTGATGCCTCCAACAAGGCTTATGGAGCCTGCATCTTTTTGCGAAGTATTTTTGGCGATGGCTCGGCGAAGCTTCGTCTCATCACCAGCAAATCGAAACTGGCTCCCCTAAAAGAGCTGTCCATCCCACGAAAGGAAGTGTGCGCCGCTTTCCTACTAACCCAGCTGGTACAGAAGGTGTTACCAGCCCTGGATATGACTTTCCGTGAAATAGTCCTGTGGTGTGACAAGTACGGTCCTCGCTTGGATTAAGAAACCTCTCAACCAGCTACAGTTATTTGTACGGAATCGAATCGCAATTATACAAGAGCACACCAGTAAGTACCGGTGGGAGTATGTCCGGTCCCAACAGAACCCAGCAGACGTCGTATCCCGAGGTCAACTAGTTGAATCCCTGAAGCACAACAGCCTTTGGGTGGAATGGGCCCGAATTCCTGCAAAGAGTTGAGTACTACGTAGATGCCCCTGAAGACGTTCCAGACGAGAAGCTACCGGAACTTAAGGCCTTGGTACCAGGGCCAGATGTGAGTATGGACTTCCTATCTTTTCTTCCAAAGCTTCCGCAAAATCCAACGAGTTGTGTCCTGCTATGTCCTGCGATTCACTGCCAATTGTCGGAAAAAGGACCCGACCAATCGAGACATAAAGCCCCATCTGACCGTCCGTGAGTTACGCCGCTCATCTGAAGTCATCATGCAAGTTTTGCAAAAGGCACATTTCACCGACGAGATTAAGCTAATTCTGGCAAATAAACCCTGCAAGAGACTCGGAGGTCTTCGTCCAATTTACCACGGCGGACTGCTTCGAGTAGGTGGTCGGTTGGACCGCTCCCAATTACCATTCGAAAGTCGCCATCCAATCATTCTACCAGATAAGGATCCGGTAGTACGACTACTAACTCAACAAATGCACGTCAGGCAAACGGGCCTGATGAACGCCATGAGACAACGTTATTGGTTACTGAATGCAAGATCCACCATCCGATTTATCACACGCCGGTGCGTGAGATACTTCCGGACTAATCCTACCACTCCCAACCAATTGATGGGAAACCTGCCAGTATCGAGAGTAGTGCCGTCGCCCCCCTTCGCTGTGACCGGCGTGGATTACGCCGGGCCTTTCTGGACCAAGCTATTGGAGGCGAACCAGCCTAAGGCTGAAAGCCTCCTAAATAAAGCTAAATAATAATAATGGACCAAGCAAGGCACACGTCGTCCAACTTTGTTGAAGTCGTACGTGGCCGTTTATGTTTGCATGGCAACCAAAGCCGTCCATTTGGATGGCGTCTCCGGTTTGAGTACCGATGCTTTCATGGCGTCCCTTCGACGATTTATCGCTCGCCGTGGAATGGTCCAAGAAATCCATTCGGACAACGCAACCAATATTCGTGGTGCTCACCACGAATTGAACAACCTTTACCAGCAGTTTTGTGACCAACAAGCCGTGGAGACCATCGAATCTTTTTGCCGCAATCATGAGATTGAGTGGAATTTCATTCCACCCGACGCACCCGAGTTCGGTGGTTTGTGGGAGGCAGCCGTGAAGCAGGTAGTCGGCAATACGACTTTAACGTTCGAGGAATTGTGTACGATCCTGTCAGAAATCGAGGCCGTCTTGAACTCCCGACCATTGTTCGCAATTTCCAGCGACCCGGAGGACGACCGCTGATCGCCCCAGCTGAACCATCCCTGGAGAACGTCAAAGCATCCCGCTTGACACGGTGGCAACATCTCCAACTTATGCGCGAGCAATTCTGGCGTGCCTGGAGCCGGGATTATTTGAATACCCTGCAGCTTCGGAAGAAAAATCGACAAGAGAAGCCGATCATTCAGGAAGACATGATCGTGTTGCTTCACGATCGTAACCAACCTCCACTCAACTGGAAGTTAGGTCGCATCGTAGCCGTCTATCCTGGAACCGACGGCCTGGTCCGAGCAGCTGATGTCTTCGTGAATGGAACCACGTATCGACGTCCCATCAATAAGGTGTCCATTCTGCCCATCGAGGATAATGATCCCCGTCAAAGCCCTCCGACTTCCAAAAGGTGTTGAGCTCTCTCAACCGGGGGGAGGATGTTCCGCCTACCGCCGAAAGAGAGGAGAAAAACGTCGACCAATCAGCAACGAGCAAACGGTCGATGCCGTTCTATAAAAATCCCCGCAGTAGCGTGCTTAAGTTAAGTTTGAATCCCACCGAGCATCCGTTCACAGCAGCAGCAGCTTTCACCTTGTATCGAGAAACGAAGAGAAATAAACAGTAGTGTCTAGTGTAGTCGGCAGCATTCGTCATTTCTACTGCATGTCCATTGGTGTCCCGGAGAGCAGCGTCAAAACCCCCAGCTCTTTTCAGAGCTCCTGAGTTTAGAACTTCGATTGACGCTAACCAACTCCGTTCGCTCCCGCCCAGTACAGTTCGCTTCGCCTTGACAAAACAAGTTCAGAAGGAACAACAACATTCTTCTTCGGGAACAGTTTAGGTTCCACATATTATACATCCAATAATAGAGTTCTCCTCTTACATTAACCGTACCCTTAGAGACCCAAATAGGGTTGATGCATATATTATGTCACGCTTTAAGGGGGTAGGGGGGGTTTAAGATTTTGTGACAAGCAATGCATTAGGTATAGGAAAAACGTCACGATAGGAGGGGGGGTAATTTTTTGCTCGATTTAGCGTGACATAATTGATGCATGGGCCCATATCACACCGGTCCAGAAGCCACTAACAAGGAGTTCAAGCGAAGAGTCAAGGTGGAGTTTCGAAAACAAACTCCTCCACTGAACCTCCAACGTTCTTTCGTTTGCGACGACGCCACACGGGGACTCCTTTAAGAGCAGACTTCAAAGAACTAGGTGAGACAACATTGTAATGTACTGATTGCGACTATTACATATAAAAATTATGCTAAGCTTAGAGTGGCGACCATGCCCCGGCCTATCCTAGATTAGATGTACGAGAAAGGCAAAAACGATACCCTCCTCACAATGAAGAATGGCCTCAATTACATGCTCGGAATATCGCAGACAATATTGAACGAAAGAATAATATTTGACTTGAATAACTCACTTTACTTTACAGCGAACCTCGACTGAACCGTTAACTGTTTGTATAAATAACGATTGATAGTAGGTTGGTACTCACTTCAGCAGATCCCCCGTCTTGGACCACCATTCGATCATGTAGACCTCCTTCTCCTTGAGCGGCATGTGGGGATCGATTTCAATCGGCCGATACTTGTTGAAAAGCCGTTTCGTTTCCTCCAGTACGTAATCCGGCAACGATTTGCACTCGTTGAACATCCCGAAGCTGGTCAGAATCTTCTCCCCATTCATGAGTTTTTGTTTGGTGATTGTATAATCAAAATCCGTCACAACTTGGAGTTTATCGATCCCGCCGACAACCAATTCATTCAGCATGTGCTCCACCTTGTCGGGATCGCGAATTTTGACGTGATCCCGGTTGAGGATGGCCACTTCGGTAAGCAGGAATCTTTTCTGTCCCACCATGATGCCACGACTTGCGAACACTTGCCACAAGCGAATTTTGCGTACTGGGCCCGAGCACAATGTCAAATGTTGTTTTCGCTGTGCTTCTAGGGGGTGCAAGGCCAAAGCGGTTGGTATGGGTCGTCGAGCGGGGGTGGTGACAATTCTCGAAGAAACTGAAGCGTGGTGAGCGTATGTATGTGTATATTTATTTTATTTATAAACTTTTTGCTCGCTACTTTAGCGTTGTTTGCACTCACCCAGACAAAACAGAACGGTACAGTTACAAACAGCTGAGTTTAATGTACTTTTTATGACGAAAAGTACGTTCACTGGCCTCGGCGGGATTGTTTATTTCTCTGACCGTCTGCTGCAGTTGTCACCAAGGAGCGCTACTTTCCCCCACACGAATTTTTCACACTTACAGGATTGCAGTAAAACAACTGGCCTTGTTTCTCCAAATGATGATTATTGTGTTCCACTAATTGATGTATGTATATTCAGCTTGTGACCGACTGATAAGGAGTAGCTCTGCCAGTTGACTTGATAAGCACGTTTGTACTACGGTCCGTAGCTTGTGCTTTGGAACCTCCAAATCTCCAATTTTGAGAGGGCAAAATTATCGTTTTTCCACTAATCCTTTTTACCAACCTGTGCACACAGAGAGGGATGCACTTTTCTGAACAGTAAAATGATGGGATAGAAAGAAGAAAAATGATGGGATAGAAAAAAAAAACCGTGCCGTGGACATGCGAACAAAGGCTGCACCAAAACATAAATATAAACAAAATTCGCTCAACCGGACGTCATCTAGGGCACTCATGAGAGAGCGCTCTCAGAAGGCTCTCCCAAAATGCCACGACGAAGATTCGTTTTGAAAGTAATCGTTTTGATCTACAGTAGGAAAATGATGTAAAAACTGGTAAAAATTGCGGCTAAAACGCTGTCCAGACTGGAGAGTTATAACATGTTATAACGGTTGTCAACTAATTGCAACACAGAAACCACCATCAAGATAGCGCTATAACATGTTATAACTCTGTAGTCTGATAGTACGTTCAGACTACAGAGTTATAACATGTTATAGGGCTATCTTGATGGTGGTTTCTGTGTTGCAATTAGTTGACAACCGTTATAACATGTTATAACTCTCCATTCTGGACAGCGTTTTATAGTACGTTCAGACTACAGAGTTATAACATGTTATAGCGTCCGTCGCCATTCGAAAGGTTTGGCGCAACTCTCGAATAAAGAGGGAGTTTTTAAAAGATGACCTATTTGAATAGGAAAAGGTCGTTAGGAATATTCCTGCTTGCAAAATTATTCTGACTCATCCATTTCGCTTTCAAATCGGCTGGATAACAGAAGTGCGCGAATTACTTTACGTTCTCGAGTTATATTAAATCAAATTGATTTTGTGCGATAAGTTTCTCTAAAGGTACTAAATAGTAGTGAGTGAGTTTTTATCAACCAGTGGTTTTTTAAACGTTTTCTTTCTTTTTGTACAGTGGACATAAGTCCGTATTAAGTTCCGCGTAGTCTGTTCAGTGCGTTTATTTGTGAAATTGTACAAAAAAGGTAATTTTATAGAATTTTGTCAAAATTTAGAATTGTATAAGTAATGTGAGTTCGCGTTGGATTTCCAGCACTTTGCTTTTTTTTGTACGGGCTGGATATACGTTCCGTTCGGCTATCGTCTTGGACTTGGTATTTCCAGAAAATTAATAGTTTTTTTTCATTGCCGTTAGTAACCAACGACCGTTCAAGAGGTCCTCTGAGAGAAAAGTCTCATTTGTAGGGCAAAGCTTTAACACGACCAGTGGTCTCTCTTAATAGAGAGTGGCGCTTAAACCACTGAGTTAAATCAAAACCTCAGCGAAATTTCACGAACGGTTACAATTGGCCTTTACGAAAGTAAGCCTAGAGTGACCATCTTTTGTATCGTCCATTACTACAGCCCATCAAAAAGTTAGGTCACCGGTCGTCGAGTGTACAAATTCATGTACCATGAATAAGGATAGTTCTCAACTGATCAAGGAAAATATTGTCAATTCTAATTCGTATATCTTAATAATAGCAAATTTTAATTTTCTGAAACGAGTTCTGATGTGTCGGAATCATCTTGTTGGGCTAGAACCGATTTGCTAGCCCGAGTTTTTCGTTTCTTACCATGGTTTTCTCTATCTGGATCATGCGTCTTTTTGTGGGTGTGCATGTGGGTACTGGTTGAAAACTTCTTATGACATATATCGCATTCATAAGGTTTTTCACCTGTATGCGTTCTAAGATGTTTTACCAGCAACCACCTGAAAGAAATTAAAAGTACATACATAACAACATCCCACATTTTTTTGTTGCACTATAAACATACTTGTACAGGAAATTTTTCAAGCAAAAATCACAAGTAAATCGCTTGTCTTGTATATGAGATTTCTTGTGAACTGTAAGTGTTCCTTGCAGTGCAAAAGTTTTGCCGCAACCTTCAAAGTCACATATGTACTTCCGTTCGCCTCCATGTGTTACTTTATGGTTCCGCAAATTTCCAGAATCCAAAAATTTCTTATTGCAAATCTCACACGTGTACTTCCTGACTTTAAGATGGACTCCGTTTACGTGGACGTTTAGCTTCGTGCTGGTGCGAAAGGTTTTATCGCAGAAATCACAAGGAAATGGACGTTCGCCTGTGTGGCACATCAGGTGATACTTCAGGCATGTGGAATATTTTCCGCATATTTTGCACATTTGCCCTTTGTTGGAAGTATGCTTCGATGACGCTGATGCGGAATGTGTGTCAGTTATGTCGTCCGATTCGCCTTCAGTTGCAGTCTCAGTGCCATCTTCTACAAAAACTTCAAAGCTATGCTCTTCCATTACGGAATCCCGCTGTGCATCCGCAGTGGATTCTTCTTGCATTTCCACTTGCATTTCGATTTCCTCTTCAATGGTTTCTGCTTCAGCTTCCAAATATTCATACTCTTCAGTGTAGCTTTCGGCAGTATCAAGGTATTCTGTATTTTCTTGAGACTGAATTATTTCCACTTTAACATTTGTGCTCGGTTGACAACTACTGCTGGAATCTGCTTCTGGTGTAGGGTCAAATTTCTCCAGCGTTGTCAGCGTTGGAGCATCGGGCTCATCAGGATCGAGATTAGTGCTAGGTGGTGCCGGTGGCGGTTGGGCGATATATTCTTGTTTCAGTATTCCTAATGGAGGAACGATTTGAATTTGAGGTTTTGGCGATGGTTGATTCAGAGGTGGTTCTTGTTGTTGAACTTCCGCTGTTGCGGGTGGTGATGGTACATTTTGTACCATTTCTGGTGCGGAAAATGCTTCCGCCAGAAGGTCACTAGCTTCCTGGCATTGGTTTCTGAATTTGTACAATTGCCGTAAAAAATCTTTACAGGGAAGGCAAATCTTTTTTGGAAACCCATCGTCTGGCTCTATCTGCAAAATTTAAGAAATATCATTGAATCAGATCAAATTGTGTGAAAGCTCATTAATATTATCATTATGTGTTCAGCATTACCGTAGAACCATAGAGGTAACTCTAAGACAAGTAGGTCCCGAAGAAACGTACTCAACTTTTTGGCTCAGCTCTGGTACTCTCTTCGGTCCCAAGCTAATCGATTCACCCCTCAAAACATAGGAAAATCCACTAGCCCTTCATTTTATCTGTCAAACTTTCATAGCGAATCAAAACAAACATAGTGTAGTACTAAAATTTCGACTAGAATGGAGTACGTTAATCATTTGCTTGGGACCAATAGGCTAGTCAAGTAGTGAGCCAATTTTAAATCGTTAGTTTCGTATTGATTAAGACCACTGGGTCCCGAAGAAAATCATTATTATTTTTGGCTCACTCAGTACCAGAACAACGGTCCCAAGCAGTCCCAAGCTATTTCACTCACCCCTGCATGTTCTGCATGAATCCACACACCCCTGATGTTATCTGTCAAACTTTCATAGCGAATCAAAACAAACATAGTGTAGTAATAGAATTTCAACTAGGATAGGGTACGTTAATCGTTTGCTTGGGACCAATAGGCTACTAAAGTGGTGAGCCAATTTAAAATCGTTAGTTTCGTATTGATTGTTGGTAAAACCCCTGTACGATACAAGCAATTAGTGACGTCACTACTTGCGTTTACGTTGATTTTTTGGTTCACTAATACAACAATATTTCACGATCTGCTTCACCTCTCTGTGTACCTCATTGATTGCACCATATACTTACTTCTGACAGACCAGAAATCAGTTTTGACAAACACCTTCTCGACAATCGAACGATCAACAACAGAGGGATTTCGAACATTACAATAAATTGAGCACAGCCTAAGATCAGATAACACTTTAACACCCTTGGGTCCTTCGTGACTTGTCCGGGGTGAGATTTGAACTCGTGACTTTGGCGTGAGAGGTATGGATGTTAACCCCTACGCCGGGTCGCCCCAAAAAAATTATGATTCTGGCATTTCTTGGCATTATCTCGAGAATTTCTGAAGAATTTTGAGGTGAAAATTAAAACAATTCTAATGATGAGTCCAACGGAATTCAGAGGAATATCCTAAGAGAGGTCAGGCTGGATTTTTTTAAACTTTATTTTTGAGATTTTTAGCCGTAGGCTAGTTCATCTCGTCCATGAAAGGGGACCCCCAACAGAGTAGTTTTTACAGTGTTTACTTTAACCGAAAATTGGTTCCTGGCTCGATCGTACATTTACACAACATATTAAAGACACACCATTAAAATCTGAATAAGACAGAGCTTCACACCGGGGGAACTGGGAGGACCCCCACCAGGCAGTGATGTCCCAACAGTCGAAAGGAATTAATGAAGACTAAACCTTAAATGCAGCATCCTTTAAAAAGTGCATTACTGCTGCCAGTGTGGAGGGATCATCACCCAGCATGTCGCGTATGCTATTTGCAAGCCCGTGGAATTCCCGCAGGTTCTGATACTGAGCGCATACGCATAGAATGTACTCGATTGAGGCTGGAGTTCTGCAACCAACACAAGTCCTGAAGAACTTATGAGGACCTTCTGATTCCTGGTAACAACTCAAGAGATTTCCGAGGGAGTTCTAAGAAGAATTCTTAAATAGTTCTGAGTAGAATTGAAACGAGAAGAGCTTCATTTTTGTTCTAAGAAGATTTTCTGAGAGCATTGCAATTGGATTTTGAGGGAAAATGCAAAGGGAGATCGAAGCATGATTCCACGGTTATTTAAGGAGAAAACTTAGGGAATGTCAAGGAATATTAAATAGGAATTGTGAAGAGAATTACAGGTGAGTTTTAATGAGGATGTTTAAAGGGTTTCCAAGAGAATTCTGACTAAAATTTCTGGAGAATTATGAGAATGATATCACAATAATTTTAAGGTGTATTTCAAAGGAATTCCGTGAAGATTCCAAAGTAATTCTTATGTGAAACTCAAAGTGGAATTCCATTCAGAAGAATATTTCTAGGAATTTCAGAAAAGAATTCAAAAGTAAATTAAGGAATCATTCTATTGAAGTTTTGGAGGAATAAATATTGCGCATTTTGCACCTTACTGGACTCCGCACTTTGAAAGTGCGGGGATGAAATAAGTGCGGGCCATGCGTATGACAGATAGAGTTGTCAAAGTGACTGATTTTTGTTCGAAATCAAAACAACAACAAAGTGTCTGTTTTGGTTTTTGTTGTAGTTTTGATTTCAAGATCTTTCACTCTCATTGCATTCTACTCGAAACACGTGTAAAAATAATTTTGCAAAATATTTGCAATTTTGCAAACAATTCTAAATTACTTATTTGTGAACAATTATATGGTTTTCCAAGTATGAATTAGATTGAAAATGATTTTGAGGCGTGTTTAAATTCAAATGGTACACCTTTTTTGTTTCCAAATGTGTTAACCAAATGTGAAATAACCAAAAAGTTCGTTGTTTTTCGTCAGCGTACCATCAAAGTGTGACTCAAAATATTCCCAAAAATCCAGTCACCACTGCAACAGACAATACTAAGAAAATTCTGAGGTGAATTCCAAAAAAATCAAAAGAATTCTGACGAGAATTCCAAGGTAGTTATGCTGGAATTATTAGAAATTCGAGGTGAATTGCTTCTAGAATTTTCTGCAGATAATTTCTAGTGTGTATTTAAAGAAAATTATGCGGTTATTACCATAGTGAGTTGGAGTCCCAACACAGATTTGTAAGAGGATTAAAAAAGGAAAGGACTCAATTATACGAATGCAAAACAGCTACAGGCATCGAAAGCTCTCAATTAATAAATATGGAAGCACCGACAAACCGACATGAATGACCATGTCAAAAACACTAAAATTTCTAACCAAAGTACACTATTGACATCTGGCTCCGTGTTCGCGGGAAATATTTAGCTAAGCCATGAACCCGCATGCAAAAGTAATGAATTATTTTTTTATCTAGATCAAAAAATCCTATAGTTTTTTGACACTGATGACGGATCACTGCACATTTAAGGTTCAATTTACTTTGATGCTTTTTCGAAAAATTGAAGAGCAGTTTTTTTCAACGCATTAGTTCAGATTGCAAAATGCTTGCACTATTCGATTCCTTTTGCTATTCTAAACAAAATGACGCGAGCTTTTAGCAATCCGAAATAATGCGTTGAAAAAAACTGCTTTTGAATTTTTCGAAAATGTATCAAAGTAAATTGAACCTTAAATCGACCGTTTACGATTTTCGGGCATAAGTCAGAATTAATTATCATGTCGGTTTGTCGGTGATGAAAGTGCATCTAGAACACTACGTTGAGAGCACGCAATAATCTAATATGCGATAAGCAATAAGCTTGAAATGCGAAGAAGAGCTCCAAGATAAATCTGACTTAGAAAAATATTAAGATTCTAAGACTTCGAATAACATTTGATTTATTTTTTTTAGATCTTGGGGGCTGTTCATAAACTACGTAAACACTTTAGAAGGGGTTGGCTAATGTCTACGACTCAAACAAAGTTTCCAAAATTTGTATGGACGATTGTCCAAGCGGAGGGAGAGGCTGAGATCTTAAAACCATTTCGAAATTTACACACATTTAAAACTGCTGATTTTGTTCAAGACTCCGAGACTGTCAATGATTTTGCAT
Organism: Ochlerotatus camptorhynchus; assembly: GCF_037179485.1. Taxonomy (NCBI): domain Eukaryota; kingdom Metazoa; phylum Arthropoda; class Insecta; order Diptera; family Culicidae; genus Ochlerotatus; species Ochlerotatus camptorhynchus. The sequence continues at coordinate 5,659,511 of NW_027040988.1, forward strand.
AGTAGATTTCTCTTCCTTTGAACTATGATCACATCATTCAACAACAATTTGACGGAAACGTGCACTTTTATCACACTTTTTTGCATTTTTGGGGCTGTCCAGTTTCAGATGCAATCAGCAATATAGAGTCGATACATTCACTTGCGTGCTCCAAAATCTACTATTTCTAAATGTCTTAACTAAACATGAAATGTTTTGATGACACCGGAAAATAAAATTCTTCACAGAATTACACATGTCTTCAAAATGCATACATGTCATCAAATCTGGTTACCCTGATCCTGAGTCCTGAGATGAGTTTCAAAGAAATAATTTAGTTAGTGCAGGTATAGAAAATTGTTCAAGATCCCGTGTCCCGTACACCAAAATTCAAGTCCATGATTAGGAATTTGTTTCAAGATTCTGAGACTTGGATTGCAAACTAATTTGAAGATCCTCGTCTAAGATAACTGTACAAGATTATGAGGCTAGCAATTTCTGAAAAGTTTAACAGTGTAACTCGTAAAAATCCGCTATACGCCGTATAGATTCTGTGACATGAACAATTACCAAGAAAACATGAACACAATTTTGAAGTAACACAAATATTCAAAATGGAGGATATCCAAGCTTGAAGCAATATTAAAGGGAGGCAGCTCCCACACCTGAACCCTACCTATCGACCCTAATGACTCATGGACCGGGGACCGACGGCTTTACTTACTGATCAGAGATGTTATGCCTCAGAACATCCCGGCGACGCCGACTGGGATTGAACCCAGGGTCTTCTGGGGTGAGAGGTAATCACGCTTACCACTACACCACCGGTAAATATTCGAGATATCGTACGATTCATTTTTAATATAACAGAATTTAATTAAAATAAGTATTACAAATATATGTTGACGTTCAAATCAGATTCTCGGTCATTTAAGTTTCTCGGTTCATTGATCACCCTGTTAGTTGCTTCGCACAATAAGCTTCTAGTAAAAATTAGAATCTAATTTCTGTATATTATACAGATTTTGTTTTTTTGCCACCGTGAACTCACGAAATCTCACTGTCAGGAAATTCATTTTGTTTTAGTCGGGTACTCACCAGCTGCCCGAGCATCTCAACGGTTTCTCGAACCAGCAAGCTGAGCGACTCCTTTTGTGTTCTGGAATTCTTTTCGAAGATATTGACCAAACTCGAAGTATTCAAGCATAACCGACAAATTTGATCGAAATGGGCACGATTTGGCCGATTCATGGTTACGAAAATGCAAAATTGCAAACAATATTTGTAATTTAATAATGGTTTTTTGTTAAACACATCCAACTTCTTCACTCGCGAGCTATTTGATGTCGGTAAACAAACTGCTGTCAAATGTTTTAGATCAGTTTCGGGTACTGAGATGCTTGATAGTCACTCACCTGTAATTTTACCGCTCTCAGCAGCCTTAACAGCTGTTTGTTTTTTTTTTAATTAAATCGAACGTAAACATTCTCAAATTCACTTTAAATAATGGATAGTTGTGAAAATTCAGCCCTGAAAGACTGTTTAGTTTCCGTAAAAGATATCAATGCTGTTTGTCGGTGCTGTCTGGCATCGGAGGAGTTGGTGGAAATCTTCATCAACGAAACGGAATTGAATTCGGAAGTGGAAGCTGTGTTGCGTCCAGCCTACATTATTGTGGAACCCGACGATGGCCTGCCAAATCTAATTTGTGCATCCTGCTTGACTGTGCTGAGAAATTGGCACCAGTTTCGATTGAAGTGCGATGGATCGTACAAATTGTTGGAACGCCTTCAGGAATATCCTATCGATGTGCTGGAGGAAGCGGAAGAAGTTTGCGTCGATCCTGGCATGATAATAGAGGATGTGAAGATCGAAGAAATCTACGTTCGTGATGGAGCGCTGATAGACAATCTCCAAGAACAAGTACAGGATGCTGCTGGCATCACGACAGATCAAGAAAAGGTTGTCTCCACCTGTGTGAAAATTAAAGTGGAATCGATTCCACAGCGGGAACATGAAAGTACCGTTATTTCAGCCGCATTGGAAATGCATAGGGCGAAAGTTGTCCGCAAAGAGATAACCGGTGGCAAGAAAAAGCGTTATGTATACCTTCGCCAATGTCCAATTTGTGGCATAGTATTGAAGCGTGGCCTTAAGGAGCACATAATGATTCATAATGATCCCACGGGGCGGCCCTTCAAGTGCGATAACTGCGACAAGACATACTGCCGTAAAGAGAACCTACGGCAGCATCAAGAGCGGGAACACATGATGATTCGCTATCCGTGCGATATTTGCGGCAAAATATTCAGCACTAGGGATGTCCTCTCAGCCCATCGAAAGCTGCACAATTCCGAGGTTAAGTTCAATTGTGACCAGTGCGATCAGGTTTTTAAATCGAACAAATACCTCTACAAGCACAAGCAAAAACACCTGGGCATCAAGAAGTTTGTGTGTTCGTATTGTGGAAAATCATTTCTAGTTGGGTAAGTCGCCCACAACGTTCTTTAACGGCAAGCTTACGGCCCAAAAAACGGGCCAGTTTTAGTTTTTCTAAAAAAAAAATGGAAAAAGTAGTGACAGTCGGGGTAGTGTCCGCTAAATAGAGGAAAAATTAACAACTCACCATTTCCATTATTTTTAGACAAATCTAAAGTTATATTTTCAGGGAGCTTCCCGTTATGCCGATAAATATTGACCTGTTTGTATTTTTTAGCGAATATCTGAAAGATCATCTGCGAATACACACGGGCGAGAAACCATTTGATTGTAAGATTTGTGGTAAGGCCTTCCGGACGACGAATCACCTGAGGCAGCACACACGAACTCACTCTATACCGGATCAAGATCCTAATGAAAAGGAATTCCCGTGTGATCAATGCGACTTGAGCTTTTCCAGTAACAAACAACTGAATACTCACCTTAAGCAGCACCTGGAGGATTTAACAGTAAACATGTAACTAGGCAATGTTTGAAAAATTATTTTGTAATCGATTCGTCTTCGAAATCCATCAACCACGTGTGGTAGTTTCGTGGAAATATCTTATACACTGTTCTGCCGCTATTCCCATAACAGTCCCACATCCTGTGGATTTCCTATCTAAATGAGACTGTTTTGCGAATAACGGCAGTGTTGGTACGGCTGAATTTTCGATCAACAATGTCTTGCAATGCCTGGCATCATTAGGGTGTTTTGTGCAGAGTGAAGATCATTAGATGTTTAATCAGGCATATCATTTGAAAACGACACAAAAGCATTTGTCAACAAACTTTCTAAGGCCCTTTACACGCGAACCAAAGTGCGCCCACGCAAACCAATACCACTTTCGGAAAGTGTGCCTGCGATTTGCATTGAGTGTCGGAGATTGTGAGTTAGCTGAAGGATGTCTCGCTGGATATGCCCAAGACTGGGCGGGCGGTAGCTGGTGACCGTGAACGGTTCCTGGGGAAAGCACTTGATGCGAACCTCCTCCCAGATCACCGTGGCAATACAGGAAGTATCACAACAAAGGTAATTGCTATTAGATATTTTGCAAACAGTGACAGATAGCGGACATGAAGAACCTGTGGAGGTGCCGGGCAAAGGTGTTTATCCTAGACAAATGGTAAGTTATAAATTCTCTGTTGTCGTTGTCGTAATCGCCGTCGTAGTCGTAGGCAGTACCGTTAGTATATTTAAAATTAAACATCAACCGCTGAAAATATGCATTATCGCGTATTTCTGTTGTTCATTACATTCCAAGTGAAATTCGAGAACGTAATTTAATTTGAATAGCTTGTTAAACCAGGTCTTAACAATCGTCACGTCGGTCAAAACTTGTTATGATTGTCATGCGTAAAGAGAAAATCGAAACATTGAACGTCGCGTGAAAGTGGATCTTAATGAAGGCCTAAGTACTCTTTCGTAGCTTTTAGTTTTAGGATTTCAAAGATCGCCGGTTGCAGTGGCTTGCTTACTGAGGAGAAAAACGCGGTCCCAGTTCCTTTCATATGAAAAATATTAAAATATCGCTTGTTTATCGTGTATTTTGTAAAACTTTTCGTTGTCGGTGCCGGGTTTGAATAGTTATAAAAACTTGAGTAACGCTATAATGTGATATGAGAGGCTCGGTGGCCTTTGAGCAACCGTTTCTGCTTACTGAGCAGAACATCATGAGTCTAATCTCAAGCCTATCCACATTCAAGATTCGTCAATGATTAAAAAGGAGCTCGTCTGCCTAGTGGCAAACGTTTTTGCTTACTGAGCAGAAGACCGTGGCTTCAATCCCAAGCTCCTTCGCGTTATACGATCGTTAGGACATCAATTCAGCTTATCGTTTACCAAAACGAACCCTGCTGCTAACCCAACCCTCTTACCCAACATCCCTGTGATTCCTCGTGGAAGTGCAGAGGACTCCTTGGCTTCCATCAAAGCGAGTGTCATGTCAACACATTACTACCCATTCCTTTCTTGACCTGCGTTCAGGCGCGGCTGGCGCTGGTATTGCCTAATTCGAGATCACCAGTTTTTACACATTGAGGATGATTGCTAGTCCCAAGCATCGTCTATTGGTTCTCTTTGTAATTACAGATGGTCTGGCAATAACAGAGTAGCAACCGTGGGCGGTCAATCATGCTCATGCTCATGCTCATAATTTATTTTCGATGTGTCAAATTTAAGTGGGATAGTTCACCAAATCAATGTCAACATTCCAAAGGGCCGTAATTGCTTTTGTAAACAATGACCAGCCGTTGATTTCTAGCAAATAAAAGCTCACCCCTCCAAATTAACAATGCTAGCTGGTAGAGGAAAAAGTTATATTTCGAAAAATAATATACATATTATGTTCAATGTTCGAAAATCCCGGTGTTATCGCACAATCGGTTTTCAAACAGAACTCAGCCAAGGTTATCGGGATGTATCTTCTAGTCTGTCAGAAATAACCACGCTCTGATAGCAGGTTTATTTGGTAACTTTCCATCCGTCACTTTAAACCACTATGTAGTTAAATGTAACAATTTAACTCGCCAATTGCGACACAGCCTAAAAATGTTTAAATTTTGATGGAGGATTTCGGGTTGTTTTCAACAACCGTGAATCACGAACTTAAAGCGATCTAATACACCCTGAATCTGGCAACAACAGCTCTGGGCACTCGTGATCATCCCTCGTTTGTTGCGTGTTTACTTTTTTGACAAACAAACGTCCGAATTCGCAGAAAATATACGAATAGTTTGCATTGCTGTTGGATTTTTCTCAAATTTTGTGCAATTTAAGAGTGATTTTATAGTTCTATCTGTACCAAATCGTCGAACTGAACTGCCACCGTTGAAATCCAACCGAAAATGGGTAAGGGTAAAGCGGAAGCTGGTACTCCAAAGTACCTGGCCAACAAGATGAAGGCCAAGGGTCTCCAGAAGCTGCGCTGGTACTGCCAAATGTGTGAGAAACAGTGTCGCGATGAGAACGGATTTAAGTGCCACACGATGAGCGAGTCCCACCAGCGGCAGATTTTACTGTTCGCCGGTAATGCTGGCCGGTTCATCGATAGCTTCTCATCGGAATTTATGACCGGGTATTTGCAAATCCTCCGTAGGCAGTTTGGCACCAGACGAGTAGCGGCCAACAAGGTCTATCAGGAGTACATTTCCGATAGGCATCATTTGCATATGAACTCTACCAAGTGGCATTCGTTGTCGGAGTTTGTGAAATTTCTTGGACGCAATGGACACTGCGTGGCGGACGAAACGGAGAAGGGTTGGTTCATCACGTACATTGATCGGGATCCGGAAACGCTGGCTATGCAGGAGAAGGTGGCTAAGAAACAGAAAATGGATAAGGACGACGAAGAGCGTTTGGCGGAGTTTATTGAAGAACAGGTTCGACGAGGTCATAAGGAGGAAGAACCGAGCACATCCTACTCTGGACTGAAGCGCGAAAATGAAGAGGAAACCATCAAGCTGGACATGAAGCTTGGAGCCATCTTGAAAGCGGAAAGTAAACCTATCAAATTGGAAAAACGGCCACTTGAGCTATCGGATGAATTTAAAAAGGAGAAAAAGTACAAACCTGGTTCCTCGAGTGGATCGAAAAAACCTTCGGTCCTGGAGGAGATGATTCGAGAGGAAGAGATAAAGAAAGAAAAGAGCAATCGTAAGGATTATTGGTTGGCAGAGGGGATCGTCGTAAAATTGGTTTCCAAGTCCCTCGGAGAAAAGTACTACAAAGAAAAGGGTGTAGTTCTAGATGTGATAGACAAGTACAGGGCCAAGATCAAGCTTCTCGAGACCGGAGACAAGCTGAAAGTAGATCAGGTAATTAGAGGTTCCTCAATTATCCATCGTTTTGAAATAACGTTTAAAAATTTAAGTTTTTGACTAATAACTGCTTCCTTCTCCCAGGCCCATCTGGAGACGGTAATACCAGCGATCTCGAAACAGGTACTGGTGCTGAACGGTGGCTATCGAGGAAATATCGCCACTCTTAAAGAAATCGACACCGACAGTTACTGCGTAACGATCGAAATTGCGTCCGGTCCTCTGAAAGGCCGAATCGTCAACAATGTACAGTACGAAGATGTAAGTAAGTTGTTTTAAGTGCGCTACCGATAAGTGGATTTAGGTTAGTAAAATAAAAACTATGTAACAAAGACGGAAACCACCTATTTGCAATTTTCGAACGCACCATGGAGCACTCTAGGTTCGGTACATTATCCGTCTGCGTAAGTGTGATCGTACGTTCGTTCGGCGGTGTTTGCATGCATGCATTGGCTTAATTTCAGTATAACTGTTACGCGACGATCGACCAGCCGACCGACCGACGCTCAACAAACAAACACGGATGGACACAATCCAGTCAGTCACAGTTGTCCAAAATGTTTTGCTTCGCTTCCGATCCGATTCGATTCGTTTTTGTTTCTCGTCGGGCTACCTACCCTACATGCTACCGCATTTTCATGCACGTTTCTTGCATTCGAAAACATACCCGAAAGCCTCTCTCTCTCTCTCTCTCTCCCTCGTCACTTTTTTGTTTTGCTGTTTCCCATTTGCCAACGGAAGAAAGGTTAGCGGTACGTTGATGCTGCACGATTTCAATAAGACACTGATGGGATGCAGATGGTGTTATTGTAGATGGTGCTCTGGTCATTGAACTAACCTGAAATATTTTCATTTAGTTTTTGAAATTTCAACTCCAAATCTTAAAGATTCTGGCCCTAACTGAATTTACCATCTGAGATTAGAAAATAATTAGAAAACACTTGGTAAAACTTTAGAAATTCCAAGACATGAAATAATGTTCAGACTTCTGGGATTTGCATTTGCATTAGTCGTAGCAAATGTGGATAATCGATTGATGGCTAATGCTCGAAGTCAGCTGATGTGGTCGGGTTGACTGATTATAATTTTCTCATAATTTCAACCTTGCAAATGTTATTTCTTTCTAGATATAGATTGACAACCATATGTCCAAATCCTGCCCATTGATGACTTTCTACGGACGATTCAGATGACTACCCACCGCAAGCCAGCGCATAATTACAGTACATATGTGGTATCCAATTCGTTACAATTTTCTTCGCATGCCTTCATTATCCGATCGCCAAATGGCAAATGCGTGTTGCGAAAATGTATAATGCAAAATCAGGTGAAATAAGTTTTATTGTGACTGCGAGTTACTGACTGGTTGCTAGCTTTTACTGTCAAAATATGCACATGTCTGGTAATGGAAAATAGTGTCTCTCCTACCTTGCGTGGTGCGGCGTGCGTCATGTTCGTCGTTTTATACCCATTGGTTTCGCCGATCAGATCTGGCACGCGCGCTAACCTAATGTGCATGGGTGGTAGTTGTTCACTGTCGAGTGTTTGGTCAACCATTCCAATGCTGTGCAGTGTGTGGATTTCGATGTGGTGTGAATTAATGATCTAGTATCGTGCGCTGGATAATTCGTTACTCATGTTTCTATATCTATTATAATATTCTTCCAATAATAATATTAACACGTGTAACTTTTCATACATAGCCTAAATAGAACCTCGTCGTAACATGACTTACCCTCTTACATATCAAATTTCTAGGCGATTATCGGAGACTTTAATGTTCATCTAGGTGTACCGTATGCGTGATAATGTTTGCACCATCGTAAAAATATGGTTCCCGTTTCACCTCTGCATACAATGCCTTGATTTTCTTTGCATGCAAGTAACCTATAGCTCATACAGTAGTAGGCTGTGTATAAAAAAAAATTTACTTAGTTTGACAGTTGCACCATGACGAAGTGGCAGCGTATTCGTGATTTGTCCCACGCGCAAATGTCGCAAAAAGACATTTCAATCGCCGTGGGAGTGTCCCGGTGGACCGTCAAAAAGGTTTTAGACCGAGGAAAGAAAGGATAACTATCCGCGAAGGTGACCATAGGTCGTCCGAGGTCAGCTCGGGTTCCAAGGGTTATCGCTACTATCAAAAGGAAGATTCAGGTGAATCTAGTGCGTTCAATAAGGAAAATGGCAAAGGAACACGGGATCAGTGACTCGTAAAGGAATATTGCGGGGCGAAATCGAGGGCACGGAAAAAACTCACATGATTACCAACCGCATCCGGGAGCTACGAGTCGAATGATGCAAGAAAATCTTAAACTTCCTTAAGCGAAAAAATCCGGTAATCCTGTTCACCCACGAGAGCATGGTTACCGTCGATCCCGTATCAAATTCCAGAAGCGACCGGTATATTAGTTCTCTTCCGGTAAAAGACGTGGCCGACGAGCACAAGAACGTGTATCTGACCAAGCATTCTGCTAGCGTTATGGTGTTTGGATCGGTGGCTTCCTATGGCAAAAAATGGACCCGGTGTTCATTCCAGAAGGCGACAAAGTCAACACGGAGGTCTACATCGGGATTTTAAGTAAGTATGTTCTTCCGTGGATCAAATGGTTCCAGACTACATTATTAAAACCTGCCGTGCATTCCGGAAGCATGTGGAGGCCGTAATTGCAGCAAGTCGAAACTCGATCGATGATTAACATAGTTGAAGACTCTGAGAAACATCCCCCCTTTGGATAAATAAAAAAAACTCGAAAATTTTGATTTTTTTTTTATTTTTGCATTGCTTAATGGTGCAAACATTATCACGCATACGATACAGAGCCGTTATGACCATAGAATTTACATTGGTCCGAACCTACTACACCAAGAATGCAACACAAACGGTTTGGAATTGAAGAATCTCCTGCACAGTTGAACCAACAATCAATACGAAACTAACGATTTTAAATTGGCTCACTACTTTACTAGCCTATTGGTATCAAGCAAATCGACTAACGTAGTCCATTCTAGTATAAATTCCAGTACTACACTATGTTTGTTTTGATTCACTATGAAAGTTTGACAGATAAAATGAGGTGTTTTTCCTATGATTTTCCTATGTTTCGAGGGGTGAATCGATTAGCTTGGGACCGAAGATAGTACCAGAGCTGAGCCAAAAAGTTGAGCTCGTTTCTTCGGGACCTTCTGGTCTTAGAGTTACCTCTATGGTTGAACAGTCTAAAGTATTTCAAATCATCCTCAGTACGATTCATGTGGTTTAACAGAAAAAAAAGCGAGTTGCAAATCGATCACGTGTTAATGAGCATTATGAAATGCTACAAACATCCAGAGGTTAAGGCATTTTTTCATCCAGGCAAGCTGAGTGACCACAAGGTGATCATAGGAATTCCAAAAGCCAAAAATCCGAATAATTTATCTTCAACTCCCGTCAGTTCAACGTCTACTCGCGCTGAAGCGAAGCGTCCAAAGTTCGATGTGGATGCGCTCAAAAACGATAAGGGAACCAGAGAAAAGTATTAACGAGGTCTGAATGTCAACCTAAGCAACATCCTATCAAATCGGATGAGCACCAATGAGAAATGGAAAGCATTATCGGACGCCATCACAAAGAGGCCGCCATGTCAACGTTGCAAAAACCGCCGTCACTAATGACCCCAAGAAGAGCCAAAGCATCGAAAAACTACGTTGAGATCCCTCAACAACTCCTGATGGATAGATCCAACAGTACTCTAAGGAGAGAATGCAAAAAAGCACGAAAGGAGAAGCGGTAGGCATTCGAGCAACATTTCAACGAAAAAGTTCAGTAATTTTTGGTTGAAACAACCCACGACTTTTTTTTGACTTTAAATGATCTATATTTCTTGAATTTGTGTGGTTTACATGTATAACTTATCAAGTGACACAGATGCGTCTTTTCAACTTTAGTTCTTTTGATATTTCAATTATTATTAATTACATACAGTTCCTAGTCCTATCAGGCCTGTTTTAAGTATGACCACCTTGGTGGGATTGGTTTGTTTTAAATTTGAAAAAGGAGACTACTTATAACTACTATTTACAACTATAACTAACCTACAACTACTATATACACCTAATCTACTATATACAAATTGCTTATCAAAGCATGTTCTGATAAATTACATTTTTGTGCAAATTTAGTCTTAATTTCGTTAATTTTGGAATCTATTTTGGCAATGCCTGCCTTTCATGTAAATTTGTTATTCTAGTGTCGAAAGGACGATCAAGAACCGTCCCCAGCACTCTATTCTGAGCGATTTGGATTTTGTTCCTGTGAGTCTGTGCACATGATTCCCACACCGGAGCTGCGTAGAGGATCGCGGGAGCTATGATTTGTTTGTAGACGGCCAGTTTGTTCACCCTTGAGAGGCGGGATCTGCGGCAAATCAGCGGATACAGACACCTAACCAAGGTAGAACACTTGACTACAGTTTTCTCTACATGCGAACGGAAGAGGAGCTTTTCATCGATCAACATCCCGAGATAGGTTACTTCGGCAGACCACTCAACCCTTGTGCCATCCATGATTACAGTACAAGATGGAGCCGGTTTCGGTTTGGGCGATTGCCGATGGAGGAACATGATCGCTTGTGTTTTGGTGGCATTGATTTTGATTTTCCACGTGGTGGCATAATCAGCAAAGGCGCTAAGGCATCGTTGAAGTTTGTTCGTTATTTCGCGAGGCATCCTTCCTTTGACGGCTATTGCGGTATCATCTGCGAACAGGAAAAACACGCAACCTTCTCCAAGGGGAGGAATGTCGAAAGTGTAAATGCTGTAAAGCAATGGGCCCAGCAGACTGCCTTGCGGGACTCCTGCTGGGATGGAAAACGTGTCGGAAAGACAACCATTCAACGATACCTTAAACGACCTTTGCTGGAGGTAGTTACGGGTGATTTTAACCAGATGTAAAGGAAAGTTGAAGTTACAAAGCTTGTACACAAGTCCGTCATGCCAAACATTGTCAAACGCCTTTTCAACGTCTAACAAGGCCATGGCTGTGGACTTGGATACAGCTTTGTTACTTCGGATGTTATTCATCACCCGTACTAGCTGATGATTGGTGGAGTGCCCATTTCTGAATCCAAACTGTTCCGGAAGGAGAATGTTGTTTTCCTCGACAAACTTGTGCAAACGATTGAGAATGAGTTTCTCGAACAATTTGCTCAGCGCTGAAAAGAGGTTGATTGGTCTGTAGCTTGAAGGCAATGTTGGATCCTTACCGGGCTTGCGGATTGGTATGATTTTTGCTACTTTCCAGATGCTTGGAAAGTAGTGCAGTTCCAAGCATCTGTTGAAGATAGCGGTTAGAAGAGACTGCACTTTCATGCTGAGTCTCTTCAAGATCAAGTTGAATATACCGTCAAACCCGGGAGCCTTCATGTTCTTGGTGCATTTCAGTGCTGAGCAAATCTGTTGTACTGTAATCATATCCGCCGGAGGCACGACATAAGGGGAGGCATCTAGGTTTTGAACGCATTGCGCAACCTGATCATCGAGCGGACTTTGGATAGTCGAGCCAAGCAAATGCGATGAAGCGACATGCTTGCCGATCGCATTTGCTTTCTCCTGTGGGGTGATTAAAAGCCGATCGTCATCATTTTCGACTCTGAGAGGTGCAATGGGTTTGGGATGAGTTTTCAGGACCTTGGCTACCTTCCAGAATGGTCTGGAGCGGTCGTCCAGATTCTGGACAACACGCCCGAAACTTTCATTTCGGAGTGAGTCCATTCTGGAAGCAATCTGCCTGTTCAGATCGGCCATTTCACGTAATTTGCCCGAGATTTCACGTTTTTTTCCCGAGATCTCCAGTCCTCTGAAACTGGCGCCTACGAACATTTCTCAGGCGAATCAAAAGTTGGGTGTGGGAATCAATGGCAATAAACTTACCCCTCACAGGAACTCGTCGGACGCACGCCTCGTCAGCCAAGGTTATGGCTTGGTGGAGTCCTTCTAACGCTCGGTCGATGTCCTCCACGGTATAAAGCGGCGGGTTGTCGATGATGTACCTGTCTACCACGCGTCCAAACTGGGCCCAGTTTACGCGATGGTAGTCCTTGCGCAGGCTTGAATCAGGAGCCACGTTGCAGCCCAGTTCAGCCACCTCCGGTTGGTGGTCGGAGCTGAGTTCGTTCAAGGCTACCGGTTTGGACAAGCCGATATTTGTCAGGAACAGGTCTAGCGTCGATGGGTTGCCCGCCGGTGAGATAAATGTTGGTTCATCCGAAAACCAAATGGAGTACAGCCCATGCTGTAAGTGGTCGAACAGCAGACGACCGTTCTGGTTCTGCCGCTAGTTTCGTCAGGCCTCATGGCGAGCATTCAGATCTCCTCCAACTACGAAGTGGGAACCGGTACGGGTGATGGTGGACAGGTCCTTCTTGAATTTAGCCGCTAGTCCACTGCTGGCGGCACACTGTCGAGGGCAGTAGACGGCGATGAACTGAACGTATCCAGTCGACGACTCCACCTCCACACCAAGGGCCTCGATGATAGAGGTGCGGATATGGGACAGAGTGTGCGGTATTTTATCCCTTTCTTGACGACGACCGCAACACCACCCCCCCTGGAGCTGCTGCGATCAAGCCGGATAATGTTGTGGTCAGGCAACCAAAAGCTGTCGCCGGACTTTAGATGGGTCTCGGTTAGAAGGCCCACGTCGATGCTGTGCTTGCGGAGGAAGTCGGCAAGCTCAATCTTTTTTGCTCTTACAGAGCAAGCATTCCAGGTGACGATAGTTAGCGGTTCAGACGCCATACTGGACGATGGATCCACTTGGATCTGTTCGGGCTTATTGCGGCACTTATGAAGAGCACCGGACATGTTGACGAAAATCTCCATCAGTTCATCCGCTGAGAACAGATCGGGGTTGTTGTTTTGCGCTGTTGGTTGTCTCCAGAATCCAGGGGGGATGGAGAGCTTTGGCCAGCAGAATCACCGGAAGTTGCTTGAGTGGGATGCACCCGCGAATTGGCTTGCCTTTGCTGAGGAGCATGAAGAGATGGGAAATCCTCCGTCCGAAATGCCGGGACTTTGTCCTTCTTGCGTCCTGGTTGGTTGTTAGTTGCCACCTGTTTTCGGATGCGTTTGAAGTCTTCGCGTTTGGAGCACTGTCTGTCGAAACCGTGATGAGCACCACCACAGTTGGCGCATTTTATCCATCCGCAGAGCAGTTGGAAGTGACGTGTTCTTGAGCGCAGTTGCTGCAGCGTGGCTTGATGTTGCAGTTGCGGGTACCGTGTCCAAAATTGAGGCACCGCTGGCACTGCGTTACGTCACGATGGCCACCACGGTATGGCTCCCACCGTACGATGATGGAGTAGATCGATCGGATGACTTGCAGCGCATTGAGAGTCACCGTCCCTTTCTGGAAGTGCACCTGGAAGAGACAATCCGGGTACGCCTTCACGTTTTCGTCTCTCCTTGTCATTCGGAAGACAGCGATTGGGGCTAGCTTGTACCGGTTGATTTCAGCTTCGACCATCTTGGGGTCGAAGTTTGGTAGACCCCTGATGACTACCTTGAAAGGCTTCTCACCGGGGATGTCGTGCGTGAAGAATTCCACCTTGGAATCCTTCAGATATTTCACGGTCACTTCGTACTCCGCTTTTGGTGCCGATCCTGCCGAGCTTAAACTCAGCTGCAACGCCCAGCGATGAGAGATCGCCAATCAGCGTGTTGAGTGGTACTTGCTTCACAACCAGTGGAGGAACCTTAATTTTCACCGCACTCGGACCGGCAGAATTCTCGGTTTCGACGGCGTCGCCGAAATCACCGATGTCGCTGGCGTTCGTCGCGGTAAAATCGTCGCGTCCGCTCGTACCATCGGACTGTCTTTGATTCTTCTTCCTCTTTTTCGTCCGCTTCACCGGGACTGGGTTGGTATTCCCAACATCGGTGGGAACAGTAGCGTACCTATTTGAGGTAGGTGCCGGGCTCCCCTCACCACTGTTCTTCTTCTCCGCTTGGTCACGAAGTCTGCTCCGGGAGCACTGTCCTCCCATCACGCGATGCGACCGACACTACTGACGACGCGACGTGCAGTATATCTGCGAACGTTTGTAACAAACTATAGGTTTATCGAACAACTCGACAGAGCGAGCAAAGACCGAACTGTACTGCTTGACGTTCAAGCAGCTAATGGTGTATCTAATGAAACAACCCACGATAATGGACTAAACAAGATGACAACAACCTTCCGATTTCTGAAGGCACATCGACGGAAACTGAACAGCAAACAACGAAAATTCATTCACGTTAGAGAAAGGGAGCTGAAAATCCGAGAACAATCAACAGAACAGGATATGAGTTAATTGAGAAAACAGACAATCGCTCCCCAGGACTCGAACCTACCAGAATGGAGATTATAACAATCCTCACGAGTATGCGGAATAACTCAGCTCCAAGCCTGGACGGGATTGTAGGTGAAGCACTCGGATCCGTGCTAGGATGTCGATCCTAGTGGATTTAATCAAAACCATATTCAGAACCAATAATGTTCCTAAAGAGTGGATGAGTACTCTTCAAATCCCATTCCCCAAAATCCACAACGCTCAATCGCCCAGTGATTACCGATGCATCATACTTTGGTCGGTGGCATATACGCATTATACGCGAGAATTTTACTTAGCAGACTGGAACAGCAGCTCCCGCCATTTCCACAACAGCAGATGGTGTTCCAGCAGAAGCGTAGCGCTTGCGACCAAATCTTCGCGTCTACGCAGGATTATCGACGAAAGATGGCGTAAGGAAAAACCAACCATCTCCGACAAGCTTTTGACGGGATTGAAATCTCAAAACTTCCCACGATTCTGAAGTCCATGAATGTATCGTAAAAGCCTGCATCAATGAGCTTTCTTCCATTCAGTGGTTTGAAAACCGTACTCCGTCAATTAGGAAAAAACTGAAGGCCCAAACGCAATGTGAACAGAAGCGGAACGGAAACGGAAAGTTTGACAGTTGTCACAAATGACATCAAGATGCCTAACCGAAGTCGATTTGGTTCCAACAAGTTTTCAATCCGACAAGTTGGCTTACTCAGATTGGGCTTTTCCGCTGCCGTTGCCGTTCCGCTTCCGCTGTCATTGTTTGCTGTTTTGTTTTAATTTTGCGTTCCATCCTCGGTTCCATCCCATGTGCTGAATGACGTTTGAGCAATTTTTAATTTGCACGCCGTGCAGATTAGCGGGGTTCAAACTAAAAAGTGTTCAGATTAAGAACGGTCAGATTACCGGGGGTCCACGGTATATTTGATATCCTGCCCTCCACATTCAAAATTCTTTAGCCACTTTTTTATCTTTTTTACACTGCACTCATCACTGTAATTCTACCTACAGTTTGCCAAAACGTACCTTGGTGCATACCCAACTTTATTTTTATCAACATCCCAGTGATTTCTCGTGGAAGTGCAGAGAATTTCTTGGCTTCTAACAAAGCGAGTATCACGTCAACACATTCCTACCCTACATTCGGACGCGGCCGGCGCTGGATTGCCTAATTTTAGATCACCAGTTTTTATACATTGAGGATGATTGCTAGTCCCAAACACCATCTCTTGGTTCTTTGGGTAATTCCAGCTGATCTGGCAATAACGGAGTAGCATCCGCGGGCGGTCAATCATGCTCATACTCATTATCATCGTCGATCTTGTTTTCCGTACTGAGCACCAATGCTACCGACGCCAGGGAGGCAGCTCCCACACCTGTACCCTACATATTGGCCCATCAACTCATGAACCGAAGACCAACGGCTTTACTTCCCTTCCGAAGGAAGGTGTGATCAGAGATGTTATGCCTCAGAACATCCCGGCGGCGCCGACTGGGATTGAACCCAGGCCTGCTGGGGTGAGAGGTAATCACGTTTACCACTACACCACCGGTGCCGCTTTTTTTTTACTCTGATGTTATGGAGACATCTTTTTACACGTAAATTTGCTTCATAATCAAACCATAGAGGTAACTCTAAGACCACTGGGTCCCGAAGAAAATCATTATTATTTTTGGCTCACTCAGTACCAGAACAACGGTCCCAAGCAGTCCCAAGCTATTTCACTCACCCCTGCATGTTCTGCATGAATCCACACACCCCTGATGTTATCTGTCAAACTTTCATAGCGAATCAAAACAAACATAGTGTAGTAATAGAATTTCAACTAGAATAGGGTACGTTAATCGTTTGCTTGGGACCAATAGGCTACTAAAGTGGTGAGCCAATTTAAAATCGTTAGTTTCGTATTGATTGTTGATCAAACTGAGTTTTTTTAGATTTATGTTATCATTGTTTAATATGTTTAGATATGTCAAAAAGTACTTTTTTCAGTGGAGGTAAGCTTCTCGTAAAGCAATCCAAATTGCTTATGCGTCAAATACATACATTTACAAATCGTAAGTGGTTTTGAATTAAGAAAATAACAAAATTAGTAGTGTTACTTTCACTGATTTAAAAAATATTTATAAGTTGGTGTTAAAACTAAATGTCATATTTTCTAGGGGAGGGGGGCTATACATATTCTAGGGAAGGTCTAAGCCTCCCATATCCCCTCATAGCTACGCCAATGGACAATGGTCCTACATTTTCAAACAGCCTATAAATCTTCGCTGTTTGTCTTTATCCAAAAGAATGTTTTCTTTATACTTAAACATACTTTTGCATAAATAAATTAATAAATGATCCATACAAAATTGATAAACGCTCCTTAAAATACACCCAAAATGATCCAGTGAAAATCCCTAAAAAAGTGAGAATGATCCATAAAAAATTTCACTGTGATCCATATTTTATGTAAAATTTAGCAACACAATTGTAAAAATGTACCGCTAAATTTCTAAAGAATGAGCATTGAAATTGTACGAACATAAACATATTGCGAATGATCCATAGAACGTTAAGCAATGAACGATAAAATAATTAAATTGATCAATAGAAAATCAAGTTTGCGCACTGAAAAATATAGTAATGATCCAAAAAATGGGATTGAATCCACAATATTATGCTCAGTAAGCAAAATCGGTCGCTGCTAAGCCACCGAGCTGCTTTCATCACAACAAACCATTACGACTAACGATCGCTAAAACCTGACAACATGAAGCTATTAAAATGGAATCGATTTTTCCAGTGTGCCCATAATATTTTTTCCGGTTTTATATAAACAGCAAAGTTTGATAAAGCATGGTTGATTTCAGCAATAAATGTCACTGGGGAAAAAGTTATCGCATTTTTTAAAGGTAGAAAACACCCCGATTGAAAAAAAAAATAAAAATCAGAATATTATACACTGATAGAATAAACTCTGAAATTATTATAACTAGAAAAAATAGAACTCTTCTGAAATCCTATTCCGTATAGGAATTTTGAGATCCCGGACAAAGAATGTTTTTAAAATCACAAGAGACAATTGTCAAGATGTTAAGGCTAGGCCAGTTTATCACATTACTAAACTTCTAGAAATTTCTGTCTTCAAAAATTCTCAAATAAAAAATGTTTAGATAACTTTGATCAGAACGCCAAATGAATTTTGGGGAGAACTTCAGTCCACTAAAATTCTTTCTCTCTGCTAGAGATTCTCTAGGAATAATTCTAAAGGAATTCAGAAGACAATCCTAAAGAAATGTGAAAATAAGTTTCAGGTAATTTTGAGAAACATTTTGTTTTCCTGAAAAGGGAAAGGGAAAACTATGGGTGAATCCCAAGATAGTTCAGAAGAGACATTTTTTTTAAAGATTATTAGCAGAAGTCCAGCGTATTCTGAAGCAACTCATTCTAAAGGAATTCTGGATGAGAATTCAAACTGATTTAGCCCTACTACAAACTTAATTATGAAACTGAAACAATTGAGCGGTTCCATATCATTAAAGCAACGAGTAATTTTCATCTTTTTTGATTTGCATGAAATCTTGCATACAAGTTTTTTGAGAAGAAAAACTCCGTTTTGCATACTTGGTTCGCCATTTTGAATCTAGCCTTACTTATGAGAAGGGCCTATGAAAAATGCACATGATATCTTCAAAAAATTGTATCTCGGAAACGGTTTGTTCGATTGGTTTGGTGTATTGGGCGAAGTTTTAGACAATTGTTGGTGTTATATGGAGAAAATATGCACGGTAAAAAAAAAAAGTTTGGTTTTTGTGTTTTGAACTTAAATATAAATTTTCTCTTTAAAGTGACATGTCAATAATTTTTTTATTATCCTTATGTTATAGCTGACTGAAAATGCTATCTAGTGCACAGTAGGTTGTTCTGGAGAAAAATAGGTTACGATGAAAAAAAATGTTTTTTAAAAAAATACAATTTTCAAAAATGCTATTAAGAAAAGTCAAAAAAGTTTGTCACCCTAATTTTATAAAAGTACATCAAATTTGCAAACAAAAAGTACTTCGGTAACATTTTTCTAAGATGCACCGTTTAGAAGATATTACTGATTTAATATTGTTTTTTTTTGATAACTTAATAAGTTTTGGCCCTTTTCGGATGTACTCCGTGTTTTTCCAGTTTCACAAGTATTTTTTTCGGAAAGATTGGAAAATTTTGAGTAAAAATGACACTGACAGCTTAAAGATTCGAGTGAAATTCTCTGCCTTAAAAGTATTTTGAAAAACAAGCTACAAAATCCCACTATCAGGAACAATGATTTCTTCAAGTGATTTTTGGTGCGTTGTGCTGAAAATGTGCATTCAACTCTTGCATATCGCCTAACAGTTTAATCCATTTAAACTGGATGTGTTTATACTGTGCATATTTTCTCTCTATTGCCGAACATCGCCACAGACATCAAACCGATGAGACAACTCGATTTCGAGATACACCTTTTTGAGAACTGCAAATGTAAGCTCCTCAATTAGCAAGATTCAAAAGAGCGAATTAAGCTTATTTTTCAGGGATGGTGATTGTGCGCAATAAAAAATAACATTATATGTTGGATATCATCAGTTTATTTTTATTCCTGTATTTTTATAAAATTATTGTTTACACAACTTTCTTAACAATATTGAATATTTTGGCATCATTGTCAGGACAGTTTGAATAAAGCTTTGCCTTTATTGTATTTTCTGATAGAGGAAGAAATGAGTGGAATTTTAGAGTTCCTTGAATTGTTTTTGCATTATTATATTGATTATTTAGCTGCAAAGACATATTTTCGTATTCTTCTGTAGTAGAATAACAAAATGACAACTTTGTAAGTTCTTCTTCTTTTCGTTTGTTTGCCCAATTAAACAACTCTCTTGCAGTCTTTATCGGGTGTTCGCGTTCTTTGGCTAAACTTGCTCTGGTAGCCATGCGTTTTATCGTACCTCCAATAGCATCGCATGGACCTTTTCCGTGCGATGTTGCGAAGAAATGCCATTCAGCGTCAATACCATACTTTGACTTAAATTTACAAAGGCTAGAAAAGTTTTTTTCGGTTTTTATACTGTGAAGCAGCACCATCTGACATAAAATAAATTTTTTTTTATGTTTTTATTTTGATCAATTTGTAAAAAGTTTATCATTTTATCAATAAACAAATTGACAGCGACAGAATCATGTCTTAGTTCTTCAGAAATTATAATGAAGCTAAAATGTTTAATTTGCATATTTTCAGTATAATATATTACGAAAGGATGGATTGTGGCCTGTTGCCCGTTCCAATGGTGTGATTGAACTTCATCCTGCAAAACGAAGCTGTAATTTTCAGAAAAGTCACAAATAGCTAAAAATTCACCATCTTGCAAGTTTTGTTTTGTAGTTTTCAAAAAATTGGATTGTTCGGTTTTTACAAAATCATGCGGAATCAAACTTTCTAATTTTTAGCTGAAAAATGAAACAAACTCATCGGTTTGCTTTACAATAGTTTCTAAATCACATCTGTCAGTGGTAACCCATTGTTCGAATGAAAGCTTTTCAACAAAGTTTTCTTCCAGTTGTTTCAATAAACTGTCTTCTAAAACTGAGGTATCTTGGCAGTTTTTACATCTTCGTAGATGGCAATGAGTTGTCTTATTTTCGCAAAGTAATCTATTCGTTAATGTTTTTAGATCATTCAAGACATTGTATTTTTTTAAGCTATGTAGAATTAAATTGACATTTTCATGCGTAGTGCAAACGCAAACATTATGTGTTCCTGTGATAGTCAATAGTTTACATTGCCTTGGCCGGAGGCTTGCAAATGATGAAAACCCTATTTTTACATTGACGTACATTTATTTCATTAAAGCGATTAAAAGCTTCTCTCAATGTCATCATTAACAATCTTTTCTGAACAGCTAATCTCTTATTTCCTGTCTTTACGCTAACAAAATCTCTTTGGCCTGGCATTGCACGGCTTATATCATCGTCCTCAAAAAAAAAAATTCAAAACCAGTTCTTTTGTTTCATTACTCAAAACTTTTCCAGAGCTTGATCCTTGAGATGAATCAAATACATTATCTCTTTCCTTTCTTGCATCTGATGCCATATTTCTACTGGTTTTAAATTCATCTACAATTTTTTGTACTGACCATGATTTTGGCAACAATGATAAAATTGATAGTTTTTCTTGCCTTGTGGCTGAATTTAAAAATTTAATTTTCATATTTTCTATGACTTCATCAAACTTGTTTGCTTTTTCTGTTTTAGCGTCTAATTTTAAAAGATTTCTTCGTACACCTTCGACGATTTCAGCGCACTTTTTTTCAGGATAGTGAACATTTTTAACCTTACCTAAATCTATAGGCGAAACACGAATAGCTGCTATTCCTCGGTTGAATATTTCGACGTCTACAGGCATCGTGAAGTCTTCATTTGATTTAATTGTTGATGGTATCGTGACCAAACTTTCATAGCTTTGCGAATCAGGTACATCAGGTATGGTCTGAACAGTTGGCATCCTTGAGCCGCCGGCTACGCTTTGTTCCTCGTTTTGGGTGAGGTGAGCTCTTGAAGCAATATGTAGACGGCAAGACGAACAAACACGAAAATCCTTGGTGTTCAGTGTGGATACCTTGGAAAATCCAATTGATTTTAGTTTTTGGATGATACCATCCGTGAGATATCGCAGCTCTTTCGAACACTGAATGTCTTTGAATGGGCGAATACATCTTATTTTACTCATTTTGTAATCTGTAACATAGAAAATATTTTCCAATTGTTAGTTTTGTACGAAAATATCACAAAACATATAATTAAAATGTGTATTTAAAACTTACCTTTGCACCAAAACGTGTTACACTTTCCTTTACAATTATTATGTTATCAAACAACACTGGATCTCGTTCAAAAACACAGGATTATGAGCTGAAATTACTATAATCACTATGCTACTAGCAACCTTTCTGCATTTACTGTTTGGTTTTCCCTAGTAGATACTGGATGAATTCAGAACCGAGTCAGACATTATTATACAGCTCTCGGGTAGAAATCATAGAATGCTGGGTAAAGACTGTTGGAAGATAGGTAGAGTTGAACGCTCAGGTATCGTCGAACCTTCAGGTACGAGTTTGGAGAGTTGGAGCGAGGTAGATTTGCTGGCGTAGGTATATTGTTATTGAAGAAGATTGTAAATTGTATATACCTGGAATGAATAAAGAGTGCGGCGGTTGTTGATTGAGGTATCAGTCGGCAGCCCTCTAGTTTGATGGAAGGTGACTACTGCGTTCTTTTTATTTATTATTAAGGAACGGTCAACGACGGAGCTAGCCTCGTTATGGCCAGCGTGGTGGTGGACTAGTTCCAACAAAGACCATGTTTACAATCACCAACTGTACGTAGTACAGCTAACTGGTATCTGATTACCTGTATCTAATACTTGTTAGCACGTTTTCAGCACAACGCACCAAAAATCATTTGAAGAAATCATTGTTCATGATAGTGGGATTTTGTAACTTGTTTTTCAAAATACTTTTAAGGCAGAGAATTTCACTCGAATCTTTAAGCTGTCAGTGTCATTTTAACTCAAAATTTTCCAATCTTTTCGAAAAAAATACTTTTGAAACTGGAAAAACACGGAGTACATCCGAAACTTATTAAGTTATAAAAAAAAACAATATTAAATCAGTAATATCTTCTAAACGGTGCATCTTAGAAAAATGTTACCGAAGTACTTTTTGTTTGCAAATTTGATGTACTTTCATAAAATTAAGGTGACAAACTTTTTTGACTTTTCTTAATAGCTTTTTTTTTTTAAAAACAATTTTTTTCATTGTAACCTATTTTTCTCCAGAACAACCTACTGTGCACTAGATAGCATTTTTAGTCAGCTATAACATAAAGATAATAAAAAAATAATTGACATGTCACTTTAAAGGGAAAATTTATATTTTAGTTCAAAACACAAATACCAAACTTTTTTTTTTACCGTGCATATTTTCTCCATATAACACCAACAATTGTCTAAAACTTCGCCCAAGACACCAAACCAATCGGACAAACCGTTTCCGAGATACAATTTTTTGAAGATATCATGTGCATTTTTCATAGGCCCTTCTCATAAGTAAGGCTAGATTCAAAATGGCGAACCAAGTACGCAAAACGGCGTTTTTCTTCCCCAAAAACTTGTATGCAAGGTTTCATGTAAATCAAAAAATACAAAAAATAAAAACTGGAAAAATTTCCCACTTGTTCGTGGAACCGCTCAATTCTGACACTACTCCTAACTCTCACCTGAGAAGTTTGGAATTTTGTAAAAGTGTTTTCAAACAGTTTTTGACTATTCTGGCGATTTGAATGGATAAAAAAGCAAGCAGCAGATAAACGTAAAAATGTAAATTTCTACGATAATTTCAAAGTAATACTGAGAAAGATTAAAAAAATATTTTCTGTGTGTGAGATGAAACACTACCCAAAATTATGTGAAATTATTGAAAGATAAAAGTCTCAAGCGCAGGGACTTTACTGTAGTAGTTTCCATTTAACACCAGAAAAAAAACCCTTACTCTTAAGTATATTCTACCCAAAATTAAGTTTAATTTACTTAAATTTGAGAATATGCAATTTACTCAAAAGTAATTTATTGGGCTGAACTATATCATTGCGTCGAATCTCTCGTTCCTTTTTTTCAACAATAACAACAACGATAACAATAATGAGAGACTCAACTCAAAATTAAGTAAAAAGAACTCAAATTTTGGGTGGTATTTTTTCTCCGTGTATGCTGGTTATAATTAAAGCAAATTGAGGAGAAGAAAAGAAAAAAAGAAAGACAGAAATTCAAAGGAGTCTAATAGTCAAAACAAGTTGGGATTGAATTTTAAGAAAGATTCTGACAGACATAATTTTTCATACTGAAACGTCTTTAAAAATCTTCTTAAAAAGCTTTCTCTGGATATTTCTTTTAGAATCATTAGAAGCTTCTTTAAAAGCTTATTCTACTCTCTTGCCCGTCGCTCCGCTCCTCTGACTAAAAATAACACGAGCAGGACAGTAAACCTGAGTAGCTACGCAATAATGCAGCAATTTTCCAAGCTTTATGGATCAAAATTTAGAAAATAATGTCCAAAACATAAAACATATGGGAAATGGATGTAATGTCAGCCTAAATGCCCCTAATTTGGGCCCATACATAAATTCAGCAATCGACTAAATTTTCAATAGCGACCGCGTTCATCTAGATAAAATTGATAATTAGCAGATTTTTAGCGATGGGCCCAATCTTAGATCCATAGGCCAACAATAGAGCCATTTCCCCTATATGTCTAATTTATGGATCATTCCTATATTTTTTTTAGTGCGCAGACATGATTTTCTATGGATGAATTTCGTTAGTTTCTGGTTCATTGTTGAAGGTTTTACGGATCATTTGCAAAATGTTAATGGGTAATTCGTACAATTGCACTTCTCATTCTTTAGAAATTAACCACTTTATTCGAGCAGTTAAAACAAAGGTTAAAATGACGTTTACTACCACTCGAATTTTGAAATAAAACATTATTTTGAGGTTTTTTCTTCTAGAACCACGAGAAAAGTAGCCAAAATTTGTGCGTTTCATAAAAAAAAATAGTTGGTCCAGTTTTGTAAAATCGCTGGTAGAAAACTGCCAAAACTGCTTGACAAAGTGGTCAATTGTTTTTTTTCCTTCATTTGTTTTCCGTCGATCTTGTTTTCCGTGCTGAGTACCAATGCTACCGACGCCAGGTAGGCATATCCCTCACCTGAACCCTACCTATCGACCCATTACCTTATGCACCGGTGACCAACGACTCTACTTCCCTTCCGAAGGAAGACGTGATCAGAGATTCTATGCTTCAGAAAATCCCGACGGCGCCGACTGGAATTGAACTCAGGCCTTTTGGGGCAATCACGCTTACCACTACACCACCGCCGCTATTTTTACAATTGTATTGCTAAGTTTTACATAAAATATGGATCATAGTGACATTTTTTATGGATCATTCTCATATTCTTAGGGATTATCACCGGGGTTTTAAGGGATCATTTGGGTGTTTTTAACGAATATTTTTCAATTTTGTATTAATCGTTTCATCAATTCTAAAGGTGCATGCTAAGGACTGCCCTTATAAAAATTAAACAGTATTGCCTCAACTTCGGGTTCCTTGCCTTGTTTTCGAATGAATCTTTAGATTTTGTCGCATAGCCGTTAAATCGCACCTTGTGCATGCGAGCCGAAGAACACACAAACATGGATTCATCTTCGAATAGGTTTCAATCCCATCGGTCATCAGGCTAATCGTCCAAGGTTGCCCTTGAAAATCTGTAGCGCTGCTCAAAATCGACTGAAAATATCATCGGCGATGAAATGTAAACAAAGTTATTGCACAATAAAGCGTTGAACTTGAGTTGAGGCGTGAAACGAACGTGAGAAGCACAAGCACCGTAAAAATTATGTGGTATTATGATGATTTCCGATCGCTTCTTCTGCATCGTCTGATCTTCCCCGCGGTTTAGCCATGATTCGCTGTGGTCTCATTCCAGAGCGGAAAACCTACTAGTTTACCGTCTTCTTTGTGATATCCATAGTAACCTTATCCTATAGGGTAGCACTGACTGGACTGTTTTTCGCTACAATGTGCATTCCACTTTATCGTCCTCTGGCAATACTGAACAAAGCATTCCCGTTGGTGGTAACGGTACCAGTCTTTCTTGGAAATTTAAACTAATTCCGCAAACAGCAGTCTGAGTCTGAAGGCGACAACTCGCGATCAGTTTCGTACTTTCTTCAACTGGATGTGTCTTTTCAATTATGGCCTTTCCGTTAGTTGCAAGAGTAAGTATTTTGTAATTACTTGGCAATTTGCGAACCTAACAATGCCAAATATTTCAACTGAGTATTGAGTCACCAACATAGTGTAGGTGTACAACCACAGACAAACAGACACTTCCGGAGAACTTTGAGATTTGGGCGTAATTGCTTTTATGAACAAACATGTCAATCGCTGATTTCTCGCGAATAAAAGAACAATATCGTGAACAAACTATAACCAAATGATCATCTTCCTATTTGTGTTGTTGGTTTTTGAGATTGAGCTTTAATTCGCGAGAAATCGTCAAATGAAGTGTTTGCTTACAAAAGCAATTACGCCCTAATCTCGAAGTTCTCCGGACTTCATTCTGGATCTTCGTTCACACAGTTAACGATTGTTTGAATATTATTTCCGCGAACTACTCACCGCACGTTTATATATCGACAGTGAGCATGCATAAGGGCGTGTACGCGATGATCGATTCTCTTCATCGATTTTCTCTTTGCATTGCTACAGCTAAGCGAAACAATTTTCTAGAATTTGTTCAATGCAGAGTTGTAACAGGTTGTATTGGCTATCAAAAGCAACAGCAAACGCACCGAGAAACTTTAAATCTAGCGAGTTATTAACAAAAGAGAAAATCGACGAAGAGAATCGATCATCGCGTATACGCTCTTATGCATCCTCACTGTCGACATATTCTGTGTAACTTGCATGCAATTTTGTTTGCGAATTAGCTTGTTTTACGGGAGAAGCCCGAGAGATGTCGTTATTGAGTTCTTATATTTTGAGATGCTATGTTTTCAAGAAAAACTTATCCAAAGAGCCACGTCTGTTTGTCTGCGATGCAACGATAACATCGTAACATTATTGACATCAATAGTCAACGAAAGGAAAAAAGTTAAAGAGACTGCATTTATGAAGAGACGTTGAATATCGTCTCTTCATAAATGCAGTCTCTCTAACTTCGACGACTTGTGGCAACTGCTAGCTCACTCACATAAACTAATAACACCAGCTAGTAGGGGAAATTTTCCCTTACCTGATGATGGTGTTTGTTTGCGTGGGTGAGTTAGCAGTTAAGACAAATCGTCGATTGAAGTGATTGTTTACAAAAGCAGATCCGTCGATTTGAATGTCAAAATTGGAACAATCGATTTGCTGCCAAAGTCATAGAAGGAAAAAAAAAGCTATTCCAATCGAGCAGAAGACCTGTAAAATGGAAACGATTTCGCCTCTTTACCCAATTCAGTCTCTTTAGAAAAAGCTCGAGAAAAAGTGATTATCAAAATGTCACCCTAAAACAAGAATATTTTAAAACATTATAGCGCCAGTTCTACGTGACAACCTTTTTTCTGCTGTTCAAATGAACGAGCAAAAGAAATAAAAATAATTGTTAAGACAAACTGTAACGAACTTAGCGTTTTTTTAGTTATGCACGATTATGTAGTTTATGTGTGGTACTTAGACGGAAATTATTGAGCTGTGTAACGTATATGTGTGGCTGCCACAGTTTTATGGACGAGATAAATGCATATGATGGTGAAAATATATTACACCACCTTGTCTCATTATGGAGCTGAACTTATGGGAACGAACGATGAAAAGAAAAAAATAACTCCCATCAATTGGATTAGACTAGTCGGCAATCGTCAGCAATGGATGGTATGGGAATGGAAACAGACCGCATAATCAGTAGTAAATAGAGTTATTATGATGTTGTTTGGTTCTACATGTAGTTGAAGGGAAAATTGTTAGCGAAAGTGCTATAAAATATGTAACAGCACTTACTAAAAAAAATTGTCGCATTGTTTACCTACTTTTAAGATGAACTTAGTTAAACACTTGAGAAAATTTGAGGCGTGGAACGCTTTCCTTTTAACAGCATTAAGTTATATGTTTGGGACCTGGGGACCGGACCGTCGAACTGTACACCACGAAATACGAAAGTTGTAAAGAGCAGAACCTCAAAAGGTTGAAGAAGGCTGCTCACGTCGAAAGTTCCGACGACGAAGATGATGAAGCCGATGACGATGATACAAGCTATGAATCGGAGAGTGAACAAACCGACCCCGGTGAGGATTCCGACAGCGTATCGGAAGAAAGCGGAGTAACGAAGGGCAAGAACAGCAAATACCTACAAGAAAACAAATCGACAAAAAGATCCAAGACGGGCTGGGGCAAACGCGATCTGGACCAACCAAGGTACAAACATAAATGTAACTCTAAAGGCCCAAGCGCAATGACAGCGGCAGCGGAAAAGTCCGATCTGAGTAAGCCAACTTGTCGGATTGAAAACTAGTTAGCATCAAATCGACTCCGGTTAGACATCTTGATGTCATTTGTGACAACTGTCAAACTTTCCGTTTCCGTTCCGCTTCCGCCCACATTGTGTCTAGGCCTTAAGACTAGTAGGTTCCGAAGAAACGTGCTCAACTTTTTGGCTCAGCTCTGGTACTATCTTCGGTCCGAAGCTAATCGATGCACCCCTCAAAACATAGGAAAATCCACGAACCCCTCATTTTATCTGTCAAACTTTCATAGCGAATCAAAACAAACATTGTGTAGTACTTAAATTTTGACTAGAATGGGGTACGTTGATCGATTTGCTTGGGACCAATAGGCTAGTCAAGTAGTGAGCCAATTTAAAATCGTTAGTTTCCACCGGTTGGTACAACTGTCAGTAAAAAGTGGATTATCCAAAAAGTTGCTCTCTTTCTCAGGAAAGCTAGAAGAGTTGTATTTGTTGTACGGAACGTATCAAGCCTCCAACAAAGCCTGCGGTCACTAATACATGCATTTTACTGGTTGAAAATTTAAAAAAAAAACCGCTGTCAAGTCGAACACGTTGACAGCTGATTTCGTGGTTAAAAATAATGTACAAATCGATTTTACACGGCTGCGCGCTAGGTTGTATTAGTGAGATCTTGCGTCGAGAAGTCAATGCAAACGTTCATGCATGTAAACTCCCTTTTCACGTAAAGTAGCAACTTGCAGGAAATGTTGCTTGCAAATATGGAGGTTTGCATACAATATTTGTAATATTTCATGAAATGTCTCATACATTTACACGATCTATTATGTAAACTTGTATGATATATAACGCTCCTGTTATGTGCATCTTACACACTTAGAAAAAAATCGTGTAAATTTAGGTGTTCTGAGACTGACATATACGAGCGTCAATTTTGATACCAAATTAAGTCATAAGACGTTAAATTCAGCTCAATCAAACGAACTTTTCAGTCTCTGAGCATTTAATGTTACATGAAATGTTTGTTTACGTCTCATTCTTTATGTCAAAGATGGATTCCGTCACGTGTAAAGTTAGTAATTTCTAAGTGTGTAGTAACGGAAATTCGCACTACTTTTTTTTAACTGTGTTCGACTGCAAAAGTGGCTGTTGGATCCAGATCTCTAGATGGTGCGTGGGCAGCTTCTTCTGTCGAAGTCGGTTACGAAAGTTGTTCAAAAGCTCCGCCAACTAAAGGGTGATACGGTCAAAATTTGGTCAATATCAACTTGACGTATTTCTTTCAATTTTGCATTTAAAAAACCTGAACACCCCTCATTTTGAAGGTGTGTGTGTGTAGAATGTTGCTCCTATTTTGATTTTGGAATTCACTCTTCAGTTGTCAAAATGCCGTCCAAGCAAGAAGAGCAGCGTATCAAAATTTTGCTCGTGCATCGCGAAAATCCGAGCTACTCGCACGCAAAGTTGGCAAAATCGCTAAAAGTTGCCAAATCAACCGTTACAAATGTAATTAAAGTGTTTGGGGAACGTTTGTCGACAGCCAGGAAGTCTGGATCGGGGGCAAATCGAAAACCGGAAGCCGCTGAGACGACAAAGAGAGTTGCCGGTAGTTTCAAGCGAAACCCTAACCTCTCTCTCCGAGATGCCGCAAATAAGCTGGGTGTATCGTCTACAACCGTGCATCGAGCCAAAAAACGAGCCGGACTATCGACTTACAAGAAGGTAGTGACTCCAAATCGCGATGATAAACAAAATACGACGGCCAAAGCGCGATCCCGGAGGCTGTACACGACGATGCTGACGAAGTTTGACTGCGTGGTAATGGACGACGAAACCTACGTCAAAGCCGACTACAAGCAGCTTCCGGGACAGGAGTTTTATACGGCAAAAGGAAGGGGAAAGGTAGCAGATGTTTTCAAGCACATGAAACTGTCAAAGTTCGCAAAGAAATATCTGGTTTGGCAAGCCATCTGTACCTGTGGCTTGAAAAGCAGCATTTTCATAGCTTCCGGGACTGTCAACCAAGAAATTTACGTGAAAGAGTGTTTGAATAAACGTCTGCTGCCTTTCCTGAAGAAACACGGTTGTTCCGTACTGTTTTGGCCGGATTTGGCATCTTGCCATTACGGTAAAAAGGCCATGGAGTGGTACGCCGCCAACAACGTGCAGGTGGTTCCCAAGGACAAGAACCCTCCCAACACGCCAGAGCTCCGCCCAATTGAGAAATACTGGGCTATTGTCAAGCGGAACCTAAAGAAGACAAAAAAAAAAACTGCTAAGGGCGAGCAGCAGTTCAAGGCAAACTGGTTTTCTGCGGCGAAGAAGGTGGACAAGGTGGCTGTACAAAATCTGATGGCAGGGGTCAAGCGTAAGGCCCGGCAATTCGGATTTGGAAAAGCGGAAGCCTAACTGAATATTTTTCCTGAATTTTATACTAATTGAACTTGAAAAAGAAATTTAATTTGATTTTTTAAATAAACGATTTCACCGATTTACATGCGTTTTCCCTTGACCAAATTTTGACCGTATCACCCTTTATACGGTCATCCGGAGCAATTACTCCAAAGCCATCTGGAGAAAGCTCGCAGGTGGGAGCCACCGAAAGCTGGTAAGCTGGCCAGTTTCATTCCGTTTGGAACGGTAGCCGAACCACCGACGAAGTCAAACAGCTGTGCGAACTTTATCAATCCGCTGCTCATTCAAGATTTGGTCGATAAGCACAAACGAGGGACGCCTGTGAAGCAATAATGCATGTATAACTTTTCCAAGTTCCTCATTTCCTCATTGTGATATGTGGTCACGCCATGATCCACCTTAATCCGCTGACTTGTTCCTGCTTGGTGCAGGACCAAGTGCCACGCCGTCCGAAGCGGTAATGAGCAGAGGCATGACAGCAGCGCTGTTTTATATCTTTTCAGGTTCAAGCAGAACGATATACAACCAAATGGTACTCGATTATGACGACTGGGTTAGGGAAAATCGTTTATTTCATAAAAACAGAGATAAAATTATCATTTGTACATTTTTCAAATTTTTTCGTAAAAAATAAAAAATAAAATATTTCAGCAGATTCGTAATGTAATATCCTATCGATTGGCGTATTTGGATTATATTTTTTATCTATAAATGACAAAACCTAACACTATTTCACCACACATATTTTTTGATTTGCACCCCAGTATAGACAAAGACGTAGTTCTATGTCAAAAGCACACACATTTCACAAAAATATAGTGAAGAAACGTTGGCATACTATGTAGACATTTGCGGTCAGTTAAATTCGGTTGTGAATATGGCACTGAAGGAGTATAATTTAAGGACTTAACTTGAAATAAATTTTTTTCGTAGGAACTTCTTTAATTACGTGAAAACCAAATTAAATTCTGACAATTTTCCTTCACATATTTGGACGATAGGGTAGGCGAGAACTTGGAAGATTCATGTAATTTACTTGCAAATTTATTCCAAGAAATCAATACTACGTTTTCAGAAGAGGACCGTGACCGTGAATATTTTGGATCTTATCCGAAATTTTCAAATGACATCAGCGTAAGTCAAATCAACGTTCAAAATATTGTAAAGGTTTTAAAAAAATTAGATACATCTAAAGGTCCTGGCCCTGGCGGACTTTAGCAATTGAACTTATTGCTCAATTATTTTGGATTTTCAATATGTCACTGGAATCCGGAAACTTCCCTAAAATATTTGAAAAAACTCGTTTTTAGTTTATAGTTGAAGATACTAATTTCAAATAACAGACTGTAGTGGTAATTTTTATACGATAGATGAAGTAGATGAAAGCATAGAGTTGATAGTTCCGTTAGAGTACGGCAGTGTGAAGATTGCATATAGATATTAGAATAGCGAGCTAGGACAACTTTTAAGGAAGGTACAAATCGGTTTTTTCATCTCTCTTTACCAAACTCCCCCTTTGGAGAGGGATGGTGAGGGGTGTCCCCCCTCGCCACCACTGGCAAAAAGAGATGAAAACCGACCCGCTCAAGTACCAACTGTGTGTTTGAAACAGTTCTACCGATTTTTTACCGCACTTCAGTTGTTATTCGAAGGAAGGCATCCAGTCGTAGGTTTGGAAATTGCAACTATTGTTTACCCCTACCACGATATGTGCTCCTGTCATCGTCGACTTGACGATCTCGAGGGGACACGGGTGGGGTAGGTGCTGCTACTGTACCTTTCGACCATTGACAGTAATTGATGGTATGCTCCCATCCAGAGTTATGTACTTTGACTGCATGTTTTAGTATTACTTCTACGTGAAGTCAAAGTCTAATTTCAAATAACAGACTGTTGTGGTAATTTTTATACGATAGATGGATCGTTTTTAGTGCCTATCTTTAAATCGGACAAAAAATCTGACATACGTAGTTATCGTGGTATAGCCATTATCTCTTGTATCCCGAAACGTTTCGAGCTATTTCTTCAAATTAAGAACAGAATAACTACTATGTAACACGGATATTTTAACCCTTTGTCTGTGCCAAAAAACCTACATTGTCTGTACCCTGGGGTCAATTTGACCCATGTTCAAACTGTCATCCCAGCGAAGGTTCAAAGGATTTTTGAAATTTCTAATGTTACAATACATAAATTTAATGTACCGTAAAACGGGGTAACATTGATAGTTTTTTAAAGTATATTCTAAATAATTTTTACAGCAATGATTGTTTTTCAAATTTTATATGTTTAAAACAAGTACTGAGGATCCAAGAGCCAACTCGTTAGTAATATGTTTAACGGAAATAAAAGCATTTGCACTATTTTCTTGTAGTTTTGTCACCGAACTTCAGTTTTTTGATTTGGGGCTACTTTGATAATGCTCGATGAATTTAGAAAAAAAGTGAGTGAAACTCAAACAATTTAGTTCTTTAAATATGAAACTTTGAATGAGTATATAATCAGAAAACTTCATAAGCAATAAGAATACAACATTGAATTTGTTATGGCTATATCGGAAATACATTTCATAAGTGATGGTTTGATTGCTTTTTTAAAAAGGCGATAAACACGAAAATGGTTTTTTAACATTTTTGTAAAATATGTAACACATGCTATATACGATATCCACGGAAATACCTTAAACTACAATATGGAACCAATGTTTCTAATTTGGAAAAAGCGTAGCGAGTAAATTTAATCTTTACATTATACTATAAAAGTTACCCGCATTATCAAAGATACCCATGGTTGATATTACGGTACTTTTAGTTTACGTTATCAACATTTATTTTAAGGGATGGATCTCTCATAGGGAGTGGTCATTGTAAAAACATTTCCATAAATTAGCATATTTTGATATATGTATCACGAGATCCCAACCAAATAGGATGTTGCTTCCTTCCGCAAAGATATTCAAGAATACAAGGTTTTCAAAACTATGGATAGTGTATGACAGAATATACTTACTAGATGGCGCTAAAACGAAAATGATCAAGTTGCGCCATCTTATATCATATAACGCTATCTACAGATCCTGCTCATATAGATGGTTCCCGTATTCAGCAAAGTTGTTCAGATGGGCAAGACTTATCCTAAAGTAAAGAGTTTAGTATAGAATTAGCTCACAAGGCGGCGCTAGTATGACATTTTGAATTGCTTGCCCTAACTTTACATACTGACAAGATAGAAGGTTCCCGTATTCGGCAAAGTTGTTCAAATGGACAAGACCTATCTTAAGGAAAAGAGTTTCGTTTTGAATTCACTCACCAGGTGGCACTAGTGTGACATTCATTTGAATTGTTCGTGTAACCCGTCAGCCTGACGAGCTTTCCGTTGCAAGTAAAATGGCTTGAGCGCCACTACCAAGGGAGACCATTTATCAATTTTGAGGTTGCCCGATCGTATGAGATCTTGCAGGATTAGGTTCCTATTTTTCATAAATTTTGGGTGGAGAGCAAGTTGGCTGACTAGAGCTATTCAATTAGAAAAGGTATGTCACAAATAGTGAAGTAAATGCAACTGAGGAGAAAATGCTACCAATAAAACGCCCGGGCCAAGATTGACCAGGTTGGTTATCATCACAGGCCAAGGCTCTGCTTTCAAGACAACCCGTACTCGATTGGGACATTTTCCAGTTGGTTTCGGAGCCAACCTCTCCAGTAAAAACATCAAAAGAAAAAACTACAGCGAGAAAAAAACGGTCACTTGAGAATCTTCCAAACAGATTCACTTCTATCTCATCAAGTTCGATCGGCATAACGAAATTACAGGACTCTATTGCATATTTGCCTATCCAAAATTAAAAAAGAGGTTTATTCCATATTGTTTATTGTCTAGTCTACTTACAGGCGCGAAAGTTCATGCTCTGTTCGTTTTGTATGCTTTGTCTACCAACTGCCTCGTTGCCTCTACCTTTCCCTTTTCTGGTATGTTTATTTGTTTATTTGTTATGTTTACATCAACAGACTAGAAATAGTAGCCGGCGCCGGTGGTGTAGTGGTAAGCGTGACTACTTTCTCACCCCAATGGGTTCAATCACAGCCGAGGTCGGTGGAATTTTTCTGAGGCATAAAAATCTCTGGTCACGTCTTCCTTCGGAAGGGAAGTAAAGCCGTTGGTCCCGGCCCATGTGTGTTGAATGGGTGCGATATCCCACGCAGGTGTGGAAGCTGCCTTCCTGCACATTCGATTGCCGTCAATGGATGGCAATCGATGTCCGTCGTTGATTGGCACTAGATTGCGGAACAAAGACCGACGTTAAATAAAGGAAAAAAGAATAAGAAGAAGAAGACTAGAAATAGTCCTAATGATGTATTGTAAAAAAAAAAGTACAGATTATACAGACTACATATACTACAGTTACAAACGAAAATAACTAGGAAAGCATTGTCAAGTTACTAAAAATGTATAAGTCTTAAATTTTACACTTAGCTGTTGGGCGTCAAGCGCCTTCGGCCAGCAAAAAAGGCAGAGAATCTTCGGCGAAGCATGTTCCGTGTCAAGTGGAAATCGAACATCGACGGTACTCGGTTGAACACTCGCTGCAAGCCGTAAATAGCGCTCCCTAAGCTATAATTAGTTCGAAGAAGTGGAAGTGTCAGCATAAGACTGTTGCGTAGTGATCGAGGTTGAACATTAATGTTCACTTGTTGCAGAATTGCTTCGCAGTGGATTCTTTCTTGCAGAGTATCGGCAACGGTTAAGGCTCTGAAAACATCTCTTCGGATACGTAAGGGCTTGACATTGAACAATTGGCAGCGATTCTCGTAGCTTGGAAGACGAAGTGGGTATCTCCAAGGCAGCTTACGGAGCGCGAAGCGAAGAAAACGTCGTTGCACAGATTCAATTCGTTCGGCCCCATTATTGTAGTTCGGGCTGCAGACTGCAGAGCAGTATTCCATCGTAGATCGTACGAGAGAGCAATAGAGCGATTTCAAGCAGTAAAGGTCTGTGAAGTTTTTAGTAATCTTGAAGACAAAGCCTCTTCTGGACGATGAAGTAATGAAATTGGGTTGTTAGCGGAATGCTTTAATAAAACAGCAAAAAAAAAAAGGTTATCTTCCATTTAATTCCACTTAATTAATTTTGGTATCCATGACAGATACGTATTTCGACTACAATGTGCAGTCTTCATCAGTTTAATTCCCACTAAAGAACTTATCAAAATCTAACCCCCTTAAGTACTCATCCCCTAGGTATAAAAGTCAAGATCACAGGTATATAAATGAAACTACAATGTGTTGAATCGGAACCTACCTAACTAATTAAAACCAAAGATTTAAGTAAGCTAAAGGAGAAAAATCTATTCAACTCTCTAATAAGGAAAATCCCAAAGGCTTGGTAGCCATCATAATGAAGTAATGAAATTGGGTTGTTAGCGGAATGCTTTAATAAAACAGCAAAAAAAAGGTTATCTTCCATTTAATTCCACTTAATTAATTTTGGTATCCATGACAGATACGTATTTCGACTACAATGTGCAGTCTTCATCAGTGTCATTCCCA
Organism: Ochlerotatus camptorhynchus; assembly: GCF_037179485.1. Classification (NCBI taxonomy): domain Eukaryota; kingdom Metazoa; phylum Arthropoda; class Insecta; order Diptera; family Culicidae; genus Ochlerotatus; species Ochlerotatus camptorhynchus. The sequence goes on from NW_027040988.1 coordinate 5,695,171, forward strand.
CTAAAGAACTTATCAAAATCTAACCCCCTTAAGTACTCATCTACTAAATATAAATGAAACTACAATGTGTTGAATCGGAACCTACCTAACTAATTAAAACCAAAGATTTAAGTAAGCTAAAGGAGAAAAATCTATTCAACTCTCTAATAAGGAAAATCCCAAAGGCTTGGTAGCCATCATAATGAAGTAATGAAATTGGGTTGTTAGCGGAATGCTTTAATAAAACAGCAAAAAAAAGGTTATCTTCCATTTAATTCCACTTAATTAATTTTGGTATCCATGACAGATACGTATTTCGACTACAATGACAATGACTACTGCACAGATTTTTCTCCTTTAGCTTACTTAAATCTTTGGTTTTAATTAGTTAGGTAGGTTCCGATTCAACACATTGTAGTTTCATTTATATACCTATGATCTTGACTTTTATACCTAGGGGATGAGTACTTAAGGGGGTTAGATTTTGATAAGTTCTTTAGTGGGAATGACACTGATGAAGACTGCACATTGTAGTCGAAATACGTATCTGTCATGGATACCAAAATTAATTAAGTGGAATTAAATGGAAGATAACCTTTTTTTGCTCTCTTCTGGACGCTTTGTCGACGCCTAAGTCTTTCACGCAATGCACCCGTTCGATAGTAGTTTGTAGTTGAAAATAATCGGTTGTTTCTTGCGTGAGAAAGTTATAACTGTACACTTAGCTGGATTGACTACCAGTCGGTTTAGACTACACCAGTCAGCAAAGATGTCAATCTGATTTTGGAGAGAACGGCAGTCGGCGAGTGAGCGGATGCGCAGAAAAACTTTCAGATCATTTGCAAACGATAATCGTGGCCCTGTGATAACATGGTGAACGTCGTCGAACGTCGTAGAAATAGGTTCCAGATGGCTACCCTGAGGTATACCGTACTTGCCCCCACAAGTACCCAAAGTTACTGTCAGTTGGCGCTCCGTAAGGTATGAACGAAATTATCTCAAAAGATTTTCACCGATCCCTAGCCTATCAAGCTTAGCGATCGCAATTTCGTGGTTCAGCTTATCGAAGGCTGCAGTAAGATCTGTGTAGATAACGTAGTTATCGCTCAGCTTCTGAGACGCGCGGACGTGTTTTTCTTGTCGTTTTAGCGCTATTTCAAAAGTCAAGCCGTTGAAGATATTTTTTCGCTTTGCTATCCGTATCGTGCCGCGTCGCGTGTGCAGTGTCCGCGATGAGGCGTGAAAACACTTTCAAGATTGACTATTCGAGTTTCCCCGTGAAGCCGTCGTTCGAGAAAGTGCACGGCTTCTGCCGTTCAGTGATCGGCCTGAAGAAAGAAGACGTGCAGAGACTACAGTGCCACCGCGGTGGAGCATGTGCTTTCGTCAAGGTCAATGACCTGGCGTTAGCACAAAAAATCGTTGACAATCATGACGAGAAGCACGAAATTGAACTGGACGGAAAGAAGCACAAGCTTCGTATTACCATGGAGGATGGTAGTGTGGAAGTGAAGGTGCATGACCTGCCCGAAGACGTGTCCGAAGAGAAAGTGGTAGAGTTCCTGAGCGCGTTCGGTGAGGTGTTATCGATTCGCGAGCTAATGTGGGGTGAAGGCTACGATTTCGGTGGTATTTCGCTCGGCATATGGTCTGCTCGAATGCTCGTGAAGAAAAATATTGACTCGTGGGTCACCATCGACGGCGAACGAGCGCTTGTCGTTTACAAGGGACAGCTTCAATCCTGTCGCCACTGTCACGAGCAAGCGCACACTGGCATATCATGTGTCCAGAACAAAAAGCTTCTGGTCCAGAAGAGCTACGGTAACGTGACGAAGCAAACGGGCCCACGACCGCAACCAAAACCAGCTGGTCCGAAACCAGTCAAGCCGAAACCTACCGCACCACCAACGGCAACGTTGGGTGCATTTCCCGAATTGCCGAAGCAGACGGACACGAATGCGCAGAGTAGTAGCCAGGCCGCAACAGCTGTAGCGTCCCTGTGTCCGCAACCACTACTAGCGCAAATGTCGTCGTCGCAACGAGTGCCATCGGTAACTGCCCAACCAGCCAACACCAGCACGGCTACGGTTGACCTGTTCAAGAAGCCCCCACACGCGCTGCGATCGCAGAACAAGAGCGGGAATGGCAACGAAACCGACGAATCTTCCACATCCACGAGTAGCAGGCGGGACAGGGGCGACCGCCGAGCAAAGAAACCGCGCCGGACCAGCGAGGACGAAGAGCGGGGTGGAGAGAAGCTCCCATAATGGCTCTCACATCCTACAACGTTGCTTCCATCAACATCGGCACCATCACGAACCCTACAAAACTAAATGCGCTCCGAACCTTCATCAGTAGCCAAAACCTCGATATTGTGTGGGAAAAGCTTTGTCCACGTGATACAGGCTTCACCTACGTCAGCAGAAATGCTCAATCGCGCCTCGACCGCATTTATGTCAGCAGCGTTTTGCACGATAACCTGCGAGCAGCACACACGCATGTCTGCTCGTTCACCGACCACAAAGCGCTGACACTCCGAATATGCCTCCCCCAACTTGGACACGAACACGGCCGTGGATTCTGGTCACTTCGGCCCCACCTTCTAACTGACGAAAACGTTGGGGAGTTCCAATATAAGTGGCAATATTGGACCCGCCAACGCAGGAACTACGGGTCATGGATGGAATGGTGGCTCTCGTACGCTAAGCCTAAAATAAAATCGTTCTTCAAGTGGAAATCTCGAGAAGTTTTCGACGAATTCTACAGCGCACACCAGCGTCTCTATGCGGAGCTACGGTTAGCGTACGACGGGTATTACCAGCACCCAGAACTGATAACCACGATCAATCGATTGAAAGGGGAAATGTTGGCACTGCAGCGTAATTTCTCCCATACGTTCATGCGGATCAATGAAACGCACGTGACGGAGGAACCACTGTCGATATTCCAGTTGGGGGAGAGGCGGAGAAAGAGAACCGTCATCACACAACTGGCCACGGAGCAAAATGCAAACATCGAGGAACCGCAAGCGATCGAGGCGCACTTGCTGGGCTATTTCTCCGAGCTCTACTCGGAAGAAGCAAACGGTGGAGACGACAACAGCTTCGTTTGTGAGAGAGCCGTTCCGCCGAACGACCCACTGAATGAAACCTGCACGTGCGAAATCACCACGGCAGAAATTATGTCGGCAATAACAACAAGTGCTCCCAGAAAGTCTCCCGGCTGCGACGGCATCCCGCGAGAGTTTTATTACCGCATGTTCGACTGCTCAACGAAGCTCTCACCGGCAATCTTCCCGCCGCATTTGTGGAAGGCATTATCGTGCTGGTTAAAAAGAGAGGAGGAGACAACACGGCACGATCCTACCGTCCGATCTCGCTGCTCAACAGCGATTACAAACTGTTCTCCCGCATTATCAAGACCAGGCTAGAGCGGGTGATGAGAGCCCACCACGTGCTGAGCGATGGACAGAAATGCTCTAACTCCGAGCGAAACATCTTCCAAGCCACCCTTGCTCTGAAAGATCGGATCGCCAGTCTCCGTCACCATCGCAGTGCCGGGAAGCTCATAAGCTACGATCTCGATCATGCGTTCGATCGGGTCCGGCACTCATTTCTCTTCTCGACCATGCGCTCCCTCGGATTCAACGAGAATCTCATCGCTCTGCTGGCGCAGAGATTGCCAATCGCTCAACCTCACGGCTGCTCATCAATGGGCATCTCTCTCGCCCTTTCGAAATCCAACGCTCCGTACGGCAAGGGGACCCGTTGTCCATGCACCTCTTCGTGCTGTACCTCCACCCACTGGTGGTCAGACTCGAGCAAGCGTGCGGAAATGATTTGCTAGTGGCCTACGCGGATGATATCAGCGTCATCGTCACATCGGTCGGGCAAATCGAGGCGATGAATGGTCTGTTCACTCGCTTCGAGCTAGCCGCCGGCGCCAAATTGAACTTGCGGAAGACTATTGTCATTGACGTTGGGTTTTGCGAAGGCAACGCGATCATCACCCCGTAGCTGCAAACAGCGAATGTACTTAAAATTCTGGGTGTTGTCTTCGCAAACTCAACTAACTTAACTAACAACTTGGACACTAACGTTGCACCAAAGAGTCATCATGCTGAACACGTTCGGCACCTCCAGGATATGGTACCTGTCGTCGATACTGCCGCCCCTTGCCAAGCACACGGCGAAAATTACATCAACGATGGGTACCTTCCTGTGGAGAGGAATGGTGGCCCACGTCCCAATGATGCAGCTAGCACGGAGCAGAGAAGACGGAGGACTGAAGTTGCATCTACCAGCACTAAAATGTAAGTCGTTGGCCATTAACCGGCACCTTCGTGAGATCGATTCCCTTCCTTATTATAGATCCCTTCTGCTCCACGTAAATCCCCGCCCAGCAATCTCTATAGATCTTCCTGACCTCAAAATAATCCTATCTAGTTTATCCCAAATTCCCCACCAAATCCAACAAAACCCCTCCGCCGATCAAATCCACCGACATTTCGTTCTCCAAACTGACCTGCCAAGGGTGGAACGTAATAGCCCGACAACCAACTAGCCGCGCACGTGGCGCAACATTGCGGCGAAGCAGCTCACTTCAGCGCAGCGGACGAGACTGTACCTCCTGGTCAATGAGAAGATCGAGCACCGCAAGCTATTTTTTGTGATGCAGCGAGTGGCGGACGAGAACTGCACACATTGTGACAAACAAACGGCGGAAACTCTCCTCCATAAATTCTGCACCTGTACTCGTGTTGGCCCGGCTTGGACGGTCCTGCAGCAGAGGATAACAGGCATTTTGGATGGATGGAGACGACTCACATTTGAAGACCTGGTGAGACCTGCCTTAATGGGAATAGGAAATACGAAACGTGTGGAAATTCTTAAACTTTTTATTAATTACATCTGCTTTGTTAATGGAAATAACGGTAGAATTGATGTAGCTGAGTTGAATTTTCATCTAGATATAGAAAACTAATTGTAAAAACACTGACAATAAAAACTGAACTTTTATGAAAAAAAAAAAAAAAAAAAAAAAAAACGTCCGTTTGGGTCCCAGCAATCAAACTGTCTGTGATGTTAGACGTTAGGCACAGCAGGTTCGTAGTTGTGGAACACTCAGTTATGAATCCGTGTTGATCTATACTTAGATATTGCTTGCAATGCGCATTTAGGGACTCTATAACAACAAATTCAAAAAGTTTTTAAACAGCACTCAGCTACGTGATTCCCCGGTAATTGTTTACGTCGCGTTTGCTTCCCTTTTTATGAACAGGAAACATATCCGCAGTCTTCCAACATAACGGAAAGAGAGAGCTGGAAAGAGAGAGCTGGAATATGCGGCGCAGTGGATCTAAAAGACAAGTGATGTTCTTTTTAAGAATAATCGACGGAACACCATCGGGTGCAGCCCGATGAAATCTTGAGTTAAGATCAGGCATGGAAAATCATTTGCATTCATTTCGTGCATTCATTTACATTCATTTGCCCCTAACTTTTTTCATCAACAGAATTTCGCAAAATGCTGTATGGAACTTTTGTAGGTTTTGTTATTAGCTACAACTTTTGTTAAGAACTCAAATTCGTATCACTTATGTATGACGAACCAGAGTGAACAGAAGCCACTACTGTTTTTCAGTGAATGTATTTTACATTCACTGAAAAACAGTAACAAGTTCTGCCCGCTCTAATTCGTGATGCATAAGAGATACAGATTTGAGTTACTGGCAAAAGTTGTAGCTAATAACAAAACCTACTAAAGCTCTATACATCATTTTGCGGAATGCTGTTGATGAAAAAAGTTAGAGGCAAATGAATGTAAATGATTGCATGAAATGAATGTAAATGATTTTCCATGCCTGGTTAAGATGCTGCTCTAGAAATCGTATCTGTAGTGGCTTCGACCATGATGAGCGTTTGGTTGATCAAAGGAACATTACTGGCCGCGGAAGTAATGAGATTTGCGGAGAGTTGCTCGTCTTCAAACACACTAGCAAATTTGGCTGAGAACATGTTGCAAATGTTTTGTTGATTGCCAGCAGTTTCACCATGAAAAATCATGGAAGAGGGTAGGTCGACTTCCCTGCGTTGCTCATTTACGAAGTTCAAGAAGGATTTCGGGTGTGATTTTAACCGCCGTTGAATCCTCCTTTGATAGCGTTGAAAACAGAGACGGCTTAACCGATTATACTCGTGGTTGAGTCTGACATAGTAGCATTTCGGTGGCAGTCTGCGGAGTTTAGTAAATCTTCTGAGAGCAGCCTTCTTAGTCCTGGTATATTTCATCCTCCTGTGCGTGCTTCAACGGCTCTCATTTGGCTCATTTGTCTTAACTGCCTTATTTGGCTTAACGAAGTGTTCGGGGTATCATTCAAACCATATGTGGGATAATTTACCCATCCTGGATAAAGTTGGGATCTCGTGATATAAACATCTCTAACATCAAAATATGCCACTTCATGGGTATATTTTTACAATGACCCCTTCGCGCTAGAGATCCGCCCCTACAAAAATAGTTTAATAATGTAAAATGAAAGTCCACTAAATTTACTCTGCAAATCATTTGAAATTTCAGAAATCCCTGGGCATTGGCATAACCTTGAGGATTGCTTCACTGCAACCAGGTCTCAGGGCTTGTCTGTATCCTTACATTTTGAAAGAAGCACACTAGTGATGCCAGTTATGATGTAGCGGGCCAAAAGTTTGTTGGAATTTAACTACAAACTAAAATTAAATAATTGTGAAGTTTAGATTTATGATTTTCACAATGAATTGTTTTTTTTCCAAATAATTGAGTCTAATGGCTGCAAAAATAAAAAAGATTTTTAACCTTCTTACAAAGAAGGGTATAGATATCACTTGAAAAACCGACTATCGATCCGAGGCCCGGAGGGCCGAGTATCATATACCATTCGACTCAGCTCGACGAGATCGGAACATGTCTGTGTGTGTGTGTGTGTGTGTGTGTGTGTGTGTGTGTGTGTGTGTGTGTGTGTGTGTGTGTGTGTGTGTGTGTGTGTGTGTGTGTGTGTGTGTGTGTGTGTGTGTGTGTGTGTGTGTGTGTGTGTGTGTGTGTGTGTGTGTGTGTGTGTGTGTGTGTGTGTGTGTGTGTGTGTGTGTGTGTGTGTGTGTGTGTGTGTGTGTGTGTGTGTGTGTGTGTGTGTGTGTGTGTGTGTGTGTGTGTGTATGTGTGTATGTGTGTATGTGTGTGTGTATATAACGAAATGAATGCGCTCACGTTTCTCAGCAACCGCTCAACCGATTTGGACAAACTTGGCGCCAAATGATAGGTCTTGAGGTCCCATTGAACGCTACTGAACGGTTTTGAAATCGGTGAACCGGTTCCGGAGATATGGCCGGAATAAAATCCAGTGAATATGGGCCTTCACGCTGGATCTAACGGAAAACGTATCAAAACCATCATGCGACACATCAAATTACTACAGAATTCAAAAATAAGATCAATGCAAGTCGTGTTTAGTGTTCCAGACCACATTGGACACACTTGGACATGTTCCGGGTACCCCGGGGAAGTTGCTTGAATATGAATTGAATTAAAACCCATTAAATCACATTAAAATACGATGATAAGGTGATTGGTAGCCTCACCAAATAGACTACACCCGGATATATTCCGGGTACCCCCAGGCAGTGGCGTAGCGTCACTGGATGACACGGGGGTGGGGGGCTTGGTCACTGATAATGACAATAAAATAAATAAACTTGAATAAGTAAGAAGGGTCTGATCACACCATAGGTTTTACCTAGGGGACTTGAGGGGGTTAGATTTTGATAAGTTCTTTAGTGGAAATGACACTGATGAAGACTACACATTGTAGTTGAAATACGTATTTATCATGGATACCAAAATTAATTAAGTGGAATTAAGGTGATACTCTAAAGAAGCCTTAGCGTGAAACTTCAAATGCACAAATGTCAGCTTCCACAAAACATACAAATTTGAAATTGCTACTCTCTGTTTGTAGTAGCACAGCAAACAAGGAGTAGCAATTTCAAATTTGTATGTTTTGTGAAAGCTGACATTTGTGCCTTTCAAGTTCCACACTAAGGCTTCCTTAGAGTATCACCTTAAATGGAAGATAACCTTTTCTGCTGTTTTATTTAAGCATTCCGCTAACAATCCAATTTCATTACTTCACAACAGAAAACAATTTCAAAAAGCCACCTACAACGTCACTACAATGGTTGAATCGGTGTACGAGGTGAGCGATGGAACAGTATCAGGCGATAGCAGCAGCGATGAGCTTTATCCAAAGAAATTCGAGGGATGACTAATGAGAAAATAAACGCCATGCTGGGATTTTCATCGGACTCATCGTCAGACCTATAGAGGGCGGCGTCATCAAGAGTGTCAATAACAACATCACGGTAAAGTTAGGCATCATAAACAATCAGGTAATTTCTTACTAGATTTACCTATATTTTATTATACTCGAATTAACCACAATCACAAATCAGTTTTTTTTTTCCTTTGGTTTGTTTTTTCCGTCGATCTTGTTTTCCGTGCTGAGCACCAATGCTACCGACGTGCCAGGAAGGCAGCTCCCACACCTGGACCCTACCTATCGACCCATCAACTCATGAACCGGGGACCAACGGCTTTACTTCCCATCCGAAGGAAGGCGTGATCAGAGATGTTATGCCTCAGAACATCCCGGCGGCGTCGACTGGGATTGAACCCAGGCCTGCTGGGGTGAGAGGTAATCACGCTTACCACTACACCACCGGCGCCGTTGGCACAAATCAGTTGAAACTTCAGAAATCCATTGAAATTTCGTTAAGATACTGCAAAAACAAATTGACTCAAAGGTACAGACAACGTAAGTATTTCAATATTTTTTTCTTCTAATAAATATGTTTTCAATTTGATTTAAAGTCTTAAGCCTTGGTCAAACATTTACTGTTTTTCAAAGAACTTTCATCTTTACCGCTATGCACCAACTTTAATGCTAGCCGGATTATCCTTAAATTTTCCGTTTGAGGCTAAAATCTATCTGGGAATCTAAAAATATTATAAAAATAATAATTCATGATAAAAAAAAGTTCAATTACAACCGGCTTTGCCCCACTGTGCACTGTAACCTATTGGATAATGCTATCAATTACAATCAACTAGCACCCTTAATGATAAATAGCACCGTCCGACCCATTCACTGCGGAAAACAGCTCTAAGTACCTACTAGGAAGAGCGTATCAAATAAACAGGCCGAACTATTTTCATTTTCCCACACTCAGCATAAAGAGCGTGACCAAGCGAGGAAAGTATAAGCCAAAACAAACCCCACAAATGAAATGAAACCATTTCAGATTTCAGTTCCTAGACTGAGGTTTCACCTCGAAGCCCTCCAGCCCAGTAATAAACTACTAACTGCTACAATAACTAACAATTATGTAACGAAAGCAAATTTCATCGTTTAATTACGAATCGTGTACCAGTGAGTAGGTAGTAGGTACCTACATTTTGCGTAAAAACGCAAACCACCGATTTTCTTGCTTTTTTTTTTAGCAGTTGTGACTTGCTTCTGTCCGGTCGTCTTCGTTTCGCTGTGACTTCCGCTTGTTCCCTCGACGTTTGCTTGCGTACATTGTTAGTAGGTATATATTATTGAAACCAACATGTGGTATGACGACATACATCAATATAGTAAAAGAAAGCAGTGGCAGTGAACGGAGGTTTTTTGTTGGTTTTTTTTTCGTACCACCCCTGCGATCCAACCACTATCATTAGTTGATCATTTTATTGATTTTCTAACAACAACGTGGCGTGTGAGCCAAAAGGAACGAAAACTTGCTAATTTTAAAATTAAAACAAACTAGACGAACATGAAAATCAATATGGGTACTGACTAACTGATATGTACACAATCATTTTTATTAAGTTTGAGTTTTTTTTTACTTTATTATAGTGAGTTCAAGCCATTGGCTAGTTCATAACTGTGTAGGTTTTAGTTAGTTCCCGAACTGTACTTTGTTTTAATTGAATTTTCTTATTGTATTTTTCTTTATTGATATATTGTCAATTTTTTTTATGTATTTTAAATAGGACAGGTGAACCAGTCATGACACTAGTAGTAGGCAATTTTAGTTTTCGAATTTCCAACGCAAAACGTGCTTCAAGTCAAAATTATAAATTACACTATATTTTTATCTGTGTATAGGTTTAAGATATGCAGATTTTTTTCTTGATTTGTTTTCCGTCGTTGTTTTCCGTGCTGAGCACCAATGCTACCGACGCCAGGCCAGGAAGGCAGCTCCCACACCTGCACCCTACCTATCGACCCATCAACTCATGAACCGGGGACCAACGGCTTTACTTCTCATCCGAAGGAAGGCGTGATCAGAGATGTTTTGCCTCAGAATGGGCCTACTGGGGTGAGCGGTAATCACGCTTACCACTACAACACCGTCACCGCTGAAGACATGCAGATTGTTCATCATTATTTTACGTAAGAATCGAAAAACTTGAGAGCATAACAATACTGGAGACATTAGGCACATAAATAAATCAAATCGCATCACGCGATCAGCACTGAATTTTGCTCCAATGGATTTAACAGGGACTGAATTTATTATAAAATTGATTCCCACTGTATATGGAGCAATAATGATAGTTAGCTTCATGCCTCAGATCATGCCCGTATGAGTAAAGAAAGTTTATTTGCTGTGAAAACAAAACTACTCCACTTCTGTTTCTAAGCACCATACCCTAAGTGCAGAAATTGTACGCTTCGTTGCAGATGTTGTGAATTTGCGGCATTGCATTGCTCGGCATCGCCGTCCCCATCTATATGGGTTAGATGGTTGCATTACAGAACAGATAGTTGCTTGGTTGAAGCACAGGAGCGGTTTTAAATTGCCCTTAGAAATTGTGCAAAAGCAAATTGAAGCCACAGAAACAGAAAATACATTGCGTCATTTGAGGTGTACTACAATTGGCACTAGGAAAACTGTCCTCGCCTTCGGCGGAATTTCAATGAACAAAGCACGAGAAATTATGCTACTTCTTAGTTATGACATCTCTCAGGCCGATTTCAATGATCATTTTTCTTCAACATTAGAAACAAGATCACTTTTTATGTAACGTTCAAGTAGGTAATGCTCGGTTTAAGGTGTGCGTCGGTGACGTCGACGTGGACAGCGTCGGTTGCAATTGAACATCTGAATATTATTGCTGTAGAGACGTGACAGTCTCAATTTGTACGCACCATCAATATAAGTCACTCAATTGCGACAGGCCATTTCGAAACAGCATCAAGTTTAGTTGTGCTGGCGCTAAAAAGTAACAAATTGCGCGCACAAATTCGATCGACCGGCGGTGGCCGTTTGCCATGCTTTGTCTTAATTGGTAGGTAAAGTAAGCCCTAAAGTGGTGGTTAACTATTGTTTTGAAATAGCTGTTGAAGATCTCTTTACTTTGAACAGTAATGCTTACAGCCAGCAGTAGTGTAATGGTTTTTGGAGTGCGCCGCAAGTAAAATGGAGCATTAGCGGCGAGCGTATGGCTGATTGGATGATTTGCAAGCCCCAGACAATATCGATGGGTCGAGTGTAGTGTTTAAGAGCAGTTGTACACATCAGAGTAAATCGAAATGAAACACTCCTGTTTGAGTTTAGAGAATTGGAGGACAGCAGTAAAAAAACTTTGTATTTTAATTTATGACTCGATCACATTTTTAACTTCAGGCTGAGATGAGTCTCAGTCTTTCTTAATCTAACGCAGTTTAGCACCAAACGGAATGTTATTATCACTGATGGCTTCCAAATTTATTTACTTTTCCGTACGTACCGTAAGATTTGATAAAGAGAAACAAATTGTTGAGATATTGTCAAAAGTCCCATTGCTTCTTGACGCCAAACTCGACCTATCGGATGAAGATAAAACATGATTCGGTCGGAGCGCTTCTTTTGTTTTTGGGAATAATGGGTGCAAATCTTCAAATCACGCGTTCTCATTGACTTCGTTCCGTAGCTTATTAACTAAAGTATCCTACCAGACGGATAATTGACTTGTAACTCTGAAATCATGGATTTATTTGAAGTTTTCTGCTCGATAGGCCCAAAATCGGCGATCAGGCCGAAGTTGTCCTCTACCCTAACCTCATTCTCTTTGAATCGGTTGTCCCTTCTAAGGTCGCTTAACGCCTTCCAATCTGGAGCTTTTGATCAAGGGGTAGTCAGCTTTCAAAATAGGGGGGACATTTTTTGAAGATGGAGAATTAGGTCAGATGTCGATAGGCCCAATGAGATTAGGTCGAAGTTGTCACTAGGTCTAATGAGTCATTTAAACGAAATTGAAATTTGCATGGTGACTAGCATATTCCAATTTGCTGATTCCCCTTTTTTCCCAGGATCCAGGATTTTTTTCCTGTTTAGGGGAAATGGCTCTAATGTTGGACGGTACTAATGGATATTTTTGGTCGCTATTGAAAATTCAGTCGATTGCTGAATTTATGTATGGGCCCAAATAAGGGGCGTTCAGGACGACATTACATCTATTTCCCCTATACGTTTAAATTAAGCATAACATCAAATATATTATATTGACTATATGATCCATTCGTGCCTTTTTCATACATTGCAATACCGACCTGAAAAATATTGCAAACGTTGGAAAAGGTCAGCAAGGTTGATCCAGTTACAATCAAGGTGCGTAAATATAGCGGTTATTACACAAATAAATGTAATTTTTATTCATTAATTACATCTTGTATATTACATGAAAACTAATCGGACGTGTCACTGTGGTCAACAAATAAATTAATAAGATTAAATACAGACATTTAAAATAAGACCCAAATTTTCATTTGTTTTACCCCTCGTGAAGATAAACAAATACATTGGTAGCCTTTTCGGCAGATACTAAAATTGATACACGAACAGACAAAACTCTACACCCAAACGTTAGTATTTTAAACGGCAAACATACTTTTGAACATAAAAACCAATAAATGATCCATACAATATTGGAAAACGTTCCATAAAAAACATCCAAATGATCCATAAAACTTCGGAGAAAATCCTTAAAAAAGTGTGAATGATCCATAAAAAATATCAATATGATCCATATTTAATGTAAAATTTAGCAACACAATTGTAAAAATGTACCGCTAAATTTCTAAGGAATGAGCATTGAAATTGTACGAATTACCCATAAACATATTGCAATTGATCCATAATACATTCAGCAGTGAACCTTAAACTAAAGAAAGTGATCCATAGAAAATCATGTTTGCGCACTTAAAAATATAGCCATGTTCGTATTAATGAAAGCAACTTCCTCAGAGCAGTCTCGTTTTGGACAGCTTGAAGCTGAAATAGGTTTTATTAAACTAATATAAAATCAAAACCAATCTTAATGCTTATAAGGTGGCAAAAGGAACCAAGAAGTCTGTCCCAAAGAAACCATCTAGCAGAAATAATAGAGTGAGGAGTGATGCCGCAACCGAATCTGGAAAAGGAAGTACCAATGAGGTCAGCCTGGAAGAATCCCTAGACCAGTTGCTGCAGGAGAAAAGCGCAAATAAGAAAGCGCTGGAGGAAGAGAAATTCCTCCATGAAAAGCGATAGGAGGCTGAACGGGAGATTTTCAAACCGAGAGTTATCTTCCGTCACTCTTTCAACAAAGATTTGGCTAGATTTAGCATTTAGGGATTCAATTATTATTTTAGTTAAGCACGCAAACGATGTAGAATGAGCTACTTACTAGTTACTTAGGGTAAATTATGTATATAGCGTTTAGGAACAAATTGTAGGTTACCAGATTTTAGGATCAAATTGTAGTATCTAGTTTAAGCAAATATAGGGTTATTAAATTCAATATTTGCACGAATTCCACCTCCAACTAACCTACTTCAGTAGCTACATACAGGTACATAACTTTAAGACCAGAAGGTCCCGAAGAAATGTGCTCAACTTTTTGGCTAAGCTCTGGTACTATCTTCGGTCCCAAGCTTATCGATGCACCCCTAAAAAACACGAGAAAATCCACGAACCCCTCATTTTACCTGTCAAACTTTCATAGCGAATCAAAACAAACATTGTGTAGTACTAGAATTTTGACTAGAATGGGGTACGTTAATCGATTTGCTTGGGACCAATAGGCAAGTCAAGTAGTGAGCCAATTTAAAATCGTTAGTTTCGTATTGATTGTTGGTAGCTAGTTCACTACAAATAACTACAATTTAATCAAACGATAGGTATATTAATAAATTTAGGCAATTAAAATAATTTAGCTGTAAAACGTTTTTTTGATGGTTTGGAATTGTATCTTGTTTTCCTCTTTTTTTCTCGTTCATACTCCGACCTATCTAAGGTTTGGTTCAACGGAACTGTGAGTTCACAGTTCCGTTGAACCAAACCTGATGTCTGTCATTTCTGACAGCGACCGTTACCGTAGCTCTCTGAATCCCCCACAGGGTTGTCACTGGGCTTGGCGGTACAGGGATATCCCGATATTCCGAACAGCCATGATCCATAAATTAGACGTATATTATTCACGTTTTGGACACTGTTTTATTAATTTTGATCCATAAACCATGAAAAATTGCTCCATTACTACTTAACTACTTAGATTTACTGTCCTGCCGTGTTTTTAGGTAGATGTGCGGAGCGATGGTCAAGCGTCTAGAATTAGCTTCCAAAAGAAGCTTCTATAATAATCTTCTTAAGAAAAAATGAAAAAAAAATGTTAATTTTATGGATCATACCTAGGGTAGGTGTTCCAGTTGTTGGTAGACGTGCTTATTTGGGTGTGTCCCAGTTATAGTCTATATCTCGGTCTATATACATATGTTTTTTAATTTGATCAAAATAAACCTTGGAAAATTGCTACATAACTGCGTAGCTACTCAGATTTACTGTTCTGCCCGTGTTTTTTTTGTCAGAAGAGCAGAACGATGGGCAAGCGTCTAGAATAAGCTTCTTAAAAGGTTTCTAAATGAAGCTTCCATAGGAAACGTCTTAAGAATATTATTATAGAATCTTCTTTTGAAAGGTAATTCTAGACGCTTGCCCGTCGCTTCGCACATCTACCTTAAATACACGGGTAGGACAGTAAATCTAAGTAGATAAGCAGTGGAGCAATTTTTCAAGGTTTATGGATCAAAATTTAAAAAAAAAGTGTACTAAACATGAATAATATACGTCTAATTTATGGATCATGCCTATATTTTTAAGTGTGCAAACTTGATTTTTTATGGATCACTTTTTTTAGTTTAAGGTTCATTGCTGAATGTTTTATGGATCAATTGCAATATGTTTATGGGTAATTCGTACAATTCCAATGCTCATTATTTTGAAATTTAGTGGTACATTTTTACAATTGTGTTGCTAAATTTCACATTAAATATGGATTATATTGATATTTTTTATGGATCATCCACACTTTTTTAGGGATTTTCTCCGATGTTTTATGGATCATTTGGATGTTTTTAATGGAACGTTTTTCAATATTTTATGGATCGTTTTATCAATTCTAAAGGTGCAAACTTAGGGCTGCCATTTTAAACGTCAACGTTGATGATCGACGAAAGCAATAGCAGCCATTTAGAAGCTAGTTGCTTCAAAAGAGTTTTCAACATTGGAATCATCAAAACTATAATGTTCCTCATTGAGTCAGACACATTAAATATTTCAAGAATGCCATCAGCAATTCCAGAAAACGTGAACATGGCTTAATGTTGTCCTGGCTGTGGAACTGGAACATCATGGAGCCTTAGAAGAACCTGGAAGTCGCCGAAAGTCCCTGTCAATATATATTTTTAAACCCGGTGGAGGTGTTTTCGGAACATTACCGCTACTTCCTGGTTTCTTCAAGATGACTCGAGGTTCAATACGAGAAGCGTGGTTATTTTGGATCGCTTACTTGGTGGGGCTTTGAAAACGAAATGACTTCCCTCGCCAACATTAGGGTCAGAGCCCTGGTCATCAACGGAGAGAAGGTCGAAGGGCTTACTAGACGAGGGAACTCAGCAAAATGGAGTAACTGATCTTAGAATGTCCGCGAAGGAACGCTGCGCGCGAGCCTTCAAAGACCGCTAAAGTTTTTCTCCCTGTTGTTTGTAAGATTTTGGACAATCAGTGAGAGCATGCGGAATTTCAAAACAATAAGGACATATTGGGGTGGCACAACAAGAACCCTCCGTAAGACTTGACGAGAAACCGTTCAAGGTCGCCATCAGGGGCCTACCAAATTTCGACCCGAAGTTTATCGAAGCTGGCCCCAAGTGCCGTCTATCGATTGACAAAAAGGGACGAGAATGTGAAGGCCTATCCTGATTGCCTATCCTGGTACACTTCCAGAAGGGAACGGTGACGCGTTGAAAACCATTCGCTCCATCAATTCCGTCATCGTCCGCTGGTAGCCATACCGTGGCGGCTTTCGCGATGTGGCTCAGTGCCAACGGTGTCTGAACTTCGGACACGGCACCCGCAACTGCAATATTAAACCACGCTGCGGCAATTGCGCTCAAGACTATGCCACCTCCAAATGTGCTGCGGGTGAAGCTGTGGCGTCCAAATGCGCCAATTGTGGTGGTGCTTACCAAGGAACCGACAAGCAGTGCCTTAAACACGAGGATTTCAAGCGCATCCGAAAGCAGGCGTCCACCAACAATCAACCAGGACAAAGGCAAAAGTAAGGCCCTAGCTTTCATGGCGGAGGACTTTCCGCCTCTTCATGGACAACCGAATTCACGGGTGCAATCCGCTCCCCATCAAGAAACGTCTGGATCTTCTGCTGGACAAAGCTCTCCATCCCCCTGTATTCTGGAGACAACCAACAATACAAAACAACAACCCCGATCTGTTCTCAGTGGTTGAACTGATGGAAATTTTCGTCAACATGACCGTTGCTCTTCGTAAGTGCCGCAATAAGCCCGAGCAGATCCAATTACTCTGTAAGTTTATCATCCAGTATGACGTCTAAACCACACAAGTAACCAAAAGTTCTGATAAAAGGCCATTTGTTGCTTAAGCAGCTTAGTTAGTGATGGTCTTTAGAATTCTAAGCAGCCTCATTTTAAAGTCGTTATAAGAACTTGAAAGTTCCGGTATTATAATTGAAGAGCATTCTAAGCAGCTTCTGGCGGAACTTGAATGGAACTTTTAGAAAATAAATTAAAAAAGGTTTTTGTCCTCTACACCAATACTATGTTTAGTTCGCACATTTATGAAAGTTATTTCTAAAGGCAGGTATTAATGTGTGTATTGATTTATCAGCATTAGTAGTAGAATTGGAGATGTTTGAAGAATTAAACCCAGTCCTTCTGCGTGAGAGCCCCAGCACGAACCGCTGCGTCATCTGTCATCTTAAAGTGAGCTGTTGCCCCGCCTATTGTTGGAGTTTTCAGTGCCAGCTGACTGACTTGCATACGAAACTGCAACACCTTGATGAATTTTAAATTGATATTTGCGCGCATGGTGTTGTGGCGCAGTGGTTAGCATTAGTAGATCGCATGCCGAATACACGGGTTCGAATCCAGGAAATTACTTTTTAATTTTTTTTTATGTTTGGATAGAATGTTGATGCACTGCATAAATATAAGAATTATGATTTATTCGGGCCACTGATCATTTAATATTTACGTACATTAAATTTTGTTACTAATAAAGACTTGTGCGGATTGCTTCATGTGGCTTGAAAGTTCTGTCGGAAATTTATTTGAACTTTATGGAACTTGAAAGTTCTGTCGGAACTTTATTTGAACTTTATGGAACTTGAAGGTTCGGTCGGAACTTTATTTGAACTTTATGGAACTTGAAAGTGATTTTAATCGTTGAATGCGGAATTTTTGGTTACTTGGGATGTTTCCTCCCCTTGTGCTATCCGGAGGATAGGATGTCATTGGAACAGATTTGCCCAGCGCTGAAATGCACCAAAAACATGAAGACCCGGGTTCGACAGAAAATTCAACCTAGTGTTGAAAAACCTCAGCATGAATGTTCACTCTCTGCTGGCCGCTGTCTTCAACAGATGCTTGGAACTGCGCTATTTTCCGAGGGGGGTGACTCTATCTACGATGCAGGAAAAATTGTGTTTTGCTGTGGTTAGCTGCGTGTACGCTGAGTAGATAGACAGAAGATTGATGACGATTCTGAAGATTTCTTGCAAAAATATGATGCTGGATCCAAGTAGATGCGAGAAATGAAACAAAATTTTTCTAAGATTGATTAGCTAGTGTGAGATTTGTTGAGAATCTAGAATTGAGATTTAGATGTGTCGCCTCTCTCGCTATTTTCCAAGCATTTGAAAGACAGTGAAAATCATACTTATCCGCAAGCCTAGTACGGGTGATAAATAACATCCAAAGTAACAAGGCTGTATCCAAGTCCACAACCATGGCATTGTTAGACGTTGAGAAAGCGTTTGACAATGTCTGGCACGATGAGCTTGTGTACGTACAAGCTTTGTTACTTCAACTTTCCTTTGCATCTTGTTAAAATCACCCGTAACTACCTTCATCACCTTTGTTCAGGGTATTGTTGAATTGCTACCTTTCAAACACGTTCTCTATCCCAGCAGGTGTTCCGCAAGGAAGTCTGTTGGGTCCTTTGCTTTACAGCATCTACACTTCCGACATTCCTCTCCTCGGAGACGGTTGCGTGTTCTTCCTGTTCGCAGATGATACCGCAATAGCCGTCAAGGGTAGGATGCCTCGCGAAATAATAAACAAGCTCCAACGATGGCTTGACGCCTTTGCTGATTATGCCACCACGTGGAAATCAAAATCAATGCCTCCAAAACACTATAACAATCATGTTCCTCCATCGGCAATCGCCCAAACTAAAACCGGCTCTCTCTTGTACTGTAATCATGGATGGCATAAGGATTCAGCTCCTTTACCGTTCGCATGTAGGCGGTGTCTGTATCCGCTGATTTGTCGCAGAACTGGCTGTCTACAAACAAATCATAGCACCTGCGATCCTCTACGCAGCTCCGGTATGGGAATTATGTGCTAAGGAATAGAAGAGCTAAGGATGGGAATAGAGTACTAAGGATGGTCCTTGATCGTCCTTTCGACACAAGAATTTTGGATCTTCACCTAGAGGCGAACATTCCACAATTAGATTTTAAAATTGATGATAATCCAATTAAATAATTACTATATTACGAGACGCAGGAATTTTATTTCATATTTCAGAAATTATGTTGCAAGCTTAGAAAAAAAATGCAGAAAAATGAAATGTGTTTGAGTGGTTTCTTTCAATATTCATGAAAACTAAACAAAAATCCCAGGCCCAGCTATTTTAATTGTCCGGATTTGCGAAACTGCCTGAGAATTCAAGAACTTTTGATTAAGTCTTAAACCTAACATTTTCTTTGTCAAGGGCTTGAATGAAAATGAACTCCGATAATAATAAATTTCATGTGGTCAAGAAGTAAATCGAAATTGTAAGGTCAGACGATCCGAATAGGTTTAATTTTAATATTTTGTGATGAATTCCACAACACGTCTGTGATGATTTACGATGAAGTTTTAAACAATCTTTAAAATGGAGTCAGAGGCTGATTTTGAAATAGTAATAAAACACGTGAAAATAAATCTTAAGTTCATAATATTGTAAAGCAGTCGTTGATAACGACCCACCTCTAGAAGTTTTATAAGCTCGGAACCCACCATGATCATTTATTAAGCTCGATAAATTGTTTTCATGACAGTCATTTTTGATTTTTTACTATAAAACTTGTGATCGCTTGAAATGGAAGTAATTTGAAAACTTTTGTATTATATCTTCCAAGTCATGTGGTTAGCTCTTTACGTTAAGAAAATTATTTCAATTAAATTAAATCACACCAATCGATCTATTGCTAGTCCAAAACATTGTTGGCAAGCTAATCGCCGTCTGGCTAAAAAGAAACCGTTTTAAAAATTTGCAAATTACTTCCAATTCGATTGGTCCCAACTTTCACTGCAACCAGTCCGGGTCTGTAAAAAGTTCACCTTAATAGTGCGCGGTTCAAATTCTGCTCCGTCATTACCAAATGGCTCCATGCTCCAAGGAAATGACAGCTTTCCTTTCTATACCACACGGTGGGTCCCTCATTAACTGCATAATCAACGTTTCTTTTTTTTTCAATTTTTCGATCGCAAATAGACACGGGGACCATTTGAAAGGGATGAAAGCACTGCCCACTCGTCGTTTTCAGCGTAATTATGAAAGGACGGAAACGAAGGGCAGCATCGGCGGAGAGGCAGCAGACGAGCCCGGGAAGTTAATGAATTCGCTGTCACGGTCAAAGGCTATGTTTTGCGTTTGTGGAGGTGAGTGATCTCGAATGACCCCCCTCGCGGACCTGACGAGGTAAGATGCAATGACGGCCACGACGTCGACGGCCTTCACCAAAGGCGCATGCACCGTAGGAGTAGGAGACAAATCCATTTCAAAAGTGGAATGGTTTTCTGTGCACGCTAAAACGGTCGCGAAAGAGATTCAAAACGCAACCGTTGAAAATGGGAGAAAGAAAGGAAAACTACTGCAGTTCCTACAGATAACAAGTTTCTAATTGATACTTTGCGGTTGTGTGCCTTTCTTGAATTCATGAAATTTTTTAGTACTAAATTTAAAATCCCAATTTAAATCGCCGAGTAGTGAATATTCCTTGAGCACGTTTGTTAATGTTTAGTCTACACTGAACATATATTTTCGTTATTTCTCTGAAAACCGTTTCGTAAAAATGAATATATTTTTTTCTTCTTTCCTTTATTTAACGTCGGTCTCTGTTCCGCAATCTAGTGCCAATCACCGACGGACATCGATTGCCATCCATTGACGGCAATCGAATGTGTAGGAAGGCAGCTTCCACACCTAGGTAGGATATCTCCAACTAACATTGTCAGCATTATAAGCCATCTTTTCCAGCGTTGTGCTGTAAATGAGCTGAAACAAAGGTGCAGATACAGCTATAAGCAGAAGCTAACAAAATAGTTTTGGAGAGCGTTTACTCAACTTTTTCACAACCATTATTCAATTTGTCAGTCGCACTGAATAACATCACCCAATAAACGATAATGTCACTTCTATGCAAATATTAATTAACTTTCAACTTTTAGCTTAAAGATAAAGTGAAATTATTACTTATTTGATGGCTTCTACACGACCAACTTCTCTTGCTGAATAACATAAACATCAAAAGTTCTTTTTCAACAACTAAACAACATGTACTCAACTAATAAACGGTGTTAGCGCTACTTTAGAACATTCAAAGTGTTTTTATGTTACTTCATACGCGAAGTTTGCGATTTTCAGGGTTGGTTGGAAATCAACTCCGCTACTTTAGAAGCTATTTTACAGTCAACTACGTTTATTTTTAGACTCGTGCAGTTTTACAGCTTTTACTCTGCTTCTTTACAAAGCTGAATTAACTAGACGAGAAAAGGGATTCATGTGTACTATTATAAAGCCTCTACTCAGCGATTGTGTTGTAAAAGGGCATGTAAAACAGTTCAGTGTTTTTTTTTTTTTCTTTGGTTTGTTTTTTCCGTCGATCTTGTTTTCCGTGCTGAGCACCAATGCTACCGACGTGCCAGGAAGGCAGCTCCCACACCTGGACCCTACCTATCGACCCATCAACTCATGAACCGGGGACCAACGGCTTTACTTCCCGTGATCAGAGATGTTATGCCTCAGAACATCCCGGCGGCGCTGACTGGGATTGAACCCAGGCCTGCTGGGGTGAGAGGTAATCATGCTTACCACTACACCACCGGCGCCGTTCAGTTCAAAGTGTTGGCGTAGCGAAGTTGGTAGTATCGCGGTTCGCCAACTAGGTCGTCTCGAGTTCGATTCCAGGTTCCGGTGCAGTGTAAATAATTTGGTGGTGTTACTTATAACTAATTTCGATTAATTTGATTCGCAGTAAAATAAACATGATAAATTCCTCAAAAAAAGCGTGAACAATATCTAACCTTCTCTGACTCCAGAGGTTGGTGAAGTTAGTACCTTTGTCTATAAAGACAACACGAGACAGCGATTAAAAAACGTCACTCAAAATCCTCGTAAGACCTCTCGTATGGACTCTCAACCTACCTTGACAAATTTAAGAGGTAGCGGAAATGTACCGAAACCCCTACCACCGGGATTTAAATCTTGTAATTTTAACAAGGACTTTCCGCCATCTAAAACCACAGATATAATTTTTTTTTAAATCAGCAAGAACATGCTCCAATGTTCACGTTTTCTGGAATTGTGGAGAGCATCCTCAATATATTCAACGTCTCTGACTCAACGAGGAACATTATTAATTTAGTGATTCCAATTGTGAAAACTCTTTTGAAGCAACGAGCTTCTAGGTGGTCCTTCCTTGCATCGATCATATCTTTTGATGCATAATTTTCCGAATGAGGTCGGGGATATGATCTCTGTTCTTCAGAGGAACTGTAGAAGTTTTATACCGAAACTTGACACATTCAAATTTTTAGTTTATAACTCACTGTAGTAGATAAGACCTTCAGACACCGACCTCCCTTTACATGATTTTAACATTATTCGCCTTGATCGAGCAGATTCGTATGTTGAACTTATTCAATCAATTTCTGGAGCACAACATTGTTCCGGGTGACTGGAGGCAGGTAAAAGTTATCGCCATTCGAAAACCTGGTAAACCTGCGTCGGATTATAACTCGTATCGTTCCATCGCGATGCTGTCCTGTATACGGAAATTGTTGGAGAAAATTGTCCTTTTTCGTCTAGACAAATAGGTCTACTTTCAGATACGCAATTTGGATTTCGGAGTGGCAAAAGAACGAGCGACTGTCTTGCGTTGCTTTGCACAAAAACAGCAAATGGGTTCAGTTTTCTTGGACATTAAGGGGGCTTTTGATTCTGTTTGTAGCGATGTCCTGTCGGATAAACTCCACGATAGTGGGTTTTCACCAATTATGAGCAACTTGTTGTCTGAGAAATATATAAGTTTTTCTCATGAAAGCTCGACAACTTCACGAATTAGTTACACGGGTCTCCCCCAGGGCTCATGTTTAAGCTCCCTTATTTATAATTTTTATGTAAAAGACATTGATGGTTGTCTTGAAGAAAATTGCTCACTAAGGCAGCCTGCAGATGACGGCGTTGTATCCGTTATAGGGCCAAATGCACCGGACCTGCAAGGACCATTGCAAGATACCTTAGGCAAGTAGACAATTGGGCTATGAAGCTGGGTATAGAATTCTCTCCGGAGAAAACTGAGTTGGTCGTTTTTTCTAGGAAGCATCATCCTGCACAGTTACAGCTTCAACTAATGAGTAAAACAATCACTCAAAGTATTTCTTTTAAGTATTTAGGTGTCTGGTTCGATTCCAAATGCACGTGGGGAAAACATATTGCGTATCTGAAACAAGAATTCCAGCAAAGGATTAATTTTCTTCGCACAATTACCGGAACTTGGTGGGGAGCCCACCCGAAAGATCTGATCAGGTTGTACCGAATAACCATCCTTTCGGTTTTAGAGTATGGCAGCTTTTGGTTCCAATCCGCAACAAAAACACACATGCTGAAGCTGCAACGGATCCAATTCCATTGCCTTCGTATTGCGCTAGGCTGTATGCACTCGACTCGCCCCGTAACGTGGGTAGATCACCTTTTCGTGGTACGTTACGGGATGTAAGATCTACCACCGATTCCTAGTCCTGACTACTTCAAACTAGGGGAGCAGGATTTTTCAGTAATCCAAGGAACACATCTTAGTCCTTGTTACTTTTTATGCCTTGTTGATAGTTACAGTACTGGACAAAATAAATCATACACCCATTAAATTTTCTCGATATATCAGGTAGATTCAAACATACAATAATGGTTTGTTCTGAAATACTTCTTTATGTTTTTTGCTAAAACTGTGCAGGTATAGATTATTCAATATATTGTATGACTTTCTCAATCATCATTTATAAGTTGTAAAAGGAGAATTTCGAGTTGGACAAAATAAATCATACGTCTGATTTCTCATTGAAAATTCTTGTTTAATTCAAATTTCAACTTACATTTTAACACTCACAGTATTTGGTATGACCACCCTTTGCTTTCAACACTGCTTCCAACCGTCTTGACATACTTTTGACGAGGTTTTGTAGATATCCTGAATCGATATTCTCCCACGCTGCTTCAAGTGCTTCAAAATAAACGTTTGTGTTGGAAACCGATGCTTTATCCACTTTGTTGTCCAAGTAAGACCACAAATTTTCAATTGGGTTGAGATTGGGGAGGCCATTCCAGCGTTTTGATCCGATTTGATTTGAAAAATGCCGTTGTTTTCTTCGCTGTGTGCTTTGGGCCATTATCTTGTTGGAAAATGTAATTGGATTACAGGCCAGTTTTCAGTAGCAAAACTTCCAGATTTTCACTTAACAAGTCAATGTACACATCTGCAGTCATTATTTCCTTTATATGAGCCAAGCTTCCAACACCAGACCACGCAAATGCTCCCCATACCATGATATTTCCGCCTCCGTGTTGAACCGTCTTTTGAATGTATGGTTTTAAGAGCGTCACCGGAACCTCACCAAACCCTTGATCGCCTTTTCTGTCCAAATGCCTCAAATTTCTCTCATCCGTCCACAGAACTCGTTTCAAGAAGTCCACAGTCATTCTGGCGTACTTTTTAGCAAATTCCAGTCGCTTCCATTGGTTCCGCTTGTTGATAAAAGGACGCTTCGATGCCAAACAGCTTTTCAAACCGCTCTCATTAAGTCTCCGGCGAACAGTACGTCGACTTCCATTGAGATCCATCGATTCCACAATATGGCTCGACGAATACTTCGTATTCTGCTTAGCATTTCGAACAATTCTGATGTCATCACGATTACTTGTCGCACGATCACGTCCTTGTCCGGATAAATTCCTCACAATTCCTCGTGATTCGTACTTTTTTCCATGTGTGCTGAACAGCTCCAACTGAGATCGAGTACTTTTCGGCAGTTTTCCGAACAGAAATTCCTTTTTCACGATCGCAAATCACCAAATTTCTAACGTCGAGCGAAATCTGCTGTCCCGACATTTTTCACTTTTCAAATGACGCAAATAGCGGCGCCGGTGGTGTAGTGGTAAGCGTGATTACCTCTCACCCCAGCAGGCCTGGGTTCAATCCCAGTCGGCGCCGCCGGGATGTTCTGAGGCATAACATCTGTAATCACGCCTTCCTTCGGAAGGGAAGTAAAGCCGTTGGTCCCCGGTTCATGAGTTGATGGGTCGATAGGTAGGGTCCAGGTGTGGGAGCTGCCTTCCTGGCGTCGGTAGCATTGGTGCTCAGCACGGAAAACAAGATCGACGGAAAACAAATCCAAGGAAAAAAAAAAAAAAAATGACGCAAACAAAACACAATGGTGCGATGCGCGCACGCTTCCTGGAACAAGAACAGTCAAATATTACGCCGTGATGCCAAATGTTCAGATTTTGTTTTTATTCGATGGCTAAAAAATAAAATCTTAGGAGCGTATGATTTATTTTGTCCAAGCACAAAGTGAGTATATATTTATTTAAATTTGCAACAAAAATAGCAGAATATTATAACAATTTTCATTCAGCTAATTGAATGCATCATGAGAAATACTTGAACTTTTCTGAATATACTGCTTAAATGGCGTGCAAAATAGCTAAAATATGATGTACTGTACTTTTTTGGGTTGAGCGTATGATTTATTTTGTCCAGTACTGTACAAGACTCGGCTTTGTCTACCGAGGATGATCTTGAAACAAGGAAAAAAAATGAGTTAGTTGTATTCATCTATGTGATTCCTAATCTTCTATTCGTTTTTCCCTAGTTTGAAGTTGTTAAGACTAGGGTTCTGATGCATGGTCATTATCGGTGTCATACCTTATTTTGTTGCTAAGGAATCCAATTGTGACTGACAAAGGGGCGCGCCTTTGGAGGGTGTTTCAACACTCCGAAGGGTATAAATAGCGGTACCTTTCAATTAGAGTCGGATCCTTGCGATAAATGCAAGAGTGGCAACTGTAAAAAAATCGAATACTCCATCATTTCTCAATAGTGATGGAGTAATACGACATGCACTAAACTAAGGACACGGGATATAC
This sequence comes from Ochlerotatus camptorhynchus, assembly GCF_037179485.1. Taxonomy (NCBI): domain Eukaryota; kingdom Metazoa; phylum Arthropoda; class Insecta; order Diptera; family Culicidae; genus Ochlerotatus; species Ochlerotatus camptorhynchus. The sequence goes on from NW_027040988.1 coordinate 5,721,198, forward strand.
TACAATAGATCAATTTACTGGTCGCAGTAGTGTTAAGTCCCGAACAGAGGAAAAAAATGCACTCGACTCATACGATGAACCTCGAAGTACTCCCGGGTGTTCTCCCACTGACAGATCGCTTCGCTGAGCTGTCTTTCCGGTTTCTCATCCTTTGTGAAGTAATGAATCCTTTGGAAATAGAAAACTTTGAGAAGCTGCTCGACTGAAATCCTCAAACAAGATTCATGAATCTCTATTACGAGTACATGACGCTGGAGATTGGTCCTGCTTCATTCAATTCCACTCGTGTTTGCCTTCAAAACTTTTAGAGTTTCTCTGTAAATTTTGATCTGAACATATTGCAAGAAATCCGTGGAATACCAGATCACAATCTGTCGATGGTTGTTCCCTTAATTTTTGCAAACAAGTACCACCATGTCAGTAACAAGTTTTTTCACAGATGGATCAACCGTTTATAGTTCCACTGGATTTGGAGTATTCAACGAATTTCATAGCGCCTCATATTAACTGCAAAAACCCTGTTCCGTATACGTTGCGGAACTAGCAGCCACATTTTACGCAGTAGAGCAAATTGCCTCACTACCATCTCATCACTATTTTATTTTTACAGATAGCCTCAGCTCGTTGGAGGCTATTCGATCAATGAGACCGATGAAGCACTCCTCGTATTTCCTGACCGAAATCCGAGCTAAATTGAGTACTTTATCTAACTGCTCCTATACTATCACCTTAGTTTGGGTCCCATCTCATTGCTCAATTCTGGGTAATGAAAAAGCGGACTCGCTAGCTAAGGTGGGCGCCTTTGCGTCAGCAAGTCCTCACCAACTGGCAACAAAAATGGAATGAGAGTGATCTGGGAAGATGGTTACATTCTATTCTCCCACAGGTATCGAACAAGCCATGGTTCAAAGGATTGGACATGAGCCGTGACTTTATACGTGTCATATCAAGGCTCATGTCCAATCACTACTCGTTAGACTCGCATTTCTTCCGAATCGGGCTCGCAGGCAGCAATATGTGCGCTTGTGGTAGTGGCTATCACGAGATCGATCACGTGCTTTGGTCATGCACCCTCCATTGTGTTGCTAGCATCCCTCAGGGCCCGAGGAAACAACCCGCGATACCCGTTAGAGATGTCTTGGCTAGCCGAGAACTCGACTATTTGAATTTAATTTATGTGTTTTTAAAACGGATAGATCGGAGGATTTAGTAGTTAGTGTCATCTTGTGTTCTCCCAAGTTTTTAGCTGCCCATCGGTGTACCCCCATGTTTGTCTTTTTCATCAGTATGTCACTTAATTCGAGATCAAGAGCACATTGCTCGAAAAAACCTTGTGTTCTCAATCCCTACCCTTCCATCCTTTTGTTACAATTTGTTACCCCTAACCTCGAGATAGCCGCGAGTAATCGGCCCCCGCTTTACTAACGTTAGTTTTAAGTAATTTTGTAACCCGAGCAATGAATATCGGCTCCGCAAAGCTACGACAAATGAGCCTGGAAAAATAAACGCATTATATAAAAAAATGCTATGAGTACATGAAGCTGGAGGTTGGTCCTTCTTCATTAATCTCCAATCGTGATTGCTTTCAAGCCTTCAATCTCTGTAAATTATGATCTGAAAATGATGCAAGAAATCCATGGAATACCAGATCACCATCGGTTGATGGTTGTTCCCTCAATTTTTGCAATCAAGTACCATGGATTTGGTGTATTTAATCAATTCCATAGCGCCTCATATCAACTGCAAAAACCATGCTCCGTATACGTTGCGGAACTAGCAGCCATATTTTACGCAGTAGTGCGAATTGTCTTACTACTTTCTGACCATTATTTCATGTTTACGGAAAGTCTTAGCTCATTGGAGGCTATTCGTTCAATGAGGCCAATGAAGCACTCCTCGTATTTCCTGCCTGAAATACGATCTAAACTGAGTGATTTATCTAACTGCTCCTATACTAGTTATCACCTTATCTTGGGTCCCATATCATTGCTCAATTCCGGGTAATGAGAAAGCGGACTCGTTGGTGGGCGCTATGGAAGGCGATATTTTTGAGCGACAAATCGCCTTCAACGAATTTTTCTCCATTGCTCGTCAGCAAGTCCTCATCAGTTGGCAACAAAAATTGAATGATGGTGAATTGGGAAGATGGTTACATTCTATTCTCCCACAGGTATCAAAGGGTTTAAAGGGTTGGACATGAGCCGTGACTTTATACGCGTTATGTCAAGGCTCATGTCCAATCACTGCTCGTTAGACTCACTGAAAATAATATTTCGTTTAAACAACGAAATCGCTCGCTAGTTTTACGGATTAATTTGTTGTTTTCTGCAACGAAAGAGATTCGTACACTCTACGAAACTAATTTCGTTAAAACTGTCACGCTCGTCACTGATTTTATTTCATATTGGAACGAATGCTTCGTAAAATAAATACGAAATTTTCGTGTTTATAGAAAAAAAAGTACGAGTTTTTCGTATATTTTAAATTGAAAATGCGTGCATTGTACGAATATACAAAAAAAAGCATCGAAACGTTAGTAAACAAAATTAGTTTCGGGTTATCGCTGTATGTACGAATTCATTTCGGACGAACGTGTATCTTCCTTTTAGTACTACAAATGATATCAATTGATAATTGATAATCATCACCCTGCGCATAATCGACGAGGACACAAGCATACCTGGTACAGAATACCTAAAATATGTTCCTTGAAATCCCATCTCCAACAACACAACATGAGCAAATTGAAGCACAAGAAGAACAACAGAAAAATGAGATTAATTGATCAGATCAATTATTTGCATGCTATGATTTTTTTTGTATACGCCCTTTTCAAAAGTTACTATGGAGAAAAAAAAATTATATTTAAATCAAAAATGCAACCTTTGGTACCAGCGAACATGTGAGCAAAGTTTTATTTAGTTAAATCGGAAGGGGTCGAAACAAAATGCGTAGTGTTCTTCTGAATGGAGATTCAAGCAATTTGGTAGAAATTCAATTAGTAGGACGGGTTAAATCAGGTAAAATCTCACCATAAGGTTTTAAATTACGAATGGTGAATCAAATTTCGGCCTAAGGAAAAGTTTACCGCCCCGGAAATATTTTTTTTTTTCAGCATGTTTATATTTTTCTTTATATTTGACCGGAACAAATATCAAGTTTTTATTTTGTCATGCCCCCCCCCCCCACCCCTCTTCAAAATTTTGGAATATCACCAAGGGGGAAATAAAATAAAACTTTCAGTGTATATTTATTTTTCGCAAATTCATTTGGGCTAGATTTTATTATGTTGTTGTTATTGTATCACCTTGTTCTTTTAAGGAATTTTGGTACTTGACAAGTACGGCATGACAGGTCCCTGAAATCAGATCAACCGGTTTCAGTTGTTGAAAACTGATTGTATCGAACATCATTCCTAATCTTGTTTGGCAACTCACTAGGTAAGCCACCTTCAATCTGATCGATCCCTCTTGTTCGTTGCGCACATCTTCGTCTTGTCCCAGTCGGATCACTCCAAAGAACCATTTTCAGTGGGTCGTTATCCGACATTATTACGATATGCCCAGCCCACCGTTTTTTTGCCACTCCAGATTTTTGCATTCGACCTACATTTCTTAACTTACAAACCTTCTGCAATGATTCTTAATGATTCACTTCTTTTCTACAGTGATTCAACAATTTCCGAGCGAAATCCAATCATTTGAAAATTTGTTTAAAATTTTTAGAAGTGCGACCAAATCAGAAACGATTCAGGAAATTCCTAACTGAGGTGAAACTTTTCAAAGCAGTATCAAAACTGAGTCTGAACTTTTTTGAAGTGAGTTCAAACTTTCGAATAAGTCATCAATATTTTTCTAAATGAGTCTAAACTTTTCTGTTATGTTATTCAATCCTTTTTAAATTTGTCAAAACTTTCCTGAAGTGATTCAACATATTCCAAAGCCAATCTTTAAAGAATTGGTTTCGCATTTTCTGAAGAGAGGCAACATTAGCTGATTAATCCTTTTCCTAAATGAATCCAAGGTTCCCTGCATTGATTCATCTTTTTCCGAACGGAAACTAAACTATTCAGAACGGGTTTGATATTTTCCCAAGTGAGCTCCAGATTTTTGTTAACTGCTTTGGCATTTGGCAAGGACACAATCTTGCTTAGTGAAAGTGTAGAAAGTTTTCCGAAGTGAACCGACAATTTTTTGAGCCTAAATTTTCCAAATGGTGTCCAACCTTTTCTGAAGTGGTTCAAAACCTTCCTTAGGGAGTCCAAACTTTTCTGTTGCGTGATTGAATTATATTGAATGTTAGTCTGAGCTTTCCTGAAGTGATTCACCTAACTTTAAACGTAGATTCCGCTCCCTTAGATCCCTTCCTCGTTCTTGTGAGAGGTACATCCTTTGAAAATTAGGCTGAAATTTTATGTTCATGCCTGATGGTAGATTTTTTTTTAAAGCAAGCACAATTGTTGATAAAACTGGGTTTACATCCACAAAAGTACGTATTTTTTATAGAAATTTGGGTTTCTTGATCAGCCAAGTTGGATTTTGGCTCCGTCCTTTGAAAAACAGGCTTGGATGTTATGGAATAGACCTTTGTGAGTTCATACGTGATGGTAGATTTTTTTGAAGCCAGGTTGGATTTCGGTTCAATCTTTTAAAACTTGTGCTTGGATTTTATAGAATGGAACTTGCTGAATACCGGAAGGACGAACCTAGTTAATATTCACAAAAGAAGGTATTTTCATAGAAAATTAATTTTTCTGTTTTTCCGAACTGAATTTTGGCTTCTATCTTTGAAAAATAGGCTTGTATTTTAATAGAAGTTGCTGAATCCATACGTGAGGGTTGAATTTCTTCAATTTTTAAGAATACCGAGTTCACAAAAGTACGTATTTGTTGAATTTTGGCTCCGATCTTTGAAAATAGACTTGAATTTTTTAGAATGGACTTTGCTGAATCCATACGTGATGGTAAATTTTTTGAAGCATGCACAATTTTTTAAAAAACTGGGTTTGAATTCTCAAAAGTACGTATTTTTATAGAAATTTGGGTTTCTTATTAAGCCAAATTGAATTTCGGCTCCTTCCTTTGAAAAATAGGAGTGGATTTTACCGAATTGCTGAATTTATCCGTATTTTCATAGAGATTTGGTTTTTCGGTTCTGCCTAATTGCAATTTGGCTCATATCTTTGAAAAATAGGCTTGTAGTTTTTAGAATGGACCTTGCTGAATCCATACGTGAAAGTTTAACCGGGTTTGTAATTCGAAAAGGTTTTTTTTTTTGGTTTTCATTTTCTGCTAAGTAGGATTTTGATACTGTCCTTTGAAAGTTATACTTAGATTTTATAGAATTGACCTTGCTGAATTCATATGTGATGAGACATATGAGACACAAAGCCAGGTTTCAATTGACAAAACTACGTATTTTTGTTAAAATTTGGTTTTTATGTTCAGCCAAGATGGATTTTGGCTCCTTTCTTTGAATATTACGCTTGGATTTTGTTGAATAGACCTTCCTGAATTCATACGTCTAGTTAGATTTTTTGAAGCACGAACAATTGTTGAGAAAACTGAGTTATATTTGGATAGGGAGGAAGTATCGAAAACAGAACGTTTTTTTTTTCATAAGAACTGTTACGTTTGTGGTATTCCGCTTGATGGTTTATCCGGAATTTATCAATACCCAAAAATCAATTGCTTTGATCCTATTCATCTACATTATTACCAATGTTCTTCCTTGAAAAGATACAAAAACTTATGCGCGAAATGTCTTGTTGATAACTAGAGTGTTACAAATAATAAAGTCAACATTTGTGGCTTTAGTGTCAAAAATCACAGCTTCAAAGAAGTATAAGGCTAAAGCGAAGCCCCCCCCCCCCACCTCGACTGGTGCGAGCATCGAGTGACAAAAGAAAAACTTGTGATTTGTTCCGGTGAGTGGAAAAAATATAAAAAAACAAAGAAAATCAACTTTTCCTTAGATTCTTGAGAAAATTTACATGTAAAAACATTTTTTCTACCTCATCATAAAAAAAATTCGACTCTCACCAAAACTGAAAGGTCGATTTTTTGAGTCCAACTTTAAGCCATGATTATTATTTTTTCTGAGCGGCGAACTTCCCCTTAATGGCATATTTTACCTAATGACCTATAGTAAAAAAAAATTGCACCCGTCTATTTTTTTAAATCCTGGGTTAATTTTAGTCCCGTTGTGGTGTTGGACCATAGGGTTGGTGTACCGGTTATGGTAAGTGCACAAGTTATGGCTACTATGCCATAACTGGTAGTTTTTTTTAAGTAGTTCCATATCTAGTATTAAATCTGTGGAAACAAAAGCGCCACTGTGCAACGACCCTTGCTACCATTATTATATGACATGTCTTTATTTGTGGAAATGCCTTTCTCGCAGACTACATCGTTTGATCATGCTAATTAGTTCCATACTGGATGGATGCAAATGCTCAACCGACTCTGCGTTAATAATGTGGAAACGGAAGAAATGCGATACAAATCGTCGACTGTAAAATGATTACAACATTGAGTCGGCTTAAAATACCCAAATCATTTATTTTGATTCAGTTCACTTGTTTTGCGTTGGCTAGATGGTGTATTACGTAAAGACTATGGGGGAAACGATTTGTCTAAGGTCGAGATTTGATTTTAACGACTTTCTGTTGTTGGTGGTTGCAACATAGATTCTCGATTCGAAAAAAAAACAAACAAACTATAAAGCGTTCGATTTACGCAGCTCTGCAGCTGGGCATCGATATCATTGAATCGTCCATTCAAAATTTAGACCAGAACCTAACATTTATTTATGGCCAAGGTGGCCCCCAATTTTAAATGAAGAGAAACCAGTCACAAGTTAGCTTTGAAAATCGTTATCTTTGAGTTCGATGTGCTCATAAATATCACACGGGTTATTGAAGATTATTATTGCTGTCATCCAATACAGATGGAGCCCATCAGTAAACTTTTTGTAAGGTATCTGAATGGACATTCGACCTCAGTGATAAATGCCAAGGTTACAATAAGGTTACTACTGCAAGGTAGCATTCATTTTTCGGACGCATTTAATTTTATGCACTTTATGGCAACACCTAGATTCGGTCAAAAAAGTTGGGAAACTCTCGGACCGCGCCGTCTAGGAGAGTAAGTGCAACAGACGGAGCGAAAGAGGACGGTAAAAACAATCCGGTTCCACGAGCTGTCTGATGGTCTCCTGATGGTCAACCAAAGTTCAATGGTGAGTTGTTTTTAGTTGTGATGTTATTTTTTTTTTATTATTATTTCACTTGTGCGCACCGGTAGCTTTCCCTTTTCGTGAACGAACGACGCTTTATGCAGATGCTGTGTACGGACAACATATGTACCTACCGACATACCTTCAGAGCCCAAGGTACTGCAATTGCACTCGCTGTCCGTGCGTCGGTCGGTCCGTCGCCGCAGTCGTCATGGCCTGAGTGAAGCCGAAGGCCTTTTAACATGCATGCTGTATGCTTGTTAGCTTGGCTGATGAATGTGTGTGCATGGAAATCTTGTTGTCCTTACAAGTTGCATTTCTCGAGTTGTTGTTTTTTTCTTTTTTGAAGAATTTCACTTCGCTACGGCTGATGAAGGTAAATATGGTGAGACCACGTGATGAAGGCTGGGAAAGGAATTCCACATTCGCCATGGTCAGTTATGGTGGCGGGTAATTTTGGTTAAATATTTGCACAGGATTATCGGGAAATTGTACAAATCAGAGCTTTTTATTCATTTTAAGCCAATCAGGTTTTTTAGAATGGGGGCCAACTGGTCTACGGGCGAATTAGATCAATAGCTTCCAATTATATAACGTTTGTTTTCGTCAATTCCTGTATCCATTATAGTAAGAGAGGGCTACAAATGGTGGGTTAACAACCTATAGAATGTTGTTATGAAGTAGTTTCACGCCAAAGACGAATTTCTCAGACTCGAAATTTTCCGATTTGCATAACTATGCATATTCCGAGTTGGTAGGAAATGTTATACTAATATCAACATGAAGCTTTAGTGTAATAATTTATTAACTAGATAAAGTTCTCAAGAGGATAGGTTGATAGTTCCGCTAGAATACGGCAGCGTGAAAATTTAATAGAAGTTGAAATTGAGGGAAGGGCCGGTAATGCGACAGTACTATTTTTTATATATCTTTATTAAGGAGGCTTTCAGCCCTGCAAGCGACAGTACTAGTCAAACGCACACTCCTTTACCTAAATCATACATCAATGGTCCATCGCTCCTCAACGAGGGAGTTTAGTAAAGGGGATGATCAACCCGATTCGTACCTTCCTCAAAATTGTCCTTTGTTTGCAACCCTGGTGCAAGCCACAAAGCGCGACTTACATAAAGATCGTCATAGTCGTCGCTTTGTTCCTCCGGCACCAATTGTTTCGTTGGTGCCGTGACAGCTGTTGGCCATGTACACGTAGTTATAGTCTTTGGTATGAAGTGGTGGTGGAAGGGTCACTTTGAGAACTATTTCTAAGCTGTCGGTTGTCAATGAGTACAGGCAGAGGTGAAGATCCAGGAAGAGATCGTGAAATATTGTTGTATTAGTGAACCAAATTAACAACGTAAACGCAATTAGTGACGTCACTAATTGCTTGTATCGTACAGTGGTTTCACTCACATAATTTAACCGATTGCTTCACCTCGGTAATCCAGCTCATTGGTCGGTTGCTAGGACGTTTTTTCGTCGTAGTCGGCTACGATTTCGATTGTTAGCAGTTCCTAGGCATACATACAGGTACATTGTATACGTTGTTGGTGGATGGAGGAATGACCGGAATTCCTTTTTCCCTATTTCTAGCTGCCTGATCTTTGATAGTAGATACCTTTGAAAAGACAACAGACAGTTTTATTACTTCCTACAACTTCAGAAGTGGGATACCTATCAAAATGCTTTTGCGAAGCCCAGAGGTGGCAACAGTACATTTTTTGAAAAACCATCGTCCAGAGCGAAACAAAACAGCCAGCACACGGGCGGCCGTTTATAACTACATTCCAAGCGAACAGCGGAGATAGAGAATAAATAAAATCTCGCAGCCTGATTTTTCCAAACAGTTTATTGTAATGAAATTTTAGCTGCAGGCTTGCGTGTGACAGTAAATTACCAACTCCCTTATTTACGCATAATTTTAACATCAATGCTTATGAGTGGTCAGTCTTCATTCCTATCTTTTAATTCCATGCAATAAACATCAAATAAATGCAGTAATTAGCCAGAAATCGGCAAAATTCTACACGACATAAATTTATTTATGTCGCGCGCGCCGCCGGTCTTGTCTGCTTCTTTGTGCGAAAATGTTCTGTCGCTGGCAGAAAACAGTTTAGAAATGTCATGACATTTTTGCCGCTTGCCAGTTTGTTTTTGTGTGTCGTCAAAATGGTTATCGCAAAAAGTATCAAATGTTAAGGAAAAAATGTTAAACTCCAGGACTCGTGCCACCACTGGCGAAGCCAAACAATTTCTGAAAAGCTGGGGCGTAGCGATATGAGACAAGCGGAATCCGTGGTCTAGGGAATGGAAATCTTGCCCAACAAGAAGTAGTTTCAAGAAGGAGCATAAAAGAAACACATCCGGCCTGCAGGCAATGCAAATGACCATTACCCAAGTAGCCAACAAGCCCACTTATTCGCCTTTTTGTAATATAAGGCTGATATACGGCTAACATGGGGTATACTAAACTTTATATTAGCCACATATTAGCCTCATATTGTAAAAAGGCGAATTAGTGGGCTTGTTGGTCACTTGGGTAGCATGGTGGCTTCGGCGTAGGGTAATAAAGAAGAACAAATTCACTCATATAGTAGCAAATCGTTTGGTTGATGCAGTGAACAGCGTCGTCAACACAACTGGCTGATTCAATTGGTCACCAGTCAGCGTGGGAGATAGCAGCACTAAGCACAGAATAGTCAGCTCTTCGGAAATCATGCAGTATGGAGTGCTCCTTAAAAACGATCGGAACTGGAATTTTCACCAGTACGTCCGAGGCAGGGTGGTTAGGATCTAGTGTGATCAGCGGTTCAACAGCCCCCGAAACAGTACGTGCTGGAGTTGCAGCTTCATTTGACAGGACAAGCTCTAGAAAGCGAGCATTTCTATAGGGTGCCCCATTGATCTGCGTGATGCTATGTAAGACGAAACCATCGATGAACGTTTAGCTAGCAGCCGATAAACCCATTTGAGGCTCAACCTGTAATGAACCATCGTCCAACTTACTCCATCGAAGCGAAGGCTGGTTATAATCCGTGAACTGCACAACATAGTAATTGAATTTCAGATTGAAAACAATAGCACCGATGTAGCTAACATGGTCTTGAATGCTATCGATATCGAGGCGGCGACCAGAGGAGATACACTGAAACCATTTTATTCGTAAATTATTTTACGCTCGTTTCGTAAAACCGTGTTTCGTAGATAAAACATATTTTTAGTTAATTGAGCGAAACATTCGTAGTCCATGTCGTTAGATACAATGTCCACATTACGCATGGGTTCTTTTATTTTGAAAAAATATCAGGTTTGATACATCATCAGAAAGCATTTCGTTTTCTAAGCATAACGATATTTTTTCATAGACTTTCATCTTGATTTTTAAATCTAAAGCAAATTTACGACTTCACTGTTTGAAACTATACTATCAAACTAACAGTTCGCTCTCATATAAAGGGCGCTAAGATGGTCGATTTTTGCTGCCCTTCATAGCTCAAATGTCATTCCGTTCATCAGTTCTCTGTTTCTACAATATTCAGTTGATTCGTTTCGTGCGTTTGTTGAGCCGATTGCTCTATGTTTCAGTTTTCCGCGGTGGTAAAGTCTGGGACGCGCAAAAATTGGTCAACTTCAAATTGGTGTATTTCTGTTAAAATGCATAAAAAACCTGAAATATTGCATTTGGAAGTTGAGTGTATATACAATGGTTGCTATGATGAGTTTTCACCGTTTGCTCTCCAGTTTTCAAAATGACGTCCAAGTAAAAGGATCGCGTATCAAAAATTTGCTCGCGCAGCAAGAGAATCCGGAGTTCTCACATGCCAAGTTGGATGTGGCCAAATAGACCGTGACAAACGTTTTAAAAGTGTTTGGGGAGCGTCTGTCGCCCACCTGGAAGCCTGGAAGCGGTGTCAACCGTAATCTGGACGTGGTAGCGACGACGAAGAAGGTGACGGTGAAATATAAGCGGAATCCTAACCTCTCCATCCGGGACGTCGCTGGCAAGCTCAATGTCTCCCATACTGTGCAGCGGGCCAAGAAACGAGCCGGGTTGTCGACGTTTAAGAAGGTGAAGGTGGCGAACCGAACAAAACACGTCGGTAAAGCATCGGTCCCGAAAGCTGTATACGAATCTGCTCACAAAGTTCGACTGTGTCGTCATGAACGACGAAACTTATGTGAAGGCGGATTTCAAGCAGCTTCCAGGACAGGAGTTTTATCACCGACAAACCGACATGAAACTAAAACTTAACTCTTGATCGAGAATCCGTAACGGATTGAAATGTGCAGTGATCCCATCTGTCAAAACCATAGAAATTTGTTATCTAGATAAAAATAATTTGCCCGTAATAGATTAGACACTAAGCAACCCATACATTTAGTATGTTTGTTCGTGGCTAGGATACACATTTTTCGCGAACACGACGGCAGAGGTCAGTGGTGGTTTTATACCGCATCAGGAAAAGGGAAGGTGGCTGAAATTTTCAAAACCATCAAACTATCGAAGTTCCTGAGAAAATATCTCGTCCGGCACGTGTGGTCTAAAAAGCGGCATTTACTACTCATTACTACAGGAACCATCAATGAAAAGATCTACGTCCAGTGCCTGGAAAAGCGGCTGCTACCATCCCTAAAGCAGCATAATAGACCTGTGCTGTTCTGGCCGGACTTGGCGAGCTGCCACTATGGGAAAAAGAAATCGAGTGGTACGATGCGAACAACGTGGTTGTGGTACCCAAAGACCACAACCCTCCCAACAGCCCAGAACTCCGCCCTATCGAACGGTATTGGGCCTTGGTCGATGCCAATCTCAATAAAACTAATAAATCCATGGAAAACGAGCAGCAATTTAAATCTAACTGGCGTTCGGCGGCGAATAAGGTCGATGAGACCACGTGTAAAATTTTATAGAAGGAGTTAAGCGGAAGGCACGGCAGTTCGGATTTGGCAAACCAAAAGAATAAACGAGCATTTTTGACGTAGGACTACGTCTTTGATTTCTATATGGGGGTACACTTTGTGAAAACCGAAAATGGAATATGTAACAAATTAAGAAAGATTTTGAATTTTAATAACTCAGCTGCCCCTGGCCCAATTTCAATACTTTTATCACCAATCGATCAGAAATATGGCTACGCAGTGATAACAATGCTTTTGAACGTTGATTTTTAACAAGAAACTATTGAAAAACTGGTAAATGTCCAGCATTGTCCTAAAACGTCGAATTAACTAACAAATCCACCAATTACCTACATGCATATGCTGCTTCCCCAGCACAGTCGTCAGAGAGTAGTAGGTAGACGAAACAAGTCGAAGTGGCATTCGCCTCCGATCCTCGGGCGCGTGCGAATAGGGAGGATGGAATCATAGAGGTAACTCTAAGACTAGAAGGTCTCGAAATAACGTGCTCAACTCTTTGGCTCAGCTCTGGTACTCTCTTCGGTCCCAAGCTAATCGATTCACCCCTCGAAACATAGGAAAAACCAATAACCCCTCATTTTATCTGTCAAACTTTCATAGCAAATCAAAACAAACATTGCGTAGTACTAGAATTTCGACTAGAATAGGGTACGTTAATCGTTTGCTTGGGACCAATAGGCTACTAAAGTGGTGAGTCAATTTAAAATCGTTAGTTTCGTATTGATTGTTGATGGAATTGCGTAATATTTTGCACACTCATCGCCATACTCAGAACCACACGCTCCAAACGACCACACAACTGTGTGGTGGTGTTCGGTCGTCGAAATTAGTTGCAGCAGTAGCAGTGCTTTCGGCGTGTGGCGTTGAAAATTGTTCTCCAGTAACAATGAAAGGCTGCCTGCAAGCAGTGAGCTGCAGAGGCCACATAAGCAACCATCAAAGGAGGAAGAAGCTGCACCGCTATGCTATGGATCGGAATCAGTAGCTCTTCGTGAGTCGCTGCGGGTCGGTCATATATGCCAAGCGTGGCACCCTCGCTCCAAACGACATACAACTCGACAGCCTCATCTGTGTTGAACATAAAACTCAGAATTACTCAACCATCACTACAAAACGGTCCTTTTCAGGTCCACCTTAAATTTGTTAAGAGTATTATTTGGACATTTGACAAGGTCATCAGTTCCCGCAAGCAGCTAGCTATCAAGGCTCAACCTGGTCTCTATAGAAGGTGTGGAATTGTAGGCCTGAATGTATTGGTGAGATTAATCAACGTCGGACCATTTTCCAGAAAACGCTGGTAGGAAGTGTTAAAAATCCATATAGAATTTGAGAGAAGTGGGAATAATTCGCTTTGGGTGTATATTCAGTCCCCAGAAAGCCAATAAAATCAACTTTGAGAGAAAATTAGCTCTCACGAGTCCCTCCTTTTTTACATATTCTGCACAAACGATACTTTCCGCCCCGCCCCATTCATATAATTCGGAAGGAAATCCTGTGAGGGGTGAATTGAATGCACTTTAATACCAAAATGCACAAAACTTAAAAAATCATTAATAACAAAAAAAATCATAATACACCTTTTAAAGTCGGGTAGATGAATCGAAAATACTCAAGTTGACAGTCCCTTGGATTCTCTTCATCAACTTTCTCTTTGAAATAAATACTACAAATTTGATACGCTTACAAATTAAAACGGAAAGAGTTAAGATAATTGATGATTGATCAATTAAAAGAAATTAATGTTCACATTTGTTCTGTCCAGTAGCGGTCCTACGTCAAGCTTCCGTTCGTGCCCCTAGGCACAGGCCCTTCTACTTTTTCCTTTAAATATATGAATTGAACTGATTTTTTGTGTTATGAATTTTGACTGAAAGAAACGATTTTTTTGTCGACCAATTTTTGCGCATTCCAGTCTTTATTTGGTGATAATAAACCTTTGTTTTTTGATTTAGTAAAAATTAGATCGACCACCAGTAATCTGGTTCCTGAACATCCAGAAACACTCGCCTGGAGAATTCCAGAAGAGTGAAAGTGGTGAGTTAAACATTATGAGCCAGCACTGGTAAGAGCAGTAGGTACTTAATGTGATTGATGCTTTAACGAATGCCACTGCAAAACTGCAATTTTACAACAACTAAATGATAGAAGAGTAGACCAGCAGGCGAAGTGGGCCAAAATCTACAAAGGTGGTGATAACAATCCCCACCCCAACCTCACAGGCAGTAACAAATAAGTTAGGAGAAGTGCCATTGCTCATAAAGTTACAGGCGTTCTTGTGCACAAGAGCCAAATTATAAAGTGTCCTGCACATTTCTGAGTGAGTGGTATCCAGCTAAAAAGGGAAAGGACGATGTTTTCGTCAGGTACGCTAATGACCTATCCTACGCTTAAAATATAACTAAATCTAGCTCACTACTAATGACTAGATTAGTACGGCTTCTCTAATACCTCCTATTACCCTCACAGGACCTTTTGTATACTGTTAATTTGCCTGAAAGTCGCCATGTTGTCTGGTCAGAAGCTCAACTAGATGCACACGATCCGGCGTAATAGATCTCGGGTTGCTACATCTAACCGGAATGGACAATTTCCAGCTAGGCCAGCCGCTCGTTAAAGAGGTTTTCAAGCTCGGGGATGAAACCCCTAACCGTTTAGGAGCATTCCCCTCTTGACACGGTCACTCCGGTATTGTCTTGGGTCGTGCTAATCTCCGTCAACGAGGGAGGATGCCTGGAAGGCTAACACAGCCACACACGATCGATAAACCCCATCAAGCCATCGTGTGGTTAAATGACCCTCCGCCACCGTTTTGGGAACCATCAGCCACTATTCGTCAGCAGCAGCGAGCGCTCAGAGGGTGTCATCAGATCGTCGGCATAAACAGCAATCGTTCCCAAGTAACAATCTAAATGCTTGGAAGATTTATTCTTATTTTATCATTGTTTTATCATAGCATCCCTTCCAGCCTATGGTTGTATTACGGTTTTGTGTGCTTGTCATAAAATCAGGCCGTCAAGTCGTCTATAAAACTGTTTTATGACTACTAAATTAAAACTCAGACTTCATAGTTTTAACGGTAGCTGTAAGGTGGTTCTGCATCACTACTTATAACTGAAGAATAAAAACAAAACAAAACATACAATTATGTTTTATGGTACACTTTTTATGACCGATATAAAACTTGAAGCAGTCTTAGACCTTCATTAAAGCTTCATTACAACTATCATCTTTATCAGAGGCCTAAGATTCACAGATAAGAAATATACTGCTACAACAAAAAATACTCTGAATTTTTTTGTCATTATAAAAAACAATTCTATTCAGATATATGTAATGAAAACCCCTTCAGTGCTTCTGAACACGATGAAGATGAGACGATCGACAATATGAAACTCCTGGAGGAACTACAGTTATACGATCCCTACATAAGGCACAGTGCGGTGAAGGAGCTCTTAAAAATATTCAACAAGCGGCTTTCCGATACACTTCCGAAAGATCCATGAACCCTTCTTAAAGCAACGCCGACAGTTTCACTAAATCCGTTTGGAGATGGCCAGTATTGACATCACGGCTTTAAACCTTGTATTGAAAAAGCTTTTAGTGGATCCAATAACCATTTCTTACATCTTGATTACAAGCGAAAATAGGAGGATCGCTTGGAATGTTGACTTTTTGACAGGTGGTCATGGTTTTTGTTTTGTTTTGATTCGCTGTACCGAATAAAACCAGCAAGCTAGTTATATAGCTTAAATATAACTTAACGCTCTCAATTTGGACTACGAAATGCTAAGATACAACCATTAGGTTTATGTTATGCTATAGAATTCCAATCTAGGAGAATATGTTATATTGAGGTATTTTTAAGGAGTAGCAAGTTATAACGAAAAAAAATGTCGCCGTATGAACAAATTTCACACAGTATGAATAATTACGCTTTAATTGATAGGCAATAAAACACTTTCATACATCTATGTATAATTAAATAATATGTGACTGGTTATTGCTCAACAGTAGTAACAGTTTTGTACTAAATAGATAATCTTTGAATGACTCTTTAATGCATGGTGCTAATGCAGACAAATTAAAAATATCCCTATATTTTAGTATTCATATGGCGCACTAAATTTATGCTCCTATTTGGTATAATAATCACCATAAATATTGCACGGCATGCTGTGAAGCATATACAGATCGGTTTAAAATTATAATAAAGTCGTCTTATTTTCAATGTACAATAATATCAGCCATTATTACCAACTGACAAGGATCATGATTTCACATCAAACATCGAAAGAATAAAACCACAATAAAATATTCTCAATATTAACTATCATCCTAAAACCCCAACTTAAAACCTTCAAAGTTGTCAAAATGTTTTGCGTATCATGTTTTATCAACTTCTTCAGGAGCGATTTATGCGGTTGTAATATAGTTTTATGGTAGTCATTAGAAGGCTGTTAAAATTTTCTAACCTGGAGGAGGTTTTATGTTTTCATTTTTAACAATCACGTCTAGAGTGTGATAAAACTGACATAAATCCTATGCTCCTAAAGTAGTTCGCATATCAAGTTTTAATGACTGCATTAAAACTGGGCCAATTGGCCATGACATGGCTGTATTGCGGTTCTCAGGAGATTGTTAAAGCAATGTGGTCGTCAGTGAAGGTTTTATAATTTGGTTATATCAACTGCTATAAAACTTAAATAAAACAAAAATTGTTGCTTGGGTTGTTTATCGTCAAAGTAATTCTTTCAATTCACACTACACAATATCTCTAGTCAGGTGACCGTACGCTGCACATCTTGTCCGCGAAGTTCCTCGTGATTACCAAGTAGTGAGCTGACCCTGAGACCCAGCTCGAGGAGTCTCTTGCTATTGAACTTGCCGGGAAAAACGAACAGTTACAGATTTTTGAACATTCGCATGTGAGCTGGAGGAGTGTGAGGAATCATCGCACAGGGCATCTTCTTCTTTATCGCTTTTCAAGCTTATTGCTTATCTCATATTAGCTTATTGCGTGCTCTCAATTTAGTGTTCTAGATGCACTTCCACAGTTATTAATTGAAAGCTTTCGATGCCTGCTACGATTTTTGCATTAGTATAATTGTGTAGCAAGGATAATCATACTCTATGTCCAGGGAAGTCGAGAAATTTTCTAACCCTAAAAATTCCTAGACCGGACCGGGAATCAAACCCAGCCACCTCCAGTTTGGTCTTGCTTTGTGTAGCTGCGGCATTACCGACTGAGTTAAGGGAGGCCGCACAGAGCATAGTCAGAGCTAAAATTATACTTAACAACACTCGGGTGCACTTGTTCCGGTCATTTATGTATTCCTATTATTTTCACCATGGCATTTCTAGCTGCCTTTATTAAAACTATGTGAACTTTAATTGAATTCCGAGCATAAGGTGGGCAACGCAGAAGTTCCATTAATATTTGCTCCACTAATTCCTGGAGGACACTCATCCGCATTTTAAGAACATCCCTCAACATTTGCAGTAACATTGCGGCTTTCACCATATCCGTTGTTGCCCTGAAGTTACATAACACAGACATGAAAAAGTTATAATATGCCGACATCGAAATAAATCAAGCCGGTCCACGTAGCATCAAATTGAATACCAAAAATCGCTCGTCACGTGTTTTCCATATTTGAGATCATTCCAGAAAGATTGGGTTCGTCGCTTGAAATTCTCTGCACGAATTGAAGTCGTTTGTATTTCGGTGACACAAAATGAAAGGTAGTAGGCAAACGAAACAAAGCAAATAATAATAGCAAAGATCAGGTAGGTATCAGCCTCGTTTGGCGAAGAAATTATGATCATCCATTCGATTTAGGTACCCGCAATCATAAACAACTTTCCTCCTACTCACTACCATGTCAGGCTTGTGCATATGTGCCACACAATAGCATGCAATCTCCCAATCAAAATCAAAAGTAAACATAGACACCTTCTCCGAGAGCTGAGAGTGGATTCGCACCTTGCGGTCTGCTCCACCAGCCGCCAGCTGATATGCTCCGCTACGTTACCGACCGCTCTCGTTGTCGATCCCAGCCGAATGAAAGTTTACCAGCCGTTGGCCGATCACGCGATTTCAGTTTCTGCACAATTGTGCTTCGAAACGGACGTACCGCCATACTATCCAAACTTACCCCCGCGAGTGCAGTGTGCTCGGTTCGAATCGAAATTATCGTGCTCGTCGTTATCGCCGTCGTGCAGCGCAGTGAAACGTTGTGAATCTCGTGAATTATTTGCTGTCAGTGTCTCAGTGATTCCTCGGTGTGATGTTGTAAAGGCAAAAATGAGGCACCGTTGATCCATGAGTTCTAGCATTTTATGGTGATTATCTGGAAGGTTTTGAGCGCTACGAAAATTTTACGAGTATGGAAGTGGCAACCATTTCGATGCGGATCCAAATTTGGAGTGAAACAAATTTCTTATCAGGGCCTGTGCGCTGGGGGCGGTTCCGTTATGTGGTAGCCTTAGCTGGAATGTGAAGAGAAAAACAAAATCATGCCATGTCTTTGTAGGCGAATGCGAACGGCTTATGGTTGGACGAATTCGATTACGAGAAAGTGAAATTTTCTTTGCCTTTCGGGTGTGCGGGACCACGCGAAAGGAAGAAGTGCCGCCTTCGAGCGACGGTGGTGAACATGAGGTGCATGGAATGAAAATAATTGCTACGTGAGCGTTGGAAGTTTTTAAAAATCTGAAAAGAAGTTTTCTGATCAATCACTGTGATGCAAACATGCTGCGAAGAATGTTGGAAAGGAAAACGCCAAAACACATGACTCTCTGTGTTGTTGCGAATCCGGATGAAGAAGTAAATCGAGTGATAACAGACAATCAATGCCTTTTGATTGAAATTCATGATGCGATTGGATCCAACTAACTCATCGATTGATATCTGGGTGAAAAGTGTGGCCGAATGTGCATTCGAGTGTGTTGCAACTATTTATTTACGTATACCGTCTTATGTTTACACTATACCCAGCCATTGTTTTCGCTTTTATGCCTCGCTTTATGCCGGCCTTCGTCTGATGATCGCTGAGGATCAATCAGGCCACAGCGGAGGCCTACAGTACATCAATACACCACAGTATACTGTGTGAAAAACTTGCGTTAATTGTTTGCTGTCTGGGGAGTATCGATCGAATGAAATAGGGTACCGAAGTTATATACCAATTGTGAAGGTTGTGTTTCTAGAATGTGCTACAGAAAAACCGTCAAGTAAATTGATGGATGGGGTCAAGTGTGGCAAACAATACTTGAAACGATCGTAGCGGTTTTTACTTCAACCGATTACAATTGATATATAGGGGAAAAGGCTCTAATGTTGGCTTATGGATCTAAGATTGGGCCCATCGCTAAAAATTGTCTTTTTATCAATTTTATCTAGATGAACGCGTCATCAGGGTAAATTATATTTACACAAGTCTGTTTTAGATACTGACTTAGTAGAGGGCTGTTGATTTAATTATGTTGGAAATTGAATAGGTTGATAAGTTTATATTTCAATTATATTGGTAAGATCGGATGGTATTTTTTAATCCTTTTCTATCTTGATTGATGATTGTTCTAGTGGATTCAGCTAGCGGCTAGGGAAAATGGCTTGAAAAAGGTTTTTATTGTTGCCAAATAGCTTTTATTGTAGCTTAAATACGGGTTTCTAATGGTTCTCAATACGTTCGTCATACAACCTTTTTGCAGTAAATCAATCTTGAAGGGCTTCGAAAATATACCCTTCAGAATCTTCTCCAGGATGGGCAAACTAGACAGATTCTAGTCTTAATGAGGTTTGGGTGGATGCATCAATGGCAAAGTAGCCTTCACCAGGGTTTTATGAATGTTGTTTTATAGAAGCTTTGTATTACTTCATAAAACTTAAAATGTTACTTGGGACGTATACCGTCGTTAAGTTTTACCCTGATCAAATCCCGTATTCTTATTCCCAGATTATTTTAGAACTAATATGTTATTTTCATTTGCGTGAGCAGCTACACAAGTATGTAAATAAGGAGAGAAACCTGTTCAACTTTGTTGTTCCAATGAACATGTACACACCAAAAAATTATGAATTTTAATGGTGATGTAAATATTCATGCATGCTAAAATTGAACCATGTAAACTTCCTTTTCACGTAAACTAACAACTTGCAAGAAATATTGCTTGCAAAGATGGATGGTTGCATACAATATTTAGATTATTTCATTAAATGACTCATAAATTTACACAATCTGTAATGTGAATTTGTATGATATGTGACGCTCCATTTATGTGCATCATAGTGACAGAAATTTACACTACTTTTTCGAACTGTGTAGTTACGGCTCTGAAGCCGATTGAACCACCAGCACAAATTAAAGCGATACAAATTGACATATTGAAAACAAAATTAATTATTTAACAACGCGAGTAACTCTGAGTTACTCAAGATTTGCTCAAACATTACTCATGATTGAACGCTGCCTTGCCCCTAGACACTGCTTCTTGTGTGTGTGTGTGTATTCAATCTAACTCCCACTGGCCGGCAGTGGTATTATGGAAGAAATTTGCTTACAACAATCCTTGATGTTATAATTTGAAGCAAGTTTAATCCGGGAGTTAGAAAGCGATAGCTCTACTGCAGATTCAGCAATCCATTTCAGAATGCGTGGTAATTCACGTCCATTCCGAGGTAACTTTCACATACAATAAGCCCCACATGTAAACACTATCGTTATCATATGAATAATGGTACTGCAAACACACTTCCAGATATCGAAATGTGATGTTTCGAAATCTGGCGCGTATTTAGTAATATATGGAAATATGCATTTATGATTGATTATAAATCAGATGGATCTCACCAAATTCTGCCTCCAAAAAAGGACCGATTTGTTCACTCGCGGTAATCGAAAAAAATCTTCCGCGTTGTTTTTACAACCCAACACAACATTTTGAATCACATTCGAAGTTTTTCATTTGCACCGAATTTTTGCTTGACACCTCATTCGCGTGCAACCTCCGGAAGGCAGAACGCCAACACCAACAAAGAAAAAAATACCCGGTAAAACTCTTCTTGGGAGGGAGGCAAAGCACCAAAAACAAACCAGGGTTACTTCCACTCACTAGCTATAAAAAATATGTTTGTCGGAATTATGACATCTTGAGATGGTATAGTGATAATTAGTACTTGTAAGTTACAAGATGAAGACGTGAAGTATGTGCTTGACACAAAAAACCTATCAATTTTGCTTACAGTGCGTCACAATCAGCGATTTTACGACTCGTGAGTGCTCACTCTGAGTGGCTCTCACGAATCATAAGATCGCTTATTGTGACGCTCTGAAAGTAAAATTGATAGGTTTTCTGAGTCAAACACATACTTTAAACTCTCTTCTCGTTACTTACATGTACAACATATCATTATATCATCTAACGATTGCATAATTCCGAAAAATAGGTTTTTATAGCAAGTGAGTGGACGCAACCCTGAAACAAACGAAATGAAAAACCAACCGACGCGACACCACAGCAACACAGCTTCTTGAAACAAATTCTTGTCCCTGATTTTTCACGTTAATTACAATATCACTAAAAAAAACTTCTTAAGACGTGATAGATCTTAATTTACCCTTATCCACACGCGAAAACTAATATTTGTTTGATTTGATACAATTAAACAAATATGCGAAAAACAGATGAAATCAGCGCCAGCGAAAACAAAACCAACCGTTCGCGGGCAGAGCCTACTGCGTTTCAAGTTGCCCCTAGACACTGCTTCTTGACCCCAAACTCGGCCTACGGATTCTAAATTCGCTTAACGCATTAAAACGCCATTGAATCGCCATTGAATTCACTTTGGCCTATCGGAAGAAGATAAAAAATGATTCGTTCGGAGCAGGGTTACTTCCACTCACTTGCTATTAAAAAATGTTTTTCAGAATTATGAAATCATGAGATGGTATAGTGATAATTAGTACTTGTAAGTTACAAGATGAGCATGTGAAGTATGTGTTTGACACATAAAATATGTCAATATTGCTTTCAGTGCGTCACAATCAGCAATTCTACGACTCGTGAGCGTTCACTCAGAGTGAGCACTCACGAGTCGTAAAATTGCTGATTGTGACGCTCTGAAAGCAAAATTGGCATGTTTTATGAGTCAAACACATACTTTAAACCCTCGTCTCATTACTTACGAGTACAGCATATCATTATATCATCTAATGATTGCATAATTCCGAAAAATATGTTTTTATAGCAAGTGAGTGGAAGCAACCCTGGTTCGGAGTGCTTCTTTTGTTTTTGAGAATAATGAGTGCAATGTAATGTCTACTCGATAGGCCCAAAATAGGCGATTAGGCCGAAGTAGTTCTCTACCCTACTTACTTTTTTTTAAACAAAAGCTATTTTGAAAAGGCACAACATTAGAACTAACAATTGATAAAAGCGAGCAAAAAGCGAAATCCGCGAGCAAAGCATTTCGGACGGCGCGGAAGCATCGTAGTCTAACCTGCATAACCTGTCATCTTTCCCAGTTATTGTCCAGGGGGCAGAACGTCAAAACCAAATTCGTAAAAAGACACGGCAAACGTTGCTTCCGGGAGTCTTGAGAATTGCATTGGAATTTGGTTCAGCACTAGGTTCATCATAATCTTAGATGTATTCTGAAAATTTCCTTAGAATTCCATTTCCAGGGAGTTCCTTCATAGCTGTACGCAGATTTTGATAGAAAATTTGATAGAGGCTCGAAAAAATAGGGTCTTATTTATGCTAAGCATGAAAATTCTGGAATTTTATATTGGATATCGAAACGTTTTTTTTTTTGCGTGTACGCTTTTTATGAAATTTCTGCACGGGAAACAATATTTGAAACATTTTAAATCGTTTTCTGTGCAAAGATTACATAAAAAGGCCGAATCAATTTTATTTATTTATTTTATGCTATTTGGCGTGGAACTGGTCAGACGTCAGTTCGATCAGAAGTGATGTTTTCGTGCTACAATTAATTGAAAAATGTCAAAGACGCCATTTTGACAAAAACAAAATACAAGATCCAAAATGCCTACATTTCAAGCTGAACATTGCATTAGGTCCTAAGTAACATTGATCGATTCTCTTCGTCGACTCTTTTCTCTTTCGTTAATAACTTGAGCACATAACCGTTTCTTATTGTGTGTGTGATATTAGTTGCTAGATGAAAGTTTGTTTTATCGATCTATGCGCTGAAAATAACCGAGAATGTCTTTACATGGCCGTGGGGATACAAAGAGAAAGTCGACGAAGAGAATCTGTCAATGTTACTTAGGACCTAATGCAATGTTCAGCTTGATTTTAGCAAAAATATGGTAAATTATGCTGTATTTCATGCAACTCGGAGAAAGTCGAGTTTTATCGATTCGTCCTTTGGCATGGAAACCCACTCTACCCCGCTTATCTCCTAACTATGGATTCGGAAAACCCAGCAAGGTGGCATCCCTATCTTGTTTGCCTTGCCTTGAAAAGAGCTAACATCGCTGCGGGCCCGCGAATTGTGGGCCCCTTTGACAGCTCATAATTTGTAAACAAATAGAAGATTCAATCCAGAATTTCAAAAAAGGCGTGACTGATATTATGGATATTCTTAAAATTTTTGCTTACATTTTGTGAAAAATAAACTTAGGACTCATAAAATATTATTTTCTGATTTTCTACCACGAAGTCAACCATTTATATGGCATAAAAGGGAAAATAATTTCATTTGATAAAAATAAGACAATTCAGTCACGCCATTTTTGCAGTTCACACTGGAATTGTGACGTTTCAGATGTTGGTTTCAATAACATGGCGGCATGCCACCCAGCTGGGAAAACCCCTTACTTGCGATAAAAATAAATGACTAACGCGACGTTACACCAACACAGCTACTCGAACCAACTTCTTGCTTCATAATGTTTTACAATTATTTACAATATTCGTTAAATTGTTATTGGTACTTCAGGGAAAAAAAATCGACGCAATTGACAACCACACCATGCTATTAAAGCTGATAATCCGAAAAGTACACGGAAAACATACGAAATGAGTGAATGTGAAATGGGCAAAGCCTACTGCGGGCGCTCGAAGTAATGAGCAAAGATTATGCTACACCGAAATTTGATCGGAAAAACTATGACCACACTGTTTTTAAAGATATCCTCCGCCCTCCTCCGAAAAGTGTGTATTGCTTGCAACCAATTAGCGCAATCAATATCGCATTTCCGACAATCACCTCACGCAAGCTAATTGAAGTAGCTTCCAGTTTATTTTGCTTTTGTTTTTGCTCATCTCAGTACGAATTAGCTTTGGTTTTCCCAAACATACTTTGGCATCATCAGTTAAAGATGTGAGATGTGATTGAAACTTCCAAAAGTGAGAAAAAATGACAGATTAGTTATGTTGCATAACCCGTAAAGGTAATGCGTGTGTCCGTGTGTGTATGTATTTGATTTACTAACTTAATATTCCGTAAAACGAGCGGCTCAACAACAAGGGAAATCAACGCGACGGGGAAGATATGTTCCAACTTTTACGTAAAACGATTCCGCTACAGAGAGGAACCGTTGTTTGCGGATGGTGTTTAACCGGTATTCTTTTTTCCTGGGATCCTTGATACCTGGGTTTTGGTAATAAAGATACCATTTGCGGTTAGTATCCTTCCTACCAAAGATCAGGAAAGCTAGGAATTGGGAAAAAGAAATATCGGCGAAAACTCCATCCGCAAATAACGGTACTTTTCTGTATATTTACGACAGTACACACTTTACACACTTTACTTGCGTGGTATTTTTTGTTGTTATTTATCTTTTGTTAGGAAATTTCCACGCCACGCTTTTCGCCGACGACGGCGACGCGACGGTACAGCAGGCCGCGTCGATAGGAAGAACCGCACATGTCGGCGACGACTTTTCCTTTTTTGTTTTGTTTTTGAGCTTCGTTCCGCCCAAGCATTATGTGAAAAGCGACGGTGCATGTAACTGCATTGAAAATTAGGCTAAGGAGTTGGATAATTGTAACGGCTGTAAATGCAAATGATTGATGTTTTATATTTTCATTGATAAACTTGATTGTCGATGTATGAATGTGTTTATTATGTGTTTTCCGTCTTTCCTGTGCTTTTTTTTACTGGGTAACATTTTGCCTTATTTGATTGACATACTTTTATCTTCACAAGTCTGCGCCAAAATGAAAAACAGCACGCGTGTTTGCAATTGCACATTGCATAAATAGCCATTTTACTTATAAAAGGGTGAAACAGGCTACGATTGTTCGCATTGATCGCAATCGATCAGTGTGGTAAACTGCTGTTAGAGCCTAATACCAACGATAACATAAAGCAAAAAGATTAATGTCTACTTATTTTCTCATATATTTCATGGGAGACAGCAATTATTACTGCCATGTAATAATGCTCATATTAGATTTGAGTATAAAATAATTATCGTGTCAGAATGCAAAGAGAAAAAAAGAAGAAGAGCGATTGTAAACAAATCGAACGTCATCAAACAGTTTGATTTTGGAAAGCCTTTAGCTTTCCATTCATTCGTGTATTCGAAGGATGGCGCCACCGTGTCTATGTTCAATCACAGCAGAAGTTGTTGGGATTTTTTGAGGCGATAAAATCTCTGGTCATGTCTTACCTGGGAAGGGAAGTAAAGCCGACGGTTAGGAGACGAACCAGCCCAGGGCTGAAATTCTCCTTAATAAAAATATAAAAAAAATTATAAAGCCGACGGTCACGGCCCATAAAACAACATTCATAAAACCCTAGTCAAGACAGCTTTGCCATTGCTCCACCAAAACCCCATTAAGACTAGAATATGTCTAGTTGGCCCATCCTGGAGAGGGTCCTGAAGGGTATATTTTAAAAATTCTTCAAGATTGATTTACTGCAAAATGGTTGTATGACGAACGCAATTAGAACCATTTCAAAATCGCAATTGAGCTACAATAAAAGCTATTTGACAACAATAAATGCTTACGTCACGTGACGACTTGAGTGTGAAACAATCGATAGAACTGTTTCCGAACATCGAAGGTACGTGAGCAAATAAACGATCATTTTTTTGCCAGTGGTGGCGGGGGGAGATACCTCTCTCCATCCCTCCCTAACAGGGGAGTTTGATAAAGGAGATCATCAACGCGATTCGTGCCTTCCTCAAAATTGACCTTTACTAGCTTTATACTCTCTATATACAATTTTCACACTGCCGTACTCTAACGGAACTATCAACTCTATACTTTTATGTCCTCCTCTATCGCATAAAATGACCACTATTAGTCTGAAATTTGACGTTAAGCATTTATTTATTGTCGTCAATCAGATGTAGACCATTTTTTACAAGTAACAAGTCATGTATTAAAATTATGAATAAAATTAAAGTACTGCTTTAATCTGGTTTTTGCTCATTATAAAATCAATAGTTTCACTATGTTTATTGCAATCAGTCATAATTTGATTTAGTGGACCAAATTTGGCATAATTTGTGCGATAGTGATTTGTAGTAAATATATTTCGAGTTCGCAGTTGTCGAGAAGGTATGTAAACATTAAGCTCTGATAGCAGTTCTACTGAGTCAATCCGATGCGATACTATAGCGTTCAGAAACGAAACCATTGCAAATTCACGACGCGCTTTCAATGTTTGAATGTTGATGAGCATGCAGCGTGCTTCATAAGATGGAAGAGGAAATCTTGTCCAACCTCATTTACGAAGAGCAAATAATAAGAATTGCTTTTGCACTGATTCTAATCGTTCCTCATGCGTGAATGAAATAGGTGACCAAACTATGCTGCAATATTCAAGTATTGATCTTACATATGAAATGTACAGTGATTTTATTGTATACGTGTACACATTTCCAACTATGGAAACAATAAAAACCTTTTTCGAACCATTTTCCTTAGCTAAATCCACTAGAAAAAGCATCAATCAAGATAGAAAACGATTCATAAGTACCATCCGATCTTATCAAAATAATTAAAATAAAATTGCTCGTATAAAAATCCTGTTGGATTTCTCCATCTTAAAAGCGAATCATTTACCAAAATTATTAAAATAATTCTCATTTAATGGCCTAGTTTTAGGTGCCATATTAAATCTTGTTTGAAATGTAAATGAAAACATCGAAAAAACTAAGTCCACCCTAAAAACATCGATTTGACCAATTATTTTTAATTGAGAAAAACAAATTAATTATTCTTCCGATCGATCATCAGCCGATGTATTTTTTTATGATTTTCTTATTTTGATCAATTTCTTATTGCTAAATTGACCAAAATAAAGTTATATCCAAGGAAATATAAATAGGAAATATATTGAAAAAGGAAGATTGTAAAAATCAAACAAATAATTGCAATATGGCGGTAGCAAAACATTTGATTTTCATGGCTTATTTGTGAAAAGTTGTTTTACTTTCATGAAATCCCTAACAAATTCATAATATTTTAAAATGGCTTTTATGAAGTAAACTTACAGGCAGGCTGAAGTGTATTTATCTAAAGTCATTTTGCTTGATCCTAACCCGTTTAGATTTATGGCAGCATTTATGGAGATAAGGTTGCAACAATAATTAAACTTCAATGTTTGTTTGTGTTTCGATAGTTGCGCTGTGTTCCAACTACTACCGTAACTTACCAGCTTTAATTGTTATAATATATATCTAAGTGTGTTTACATTGTTCCTGCCTTGGCAATTCAGTATTTTAAACAGGTTTTCTATACCTGCATGTCAGTATAACAATTGACATCCTAAAACTAAAACTAAAAATCACACTGGACTAGCCTATCGGTCCCAAGTACATCGATGAACGTACCCCATTCTAGCCGAAATTATAGTACCACACTATGTTTGTTTTGATTCGCTATGAAAGTTTGGCAGATAAAATGAGGGGCTCGAAGATTATCCTATGTTTCGAGGGGTGCATCGATTAGCTTGGGATCGTAGAGAGTACCAGAGCTGAGCCAAAAAGTTGAGCACGGACCTTCTGGTCTTAGTACTTGGGACCAATAGGCTAGTCAAGTAGTGAGCCAATTTATAATGGTTAAATTCCACCGGTTTATAGGTAGCTCCATTTACACGCTGAACTTTGTTAGCAGCAGATAGGTGAAGAATTTGAAGCAAGGGAGCTATTTGTACCTATTTGTGCGGGTAGAATTTGGGACCGTTGTTAACAGCAGAGAAATTAGTACCAGGTCGGCAACGTGTCGCTTAGAACGAGATTGTAGGATCGCTTTGCGAGTCTTACATTCCCGAAAATTTGATTTATGGGACACATTTGAATTTCTTAGGATATTCTCTCTCAGGACAGTCGTCCTTTGCGTGAGAGGAATCACCACAGCATGTAGCTGTCATGTAGCAATTTTTTGTTCCATTACCCCATCCCTGGCACTTACGGCACTGAGTGAGGTTTAGGAAATTTCCTCCAGTCTTACTGAAGTGTTCCCACTTCACGCGGGCATGGAGCTTAATCGCCAGGACGGGATTTCCTTTTCATTTTGAATACTTGGAAATCGGAAGTGGTTACCACAATAGGGTGAACCTTTTCCTTCATGGCATTAAGCCGGGAAAGTTTAGTGGAATTTTACCTGGATGATGGATCATTCTCATCATCCGTGAGCATATCAAATTCATTGCTCAAATAAATTTCATCAGAAGGGGGATAAAGAGATTACCCGTTTCTTTTGCGTTTAGGCGCCATGGCGGCAGTAAAACGTTTCTCCAAATCGATTTCCAAGCAGATTACTATAAGAATCCGAAGGATCGAAGAGGAATTTTTTAAATCGATATCCAAGCAGGATTACCTCGGCTAGGGTCCAAACATGGAAGGAAGAGGAATAAGAGTCGAAAAAGGTAGAAAATTTGCAGGTAATATTGAGCACTGAAAAGTTTTTTTTAAATTTGTTGTAGCTTTAGGTAGCAGTAACACTTCCTTCAGCAAAAAGTAAATAGATCCGCACGGCAAGAGAGCACGATGCGGGCTGGATTATTGATTTCTTCGCACTTGGCGACGAGTATATTTTTTCGAAGTTCTAAGCACTGTGCACTTAATTCGATGCTGTTGCACCGCACTGCTCGCCCTTTTGGCGTCAAGAACACCGTCCACGTATTTGTGGTTTTAACACTTCGCGCACTTTTTACGGTTTGTACCGTATTTTACAATGGTGAGTAAAATGTCCTCTCTGGAGACTAATGTTTGGCACGGGACGTCTTGGATTTAAATGCAAAGGTTGATGAACACACGCACACACCGAGCGGATTATATGATGAAACTGATGCCGTCGAAGCTGATGGCCGCGACGCAGCAAATGTTTACCATTGTAGTTCTTCAAGTTTACGTCTATATATTTAATAACCCGTGATAGCAAGTTACAAATTACTACACTATGTTTGTTTTGATTCGCTATCAAAGTTTGACAGATAACATCAGGGGTGTGTGGATTCATGCAGAACATGCAGGGGTGAGTGAAATAGCTTGGGACTGCTTGGGACCGTTGTTCTGGTACTGAGTGAGCCAAAAATAATAATGATTTTCTTCGGGACCCAGTGGTCTTAGAGTTACCTCTATGGTGATAGCATGCGTGGTGGGATTCTCGGTATTTGAAACCCAATGAGAAAAATTGATACCTTTTTTACCTCTATTACACCTACATGGCTGACTGATTGATGGTTATGACAAATAAATATTGAATTCATGTATGAAAGATTTACAGAAATTTCAATACACCACATACTAGAGTGTGTTTGCCTGTCGTTGATAAGCTCATCAACAGCAGTCGTGGACCCGAGGATTAGCAACCAACAACGAAATCAGCACACCCCAGATGGCATGGGATCGAAACTAGAAATTATGCAGATAAAAAATCACAAATAAAATCAGCAGTTGTGTATCGATGTTTTGATTTTACAACAGAAATCGATATTTTGATCTGACAACACAATCGATATTTTAACATTGGTAACGATTGGTAGCAATATTTTGAGAAAGATCTTTATAAACGATTCATGATTAGACTTTTAAGCATCTTTACAATTATTCATGAAATAGTGACGATCGCTATCGATTTTTCTTATGAATGGCTTTGAAGATCGATGTATAGAAAATGAAATAAAATTAACGAAATGGTTTTTTTTTTCCTTTGGTTTGTTTTTTCCGTCGATCTTGTTTTCCGTGCTGAGCACCAATGCTACCGACGTGCCAGGAAGGCAGTTCCCACACCTGGACCCTACCTATCGACCCATCAACTCATGAACCGGGGACCAACGGCTTTACTTCCCATCCGAAGGAAGGCGTGATCAGAGATGTTATGCCTCAGAACATCCCGGCGGCACCGACTGGGATTGAACCCAGGCCTGCTGGGGTGAGAGGTAATCACGCTTACCACTACACCACCGGCGCCGTTAACGAAATGGTTGGTCGGGATGCTTCTAATGTAGTTCGACTATGATAACTTGAAGAATTTGTTCTTTGCATCAAAGGAGATTGTAATAAATCCTGAAGCTAGTTTCCCAACTAAAGTGAGATAATACACTACCTACCTGAGTACCTGATGGGCGACGACTCGTTGAATTCAAATCTGCGCCGAACGAAGTAACCGTCTCCATTGGTCTCGGTGCTGAGCCAATCGCTTCCAGTCGCCTTGGACGTTCAAGGACCTAATGTCCTCCTCAACTGCACAAAGCCAACGCGTGCGTGGCCTACTCCGAAGCCGACGTCCTCTTCCGGGTTCCCTGCTGAATATTGACTTCGCTTGACGCTCTTCCGGAATTCGTGCCACATGCCCAGCCCACTGTAGCCTGCCGTGTTTTATAAGCTTCACAATATCCATGCCGTTATATACTTGGTACAACTCGTGATTCATGCGACGCCGCCAGATGACATTTTCCAGTTTACCGCCGAATATTGTTCGCAGTACTTTACGCTCAAAGACACCGAA
Organism: Ochlerotatus camptorhynchus; assembly: GCF_037179485.1. Lineage (NCBI taxonomy): Eukaryota > Metazoa > Arthropoda > Insecta > Diptera > Culicidae > Ochlerotatus > Ochlerotatus camptorhynchus. The sequence continues at coordinate 5,752,293 of NW_027040988.1, forward strand.
AGCTCTCCGATCGACCTCTTTCAATGCCCACGATTCGTGGCCATAAAGGGCTATCGACAGAATCAACGTCTTGTACAGCGCGAATTTCGTTTTCGTACGCAAGCTGTGGGACTTCAGCTGACTACGCAACCCGTAGAGAGTCCTGTTCGCGGCTGCAATACGCCTTTTCACCTCGCGGGTAACATCATTATCGCACGTCACTAAAGTACCAAGATAAACAAATTCGTCCACAACTTCAAATTTTTCGCCATCTAGCACCACTTCACTACCAACACCACTATTGCTCCCACGCTTTCTACCGGCGACCATGTACTTCGTTTTGGTAGAATTTATCGTGAGACCAATCCTCGCTGTCTCCCTCTTAAAAGGCGTGAACGCCTCTTCCACTGCTCTTCGGTCGATTCCGATGATGTCGATGTCGTCCGCAAAACCAAGGCGCATGTGCGACTTTGTGATGATGGTACCGTTTCTCTGCACGCCAGCTCTCCTAATCGCTCCTTCGAGGGCGATGTTGAATAGCAAGTTCGAAAGAGCATCTCCCTGCTTCAACCCATCTAAGGTCACGAACGAGGCCGAAATCTCGTCTGCAACCATTTCGAACCATCCAGCGTTGCACGAATCAGCCTAATTAGTTTCGTCGGAAAACCGTTTTCATGCATTATCTGCCATAGCTCGTTTCTACTGAATCGTACGCTGCCTTGAAATCTATGAACAGATGATGAGTCTGCAAGTTGTATTCCCGGAACTTCTCAAGGGTTTGACGCAGGGTAAACATTTGATCCGTCGTTGATCGGCCCTCACGAAAACCAGCCTGGTATTCGCCGACGAAGGATTCCTCAAGCGGTCTCAATCTGTTGAACAGAACACGTGATAATATTTTGTACGCCGAATTCAGAAGCGTGATTCCTCTGTAATTGGCGCACTCCAGTCTGTGTCCCTTTTTGTAGAGGGGACAAACGAGACCATCCAACCAACTAGCGGGCAATTCTTCCTCCTCCCATATCTTGAGCAGTATACGGTGGATCATCTGGTGCAGCTGCTCACTTCCGTGTTTGAGAAGTTCGGCTGGGAGCTCGTCCTTCCCCGCAGCCTTACTGTTTTTCAGCTCTCGTATTGCCTTTTTCACCTCTTCTAGCGTTGGTGGTTCCACAGCTTGACCATCGTCGTCGATGTGTGTTCTGTTTGTAAATGCTCTCTCGTTCTCTCCGTTCAGCAACGTCTCGAAGTACTCCTTACACCTGGCAGCCACCATCATTTTATCTGTCAGCAGATTACCTTCACGGTCATAGCACATGGCGGGAGACGGCGCTGTCTTACTCCTCACGCCATTGACAGTTGCGTAAAACCTTCGCATATCATTCTGCTCCATACTTTCTTGCGCTTCAGCAATAACGCGTTCCTCGTACTGCCTTTTTTCCTACGATGGGTTCGTTTCTCGGCTGACCTTGCTACCCTGCACCGCTCTCTGTTCTGACGCGTACCAGACACCAACATCCGGCTTCTGGCGACGTTCTTCTCCTCTGTCACTCGCTGGCACTCCTCGTCAAACCACCCGTTCCGGGGGCGCCTATGAGCTGTACCTATCACCTCTCGTGCTGTTGTGCTCACCGCTCCATGGACAGCTTCCCACAGATTGTTGAGATTCTCGTTCACGTTGATTTCCGCTATCCGCTCATTCAGCTTCTGGTGGTACTCTGCAGCAACACCATCTACTGTCAAACGCTGGATGTTGAAACGCATCGATCTCCGGTTTCTCGAACTCGTAATGGTCGATAGATGCGCTCGAATTTTCTTCGAATTCGAGGTAGTGATCCGAGCCGATATTAGGACCCCTGAAGGTCCTGACATCTACGACATCCGAGAAATGCCGACCATTCACCAACACGTGGTCGATCTGGGAGCAAGTTTCGCCATTAGGGTGTCTCCAGGTGTGCTTTCGGATATCCTTGCGTGCAAAGTGGGTGCTACTGATGGCCAAATCACGAGCAGCAGCGAAGTTTATCAGCTTCAGGCCATTATCATTCGTTGCAGAGTGAAGGCTCTCTGTTCCAATGATTGGGCGAAAGAATTCCTCTCTTCCGACCTGCGCGTTTGTATCTCCGATGACAATCTTCACGTCGTGTTTAGGGCACTCATCATAGGTTTTATCCAGGCTCAAGGCTCCAGCTCAATCAAACGTACTTTTAAACTTTTCAGTCTCGGAGCACATGTTTGTTTACATCTCATCCAAAGATGGATTCCGTCACGTGTAAGATTAGGTATTTCTAAGTGTTCAGGTTATGACCACTTATAACTCTGTCAATAGCGGACGGATTTTAATTCTAAACAAGCCAGTTTATTGGAAACTTTTCTACAAATCTGGTAAAATGAACACTTTGTAATTTTCCAATAGGTCACTATTGAAAATAACACAAATGTCCAACTGTTGCAATGGTGATCAAAATTTTTACCGATTGCCTGCCAAAAAGCGCTTTCCTTAACACAGATTTCAAAATCGAATTCCATCCGGTCTCGCCGAACGGTGCTTATGCAATCACCGTGTGTGGTGGTGTCCGGTCGGTCATCATCATCAGCAGCAGCAGCAGGAGTGCTTTCGGTGCGTGGCGTTGAACATTGTTCTCCAGTACACAACGAAAGGCTGCCCGCATGAGTGTCCATTCACCGAAGAAGGAGGAAGAATCCGCATTGCTACTGATCGGATTCAGTAGCTGTCGTGAGTTGCTGTGGGCTATATGTATATGCCAAGCGCGTCACCCTCGTTCCAAACAACATACAGCTCGCTAACCTCATCCGTGTTAAACACCCTAATAGATCAGCATTACTCAACCATCACAATAAAACTGTTCTTTTCAGGAACATCATAAATTATTGTTGTTTAAGAGTTAATTTTCATTGAACTTTCGCTCGCCTTGCTGCCAGCCACATCACCCCCAAAGCTCTTCGATAATGTACCCAGGAACCAATTTTTTGTGGTCAAATGCGTCAAGTATTGAAATGGTAAATAAAAATTCTCGCAATGACCGAATACCACATCACCTTGTCAATTAACCAGAAACAGTTCGAATTAATGTAAGGTTTTCTCCAGGACGCTGGAAAAAAGCAAAAAAATCTCGAATGTATACACTGCAAAAAATAGATTTTAATATTACATCCAAGAGGATGCACTTCAATCATGTCGAAAATCTCATGTAATTTTTATGGCCACAAACATAAAGAAATGCAGTTAAAGCAGCGTAATGTCAGTTCATGCACTGTATTAATGATAAATTTGTCCAAAAATTCCGTGAGTTTTGTACACGAAAATGCGTAATTTTGTCATCAGCAAACGAGGTGTTCCGTGATAGAAAAAGTTGGTTTCCCTAACACAGTCACTGAATATTGATACCGAGCACGTAATCCTTCTTCAAATCTACGGTCGTGTCTTGGATACAACCTCTTACTTTTTTTAACCATATTGAGTTATTTATACGAAATCGGGAAAAATATTTTGGGCAATCGGGAAAAGAGTGGTCACATGCATTAAGGAGTAATTTAAAAAAAAACTTCAGAAAAGGCTTGCGAAAGGGCCTACTTGCAACGAAAATTATGAGCAATTGTTTGCAAGAAATCGGTGGTTGAAATCATTGTTTACAAGATCAGTTTCGACCTAATGAAATGTTGGCATCGAATTATATGCGTGGCCAATAATATTGCGCGTCTTTTAATAAATTAGAGTATGGGGTCACCATAACGCGCACGTGAAGATAGCTGCGAGATATCCGCTACGTAAAATGCACAGGAAAAATTACACTCGCAATCATATTTCGACAGTGAGCATACATAAGGGCCTAACGATGATCGATTTTCCTCATCAATTTTCTCATTAAATTTCTACAGCTAAAGGAAGCAATTTTATGAAATGTGTCCAATACAGTACTGTAACAGGTTATATTGGCTATCAAAAGCAACAGCAAACGCATGGATAAATGGCAATCCAAGTGGGATCATTGCAATTAGGCCCTTATGAACGCTCACTGTCGATTTCTTCTACTGTCACACAGATGACTCTACACTGTAAGTTGAAAGTACCCATTAATGGGTACAATTTCACCCATTTCACCCATAGGGACAAGCCGTTACACCCATTAAATTTACCCACGAATGAGTAACTGTTACCCATTAATGAGTAAAACATAAGATTAGTTATAAACCCGCCGAGAAAAGTGTTGGGAGATCCCAGTGGGTAACACGTTCTTCGAGGGATAGCTGTAATTTATTATTTTAAATTTTGAGGTTTTTTTCTACTTTGTTGCACACATCGAAGCACGTTGACCATATTTTTTCGAATTCAATTGCAGGATGAATCAATGAGGGTACGAAAGAGAAGGAAAAGTGCATCCAAAAAGACTATCGGTTTGTGCAGTGTCGAAATACGCCGTTGAAGAAATGGAGAAATGCTTGTAAATATGTGAACATCCAGAATCAAACAGCACTACAGTAGTAGCAGCAGCAGCAGCAGCGAAAGTCTGTCTGTGAAATCAGTGTGGCTGGTAGAGGGTTCGACAACCAGTCGGCAGGCCGACGGCGACTTGAACGTCATCGTGCAGCAACAAGCGACAAACCTCACGATTTATCCGAACGACTGCAGCCTCGAGGAACGAAAAGGCCACACACAGGTGCAGGTCCGGTGGAAAGAGGAACATGAGCTTGCGGAACTCGATCTGGCCGAGTATTGTTATTTTCCTGGTATTGCTCACCACCGAAAAATGCCACTCTACAAATACGGATGATTTATCTGGTCTGTCGGAGAGAGAAGTAGGTAGGTGTCTCTTTATTGGCTCTAAACAGTTGTGTGTGCTTTTCAGTATAACAATAGTCCGCCAGTGCATTATTTATTGCCATCTCATCCCAACCAGGGTTGTCGAAGCAAATCCTGTGATTTAAACACGGGGTACCATGTGCGCCTAGCAGCACCGCCACCACCACCAACAACAACAGTTTAGCTATGAACTTGACTTTGAACACCGCGCAAGGCAAAACAGCTCGAAGTAAAAACAACCAAACTACCATCTCCTGATCAACCTGTTGTTAGCCTGGTGCGGGCCGGTTCACGCTGGATCCAACTGAGCCCAAATGCCGGTGGAAAAAAACTGCACACGTCCGAGAGAAAGTATAAAGCTCACGTTTTGCTTTTGGTCATCGAAATCGTGGCATGACTTGAGGCTTCCCCTGCTTGCATGGGTGAATGGAATGGTTTGAATTAGGATAAAGTGGTTAAGCAATAGTTTTGGACCGTGGAGTTTTTGAATGTGATCCGTCTTTCAGTGATCGGTTTAGCGATATACCTATTACAAACAAATAAAAAAAAAATAATGATACCATATCAAATTTCGTTTATGTATCGATTTGATAATTTCATAGTTGCAAACCATTTTTACATAAAATATCATTAAACCTAATCATTTTATCAAATTTTTAAGACACAAATTCATGTTTACTTACACCCAACCGGGAAATGTAAGATTCTATTACAGATTTGCATGAAAAGAATGCCGAATCTGCAATGTTTCGTGACATTAACAGATCCTGTAATGTGGTCGCCAGAAGGGTTTTAAAATAATTTTGAAATTTTTATGTTAGCTTATTTTTGTTTCGTCCGATTGTCACACAAACCCGAAAGACATTCACCAAATGTCATATATATGAACTCTCGCTTAACATTTGGAAAGGGCCTATCCTCGTTGATCGATTCTCTTCATCAAATTTCCTTTGGCCACGGCAGCATAAACGAATTTCTCGCTAGGCTCGCAGCACAGTTCGACCAAATATGATGTAAGTGCATTTTACCTCAAATTCATCCTCATTATGATACCAGCATAGCGACAAATTGGCTGAGGGAGAGGGGTGTGGTTGGTAGCGATTTTTTAGGTGTATATTGCATATCAGTCCCATATGGAAAAATTAGGCATTGAGAAAATGGCAGTCGAAGTTACGAAATGCAATTCCCTAGTAAATATTTGATAAATCATAGTAAACTAATTGTATGTCTGTAGTAAACTAATTCATAATCTGTTGCAATGAAGCTTCCATGTTTTGTTATATCAGCGAAAAACATGACAATTCGAAAAGCAAACCTTTAAATTTAACTATGGACTATTGAATTTCAGGATGGGACTGATATGCGATTACTTTGTTTGATGAGACAAACTGACTTGATGTTGTTTTCACATTTTTCATGATAAAAGTCCATAGTTTTATCACCGACAAACCGACATGGCACTTAATTCTAACTTATGCCCGAAAATCGTAAACGGCCGATTAAAATGTGCATTGATCCAAACTTTCAAAACCATGATCTAAATAAAAAATAATTTGTCCAGAATAGATCAGACACGAACCAATTCATAACTTTTGCATGTTATTGTTTTTGCTATGGTCATTCATGTCGGTTTGTCGGTGGTTTTATCACATAATATAAAAGTAGATGCTAATTGATAGTGTAAAGCATGGTTAACGAAAATCCATATAGGACTGATCTGCGATTATATAGGCAGTTATAGATTGAATGAAATGTGGGATTGAAAGAAAACCTAGTTATCTAATCTACCCTATTAATTAGCTTATTTATCAGGCAGAGTCAATTTGCTGTTTTTTTAACTTGACCTTCTCACCCTTTTGGGTGTTTTACAGTGATCTTTTTGCAGTGTCCACAAAATGTCGGTAATAGCGGTTCTGCCCTCGAGTTGCAACTGTTTTTATAAGCTGTAAACGAATCCAAGATATTTCACTTGACTTGGCCAAGAAATTGTGTTTCCGCTCATAGTGATTATGTGACTACTACTATAGCTTTAAGAAGAGATAATATCTAAACTTTTCTGTAGTCTGCTGCAAATAACATGAAGACTTCTTTCTTTAGTGGAAATGTCTGTGTCATCAGTGAACAAAGATTTGTGGCAACCCTGCAATGAGTATTATCTTAGGATCACATGCTTTTCTCTTTCATTGTATGCATGCAATGTAAATAATCAAGTATCTTATCAAAATTTGAAAGGATGAGAGTAGATGCTGATAAATCACTTTAAATTTTATGGGATATTATTAATAGTAGCTACGTCTACACATGACTCAAACGCGGTAAGGGCCCATGCATTAATTATGTCACGCTAAATCGAGAAGAAATTTACCCCCCCCCCCCCATATCGTGACGTTTTTCCTATACCTATGCATTGCTTGTCAAATCTTAAAACCGCCCCCCTAGAGCGTGACACAATATATGCATCAAGCCTAACCCTGAATTTTAAACTAATCCGAAAATCATACTACTACTGAAGTAACATTCCATATTCATGGCAGTGCCATGCATTTTCCCGATTAGTAATCGAAATTATATCAAATGAGGCAGAGACACAAGAAGGGCTTATATCCAGGGTTCATTATATTTTATTTTATAAAACGGTTTACATATATTATAAGATCAGTTTACACCCGGAAATCCATAGAAAGTATAGTCGTTATATAATTACTATGATAGAAAAAAAACTTTTTATTTACTTTAAATGATCTTTATTTCTTGTATTTGTGTGGTTGAATGAATTACCGAGTGACACAGACGTGTCTTTTCAACTTTAGTCAATTTTAAATTTTTAATTCATATTTACAGTTCCTAGTCCTATCAGGGCTGTTTAGACAATTCCCACCTTGGTGGGATTGGTTTGTTTAAAATTTGATATAGGAGATTACTTATAACTACTATTTACAACGACAACTAACCTGCAATAACTATATACACCTAACCTATTATATACAAATTGCTTATCAAAGCATGTTCAGATGTGTTGGATTTCTGCACAAACCTAGTTTTAATGTCAGTAATTTTAAAATTTAATTTTTGTACGTTCGCCTCTTGGTGGAGGTCTGAAATTCTTGTGTCGAAGGACTGGACTTTATTCCTATGATTCTATGCACATGATTCCCACACCGGAGCTGCGTAGAGGATCGCAGGTGCTATAATTTGTTTGCAGACAGCCAGTTTGTGCACCCTTGAGTGGCGGGATCTGCGGCAGTCAGCGGTTTTATGATTCGTGAGCGCTTACGATTCGTAGAATCGTTGATTGTGACTGCAAGTGGATTTTACGGGTTTTGTGTGTCGGACGCTTGCTTTTTGGCCTCTTCTTGTGTCTAACATGTGCAGAGTATCATTATAACGTCTAATGGTTTTGAGATTCCTGGTGGCGTGAAATATATTTGTGAGAATATCTTTTTGTGATTTTAGCAGTCACGTTTTGTTTGTAGTTTATATTTTATTTATTTCATTTAATTATCGTAAATATTAGTTATTCAATAATAGATAGTTCATGCATATATTCGTACTTTGACGCGAAGCGCTGTGGATTATAAGATGCTCGATGACCCTCGAGGGATCGATTTTGCTTACTGAGCAGAAAATCATGGATTGAACCCCAAGCTCTTCCACAGCACAATAAATCGTCCACCATTTGTATATTTGATATTGAACATTAACCTCGGAAACTATTTGCATATCAAGCGAAAACGTAGTCCAGTATTGTCGCGAAGCGTTATGGTTCTGAGATGCTCGATGACCCTGGAGGGATCGTTTTTGCTTACTGAGCAGAAAATCATGGGTTTAATCCCAAGCTCTCCGTCATGACTCTTAAAATTCATTATCACTAAACAAAATTAATATGTTATTTCGATAGCCGGCTATCGAGAGATTAAATAAACAACAAATAAACAATACATACTTTTGGTTGCATCGCCAACTTGAGGTGAATCCTAACCGAATACCCTACCCAACCCTCCAACTCCGTAGCACTTATGAGGGTGTCGCTAAGTCGGTGGCCTCTCGTTAAGTAAGTACTACATCAACATTTCCTTCCCTATCCCTAGTTATGGTAAAGATGGGCGTGGCCGGGAATAGCGACAGTCATGCTTCTGTTACTCTTGTTTAGATTGGAACCAATGTTTACTCCTCAGCATTATTCCTGAAAGTAGTCTAACTGAGAATTTCAGAAGAGACGTGAGTGTCGCTGGTATCCAATCTACGAAGTATATCATAACAACGCTAACAGCAGTCGGAGATGAACCAACCTAAATAAAGAAAAAAAAATTAACAGTCGTCTCCGAGGGGAGGAATGTCGGAAATGTAGATGTAAAGCTAAGAGCCCAACAGACTTCCTTGCGGAACACCTGCAGGGATGGAAAACGTGTTTGAAAGACAACCATTCAACGATACCTTGAACGACCTTTGCTGGAAGTAGTTACGGGTGATTTTACTCAGATGTAATGGGAATGGAAGTTAGAAAGCTTGTACACAAGTTCGTCAGGCCAGACATTGTCAAACGCCTTTTCGACGTCTAGCAAGGCCATGGCTATGGACTTGGATACAGCTTTGTTACTACTGGACCCAAACTGTTCCGGAAGGAGAATGTAGTTTTCGTCGACAAACTCGAGCAAACGATTGAGAATGAGTTTCTCAAACAATTTGCTCAGTGCTGAAAAGAGGCTGATTGGTCTGTAGCTTAAAGACAATGTTGGATCCTTACTGGAATTGCGGATTGGTATAAATTTTGCTATCTGTTGTTCTGTAATCATCCGCCGGAGGCACGACACAAGGGGAGGCATATAGATTTTGAATGGATTGTGCAACCTTATCTTCGAGCGGACTTTGGAAAGTTGAGCCAAGCAAATACGATGAAGCGACATGCTCGTCGATCGCATTTGCTTTCTCCTGTGGGTGATTAAAACCCGAACGTCATCATATTCGTCTCTGAGAGATAGAACGAGTTTGGGTTCTTAAGACCTTGGCTACCTTCCAAAATGGTCTGGAGTGGTCGTCCAGATTCTGGACAACACGCCCAAAACTTGCATTTCGGAGTGAGTCCATTCTGGAAGCAATCTGCCTGTTCAGATCGGCCATTTCACGTTTTTTTGCCAAGATTTCCAGTCCTCTGAAAGTGGCGTCTACGAACATTTCTCAACCAAATCAACAATTGGGTATGGGGATCAATAGCAACAAACTTACCCCTCACAGGAACTTGTCAAACTCGTCAGCCACGAATATGGTCTGATGGAGTTCTTCCAACGCCCGGTCGATGTCATCTACGGTGTCAAGCGGTGTATATTCTTCTTTGTTGCTGTCCACTTTTCGTCCGAAAAGCATTCTTCTCTGTCCGAACTGCGGCCAGTTGACATGGTGGTAGTCTTTTCGCATGCGGTCGGAACTGAGAGCGGAGGTGTACCGGCTTGGATAGTACCATGTTTGATAGGAAAAAATCCAGGGTGGAGGGATTACCCGCCGGAGAGATGAAAGTTGGGGCGTCCGGAAGTCCATGTCCATGCATGGTCGAATAACAGACATCCGTTCCGGTTCCGCTGGTAGTTCATCCAAGCTTCAAGACGGGCATTCAGGTCACTCTCAACAATAAATTGGGAGCTAGTACGAGTAATGGTGGTCAGGTTGTTCTTGAATTTACTTTGTTAGTGGAACACTGTCGAGAGCAGTAAACACCACATTTAGGGCCTCGATGATAGAAGTGCGGATATGGGGCAGTGTGCAGAACTTGGTTCACCACCCCTGGAGCGGTGCGACCAAGCCCGATAATGTTGTGGTTGGGTAACCAGAAGCTGTCACCGGACTTTAAATGGGTCTCGGTTAGAAGGCTCAATCTTTTTTGCTCTTACAGAGCAAGTATTCCAGGTGCCGATAGTTAGCAGTTTAGACGCCATACTGGATGATGAACTTACCGAGCACTTGGATCTGATCGGGTTTATTACGGCACTTACGAAGAGGACCGGTCATGTTGACGAAGATTTCCATCAGTTCATGCGCTGAGAACAGATCGGGATTATTTGTTTAAGCTGTTGGTACTCTCCAGAATCTATAGGGGGATGGAGAACTTTGTCCAGCAGATCTTGAGGGGGAGCGGATCGTATCCGAGTATTCGTTTGTCCACGAAGAGGCGGAAAATCTTCCTTCGTCCTGGTTGATTGTTGGTGGACGCCTGTTTTAGGATGCACTTGAAATCCTAGATTTTAAGGCACTGCTTCTCGGATCCTTGGTGAGCATAACCACAGTTGGCGCATTTGGACGCCACAGTTTCATCCGCAGCACATCCGGAGGTGGCGTGGTCTTGAGTGCAATTTCCGCAGCGTGGCTTAATGTTGCAGTTGCGGGTGCCATGTCCGAAATTCAGACACCTTTGGCACTGAGTCACATCGTGATAGCCGCCACGGTATGACTCCCAGCGGACGATGCAATCCGGGAATGCCTTCACATTCTCGTACCTCCTCGTCATCCGATAGATGGCACTTGGGGTCAGCTTGTACCGGTACTGATTTCAGCTTCGGGTCGAAGTTCTATAGGCCCCTGATGACGACCTTGTTTCATATCGGGAATGTCGTAAGTGAAGAATTCCGCCTTGGAAGTCCTCAGGTGGGCGACGACCAAGTCAGACTTCGCTTTTGTACGAAGCACTACCTTGGTGCCAACTCTGCCCAACTAACGAGTAAATTGTGTATTTGGGCACTGTTATAGAATCGTTGATGGGTACAAATTCATTTATTTATCGATACAAATTCCTTTATTTATGGGTGCTTGACTAGCCTATTGGTCCCAAACAAATCGATTAACGGACCCTATTCTAGTCAAAATTCTAGTACTACACGATGTTTGTTTTGATTCGCTATGAAAGTTTGACAGATAAAATGAGGGGTTATTGGTTTTTCCTATGTTTCGAGGGGTGAATCGATTAGCTTGGGACCGAAGATAGTACCAGAGCTGAGCCAAAAAGTTGAGCACGTTTCTTCGGGACCTTCTAGTCTTAGAGTTACCTCTATGATAGAACGTCGTATGGTTATAACAACCCTGCTGATAATTGGATTTAATCGTTTAATAATGTGAGCACTGTCTTTGATTTTAGGTGCACGGATGCATAAGGTTGAGAATCAGTCTGTAGAGTTTTTATACAATTTGAGACAAAGAATAAATAAATTAAAACAATTTTTTTTTTTTTTTTATTAAAGAGACTTTCAGCCTTGGGCTGGTTCGTCTCTATAAATTAAATTAAAACAACTTACGACGTGTGCCGCACGGGAGACGGTTGTAGCTCCGGTTCGACGACCCGATTTGTCCGGTTCATACTGTGAAAATCACAATTTTGGGTGTGAGCACAACATCCTATTATGACGGATCATTTGTTTGTTGCTGACGTAATTCAAAATTTTGCCTTCCAGAAAGGATGAGAAAGCACCTTACGATTATCTGATCATTTATCATAATTGAATGGTGTCTGTTAAGACAAAAATGGAACCGCTGAGATAGTCAATTCTTAGCGAAGCTCAGTTGTCTGCATTTGACATATTGTTTATTATGAATTCATAAACCATAACAGTAATTAACTAGACCTTTTTATTTTACAACAGTCAAAACTCAATTCGAATATGACCCTGATCTCCTTACATCTTCTTAATACTAAAGAGTTCACACCAAACAGCCAGTAAAAAGTAGTGTGGAGGCATCTTCGGTCATGAGATTTGTTTCTCACTACACCTCCTGCGCTATAGCATCTATTATTATGTGCCATTGCAAGCCACTGCTAGCATTGATTGCCACATCGTTGGTGGTTATCGGCGAAGCAAAATGCCAGAAACTAATGGCCAAACAAACATCAATTCGATAATTTTAAGTGGTAGTCGATTTTCGATCACAGTAAATAATAATAAAGAAGAAGAAAAAAACCCTGACCATCTGCTTTTGAAAATTGAACTAATGGGGCAACCAAATTGACGCCGGATAAATTTCATTACCACGTGCGTAATTTCAGATTAAATATTTCAAAAGCTATTAAAGAAGAATCGTACGAGGTAGAGAAAAGCTTTTGAGTAAAGGTGGAAAATGAAAAGAAATAGGTATAACCATATGCGGTGAAAATCTTAACCTTCAAAAATTGAATTCCGTTTCGGTGCCGGACGATCATGACAAATCAGAACACTATGGGGAATCTCCATTAAAAGTGGTGGCCAACAATATTTTCTCGCTTATTCTGCACTGTTTGACAAATGTATGCACGAAAATTAATCATTGAACATCTTTTTGAGATCCTGGAAAATTATAGAATTATAATAATATTTTCTGACACCTCTGGACTGTTTATATATTTCGAAATAACATCGTTTGTGAATGCTATGATTGCGAACTCTCTTCGCTTTTTGAGCTCATCCAAATTTATTAACATACATACATCGCGACTCATAAGATGGTAGCGGAACATTCGTCCAACCTAACTTTCTTAGAGCAAACAACAAGAACTGCTTTTGAACAGACTCAATACGGTTTACATGTATATCATGATATGGAGTCCAAACTAAGCTACAGTATTCAAGAAGAGGCCTCAAATATGCTACGAACAGTGCTTTAATTGTGTAAGGATCATTAAAGTACATACTAAATCGTTTGATAAAGCCAAGTACGTTATTTGCTTTACAGATAATGCTATTGTAGATATCAGCAAATGGCAACTTAGAATCGAGAACAACACATAAGTCTCTAACTTGATAACATCACTGTGTCTTGAAAAACAGCATGCTTTCTAGTGAACGATATAGAATTGCATTTTTTTTACATTAAGTTCTAACAAATTTTTCATACATCATGTGTAATAAAGCGTCAATTTCATGTTGGAATGTCAGATGCTATGTTTATCTCCATGAAAAGTTTCATGTCGTCTGCATATATTGAAACATGGAGGAATTTCAAAATGTGTTGTACAGTATATAACGTTTGAACATAGTATCCTTTATCCATTACGTTTAGAGAAAAAGTTACAAAATGTATCATGTTAGTAGCTATGTTGCTTGCTAGTAATTAAAGATTTTGCCTGCTAGTGCCGCACAGGTTAGTATAGGCAGTAGTAGTCGCTTGCATGAACAGGTATATTTTTAATTTTTACTGTCATTTGTAATTATGTAGGCCACTCTCGATGTGTGCCAAGCGATCGTCTGTTTTCTCGGCAGCAACCATTGCGTGGTCCTCCTCATTGTTCTTCATCAGCAGTTCTTTCGGTCGATGCGTCGTCGACTTAGGAAAGCAACCGTTTAGTGATGAGTGTGTGAGTGCTGACCACGTTTTGCGCCCATTGCTGCTATGGAAGCGCTCTGACCACCGTTGGCGTAACTGCCATACAATGAAACCACTGGAAGCGAGTTCAGTTCTGATGGAGGAGGCTTTTTGGATAGCGGAAGATAAAGTGTTTATTGTGCTGTACCTTTTGACTATAGTTTTAAGATGTATTTTATAGTGAACAAGAATCCTCGGCTCTGTAAAGTTAATTCGTTTGAGCCTTATCAAATAAATTAATAAACAACAACCTTCTTTTCAGCTTGGCAACCACTTTCGCTTTCTATGCGCATCCAATACTCTATCGATTTCATTATGACAGTTATTTTACGTATTCTCGCCAAACGAAGGTTTGAAATGTGCGAGGGGGGTGACACATCTAAATCTCAAGTTTAGATGCTCAACAAATCTCACTCTAGCGAATCAATCTTCGAAAAATCTTCTTTCGTTTGTCGCATCTACTTGCATCGCGCATCATCTTTTTGCAGGAAATCTTCCGAATCGTCATAAATCTTCTTTGTATCTACTCAGCGTGCGCGCAGCTAGCCACAGCAAAATACAAACTTTTCTGCATCGTAGATAGAGTCGTCCCCCTCGAAAATGTGTTCGTCTTCGTTTAGACAGATATTTTAAGTATTTCCGGCGTAGTAAAATGTGAATGCCGTAAAATTCGTAAACTTATTATGTGAATTTCAGCAATTAGATCATGTGATTACCTGAGTACTGCGGACTCACTCAAGGTGCTTGTCACTTGGGAGCCAGTGTGAACTGTCAAGCGGGAGCCAAACATTCAGAAGCATCAAATGCAGTTACTGTGCTTATCTACTGTCAAGCATTGTTATATCATAAAAATGATCTATACTTTTTCATAACACATTCTTAATTTTAAGCTGAAAGAATAAAACCAACAGGCTTAGTGATGGAAGTATAAAAACCAGCATAGTTTCTATGAGGCAGCTGAGTTTTCAATTACAGTAAAACATACTTTGGCGAAACATGTATGTAAACAAACTTTGATAGAGTCATGGGGGCTCGAGCACTCCTGGCTCAGAGCTTTTGGCGGCAATCAACTGAGAAAGAGCAAACCAGTTTTAAACTTGAGAAAATTTTCAAGCAGTTTTCCATTGGCTTGCTAAATAAAATTGGTCGACTCCGCAGTACCCAGGTGATTACTATTGACAAAGCTTGGTCAATTATTGTTTTTACCGAAATTTTGCTAAAACCAGATTCGAATTTCAATAAACTATTATATGTTCAACGAAACTGCGGCAAATTTTTAATTTACCGAGCTGTTACGGTAAAATATTGCAGCTCTGTCCTTGGTCACTGTCGTCCTGTTTTGTTTTTAAGTGTGTATGCAGATGATTTTTTAACTATCTGTTCATGTCAATAAATGGTCCATAAGTAAGTTCACTCAAGAAACCAAGCCACGGAACTGATTTATTTCGGAGATATTAGCTATATTTCCTTTAATTTCATTCCTGACCCGCTGTGACAGTTACATCCTCATTAAAAGCCCTTTACTTCTGTGTTCTGTGTGAATTCTGTGAGTTTAGAACTACAGCTATCCCCCGAAGAACGCATTAACCACTGAGTTCTAACCACCGTTTTTTCTCGGTGGGTTTTCAACCAGTTGCACAGTGGGACGAATAAAAAAAAGTTAAACGTAGCTATTTGTGATGAAACTATTGAGTGTGACATTTTGATGTCTTCTAGAATGTTCCTTCATTTTTTGAGTACTTTACATGAGTAGCAAAAAGCTTTGCTTAAAGGGGGTATGCACTCAGATAAAAAATCACACTTTTTTATGACTTGTTGAAATTGATGAACATCTATGGAAACATTGTATAGAGTAGGAACTACTTCGGCCTAAGCGCCCATTTTGGGCCTATCAAGCAGAAAACACCAAATAAATCCATGATTTCGGCGTTAACAGGTAAATTATGCATTTGGTACGATACATTAGTTAATGCTACCGAACAAAGTCAATAAGAACACGTGATATGAATGTTTGCACCCATTATTCTAAAAAAAAATAAAACTACAAGGGACAGCCCAATGGGGTTGTACGCAATAATGACGTAAGATTACGTGGTATGATATAATACATATTTTTGTTAACTGCAGCAGGAGATTGTGTTTTGTGTAGGAATAGGAATTTTAGCGGGGTTCTCTCTGTTTATACTCTTTAGTATGACTATGATTGCCCTGAAAAGAACGTTTTGATATGAATTTTATTTGGGACATATTCAGAAAATTAACTCTTTTGGAAAATGTTGGTGGCCCTGAAAACGGCCGATGGTAGTACAGGCCTTTGGCCTTTGGAAGATGATGATGACGTGTAGGCAGCTGCGTGTTCAGTGACAGCATCACGGATCACATTTTCTCGGCACACCTTAGCACACCTCGGGTTTCCTCGTACATCAGACCGGAGATGAGCTTGACACCACCACATCGAGCCAGACGAAGAATGGCAGTCCCTGGATGTTATAACACGATGACACTTGGCACCTCCTTAACCAAATCACCAAATCACTGAACACGCCAAGCGCAGACAGTCACGGCCATGGATGTCATCTACGCATCATTATCACCAACAACCAAGTAACAAAACGGCCCTTTTAGAGTAGAATTTTTAAAGAACTACAAAAATAGTTTTCACCATTAAGTCAAGGCTATTTTTTCTTATTGATGGTGCTGTTCCATTGATAGTAAGTTAGAAATTTGGAAAAGTGGATGGAACGCTTTGGATGCATTATGCTCAAAATAACGCAAAAGAAATCATTCATTATCGTTCAGTTTTTTCCTAGAAATTTTTGTTAAATAGTATTTTCTTGCAGAATATGTTTTTATGCAGAATATGCAAAATGGGAGTGTTAATCCTCCCACCCCCACCAAATGTTACAAAGTGTCATCAAAATACATGGCATGTTGAGATATTGAGATCGTGAGAGTGAATTTTCTCTTTCAAAATTGAATGTTTTGGCTCTCTTGGAAAAAAAACCTTTTTATTTAATTCTAGCTTATTTAACAAAACATTCCAGGAAAGAACTGAACGACAAAGTCCATAAACGATTTCTTTAGGTTGTCGTCAACTTTTTTGGAAAGCTATATGAAATTCACATGGATTTCATGCATTACATATGTTATATAAGGGAAATGCAGGTAATGTCGGCCTAAGTGTCCCTAATTTGGGCCCATACATAAATTCAGCAATCGACTAAATTTTCAATAGCAACCAAAATATCCATTAGTAACGTCCCAATAACGCGTTCATCTAGATAAAATTGATAAATAGCAGATTTTTAGCGATGGGCCCAATCTTAGATCCATAGGCCAACATTAGAGACATTTCCCCTATTTTTTGAGTGTATCCCCTGTTTCCAAGTTTGGTTACAAGATTACAACTCTGGAGAGCATTTTGTGTGGTCGTTGGGAGCGTGTGGTTCTGAATATGGCGATGAGTGTGCAAAATATTTCGCAATTCCATCCTCCCTATTCGCACGCGCCCGAGGATCGGAGGCGAATGCCACTTCGGCTTGTTTTGTCTACTTACTACTCTCTGACGACTGTGCTGGGGAAGCACCATATGCATGTACGTAATTGGTGGATTTGTTAATTATTTCGATGCTTTTGGACAATGCTTGACATTTACTACTTTTTCAATACTCTCTTGTTGAACATAAACAGTCAAAAGCATTGATATCGATGCGTAAGCGTAGCCCTGATCGATTGGTGGTAAAATTATTGAAATTGGATCAGGGGCAGCTGAGTTATTAACGTTCAAAATCTTTCATAATTTGGTTACATGTTCCATTTTCAGTTTTCACAAAGTGTATAGAAATCAAAGACGTAGTCCTACGTCAAAAAATTAGGCGCTCCGACCGAATCAATCTTTATCTTCATCCGATAGGCCTAAGTGAATTCATTGGCGTTTCAATGGCGTTTCAATGCGTTAGGGCGAGTTTAGAACCCGTAGGCCGAGTTCGACGTCAAGAAGCAGTGTTGGACTTTTAACAATATCTCAATATCTACGGAAAGGTAAATAAATTTGGAAGTCATCAGTAATAATAACATTCCATTTGGAGCTAAATTACGCTAGATTAAGACAGACTAAGTGCGGGTTGTGCTTAATATGCCGGAAATGGGGTAGTTAACCCTATAAAGTCATTTTAATAAACTTTTTGGAAGACAACAATTTTCTATCTATCATGTGGACGAAGTTATTTGGTGAAAATGGAGTACAAACGGTAGTACTCATTAAAAGCATTTTTTACCATAACTTTTTTGTTTAAATTTTCGAGGGGGTGACTCTATCTACGATGCAGAAAACATTGAGTTTTGCCTCGGGTTTTTGCTGTGACTAGCTGTGCGCACGCTGAGTAGATAGAAAGAAGATTGATGTCGATAATTTAAACTCGTTTGGTAAGAATCTGACTTTTTACAAACCATTTGAAGTTTATATGAAAATTACTATGGGAAATCGAAACTGTTTTGTTCATTGTCTTCTAGCCTTTTCCCATATTACACTGTTCATATCAGTGGCATCAGTGCACGCAATTTTAAAACTACCTAGATTTGGGTAGAATCCACCCAGATCGGTCAAAACTGAACCTACCCAAAAATGGGTAAGCTGTGTTGGGAGTTACAAGTTGAAAAATGAACAAAATCGACATGATTCCGATCGACGTTGTTAATTTGTCAACTTGTCACTCCCAACATTGTTTACCAATTTGGTTTTAGAGAAAATTGTAAACAAACTTGGTCGCTGTCCCATACAAAAATCCAACATGGCTGAATTGACACATTAGAACACCTATATGTAGTCACCTTGGTTTTAAGTGCTTGCACGTTTTTGCAGAAGAAAGCAAATCGCTATCTCTTTGTTTTAAGGATTTACGTCCGTTTTAATATTTTTAACACTAGGGTTATTCAAAAAGTGCATCGTAAACGTATACTTCCTCGTAAATGCACACTTAGGAAAATTCATGTAAATTTAGGTGCTCTGAGACTAACATATACGAGCGTCAATTTTGACATAAAATTGAGTAATAATAGACGCGAAATTCAGTACAATCAACCGTACTTTTCGTCGAATATGAAATTTTCAGTCTCGAAGCACTAAATTTTACATGACTTTCAAAGTGTTTTTATGTTACTTCATACGCGAAGTTAGCGATTTTCAGAGTTGGTTGGAAATGCTAACATGAAGCTTTTAGTGTGATAATTTATTAGCTAGAGAATGATCTTTTAGAAGAGAGTAGGTGGATAGTTCCGTTAGAGTACGGCAGTATGGAAATTGAATAAAGGGTGATACGGTTAAAATTTGGTCAATATCAACTTGACGTATTTCTTTCAATTTTGCATTTAAAAAACCTGAACACCCCTCATTTTGAAGGTGTGTATGTGTAGAATGTTGCTCCTATTTTGATTTTGGAATTCTCTCTTCAGTTGTCAAAATGCCGTCCAAGCAAGAAGAGCAGCGTATCAAAATTTTGCTCGCGCATCGCGAAAATCCGAGCTACTCGCACGCAAAGTTGGCAAAATCGCTAAAAGTTGCCAAATCAACCGTTACAAATGTAATTAAAGTGTTTGGGGAACGTTTGTCGACAGCCAGGAAGTCTGGATCGGGGGGAAATCGAAAACCGGAAGCCGCTGAGACGACAAAGAGTGTTGCCGGTAGTTTCAAGCGAAACCCTAACCTCTCTCTCCGAGATGCCGCAAATAAGCTGGGTGTATCGTCTACAACCGTGCATCGAGCCAAAAAACGAGCCGGACTATCGACTTACAAGATGGTAGTGACTCCAAATCGCGATGATAAACAAAATACGACGGCCAAAGCGCGATCCCGGAGGCTGTACACGACGATGCTGACGAAGTTTGACTGCGTGGTAATGGACGACGAAACCTACGTCAAAGCCGACTACAAGCAGCTTCCGGGACAGGAGTTTTATACGGCAAAAGGAAGGGGAAAGGTAGCAGATGTTTTCAAGCACATGAAACTGTCAAAGTTCGCAAAGAAATATCTGGTTTGGCAAGCCATCTGTACCTCTGGCTTGAAAAGCAGCATTTTCATAGCTTCCGGGACTGTCAACCAAGAAATTTACGTGAAAGAGTGTTTGAATAAACGTCTGCTGCCTTTCCTGAAGAAACACGGTTGTTCCGTACTGTTTTGGCCGGATTTGGCATCTTGCCATTAACGTAAAAAGGCCATGGAGTGGTACGCCGCCAACAACGTGCAGGTGGTTCCCAAGGACAAGAACCCTCCCAACACGCCAGAGCTCCGCCCAATTGAGAAATACTGGGCTATTGTCAAGCGGAACCTAAAGAAGACCAAAAAAAACTGCTAAGGGCGAGCAGCAGTTCAAGGCAAACTGGCTTTCTGCGGCGAAGAAGGTGGACAAGGTGGCTGTACAAAATCTGATGGCAGGGGTCAAGCGTAAGGCCCGGCAATTCGGATTTGGAAAAGCGGAAGCCTAACTGAATATTTTTCCTGAATTTTATACTAATTGAACTTGAAAAAGAAATTTAATTTGATTTTTTAAATAAACGATTTCACCGATTTACACGCGTTTTCCCTTGACCAAATTTTGACCGTATCACCCTTTAGAAGTTGAAAATGAGCGAAGGGCCAGTAATGCGGCAGTTTTTAAAGATAGACGCACATCTTTTGCCTAACCCGTACGATGTACGCGGGGACTTGAAGTATGTCTCCAAGTCCACAGGCAAAAATGTGCGTCCCTCTTATTGCTCATAAACTGACTGCGGCTGTGGAATAGTTCTAGCGACGTTTTCATCACTACCTAAAGCCCCACGTTGCGAGAGCATTTCCAGTCGATGGTGTGTTATAATGCAATTCTTCTTTACCCAACTATTGTGTTGCTCCTCTCGTCATGACCAACGTGAGAGAGAAAGCAGTAGGGTGGTTGTTGCGTGCTGTACCATCATCAGCATTGTTGACGGCTACTCCCGCCTTGAGTTGTTACATTCAAAGTGTTTTTATGTTACTTCATACGCGAAGTTAGCGATTTTCAGAGTTGGTTGGAAATTGAAGGGGTGTATCATTTCAACGTCATTTCATTCAGCAATTTAAATTCTACAATTCATAGGGGGATCCTGATAAATTTTCAAATACGTTAAATTGTTACGGTTTGCTGTTCAAATGTTTACGATTTGCTGTATTCATGACCATCTTTCCTAGTATGTACATTAAATTGGATCAACTTTACAACCCCCTGTTCTCCACTACTCTTTTAATACGTATTGAGGTTCCCAAAAACTGTCCAACATTTTAACGAATTTGGTTATAATCTCGATTTGGGGGAGAATTTCAAATGTGGTATGGGAAATGTATGGGAAACGAAACGATCCTATTCATTTGCTTACCAAAAATCCAAAAATTTCTAAATGTTTACCAAATCTCGGACTTAGATTGAGAATACTATACAAAACAACTTTTGAAGACTGCAAATCGATTTGATCTTCGCAACAAAAAGTTACTAATCTTTTGCGTTAGACCAACTGTTCTACACATATCTACAACACAGACAAACAGACGTAACTCTTTGAAAAACTTGTTCTTGAAAACATAGTATCTCAAAACATATAACCTCAGTAACGACATCTCTCTGGCTTCTCGCGGAAAACAAGCTTGCTCGCTAACTCGTAAACAATATTGCATAAAAGTTCTATAGAATGTATAGAAACGTCAAATTGATCCGATGCCAGCGCTGCGGCGAGTAGTTCGCGGAACTGATAATATTCAAATCAACCGTTAAATGCATGAACGAAGATACACAATGAAGTGTTACGTCTGTTTGTCTGTGTCTACAAGCTCATATATACGCCCGTAGGTATCCGCGAAGCAATAGGTCTAAATCAATATAATGATAACTTTTTTCTCAATAGTCGAATCAATTTTCAGTCTTTGACATCGTTGTTCAATGAATTCAAACTGACATTTACACATTCATGTAAATTTATATCATTGTTCGATGAAAATACAGTTAATTTCAATGTACCGGTACATTTCCGTTCGGTTTTGGCACGGTTCGAACGGTTTTTTTTTTGCATTGAAGAAGACAATTTTGAACATAAAATAGACGCAATATTTGCATAAAAGTATTATAAAAGGGTGTAATAGGGTTAGTGTACCAGTTTTTGGCTATAGTGATTGATTTATTTGTATTTATTCAACAATTTATTTAAATAATTTCGTGAAAAGATAGAAGCCTGCATTATATGTTATGAGCTTGAAACGATACACAAGGACCAAAACTAGCACACTTACCCTATCATTGCATTAGGACTGGGACGGTTGGGAGAAGCTCTTTTCGCATATCCCTCTACGCTTCTATACAGCTGTTATCTTGCTGTTTAGTTGTATGTGAACTTGAAAGGCGCTTATTCAACCTTTTCCCAGTTATCCAATAATCACTCATGAAGCCGGGTTAAATATTGTTAACGCTTTTTTGTTGGAGGAATTTATTGAGTTTATTTTGCTGCAAATCAAATTATCAATCGAAATTAGTAGTTTATGAACAACCCCTAGCGTCAATGGTTTAAAATCGTATTTATGTTGTACAATAAAGAACACGCCTGACCTTGTAGAAATGTGTGCTTTTTTTTAATCTAAATATATACATTATAAACATAGTGACAAACTGTGGCTCTAGTAAAAGTAATACAATAAAGCTTTAAAATAAAGTGCCAGCCTATCCTATTTGGCAACAACGATACTTGGCCAAACCGACGACACAGAATCAATTTACTGGAAAAACGGTACGCCGTACGTACATGGTTGGAGTGGTTAGCTTAAGTAAATCATTTGCATTGCAGCGAAAGTGATTACTGAAGCGACCCATACCGAATGCATTTGGAGCGTGAGATTACCAATGAATTTCGTTCAAATAAGTAGGTTACCTTAATACCTGCACTGACTACGTGATATCAAGTTTCATAATTAGTGGCATATTAGCTTCGAGTAAAAACCATAAAAGAATATTGCAGTAAACGGCCAACAGCCGCAACGCTCATTTAATGCTCAAGTGAAACAAAGCCCAAAACGGACATGAGCATCGAAATGTGACGAAGCATTCGTTCGGTAGCTATCAGCTGGTGAAATGCCTTCATTATTCAATTGTACTGTACCTGCATATATTGTTGTCGTAGGTCAAGCATGCCTCTCCATTGAAGAGATCTATAGTTAAGTGTTGGACAATTAATTGATGTCATGTTTTTCTCTTTTCTCTTCTTCTCTTCCAGTGGAAACACTCGTAAGAAAGTGGGCCCCTTTGGTTTGGTTGGCACCGAACGAAAAATACCTACCGGGATCGGTATCCACGTTTTTGGAGCACGTGCATGCAGAGGAGGCAAAAATCGTAACGGTTTACCCTGGTAATGAGATATCGGACGTGAGTGAATTGAACCAATACCCCTACTACTATGACAACGAGAACGAGCTGACCTACTACGATCCGACCGTGCGTCAGGCACGTAACCGTAACAAGCGTAACTTCCGCGATCCGTCTACCTCGTTGGATCGGTTGTTTGATCTGCCCATAGGTAACGAGTCCAAGAATTGGTACCTTGTCACCAACACCGACATCGAAGAGCTGATAACCGATAAGAGTTCGTTCATACACGGACAAAATCCACAAAAAGAAAATGTGCCAATCTACGCGGTGGTTAGCATGTGCCGTTCGGGGTCCTCCAGCAGTTTCGGGTCCCCAATGGATGGCGGCTCTGCTTCATCGACGGTCACCATGCAACCGCTGCCCCTCTCGTCAACCGTGCCACTACAACCGCCGACGACTACCTTCCCGACGCCGCCGGCCGCTATGCATCACTTTAGCCACATCGAGAACGGTAATACTAGTATAATACTACTTTACAATGTTGTGCGTATCGCGATTGCGCTTTAAATTCGATAGGCTCATTATTTCCACTCTACGGCTCATGTGTTGTAATTTAATTCGATTCCGACGCACCTACACGGCATATCGTATTGCTGGACGTCTCATATACCTGCGTAGATGGTCTTTATTTGTTTGTTGCAACACGCTTTTTCCCCATTTCCGTTCCGATGCCACGGCCCACGGTTATCAATGATGATTGATACGAATGCTTTAAATTGCATACACTTTTTTGTTGTACACACGATACACGGATATGTGCACAAATTAGGCCAAGATGAAAGAAAAATCGGCAAGTCATAACAAGTCGGTTCCGATGTGTGTGAGATGTAAGATATGATTTTCATCACAAAAAGTTTAATTTCGATATTCAACTGTTTCCAACGACTCTAGAGAAATTTAAGAGGAAAACTGTTATTTTAAAATTCAGTTTAAATATCTCACAATAAATTAAAAGGTTAAAACAACGATAAGTTACACTTAGTAGTACATATATCCGAATTACAAACATCTATTTGTTTTAATTGGGTTGTTTAACTTCGAAAAATATACCGATGTTTATACACTTTCTGATAGAGCTTTGTTTTCTGAGCACAACGATATTTTTAACAATCCTGTAGACATTCATCTCGATTTTTAAATCAAGATTTATATTTTTGATCGTTGACACTAAATCTATTCGGGGGCAAAGATGGTGATTTTTGCTAATGTAATCGTACTTTTTTAAAATAGTTCCAGTGAACCAAAATTGATGAAATTTTGGATTTCGGTTCCATTTTAATGCAGATAACGAATATGTATTTGTCTCAATACCCCTAAACAACCCAATTACCAATCGGTACATAGACAAGATTTTAGTTAAGAACTCATGGCTCTGTGATACGTTTTTTTTAAAAAGAACTCTTCCACGTGTAACCTATCACATTGCCAAAACTAGAATGAATTTTATTAATTCCATTTATCTGAACAAAAGCGGGGAGGGGGGGGACTGTATCTACGATGCAGGAAAGATTGTGTTTTGCTGTGAATAGCTGCGCACACGCTGAGTAGATAGA
Source organism: Ochlerotatus camptorhynchus (assembly GCF_037179485.1). NCBI lineage: Eukaryota > Metazoa > Arthropoda > Insecta > Diptera > Culicidae > Ochlerotatus > Ochlerotatus camptorhynchus. The sequence continues at coordinate 5,777,375 of NW_027040988.1, forward strand.
AAGAAGATTGATGACGATTCTGAAGATTTCATGCATCTAGTCTAGTCCAGTTTGTAATAAACTGGGTACTCCGGAGTCGTTCGATTTTATTTTGCAAGCCAATGGAAGACTGCTTGAAAATTTTCTCAAGCTTAAAACTGTTTTGCTCGTTCTCAGTTTATTCCCGCCAAAAGCTCTGAAACAGGAGGGCTTGAGCCCCCATGCCTCTATCAAAGTTTGTTTACATATATGTTTCGTCAAGCGCAAAACAAAATATCATGCTTGATATTGATTTTACAAGCTCCTATTGCGAGACTATTCTCAACGTGCAAAAACCAAGCTGAGAGTTGATTCGACACAAAAATGATTCTGTTGCACATCGTTTTCTTAGAAAGAGAAAGTAGGGTTACGGTATGTAATGTGGGTCTAGTCCTTTCATTCGGCCTATCACGCAAATAAATAATTAATTAAGGAATATTACACAAAAAATAAGGAAAATATTGATCACTGATGATTGATAAATGTGTACCACACACAAATCAATTTATATCACAACATTTCAATACATTTTCAGCTCTCGTAAGTAATAAAACTGGTTGAGAATATCACTCTGTTCGGAGTTTTTAGCCGCCATGACTTCTAAGGTTAAGATGGGAAGGTTGCACTGACGATCATCAAATGGCCTGATTATGGCATTTATTGAATGGAATTACCTGATAATACACACTAGACGTAAAACTCACAGTTACTGTTTGAATATTTTATGTTTATTTTAATTGTTTAACAACGTTTTCACAAGTAAATCATGGACCCAACTTTAGGGACACATTTCTTTTCTATGTTCCTAACTTTGGCCCATGAAATTCATTTGACAGCATATAGCAATAAGAGTAACGTCAACAATGTGGTTTGCATTTGGATGATAAGGAACGAACAGGAAGGGAGATTTTTTCTGCCAAACCTGTATAATGAACATCACAATGTTTTGATTTAGATATTCTGCGGTCGAAAGACGATAAGCGAAATTTTTAATTTTTAATTTTTAACTTGAGTGATTTAATGTAGTTTTCGTAAAATTTTCTCTAAGAAATGTTTTGAGGAATGAAGAGTATTAAGTTAACAGTGATAGTGATAAAAAAAAATACATAAGAAAACGTTACCAAGAGCGTTTTTTTTGAGAATCAAACAGGATAGGACGAAGTTGCATCCATAAATAGACCCAATTTGGGGACAATAGACCGATATTACATACATTTCCCTGGTGAGTTTTTGTCTTAAAAAAAGTAAGTTTTTCAACTTTTTGCGGTTCCTGATAGCAAACGACATGATAAGCATATCTAAGCATACCATTTAGCAGTAGAATATCGTTTGCAGGTAAATTAATTGATGAGTTATGATTAAAAACGTAATCTATGGCTGCATATTAGACCGAGGTTAGGGACGTATACCCTATACCAGTTTGCTATCTCTTTTTACTCTTCACCGATGGCAGACACGAAGTGACTGCTGCCAGCCGTTATGGCAGTTCCAGTTGCATTCGGGTGTAAAGCAAAAATCATGAAACTCAATCTCACCACAGTTTGTTGAGATTTGCAGCTGGTGAGTTTTGTTAGCTTGATACTCCGAGCTGCGATATCACAGCTTGCAAAATCAACCGCAGTTGTTTGCTTGTTGATTTTTGTCTACGAAAATCTAGCGTGATATTGCGCGTTGGGGAGATTTGATTTTTTGATATTTTCCCAACACTGCATCAAAGTATGTTTTACTGCAATTGAAAACTCAGCTTATTCATAAAAAATATGCTGGTTTTTATGCTTTCATCACTGAGCCTGTTTGTTTTTGTATTTGAGCTAAAAATTAGAAATGTGTTATGAAAGAGTATGGATCATTTTTATAAGATTACAATGCTTGACGATGGATAAGAAGAGTAAGTGCATTTGTTGCGTCTGAATGTTTGGCGTTCGTTTGACAGCTCACACTGGCTCCCAAGTGACAAGCACTTTGAGTGAGTCCGAAGTACTCAGGTAATACCGCACATCCGACAAAATCATGTTGCAGTTTGTAACAGTCCATGTGGACTACACTGTTGTAACTCCATCTGACAGCATGTGGCGGTGCCATCTTTCAACCACTAGATAAAGTGCGGCGTGCGTGTAACGATTGTTTTTTTTATGGCTTCACTCAATTAGAATTCTCTCACTTACGCAGACACAGGTAGCAAACCGGATGTTTGGAGTATGAGTGCCAGCGTAGTGAGATGGCTCACACTCATTTTCATTCCTTTATTTAACGTCGGTCTCTGTTCCGCAATCTAGTGCCAATCACCGACGGACATCGATTGCCATCCATTGACGGCAATCGAATGTGCAGGAAGGCAGCTTCCACACCTGCGTAGGATATCGCACCCATTCAACACACATGGGCCGGGACCAACGGCTTTACTTCCCTTCCGAAGGAAGACGTGACCAGAGATTTTTATGCCTCAGAAAAATCCCACCGTCCTCGGCTGGGATTGAACCCAGACCAAATGGGGTGTTAGAAAGCAGTCACGCTTACCACTACACCACCGGCGCCGGCATGGCTCACACTCAGAGATATGGATCTCAAATAATAGCGCGGCTTGTACTGTAGGCGGGAATGCGATGGAAAAACCTCTTGATCGGACTTTTCCAGATCATCACGGCGTTTGAGCAATTGTTCCGCCAACAAATGTATATTGAATTTTCTGCGACGCAATTAGCCTGGACCTTGATCAGGCGTTTTCAATTAGCCACACAATCACTTTCGTGAAGCTACGCATTCTAATCAGACGTGTCTATTGCTTAATACCAGTTGAACTGTACCAATTTATTTGAAAAGTGAGGTGAGCAGAGATATTAGATTACAAGTGAAATACTTAAATTGATAGTTATTGTAGTCTTTTCTAGTTCATTACCCATTATAAACCGTCGAAATCCGACAATTAATTGTGAGAAGAAAAAAACGCAGGTATGTGTTATCGCGTGGTGTATGAGAATTGCAGAGATTAATTTCGTTGCGGGGTAGTTTTCCCTTCAACGAAGGGTTTTTTTTTATATATTCTACGAATCCTCGACGAGTGCATAGGAAGTTATCACGTGATTACCGTGGATCGTGAGATATCCGGTGGTTTCCATCCGTTCGTGACCCCAGAGGGTGAACGATTTGTCGAGCCCTAGTTCATCAGATAACCCCACCCAGTGATCCACGCTTTCCGTCACTGCCACTCATCCGTCGAGTAAATCGACCGCTCGTGAACGCTATTGGAAATCGAGCGCAAGTCGACCCATTGATCGAATCGGAATCTTGCTGACTCCCACTAAGCCAAGTGTGGTTGAGCGTCGGCCTCTCGTTTTTCGACACTGCTACGTCACATTCGCCGACTCCCACCAAGCGATCGCTCTGCAACTTTTCCTCGTCGTAGAACACCGCCTTTGTCGCATCGTGATCACTACGCATCGAGCAACGTCGCAGCATTCTTTGTTCATCGGAACGGCGTCCACAGTGCTGTAGTAAGGGCAGAAGACAATAGCCTCGAAACTGTAAGTTAAGAATAGATAATTTGAGCTTCAACCAATTTGAGGAACCTTCCCCAGAGGGGCTGTCCATAAACTACGTAGACAGTTTAGGGGGGGGGGGGGTGTTGAAAATTATCCACAATCCATACGAATTTTAAAATTTTTGTATGGGCGATTGTCTACGCAGGGGGAGGGGGGGGGGGGTCAATAATCCCAAAAAACTGTCTACGTAGTTTATGAACAGGCCCAGACCAATGTAAATATTGTTTTAACTATGAGAAGTTCCCTGAAAATACAAATGCTTCTTCTCCTAGGGGATTGTGAAGCTTCATCCTAAATACGGTAATATTAAGAGTTTGTTCCTTCCTTTCCGCATATTTTGTTTCCCGTTTGGGTAAGCTAGGGAAACCGTAGCCACTTAAACTCGCCCTCAGTCTCATAGCCGGACCGGAAAACGCGTCAGCAGTCTCTCTAGTCAGAGAGTGGCGCTTAAGCTGCTGTTCGTTGTGTGCACAACACTAACGTTACAAGTTGACCTGACAGCTAAAAAGCTTTGAGTGTGTGAGTGATCAGATGTTGTCGATGCAATATAGCTATTTTCAATTGGAAATATCTGTCAAAACTTCTCGGTAAACAAAAAAATCAGCTGACCGCAGCTGTCACATGGAATGCTTTATAGGATCTGACAATTCTTGAAATTTAATTTATCACATGAAAGGTTCTGGTTCATGATAGGTTTTGGTCATTTGCCCCAAGGTCACCCGAAAAAATGCTGGATTTGAATGAAGTTCAATATAATCACAAATGATTCATGAGATTTGATCTTCTGCACAACGGGTGTTGCTTCTAGACTGTTTTTGATTACTTCTCTGGGAGCATCTGTAACATTTTTGGATGTGCCGCTGTTGCCCTGAGCACTCAATAAAGCCGGTTTGATTTACCTCATGATAAATTTTGATTTACCTTATGATAAACATTGGTATGAATCAAAGGTACGGATCATTACGTATTGCCCTTGACTGTATGCATTCAACACACAATATGAGCCTAGAGGTTCTAGCGGGAGTAAACCCCTGCAGAAACGTTTCTGGGAGCTCTAATTAAGAATATTGATTAAATGTAGTGTCAGTAACAACCTTGTGATTGAAAACTTCGAAGAAATGCTCGAATTGAGCATCCAGTCTAGATTCGTGCGAATCTATCTTAATTATATGTCATCGGATATTAGCCTTCCGTACTATAACTCCCCTCGTGTATGCTTTACTAACTACAGTTCTCCCATTGACTATGATCTCTCCATGAAACAGGCTATTCAAGGAGTTCCAGATCAACTTCGACCTATCTCAATTCCCCGTATTTTTGCTGAAAAGTACCAACAAGCCATATGCAATAGAAGATTTTTCACCGTGAAGTATGTAACAGTTGCATTACTCCCTGCCCAGCATTAATGAGACCCCCCTCTACACTGCCTCAGGGTCGGCATACACGTGTGACTATCGCGGCCAAGGAAACACTCAAATACTCTTAGCACACCCCGATGAACTCTCACACAGGTCTCGTTTATTTCCCTAACATTCCCACTTTCTTATCGGTTATCTCCTACCTTAGCCTTCACTAGTTCTTCCTTCCGATGATCTGTTGTCGATGGGGCCCCTTCTCCTCCGTTCCGCTACACCTTCACCTTCACTTTCTCCTTTCCTTTGCTTCTGTTCTTCGTCCCTCGGTTTCGACTGTGGGTTGCAGTCGATTCACCTCTTAACCCTTCACTCTCCTCTTCTCCTACGGGTGCTTCCACGGTACCGTTTGCCGAGCCGTTCGCGAACGGTATAACGTGTCCACGACGCTCAAGGCCGATCCACAATGGCGATGAACACGGACTAGTAAACGCGGCTGGTTCGCGCCGGAGATAATGATAACGGTAAACGGTAAACTACGGGGTCCTGGATATTTCAGTAGGTTGGCTCCTCCTCCACTACTGATCGAGCTTCGCGCCTCAAGACTCGTGCAGACTAATAACTTTAACTCGAATAACAATCTTTCACTATGATGAATATCACATTCGATTTGAGTTTGTCTAGCTTGGTTTTCGACTACCACTTTTGACTTTTGCCAGGCAATCAGCTAGCAACGATGGCGGGTGATTTTCTTGCGCTCTCGATCGTTGATCCATTTTCCTTCAGCTCAATTTCGCCCCATCATGGCCCCTTTTTACACCACCTCCCGATGGCCTCCCAATCCTGCTGTCAGCGGCATCTGGCTGTGAGTAGCGGAACTTCGTGGAGTGGTTGCGTGCTGTCCAGTGGGTGGTGGGCGGTGTTGGCACTAATATTTGAATCCTTTCCTGGCATTCATTACATTTAAATCGAAACACTAAATTCGCGACAATCTCAACATTCTTAGACAGATAGACACACCACTGGTTACAAGTAAGAGATGTATTGGGAACCCGTGATCTTCCCTTTTGTATCCTATATATCCCATCCTCATCGCCAACTTTTGTATCCTATATACAATGGTGGAAACCGTGACTTTACGGAGCAAAATAAAAGAACCTATACTTCGTTTGATGTTTCAGACTGGAATGATCTTCCTCTTTATTTTCCATACGATAAGACCTTGCTACTTGCCCCTGCCCAGTCAGGATTTGGTCCACCGTCCGAGAGTAGTATCTGAAGGAGGCAGGCACTTAAAGCAATAATGACAGATTTTATGTGTAAAACCAGGTGTAAAACACATATTTCACGACCTCTTCTTGTAACTTACAAGTACTAATTAACATTATTGATTACCATTAATTTCTTGGACTTTTCCGAAAGCAAAAGTTGAGTGTATTTTTTTTTTTTTTTTATTTATATTAATTTATTTGTACAGGCTCAATCGAATAAACTTTACAGAGCCGTACAGTGCATTATACATGAATAATGTCTTAAATCTAGAGTTAAAGGAATTGAACCGATTACTCGCGGTCGTCTCGAGGTTAGTGGAGATTTACAATTTTTTGGATGGGGAAAGGGAGAAGGAGGTTTGAAATATGATTTATTATATAAATATTTAATTAATCCTAAAACATGAACTTATTTCTATTCATCTTGAAAACAAACATAAAAAAAAAACTACACGCACAATACACAAACTAAACACAAGGTTAATCAAACTTACAATCTAAGGTTAGTATTCTTAAAGTAAACATATATGAGTTTCATAAACTCCAGATCACGTCTAGCCAAAATATCCCGAACTGGAACATTAGGTTGTTTACCTCGAGCCCGAAGGGAATCGCACAGCTCAGATCTGACTCCACGATGCTCAGCACAAGACCAAAGGATGTGATCGGCGTCTTGGTAACCTTGTCCACATTCACAGAGATTGCTGTCTCCCAGCCCAACACGAAACAAGTGAGCGTTTAACGAATAGTGATTGGACATGAGGCGAGACATCAGACCAATGAAGTCTCGACCCATATCCAACCCCTTGAACCAAGGATTCTTCGACACCTTAGGGATGATCGAGTATAGCCATCGTCCCAAACTTCCTTCACTCCATTTATTTTGCCAGCTGGCGAGCGACTGTTGACGATAAATGAAGAAAAATTCATTGTAGGCGATTTGTCGATCGTAAATATCGCCTTGCATAGCGCCCACCTTAGCAAGTGAGTCCGCCTTCTCATTGCCCGGAATCGAGCAATGAGATGGGACCCATGCAAAGGTGATGACAAAAGATCTTAAAGATAAAGCACTCAGAAGCTCTCGTATTTTCATGAGAAAATACGAGGAGTGCTTTACCGGCCTCATGGATCGAATAGCCTCGACAGAACTGAGACTATCCGTAAAAATAAAATAGTGATCTGGTGCAAGTGAGGCGATCGTTTCTAGCGTATAGTATATTGCCGCCAGTTCAGCAACATATACGGAACAAGGAGCTTGAAGCATTCGAGAGACGCTATGAAATTCGTTAAAAATACCAAAACCAGCGGACGACTCTATTAGTGATCCATCTGTGAAGAACGATCTTGCGGAATCAACTTGGCCAAACTTTGCAGCGTAAATTGACGGAACAATCATGGAACGATGATGTTCTGGGATTCCACGAATCTCCCGCGTCATAGATAAATCAAAACTAACTGAATTGCCGAAGTCGGAGAAGCATACACGATGGGGATTATGCTGTGAAGGGCTGACATCCTGAGTTATGTACACGTAGTACAATGACATAAAACGAGTTTGAGGGTTTAGCTCAAGAAGCTTCTCAAAGTTTTCGATTACCAGTGGGTTCATAACTTCACAACGGGTGAGGAGCCTGAGGGACAATTCCGAAAACCGATCCGATAGTGGCAACATGCCCGCCAACACTTCGAGACTCATCGTATGAGTCGAGTGCATGCATCCTAACGCGATACGAAGACAACGATACTGGATACGTTCCAGTTTGATGATGTGAGTTTTAGCCGCCGACTGGAAGCAAAAACTACCGTACTCCAAAACCGATAAAATCGTTGTCCGGTACAACGAAAAGTTGAGTGTATGCGCCAGCAAGATCTAAAGAACAAAACACTTTCGATCCAGAAAGAGCAGCAAAAATATCTTGTATCAAAGGAAGTGGGTATGTGTTAGGCACAATTACTTTATTGATTGAAACTTTGCAATCAATGACTAATCGAATTTCTTGATTTTTTTTAATTACCACAATGACCGGTGAAGCCCATTCACTAGCTTCCACTGGAGTCATTATTCCATCTTTTTCCAAAGTATCAAGATATGCAAGAACTTGTTTCCTTAAACGCAAAGGAACGTCATAGGCCTTCTTAAATATTGGATTGTCTTCTTTTAAAACCAAATCCCCAGTAAAACCAACTATCGGATTTGAAAAATCCTTGTCAAAAACATGCATCCTCTTCCGCCACAGCATTTACTCTTTCCATTACTGTTGAAGGTCTGGCAAAGGTGTCTCTCCATCCTGTATAGAAAACATCAAGCCACGTACGGCCCATCAATGGCACAAAATCGTTGTTGCATTGCAATACCACTAAAGAAAGTTGTTTTTGGAAAACTTTTCCTAAAACACCTAAACTTTTACCATCTATCACAACTAGCTTTTTGTTGCAAGGCTTTAAAGTATGATTCTTAAAGTTTCTCAAAAATAGGCTTTTTGAAACTACACTTTCCGCTGAACCACAGTCGATTTCCATTTTTAGTCTCTTTCCGTCAGCCGTTACCTCTACGTAACATGGTTCATTAATTTTATTTATCGCCGAAATCATCATGCATGGTGAGTTGCAGTTTTCCATCTCTTAAAAAGACCAGAAGTATCGGATATTGAGGGTTTAGGTGAGTCTACGAAATTAACATTGCTTCTGTTTCTACGCGGGCTTTATTCCTTTAATTTATAGCAGAATTTCCTCGTGTGACCACGTTTCTTACAATAGGAACATACAAATGATGGCTTGCTATTGTTATCACGATTGTTCTCAAACCTATGTTTCCTATTATCCCTCGAAAACGACCTATCTCTGCTAAGTCTTCTGCTTCTACTACGACGGTTGAATCTAAATCTAGGATGATCTACCCTACGTCCGAGTCGAGCGATCACATTGCCTCGCGAACTATTTCTCCTATTATCGTCATCTTTCAAGTATTGCGTTCTATCAGTTGATATTTCCTGATTAACTATAATCCTTTCAGCTTTAGCAGCCGTCAGGTCATCTTCGTCGAATAAACGTTTTTGTAACTGACGATCAAAAACTCCAATTACCAAAACATCTCTAATCGCACGTTCTTTAAAATTTTCGAGATTACATTCCTCCGCTAATTGCTTAACAGCAAGAACAAAATCAATAGATTTCTCGTATTGACCCTGACGACGAGTCCAAAACTTGTAACTGTGAATAACATCCAAATCTTTCTTGTCATACCGCTTTTTTAACTCGTCAGTCATTTACTTGTATGTTAGATCCTTGAAATCTTTTCCAGGGAATAAAAGTTTTAACTGCGTATAGACTTCACGTTCACGAACTGCTAGAAATGATGTTTTATATTGTTCTTCCTTTAAGTCATAATGTAAAAACAGCCATTCTAGCTGCTCCTGGTACTGAGCAAAAGGGATAGTACCTGCCAGGGCTCTACAATTTCGAAGCTCTAAAATGAACTCGTGTTTTGTTTCTCTCATACATACGTGTTCGACACTTCATTTCTATAACGCCTAGCTAGACTATCAGCAAGAAACGAAAATAAAAAAGCAGGACGCTTAGAAGGAAAGGCTGGCTGTGGAACTTCTCGTCGTTGCTTTGCTCATCGCTTTCAATGTAACTAACGTCGATTTTCTAGTTAAACGAACCTCATTATGGCTTTCAATCCCCTTTCACGAACACTCTATCACCGCTCTTTCAATTTGTTTATGCGTTATGTCCCGTTTTCGATCATTTTTTTTAGATAAATATATGGATGGAAGATAAATTAAAAATATGACGTGTAATCTTCAAGTGTTTTGACGTGAGAAATGCTTTAAATGTGTTATTTCATTTTCCGTCATATACGTCATGAAACCTCTGTTGATGTGTTTCATGAAAGAGAAAACTATCAAAGTCGAGTGCTCTTTCGCTCATCCGTTTCGACGAAGCTTGAAAGGAAGACCAATGGAGCGACGGGAGAAAGAGAGACAAGCGATTGAACATTTCGACAGTGAGCATGCAAAAGGGCGAATACGCGATGATCGATTCTCTTCATCGATTTTCTCTTTGCATTGCTACAGCTAAGCGAAACAATTTTCTAGAATTTGTTCAATGCAGAGTAGTAACAGGTTGTATTGGCTATCAAAAGCAACAGCAAACGCACCGAGAAACGTTAAATCTAGCGAGTTATTAACAAAAGAGAAAATCGACGACGAGAATCGATCATCGCGTATAGGCCCTTATGCATGCTCACTGTCGATTTGTTTGTGCACGCCGACTGATGTTCTAGAATGCTGCGAAGCTGTTCGACTTTAACAGAAAATAAAAGCCAGCAGTCTCTTCGTCGCATCGATTTAGTCGATTGAAGCTGATATTGTGACGCCCTGGTACCTGCACCCAACCGGTGGATGTAAGATTCGCTTACAATTATGTGGGATTCATCATCAGAGGATGTAAGTGGAGACCGCATGAACCGAGGATGCGATATACCTAGCTGCGGTCCAATGCAAGAAAATTGGAGACCAAAAAATGTAGAGTGTATTAGTGAGGTAAATTAATTATGTCGAAAAAAAAATAGGAAAAAGGTTGCCGACTGGACTCGAACAACGAACGTTGCGATTATCAGACCTGTGCTTTCTCCACTGCTCTCTCCATACTTCTGAATAAGGATAGCCTAAAAGCAAACAAGAAGCGCTCATTTCCTCTCACACTCGACTTCGTATGCTTTTTCTGCTGGAGAGATTCGAGGCAAGGGTGTGCGTCGTTCTACCATGTTATACATAAAAATCAAGGCAAATGCTTGCTTGTGTAGGTGAAAGCACAGACAGAACACGAATTAAAAAAGACAAAAAACCATTACATCGCCTGCAAGGTCAACTTCTAACATTCGCTGCGATGTTCATGAACAGAGGATGATAGGAACTGGAACTAACATTCATTATAATAGATTTTTGGTTTGCGTGTGGTATAAATGGCTCAGTAGTGGTTTGTAGCATTCTTTTATTTAGTAAAAAAAAAGCAAGAAAAAGAAATGACAAAACACAAATAAAATTTGTTAAAATGCAACCCCAGTGCAATCAAATTACAAAATAAATTGAAATCAAAATGAAAAGAAAAAGGAAAAAAAATCACATAGGGGAATTTACGTATTCTCGGCAACCTAAGCAGCGACCTTCTTTCTATAGCCTTTTTCTCTAAGGAACGCACACATATGCAGTATTGGTTTGTTTACAATCTTTTGCTGCCAGCTGCTCTAACAATTTCAGTCGAAAGAATTGTCAAAAACTGTTTTGAAACGCTTTTACAAAGCTCCAATCTTCTCTAGTGAGAGCGAGTATTGTCGGCAACCAGTTTTTTCTCGGCAACCGTTCCATTTGAGCTGCATGTAAATCTGCTGTTCTATTATCGGCAACTCGAAATCAGCTACAATTTGTAGTGCGTGTGTTGCATTTCAAGAAAACCTTGCTAGATTGCTTTTTCTCAGTGGTAAAAATATAGTCAAATTGAAGCTGAAAGCATAAAGAATCGTTTGCATGCATTCAGCGAAGTGTTTTCGTAAGAAAATCCAGTGAAAATAGTGTTTCAATTTGGGTTGCCGAAAATAGTCTGGCATGCCGAAGCCGTCATTTCCCCTACCTGAATTATTCCTTGAAGTTCCTTCCTGCTCCGATCCTACTAGAGAGATGTTTCCGCAGTAGGGTAGAGAATTATTATTATTTATCTTTATTAGGGAGGCTTTCAGCCTTGGGCTGGTTCGCCTCTAAATAGGGTAGACAACTACTTCGGCCTAATCGCCCATTTTGGGCCAATCGAGCATAAAACTTCAAATAAATCCATGATTTAAGAGTTAACAATTCAATTATGCGTTTGGTGCGATACTTTAGTTTATAAGCTACCGAACGAAGTCAATGAGAACGCGTGGTATACAGGTTTGAACCCATTATTCCCAAAAACAAAAGAAGCGCTCCGACCGAATCAATTTTTATCTTCATCCGATAGGCCGAAGTGAATTGACTGGCGTTTCAATTGCGTTTCAATGCGTTAGGCCGAGTTTAAAATCCGTAGGCCGAGTTTGGCGTCAAGAAGCAGTGTTGGACTTTTGACAATATCTCAACGATTGGTTTCTCGTTTTCAAACCTTACGGTACGTACGGAAAGGTTAATAAATTTGGAAGCCATCAGTAATAATAACATTCCGTTTGGTGCTAAACTTAAGTAGATTAAGAAAGACTAAGTACGGGTTATGCTTAATAGGCCGGAAATGGGGTAGTTAACCCATCCAAAAGCGGTCCAGCAACCGCAACAGCAGTAAAGCAACAACAACTCTACCAAAAAAACAGCAGCAGCAACTCAACAGCAATCCAATGGCAGATCACTTCGTGCCAACTGAGTTCACTGACCCTTCCGAATGGTTCACTGACCCTTCTGTATGGTTCACTAAACCGATCGCTGGTCGATACGGACCACAAAAAACTGCACCTCAATGCAACAAAAAGGCTGCAACCGCTGACTAAAAAAAATAATCACACCGCTGTAACCAAAACTTCAGGCAGTACTTGGTGAGCACGACGATGAAATTCTGCGATGACTGGCTTTCACACACACAGCGCTACGAAAATAAAAGAAAAAGCATTGAGCGCCGGTCGTCGTTCACGGTCAAAAAGGTCAAAAAGAAAATGGCGTTCACACAACTGAAAATACCGAGGGGGGCGACACATCTAAATCTCAAGTCTAGATGCTCAACAAATCTCACACTAGCGAATCAATCTTCGAAAAATCTTCTTTCATTTCTTGCATCTACTTGCATCGCGCATCATCTTTTTGCAGGAAATCTTCAGAATCGTCGTCAATCTTCTTTCTATGTACTCAGCGTGCGCGCAGCTAGCCACAGCAAAACACAATCTTTCCTGCATCGTAGATAGAGTCGTCCCCCTCGGAAAATACTGCTAATCACTTTTCTCTATAATTTCAAAAATACAAAATCTATACACTGCTGTGAGGATTCGTAAAATATCAACCTTTGCTAACTGGTTTAATTAAATATGCGCCTTTTTTACGAAACGCCTTTAAACAAAAATCACTGCATGATACTCAGCATATGATGAAAATGGCCCTGCTTTAGCAGCTGAACAGCAAAATTGCACGTAAAATCAGCGTTACCGCCAATTTTCTTCACAGTACAAAACTTATTCACTTACGTCGAGGTTTCACCACTATAATTCACTCACACGCGGTGTTAAACTTCTAAAAGTATTCAAACTTTTTCCTACGTCGCCACTTTTATACATGAGACTTTGGTATGTATGGTTTCGGGGTAGATATCCGGGAGTTAATTAAAAACACTTGTGCTCTGGTTTATCACCAAATGATTTCTGATCTGTTTATTCCAATTCGTAAACTTTACACTTCTATATTCTCTTTTTCATACCCTCTATCTTTATCTGACAGAACTCTCTCGTTCTCACATTTTACCGTCTTACCGAATAACATCGAAAACGGATACTTCATATTTTACCTACAGCTTGTATACAACAATTATAACATCTAATGATTTCTTAATTCTGAAAAAAAATTATAGCAGGTGAGTTGAAGTAACCTTGACCTCAAACCCGCCACGAGCAATTGGTACCCAATACTAACCTAGAACTACTGCTGTTTAAAGTGTAAATCCAAACATTACTGCGGAGCAGTGTCGCACACGACTGAGCCTAGTAAATAAACGAACTATTAAAAAAAAGGTGCGGATCATTGCCACGAGGACATCAGGTGCATGTTCTGATGTGGCTTATAGGTCCTGGGTACTCAATATGACCATCAGTTTTATCATGTTTTTAACCTCAAAATTTCAAAATTCAGAAGCTCTGCCTTCGACATATCGAGTTGTAGAATCAAAATGACACTACATAGAACATCGACCAAAGGAGGTATCCACTTGTGACGTATGGAGCGTGCGATACATGAAAAAATTAAGAGACCGCTGAATCCATCGAGTTATAGACAGGCATGGAAAATCATTTACATTTATTTCATGCATTCATTTACATTCATTTGTCTCTAACTTTTTTCATCAACAGCATCCCGCAAAATGATGTAGCGAACTTTTGTAGGTTTTGTTATTAGCTACAACTTTTGCCTGTAACTCAAATCTGTATCTCTTATGCATCACGAATGAGAGCGGGCAGAACTTATTACTGTTTTTCAGTGAATGTAAAATACATTCACTGAAAAACAGTAGTGGCTTCTATTCGCTCTGGTTCGTCATGCATAAGAGATACGGATTTGAGTTGTTAGTAAAAGTTGCACATAATAACAAAACTTACAAAAGTTCGATACATCATTTTGCGGAATTTTGTTAATGAGAAAAGTTAGGGGCAAATGAATGTAAATGAATGCATGAAATGAATGCAAACTATAACTTATAGAATATCGAGTTGTGGAGAGTTGGCTGACATTGCTGACATACATATTGTGTGTGGCAGGATAATTTCTCAAAATGGGATTATACCATCTGTTTTCTGTTTATGGTCGTACGACTGCGCCCATTGATTTAACACACGGCGGCTCTTTATCCAGGATTCGCTCCGCAAGCCGCTGCCATAAAATACTATCAAAGTTACACACCTGTGTATAATTCTTATGGGCGGGGCTGCATCGCGCTTATGAGCGGCGCGCTTGGACCGTCACCAAACGAGAGTTTAACATAAGCGCGACAATACTAAGAATATGTTATTGCGTGTCTTTTAATAAATTAGAGTCTGGCGGCCGCAATAACACGCAGGTGAAGATAGCCGTGAGATAGTCGCTACGTCCAATGCATGGAAATATTTCCCGCGCGAAATAAACAAGCATATTTCAAACTGAACATTGCATTAGGTCCTAAGTAACATTAATCGATTCTCTTAGATTCTCCAAAGCTTCTTTCATCGATCTGTGTAATTTAAATACCTGGGAATGTCATTTCATGGCCGTGGGGATACAAACAGAAATTCAACGTGCTTTATGAAAAATCGGAAAAGCTTTGTAGAATTGGGAACCTTGTACAAGTTTTAATTTTAAAATACTTCATAAAAGTTCTTTTAGCTTCAGGGCACTTCGTTAAAATTAAATTGACTTAAAATAGATTAGAAAATTCCGTGTCCTGTGCACCGAAGAATAGAAAGACTTCGATGATCAATAGTGTATAGGCATTTCAGAGAAAAAATAGCATTACTTTTAAGGCTGCGGTTGCCAAATAATCTGACGCAGGATGCTAATTTTTCTACATCGTCTCAACACCGTTCACAAATTGGCGCCTTTTTCCAGAGCAAAAATGAGAACTCGTTCGTGACTTTCTCATTATTTGATTACAACTCCTTGAATATGCCAATATTTTGTGAAGTTCGAAATAAGCTGTAAAATGGTTATCAAGTAAAAAACTGATCAATATCAAGTCAAACGGTCGAATATGCTTTTGCTGCTTGCACTCAGGCCCGTTATTATTACTTTCCAATTTATATTAAGCATAATATTTAAAGTGTTGATCCTAATACTTTATCTTTCGAACGAATCTGTTTATGGGTCATAAGCTTTGGTGCTGCCTCAGATCGTTGGATTTTTTTTAACCATTTCGAGTGACTCCGCACCACGTAACCGCACAAAAATGCGCAAGTGGGTTTTTGCAGTTTTTATCTGTAACGACAATATAGTGTGATGCAAGAAAACCTTTTAAACTTCCTTGATTTGATTTGAGCAGCATTCATATCGAGAGCACAATAACTTTTCAAAACTTTTACTGCTCGCGTGCGCAACTCCAAAGCTGATAGAAAATATCTCGCTCGTATCCCACGTGTAAACGCACTACGAGCACGTGCCACGAGCATGTAACGAGTTCAGTAATCGCAACTGACTCACACGATGACTTATTAAAACAATTGGATCACGCCACGCGCCTTACGCGCAGTTCGTGCGCACTGCCCATGTGGATGACGCGAAATGTGCAACTGAGTGCAACGGCCCTCCGTCTGCTCCTCCGGTGCAGAATAGAAGCATAAATTACGTTTGTTTTTGGTTTGAAAACCTCGCTAGCTATACTAGATTCCATGTTAGTGATGCGTGGATGACTACACATTAGACTGATTCAAAATTAGAAATTTTTACTCCACGCTGCTTAAACGGTTTCAAGTTGGGTCCTGATTAGTCTCCTAAAATTTTAATTTATTTATTAGGAAACTGAGTTGGCACAAACCTTATGAAGTTTATATGGAAATTACTATGGGTAAACCAAATGTTTTGTTCATACCTATCTCAAAAATTCACAATCTCAAATCATGGCTACTATGTCACAGTGTTTCCCACGAAACATCTGCTTGATCATGTCATCAGGTTATTAATCTTTTAAACAATAAATAGCTATTTAATTTGATTTTTTACTGAAAACAAATATTCTGCAAAGTTGTAGCTGAAAAAATTTCCCATACGAATAGTTATAGAACTTTTTAACAGTGCAATATGAAAAACGGCTAGAAGATAATGAACGAAAAGTGTGGTTTACAATAGAAATTTCCATATAATGGATTCAAATGGATTGTGCCTAGTCAGTTTCTTACCAAATTAGTTTAAATATTGGGATGTTGATCAGGACCCGATTTGGAACCGATTGAACACTGTGATGCGAAAATTTCAAATTTTGCATCAGTCTACTGCACATAATGCTCTTCGTACGATTGTCTGCTGGGTCTGTTTCGATCAGACACTGTAGGCAGCAAACGAGGCCACAGGTTTTTCGGTCAACATTAGTTGATCATACGCTGCTTAGCAGAGTTAGGTGTAGATAAATGATGTTAATATAAATCATTTCTTTGAATCCATTTTTCAGAAGTCGTATACAACACAATCGATCGCATCGGTTACAAGCGCCATCCCCAGTACGTACCGGTTCACAAGAATCTCTTCGAGCTGCAGCCGGAGCTGAGGCCGGACATTAACAAAATTGAGAAAAGCATTCGGCTGATACGAAAACGACGTCGCCGGCGGGGAATTTCGATTGTTGAGCCACCAAATGGGAAAACTGAGGAGGACAGCACCGAGAGCCCCAGTGAGGAGTTGTTGTTCGACCAGAGCATCGAAGGTCGAGCTGAAGACGCAGACGACGAAGCAGACGACAATGACAACGATTCGGATGATTGGGAAACGATCACCGAGCGACGAGACGACATCACCATCCACAATGGGGAAGATTCGAACGAGTATCCGCACTTCCATGTCACTTACTGGATGTTTTATCCATATAGCCAGGTAACACTGTAGCGATTAACCTGCAAGATATTTATTATCAATCGAAACTTACTTGTTTTTAGGGTAAAGTCATCTGTACAGTCAACCTGGGACCGCTAGGCCCATGGCCGATTCCCCTCATATTCGGTATGTGCTTGGGAACAAAGAAGGAATTTGGCAGCCACATCGGTGATTGGGAACATATGAGTTTGTTCTTTAGAGGGAGGAAAGAACCTGACGTAAGTAAATTAATTTTATTAAAGGTAAGACAACGAAGTGGATCAGAATAATGCTTAAAATGCAATAGATAAAAGATGAAGCGTAAGTCGTAAAAATTGTGAAGGTAATTTGAAAAGCATTCTGTCAAATTGAAAAAAATTAAAAAAATTTAAAAGGGTATTAACATCGACCTCTTGAGGTGTATCGAGCGACGTACATGTCGCACGAGCAGACGCGGAACAAATTATGATGAGTGGTTGTCGGATTTTTTCGGCGTCGGGGGGGCAATTCCAAATTTACCCGTAACGCGGATGGATCAACTTTTCGTGGTGCGTTACTGGTGTAAGATCTACCGCATCGAATTCTGGCGCTTAGCTCTTCTTGTTGACGGCTATCAGCCTCGGTTTTGAGAGTCTCCGAGAAACTGAGATTGGAAACCAGAAAAGGTTTGGACCAGCGTTCTGATGCATGGTCACGTTTTTGTCACTAAGCATCAGCATCAAACATAAATTTTCGAGTCAATGACCATGACCAATTTCTGTTCGAAAATCGTTTGATCGATAATGTTGATAATATAGGATTGTTCAAATTTAATTTTCAACTATTACTTAGGCCGTTCGCAATGCTGAGTTTCAAAATTGTTTTAAACTACTCGTCAATACTATAATTTGAAACTGTCAAAAATAAAACTGCAACACGATCAGCGCAACGCACAGTTCTAAAACATGTTTGTAATCAGCAAGTTCCATAAACTTTACTGTTCTCTATGAAGTTCTCCGTTTTTTATTTGTGGAGCTCTTCGAAACATCATCAACACATCCAAAGAAATTTGAAACAGAGTTCCATTCGTGTTTCAAACTCGCTCAGAAATAAAACAGAATAGTCGAGCAGTTGCAAATCTGGTGCAAAATAGTGCTCGAATAATGAAACTGCAACTCAGCATTGCGAGAGGTGCGTTTCTGTTCTAGTTTCAAATTGAAACAGTCCTTATAAAATACAACAGAATTGCGAACATTTTGAAAATATTTATTTGTAAAAATGTTTGATGTTGATCTTGAAGATGAATTCCGGAAGCTGTTTAAATTAGAAGCAGATATGTGAAGATTTTTGCTACAGATATGAAGATTCTGACTTGATGGTTTAGGCTCTTAGGCTGTTTATTATGAACAAGGGGTTGGTCACTCCGCACAGTGCGTCAAAATCAAATTTGGGCACACCTGGGCACACTCATTGGCACTGTTTGGATCCCATTGTTGGATTTTTTTTTCGTATTTCAAGTTTCTGGCAACACTGCTATATCTCTGCGCCTGCGCAGTGCGCATGTGCAAACTTTGGATTCAATCATAGTTGTTGACACAATTCAATTTTTGAAAACCGCAACAACCGTGAATTTTCGCCTAGTCCTGCCATAGTTTCCTCAACAGACTGTAAGCTCAGCGCACATCCTAACTAATTCTCTGCTTGACGGTCAAGCAGTTCAGTTCGGTTTTTGCTTGCTCTCTTGAGTTATTCGCATAGTTCGTTGCGATAGTGTTTGCGCTTTTCTTTCGCGCTGTTTAGTGAATCATCGTTCGACCTAAGCATGGGAAAACCACGGCGTGACGTGGCTGCCTTTCCGACTGGAAAACGAACCAGATCAGACACCGCCGACGTTCAGTTGGCATCGAAGAAGCTGCCGGTGAACAACCGCTACGCCGTTCTGGAAAATGGCCATGAACCGCAGGTGGAAAAGAAAGAGAAACTTCCGCCTTTCGTCATGAAGGGGTTCCCGCCCGGATTGATGGAGAAAATTGACTATTATATCGGTAAAGGTCTCAAATGTACCAACCGCCTTTGCACTGAAGGCTTCAAGCTGATGGTTCCAGCTATGAAACACTACAAGGCCGTTGACACGCTGCGGAAGAAAGAAAACGTGGAGTACTTCCCCCACAATATTGAGGCGAAAAAGCCGTTCAAGGTGGTCCTGCATGGACTTCCGGACATGAAAACCGACTCACTGTCTGATGTATTGAAGGTGAACGGACACAAGCCAGTTCATGTTTTCAAGATGAATCGATAAGACAACACTCGCAAGTATCGAGACCAGCTGTATCTGGTCCACCTTGTAAAAAAAATTCAACGTACCTCAAGGATCTGTAGAATATTAGTGCCCTGTTCCACACCGTCGTGTTGAAATGGGATCAGTACAAGCCTGTCCACCGTGACGTAACCCAATGCTCCAACTGCCTCCTGCTCGAGCATGGCACGAAAAATTGCCATATGGCTTACCGTTGCAACGATTGTGGCAAGAAGCACGCGCTCGATGCCTGTGAGATTATGGAGAACACCGACCCAACATACGGCAATTTTGAGGCTGCTCATCGGTTAACTAGCAAGTCATGCCCAAACCAGGCCGCAAAAGGGTACCGGAGAACCATGGGCAGAACTTTCCTGCCATCCACGAACGGCGTCAAATTCCGGTGCTTCCACCGCTGCTGCCGCTGCTGCATCAGTCTCGTCAACTGGTGGGTTCTCCAATCCTTCGGCATACACGAATCGTCAAACGTATGCGTCCCCACCGGGACTATTCAGGCGTCAGGATGATGCACCATCGTCGAACGAAAACACAGATGCTCTGTTCACAGCGGAGCAACTGATCCCCGTATTCACCCAGCTTTCCACACGTTTGCGCAGTTGCAAAACCCGTTACGACCAGATTTACACTCTGGGCCTTTTCGTCATCCAGTATGGCCTCTGAAGGGTTGAAGCTAGTCAACTGGAACGCTTGCTAGCTCACGAGTAAGAACATCGAGTTCGTTAGGTTTCTCAATGAACGAAACATCGACATTGCTGTTATAACTGAAACCCACATGAAGCCCGAAATTAACGTCTACTTTCCAGATTTTCGGCTCGTGAGGCTATTTCTGGGGGAGGAGGAATGACCATCGCCCTAAGTAGAAACATCTGCTGTCGGCGGCTGCCGAGCTTTCAGCTGAAGACCATCGAAGTTTCTACTCCTGTCGGCCCTATCACCATAGAGGTAACTCTAAGACCAGAAGGTCCCGAAGAAACGAGCTCAACTTTTTGGCTCAGCTCTGGTACTATTTTCGGTCCCAAGCTAATCGATTCACCCCTAGAAACATAGGAAAATCCACTAACCCCTCATATTATCTGTCAAACTTTCATAGCGAATCAAAACAAACATAGTGTAGTACTGGAATTTATACTAGAATGGGATACGTTAGTCGATTTGCTTGGGACCAATAGGCTGGTCAAGTAGTGAGTCAATTTAAAATCGTTAGTTTCGTATTGATTGTTGCTATCACCATCGTTGAGGCTTACTGCCCCAAACAAATCTACATCAGGGACGGATTGGTAGCAGACCTGCGACGAGATATTGTCAACCTAACACGACGGTTGGAAAATTTCAGCATCGCTGGTGACCTGAACGCCAAACATCAAACTTGCTGCAACAGTCGGCGCAATCAAAACGGCACCATCCTGAACAACGACCTGCAGGAAGCATCTTGAGTCCCGACACTCCCACCTGGTCCGGTGCTCTCGCCATCATCAGCATCTACATGAGCAACATGGTCCACATCTCGCAACCGGTTGCCTATCAAGAGGACAGCTTATCATATTTCCACATTCCCAATCACCAAGACTTAGTGCTGGAATGGGCCAAAGAGGTTGTGTACCTCGGACTAATACTAGACAGCAAGCTTCTTTTCAGGGAGCACATTGACAAAACTAACACCAAGTGCAACATCTTGATAAGATCACTGTATATCCGCTTATCGATAGGAAGTCCACCTTATCTTTGAAAAATAAGCTTGCTGTCTATAGACAACTAATTACTTACTTACTTAAGGGCCATGTGCACCACCAGCGGTGCAAAGGGCCAACGTGAAAGACTTCCATCCTGGGCGGCTGCTCGCTTTTGCCTTGACTGGGCCCAGGTCAGATTCCTATCGACTTGCTTAATTTCCTTATTGAGGTTCCGCCGCCATGAGCCCCTGGGTCTGCCTCTGCTGCGATGTCCTGCCTGATTTGCCTCTCGAATTTCTGTTGCTATCGGCTTCTGATGACATCGACAATGGAGCTCGGCATTCGAGATCCAGTTGTGAGGCCACCAGGCACGAATTATATACCACAGGCATCGGTTGATGAAGACCTGCAACTTTTGAGTGTTCTCCGCTGATACACACCACGTCTCGCTGGCGTATAACAACACAGATTTCACGTTCGAGTTGAAAATTTGGATTTTGGTGCGTTGACTTATCTGGTTGGATCTCCATACGTTTCGTAAACTCGCAAAGGCAGCCCTAGCCTTCTCGATTCGTGCACCTGTGTCCCTCTTGGTCCCGCCGTCCGACGCTATTTTGCTGCCAAAATATTGGAAATTTTCGACCTTCTCCACTGCTTGCACCGCTACCGTAAAGTTGGAAGGGTTGCCCGTGTTGATATCCAACGATTTGGTCTTGTTGACGTTGATGGTGAGATCCGCCGCAGAGGAGCGTTCGGCTAGGTCATTGAGCTTAATCTGCATATCAGAGCGCCGTTGTGCTAGTAGAGCAACATCATCAGCCAAATAGAAGTCGTTGAGATGCTCCATGGTGATAGGCTGTTAAAGCAGCCCACGGTTCGGTACACGGTCAATTGCACCTACCATGATCTCGTCGATTACGATGAGAAACAGTAGCGGTGATAGTATACATCCTTGTCTCACACCAGCGACTACCCGTATAGGGTCGGACAAGGCTTCGTTATGCAGAACTCTGCACGTGAAAGCCTCATACTGCGCTTCGCTGAGGTTGACGATTTTATCCGGGACTCCCTTGCGTCTCAGGGCGCCCCACAGATTCTCGTGATTGAGACGGTCGAAAGCTTTTTCGTAGTCAATGAATACTTGGAATTGATTGACCTGCTCCAGGATGATGCGGAGCGTGAAAATATGGTCCACACAAGATCTTCCGGCACGGAATCCTGCCTGCTGCCGTCGGAGAGTCGCGTCGATCTTCTCCTGTATCCGATTCAGGATAACTTTGAGAACAATACACAGTAACATGATGCCTCGCCAATTGTCACACACAGTCAGATCCTCCTTCTTTGGGACCTTCACTAAGATGCCCTGCATCCAGTCGGCCGGAAAAGTCGCGGTGTCCCAGATATTACAGAATAGTTGATGCAACATTTGGGCGGATAGCATGGGGTCAGCTTTGAGCATCTCTGCTGATATGCGATCGACCCCTGGAGCCTTGTTGGATTTCATGCTTCGGATAGCTGCTTCAATCTCCTGCAGTGATGGGGCCTCGGAATTGACGCGAGTGATGCGCCACACCCTAGGCGGATCATGCCGAGATGTTGATGGCTGGTTGGCCGTCGAAACTTGAAGAAGTTGTTCGAAGTGCTCAAACCAGCGTTTCAGCTGGTTAGTGGGGTCGGTAAGCAATTGTCCAGTCGTGTCCTTCACTGGCATCCTCGGGTTCATCCTTGCTCTACTCAGGCGTCGTGAGATATCGTAGAGGAGGCGTATATCGCCAGTGTTTGCGGCTTTCTCCCCTTCGTTGGCCAGGGAGTTCACCCACGCTCGCTTGTCCCGTCTGCAAGAGCGCTTGACTTCCTTCTCTAGAGCCGAGAACCGTTGACGGGCTTCGTTCTTGGCTCCTCTGGTTCTCGCCCGCTCTATCACGGCTTTTGCTTCTCTACGCTCCTCAATCTCCCACCAGGTTTCATCTGTGATCCACTCTTTCCTCTGGGTGCGCAGCTCACCCAAGTTGTTCTCGCTTGTTTCTATAAAGGCATTCTTGATGACCGTCCATTGTTGTTCTACGCTGCCACCTTCTGGAACGTCCACAGCTCAAGTCTCAAGTTCTTTAACAAAAGACCTTTTTACCGCTGGATCTTCAAGTCGGCGTGTGTTGAACCGCCGCCAGAGTCTCTCCTCCCGTCGCTGGATCCGCGCCATGCGTAGGCGGATTTCGTTGATTAGAAGGTGATGGTCAGACGCGATGTCGGCGCTGCGTTTATTCCGGACATCAAGAAGGCTCCGTCTCCATTTTCGGCTGATGCACATATGGTCGATCTGATTTTCGGTATGTCCATCACGGGAAACCCACGTGACTTTGTGCACTGGCCGATGGGGGAAGAGCGAGCCCCCGATCACCATGTCGTTATTGCCACAAAATTCTGCAAACAGCTCACCGTTCTCGCTCATTTCGCCGAGACCATGGCGTCCCATGACACGCTCATAGTCCGTGTTGTCGGAGCCGATCTTCGCATTGAAGTCGCCAGTGTAGATCTTGATGTCACCCTTTGGAACCTTATCCACGACGGCATTCAGTTGACGGCATAACATTGGATTATGGTAAGGTTACGAACCCGTGTTCTAAATCTGGCAACGATTATCCTCTCATTAACAGGCTTCCACTTGATGAGCGCAGCACTTGCCTGGACGCTAAGTAGGAGACCAACTCCACGATGGCGGGGAGCGTTTTCACCTTGAATACCAGAGTATAGTAGTACCTGTCCCGACGGCAGTTTGTGTTCTCCAAAGTTTGGCCAACGAACTTCACTCAGTCCCAAGATTTCTAGCTTCATGCGTCGCGCCTCGTTGGCGAGTTGTGCCAGTTTACCCTGCTGGGCTAACGTCAATACATTCCATGATCCAATTCGTGTCCGTTGTTTTGCGCTAAAAGTCGTTGCCGTTAAATCAATTCGATGTCTTTCTCTGTTGGTTTCTGTAACAGTTGTAAAGGTTTCAGAGTGGTTGGCCTAAGGTCTCCTATCCGCCGTGATGGGGCTGCCATCTTAGGTGTAGCTTCCGGGGAAGAGCATTTCTTATTCAGCCGCTGGATGCCAGTCAGACGCTGTTTGAGCCGCACCTCCATGGTGAACAGACGCTCGGGTTGGCGAAGCATTTCCAGTATCACCGTGCTATGGTTACCGCGCCAGTGTTCGCGTCGCACCTCCTCACTCTGCTATTGTCGGATTGACAACATTGCCCAGGCTACGCCATCCAGCTGTGTCCATGTTTCAGCGGGCAGTCTTTTGTGATCATATGACTCGTGGAGCGTGAGAACCGGAGCTCCTTCCAGATTGTCACTCACCATTTTGTAGCCCATAGACAACTAATCCTAGCTGTATTGAGTTTGGTATGTCAATCTGGGAGAGTTGTTCCAAATGTGTAAGTTGCGGCTTACCTGCCAGCCTACACACTTAGAAATTATCGCCGACATTGGTAATTTTTACCGAAATCTGAACAGCTGAACTTTTCGGTAAAATTTATGCAATTCAATTCAATTGCTTTTCAGCTACTTTGAAACTAAATCTCCACTAAAATGACAAGATTTGATCATTTAAACAAGGTTGAACATGTTATGATATTATATTCAAATTCAATAGCCTTTAAAATGAAGATCAAAGTTTTACCGAACGGGTACGAGCAGAGTACTTCCCCCTAAGACGTTCGGATTTGGATGGATTGATAAGAAAAAGAGAAAGAAATATGAGATTTACAACGTCTATTCTACTCTGATCACCTGTTCTCCTCTCTGTCCTCGGTGCCACTTGGTGGGGCTTTTTGATGACGGCGGCGGTGGATGCGGTTTTGCTAGTTCACGTGGTTAACGTCGGCTCCAGACACGGTCTGTGCCGAGCATTTTCTCCTTCCACACTTCTGGCTGCCTAGCAGCGGTCCTTGGCGTTTATCGGGGGGGGGGGGGGGGGCGAGGCTCCTTTGTCGGAACCCCCCGGCGATGGTGACGAATCACCGAAACAAATACTCGCCGAAGGTGGTCCCGGTAGTCACCGCAGTGGACTACCCAGACGAACACTCCTTCGGTTTGGCCTGCTTCGTCTCTCCTTGGCTCTTACTACGGTGGCGAGACTGGCTCTACTGGCTGAGCCACCGCAGTGATGACGGTGGGTGTTCGGGGATCCTTGGTGGTTAGCCGCGAAGCGATAGAATCCTTTACGCTTAGCTTCCCTTTGCGGCGATCCGACACCCTTCGCTTATGCAGCTCACGAACCACGGCACATTTCGGGGAAACTACGTCACTTCCACGAGGGAATTATGCCTCCAGCGGAAACACGCCATTAAAAATAGCACTCAAACTTCTCGTTTCCACTCAAACGGACGGGGCAAATAAAACGCGTCATATTCTAACCGTGATTCGTAACTTCTCTCCTTTCTCGACAATCACAAACAATACAACAACCGCCATCGTTCTCCTGCAACCGCGCTCGAATGTTATGCTGCTAATGTTTTTCGCCTTCTTTTGCAGCGGAAGGAGAAACGGGATCTAATTTTATTCTAGACGCGAGACAATTTAAAACGATAATTTTTACGCTACATTCTAATTCTAAAAACATGCCTACACGAATAAAATCTACTAAGAAAACAACAAATTAACATATTTACAAATAAATCAGTGGTGAGTATGTTGCCGAGTGTGTGACCAAAACAAAAACAAATCATAACAGACTAGGCACATGACCGTGCAAAGCGGCAAACACTTAAAAGGGTTGGTTATTAATTGTCACCCTAGACGAGGGTTACAAATGCCATCACCTTAAACTGCAAAGGATCCAGAACAAGATCCTTAGGATGATCCAAAATAGTCCCCGTGGACTCGAAATTCTGAGATCCGACATTAGCAGAACAGAGAGTGTTCATCTTGGAAAGGTTCAGAGACACCTGTCTGAGATCAGATCAACAGATCATGCGTGATCTAGCACGTTAGGTAAAGTTATACTCAAGGTTATACTCATATATAGTTACGTAGGTTATCACATTTTTCCAATTTAAACAAAACACACCCCCAAAATAGTTGAAAAACGCAAACATTAAATTAGAACATCCAATGGAACAACGATGAAGAGCCAGATAGGCTTATCAATTAAAATGTCCATGTACATGTGGAATGTGCAAGGTTTACCACTTTATTCACCCCAGGATTCACCCCTTGTTTGTTGTGTACACCTTTGTACATATATTCATCTTGGCATGAGGGTGAACAATCAGAACAATACAAAGTTTCGCTACCGCGTTCTGATCGGTGTTTTTAGTGCTCGACAATAAATAAGATAAACGTTTAATCTCGCGTGTGCTCTTTATTTTTCCACAACTGATCCGAATCCGTTCGCTGTTGTTCTGTTTCGCATTCCTGCCGTCAGGTTATGGGCCCAGTAGGATCGGATCGAAAAGTGAAAACGTTGAAAAGTTTTGGCCCGGTGTGACGCCATTCTTTTGTGCTTACCGCTACGTGCGATGTGTGGAAAGAACGTTCGAGAAGGACTCGAGCCGCGAGTGTTGTTCTTTTTTGATTGTAAGTTGAAAAATTAAATCGAAATGACGGACGCGAAGTTCTCGGTTCCAAAGCTCAATGGAACGAATTGGGCTACGTGGAAGATACGAGTGGAAAGTTTATTGTGTCGGGAAGATTTGTGGGACGTTGTTGTCAGTGATTCCCCGGCGGAAAATGTTCGTACTGCGGTATGGAAGACGAATGACCGGAAAGCAAAAGCCACGATCATTCTGCTACTTGAAGACAGCCAGCTCCCCATTGTGAAGAACTGTGTACTTGCTCACGATGTATTTGTGGCGCTGAAGAACTACCATCAAAAGTCATCTCGTTCAGTGCGCGTTTCGCTTTTGAAAAAGCTTTGCTCGACAAATATGTCGGAAGGAAGTGATACCGAACAGCACCTAGTGGAAATTGACGAGTTGTTTGACCGTCTTGACGCGGCCGGTACAGTGCTTGATGCAGATACGAAGATCTGCATGTTGTTGCGTAGTCTGCCGCCTTCGTTCGATGGGTTGGTTACCGCTCTTGACAGCCGCGCCGGGGATGATGTTACGATCGATGTAGTGAAATCAAAAATCGCGGACGAATACCACCGGCGGCTTGAGCGAGAAAGTGTTTCAGTGAAATCCGAAAAGGCGATGCGTTCCGCCGAGTACAAGTCGGGAAGTAAGGAGACCCGTATTTGCCATTACTGTAATAAACCGGGGCATCTCCGAAGAAATTGCCGGTTGCTGAAGAAAGAAGAAGGAAGTTCCTCCAAGAAGGAGAGAAGTGATAAAGTGAAGGCTAAAACTGCCCAAAGTGACAACAGAGGAATTGCGTTTATCGTTTCGAGTGGAAAGTGTCAATCTTGGATCATAGACAGTGGTGCTAGTGCACATATGACGAACAATAAGTCGTTTTTTACCTCCCTGAATGAGTTTCCTGGTGGCTGGATCACCATGGCCGATGGGAACAAGACTCAGATCCTTGGGGAAGGTAGTGGCGTTATACACGGTATTGACGGTAACAATGAAGTGATCAAGATTGACATGGAAAATGTGAAATATGTGCCGGGATTGTCGACCAGCCTAATCTCTGTGGAGAGGCTGACTTTGAAGAACTTCGAAGTGCATTTCAACAATGAAGGCTGCAGAATCGTGAAAGCTGGGACTGTCGTGGCGACGGGTTTCCGCCATGGTGGTCTGTATCACCTTAGAGTTGCTGAATCATCGTTGCAGGCAACATCGGGACAGCACAAGGAGAACTGTCAACATCAGTGGCATCGGCGTTTAGGGCACCGCGACTGGGCGGCTGCAGAGCGCATCGGTAAGGAACAGCTTGCGACCGGAATGCAGGTGAGTGACTGTAGTTTAAAACTTGTGTGTGAATGTTGTCTAGAGGGGAAGGCATCCCGTGCCCCATTCCCAGAAGTAACCACAAGGAAGTCGTTACAAGTCCTTGATATTGTCCACACGGACCTTTGCGGCCCGATGAAAACCGTCACTCCTAGTGGAAACAGATACGTGATGCACATCATCGACGACTATAGCAGGTTCACAGTCACTTACCTGCTGCAGCACAAGTCGGAAGCAACGAAGAACATTGTCGACTATGTGCGTTGGGCAGAGAACAATTTTGGACGTAAACCACGGGTTGTGCGCTCCGATGGCGGGGGAGAATTTGATAATAAGCGACTGCGGAAATTTTACATGGAAGAAGGTATCACTCCGCAGTATACTACCGCGTATTCCCCCCAGTCCAACGGTGTTGCCGAAAGGAAAAATAGATCGATCACGGAAATGGCAACATGCATGCTCCTTGATTCCGGTCTTGAGAAGCGATACTGGGGCGAAGCTGTTCTTACCGCAACGTATCTCCAGAACCGATTGCCATCTAGGTCTGTGCCGAAGACTCCCTACGAGCTCTGGTGGGGACGAAAGCCGGATCTGGGACACCTTAGGATTTTCGGTAGCGTTGCGTATGTACATGTGCCAGGTATGAAGAGGAGCAAACTTGACGGAAAGGCTCGTAAACTCACATTCGTGGGGTACTCCATGGAACACAAGGGGTACAGATTCGTTGACCGAGAAACTGCCAAAATCACCGTTAGCAGAGATGCCCGATTCTTGGAACTCGGGAACGGAACATCCTCGGTGGAGTTCCCAGTTTCTATGGAGCAAATGGAAGTTGAAGACGACATAGAATTGCGGCCGTTCAAGGAGGAACCCAGTAATGAGGAAGATGAGAATACCAGTTTGATCAACGACGAGTACTTTGACGCATCAGATGACGAAGCTGAAGGTTCGGACCTGGTTCGTCGGTCGCAGAGGGGAAACAAAGGAGTGAATCCCCACCTCCTTGAGGATTACGTCGTAGGAATAGCAGCTTGTGCAGTGCAGGAACCTGTAAGCTACAAAGAAGCTATGAAGAGCTCAGAGTGGCGTGGCGCAATGACGGAAGAATTGGATTCCCTCCAACGAAACGAAACATGGGAGTTGGTACCGCTACCTGCAGGCCGTAAAGTGGTGGGATCCAAATGGATTTTTAAGGTAAAGCGTAACGAAGAGGACAAGGTGGTGAAATTCAAAGCCAGGGTGGTAGCACAGGGCTTCACCCAACAGTTCGGGATAGATTTTGATGAGGTTTTTGCCCCGGTGACACTTCAAGCCAGTTTGCGGATGTTTCTCACCATTACTGCAAGCCAGAAGTTGGTGGTTCGGCACCTCGACGTTAAGACAGCCTACCTCAATGGATTGCTGGAAGAGGAAATTTTTATGCGGCAGCCACCGGGTTCCGTAGCTCGAGGACAGGAGGAGTTAGTGTGCCGCTTAAAACGAAGCATTTATGGCCTTCGTCAATCGGCCAGATGCTGGAACACAAGGTTGAAGAGTGTTCTCACGAAGCTCGGATTCAAGGCATCTAGTGCAGATCAGTGTTTGTTTGTGAAGATGGAAGGTGAGACAAAAGTGTTTCTGCTCGTATATGTGGATGATATGTTGTTATCTGGAAAATCGGATGCTATCGTGAAGAAGATCGTTCACAGTCTGTGTAACGAGTTCGAATTAACGGATCTCGGTGAAGTTCGCCATTTCTTGGGAATAGAAGTGCTACGTGGAGAAGATTGCTACAGGATACGGCTGAAGAATTACATCGAGAAGCTCATTTCGAAGAACGGTATGCATGAAGCGAAGACTACTAGATCGCCGATGGATCAGGGTTTTTTGAAAGATGGAAACAACAGTGCAGTGTTCGAAGATGCTACCAAATATAGGTGTCTAGTTGGTGGACTGCTGTACTTGTCGGTTGTTGCTCGACCGGATATTGCTGCGTCCACGGCGATTCTTGGTAGAAGTTTTTCGGCTCCCAGCGAAGCAGATTGGACCGCTGCTAAACGCGTTCTGAGATATTTGAAGGCTACGTCGGATTGCTATCTGCGTTTAGGTGGAGCTGTCGATCAAGGCTTAGTCGGGTATTCCGATGCAGATTGGGCGGGTGATCCTGCAAGCAGAAGATCAACGTCAGGATCAGTATTCTACTATCATGGTGGCTTAATCTCGTGGGCTAGCCGCCGTCAACAGTGTGTTACCCTTTCATCCATGGAGGCAGAATATGTCGCCCTGTCAGAAGCCTGTCAAGAAACTGTGTGGTTAAGACAGCTGCTAACTGATTTCGGTGAATCGCTGGGAGATCCGACAGTGTTGAAAGAGGACAACCAAGGGTGTTTGGCATTCGTGAAAACGGAGCGATCGAGCCGGCGTTCCAAACATATCAGTACGAAGGAAAAGTTCATCCAGGAGCTATGCGAAAAAGGTGATATCGTTTTGGAATATTGTCCCACGGACATTATGATCGCCGACATCATGACGAAGCCCCTGGGTCCGGAGAAGCATGGGCGCTTTTTCGAGATGCTGGGATTGGAGAAGAATCAGTGAAGTGGCAAAGCGTTGAGGAGGAGTGTGGAATGTGCAAGGTTTACCACTTTATTCACCCCAGGATTCACCCCTTGTTTGTTGTGTACACCTTTGTACATATATTCATCTTGGCATGAGGGTGAACAATCAGAACAATACAAAGTTTCGCTACCGCGTTCTGATCGGTGTTTTTAGTGCTCGACAATAAATAAGATAAACGTTTAATCTCGCGTGTGCTCTTTATTTTTCCACAACTGATCCGAATCCGTTCGCTGTTGTTCTGTTTCGCATTCCTGCCGTCAGTACAATCGTAAACAACAGAAATAAACGTAATTTTACTACTATTACGCACATCCTAATGCTTGCCGAAGCAGCACATTATTCCGCGTAAGACTGCGTTCACACACTCGAATAACAGCGCAAACCAAAATAAGGAGCCCCACTACTGTGCTGAAAATTATCATCAGCGCATGCCCCACTCAATAAATCTCACATTTCAAACAACCCGATTCAGATATGAAGAAAATTTTTCTCCAAGAAGTCTAATTCTCGATATTCTCCAGCTCCGTAATAAAAATTGTAACACAGAGCTAAAGCCCAACTACATGTCATTGGTTGGGCTCATTCTGTTCTTTATCTGTAGCAAAACTTGCCATATAATATGGTCATAGTTCATTTTAGTAAAAAAAAAACTAACATTTTTTATATCACCTTTGGGCCTGGGGCTAGAACGGGGCTGGACAGGTTCAGATTGCAGCCAAATTAGTTGATTTAGAATCCATTGTGCTGTTTGAACCAATATTTATTTATTTATATTTGGTTCACCCCCAAAAATTTCACATTTTTGCATATTTTTTAAAACTGCTCATATTATGTTTCATTCGCCCCGATTCCTATAGGAAATGTATGTCTCAGCACACGATGCCGGGGCCTTCTACTCCTACGAACGACTGACGGGGACCTTCGAATATCGCAGCCAAGAAACACGGAAGGGAATACTGCAGAGGCCTACATTCCCAAAGACGGTCATCACTTCCGGAAATCATCCGGTTCTGTTTGCTGCCGAGGGATCCCACGGCCTGTGGACTGCCCCTGGAAAGCACAAATACGTCCGCGTTCCCCGTTTGTACGACGTGAACGGCTTCGGAACACCGTGGACCACGTGGAAAAGTGTCGAAATCATACACGAAAATGATTCCAGGGGTAAGGTTTCTGGAAGCAGGAAGACGTAATTTTAAATGTTGTCTTTTTGTTCTGTTTGTACTATTGCAGGGCGAACATCACTCAATCCCAAATGGCTCAAGTTCAACGGACGGTGGGGGAATCCGAAAAACCGATGCCATCCATTGAAGCGGATCGGGCTACATATCTGCGAACTGACGGACGGTCCCACGGGGATACCGAGAAAGAAACCCCATTTTAAGTGCAAAAAGCGATAAAACTAAGCAAAACATCACTCATTCTCAACCGTGCTAGGAGAACTTAGACAAATCTATTTATTTGATATTTTTAATAATTTATTTATTCTTCCCACTTCTAACCTTCATTCGCCATTCGACTACATTATCGTCATCCAATCGATTATATTCTACTGCTGAGATCATTATTTATTTAATAATTTTAACGATAACCAAACCCTCATACATTACTCATACTTATACTAACATTCTAAGTCTCAGTCATTTTCCACAAACGTTTTCTGGAAATGTATTTTTTTTCGATTTATCATTTTTATGCGCTGGAAACTTTGAAAAAGTTGGCAACCTACAAAACTTCAATGTGATTCAAGAAAGTAATAATGTTCCATTTAGTATTCGATGTATCGACGTTGTAATTGTACATAAAATTATTATTTTTATTGTTATCGAAACGTGACAAATAAACCATGCAGCGATGAAGTTACAGTGTATCTTTCCGAAAAAAAATCCATCTATTTGTGAAAATTTCCTGGAAAAGTAAATATAATTTAACAATAACTGGAGAAACGTTTATGAGAAAACACAATTGTATTACATTTCCCTGATAATCTTCACCAGGAATATCATTTCCCGGACAATCATTTTAAATTGATAACATTAACATCATAAAAAAATATATGTCCAAAAATACATTTTGAAAAATTGAGAGAGACTTGATCGTCCTTTGATTACATATATATTTTGTAAAAGTGAGGGGACTCAAGGACTCTCGAGCCTCTGACAAGCATGGGAAATATTGTTTCGTTTTGCATTTACTTCTCACCTAGGCGCACGCAATAACCTTTAACTCCAACGCAGGCAACGGCTGTCATTAAATAATTCCATTAACTACTGATTTAATTACATTAATTACACAATGTAGAACATTAACTACTTTTACATTGGAGTTACATTACCTACAGTTGAAATTTCGTAATTGGAGTACAATAATAACATTTTCAATACTTTTAATTACATCAATTACGGATAGATAATTTTAATTACCGTCAGTACTACTTCAAAACGCATTAATTACTTTAGGTACTTTTGATTGTATTTTAACTTCAATGCACCGGTTCTTTGTATTGCGTGCCCCTCGCTTCTCACTCATATGCATACAATCTCAACTTCTACCGCCACTTTCTCGCAAATTAAGGCTTACCCCTGCAAATTAACGAAAAGAATCACTCCTCTACCTGTGGTTTCGTTACTTTGCATGTGTAAGTTTTTATTCGAGAGTACAGTAATTTCGCCCTTTTAAAATGTTGACATTGATTTGATCTATTGTAGTATATCCCGTGCCTATAGTTTAGTGCATGTCGTATTACAAACCGGTAGAAACTAACTATTTTAAATTGGGTTCTTTAATTTTGAAAAATATATCGGTTTTTCTATATCATCTGAAAGAGCTTCGTTTTCTGAGCACAGCGATATTTTTTTTCGAACCCACAAACTTTCATCTCGATTATTAAATCAAGATTTAAAGCAAACTAACAACTTCACTGTTTGACACTAAACTGACAAACTGACAGCTCGCTCCCATACAAAGTGACACCGAGGGGCGCTAATTAGGTGATTTTTGCAAATGTAATCGTTCTTATTTAAAATAGTTCCTGTGTACCAAAATTGGTGAAATTTTGGGTTTGGGTTCCATTTTTAATGCAGATTACGAATATGCATTTACCTCAATACCCTTAAAGAACCCAATTGTCTCACTACTTGACTAGCCTATAGGTCCCAAGCAAATTGATTGACGTACCCCATTTCAGTCAAAATTCTAGTCTTACACTATTTTTGTTTTGATTCGCTATGAAAGTTTAACAGATAAAATGAGAGGTTCGTGGATTTTCTAATGTTTCGAGGGACATGCATCGATTAGCTTGGGACCGAAAATAGTACCAGAGCTAAGCCAAAAAGTTAAGCACGTTTCTTCGGGACCTTCTGGTCTTAGAGTTACCAACAATCAATTCGAAACTAACGATTTTAAATTGGCTCACTACTTGACTAGCCTATTGGTCCCAAGCAAATGATTAACGTATCCCATTCTAGTTGAAATTCTAGTACTGCACTATGTTTGTTTTGATTTGCTATGAAAGTTTGACAGATAAAATGAGAGGTTTATAGATTTTACTATGTTTCGAGGGGTGGTTCGATTAGCTTGGGACCGAAGATAGTACACACAAACAACGAAAATTGTATTAATAAAAATGATGCATTTTCAAATTATAAGTTTCTTAAAATTAATAGTTTTAACAACAAAAATATTAAAAATAAAAATTAGCTTTTTAAATTGAAAGTTTTGTTTTTACTTTTGACTAGTGGTTTTAAAAGTACAATTTTTTTAAACAAAAGTTGTACAACTATCAAAAATATCCCTTCAGCGATGTTTTACTGGCTGCACTGACGTCTCATATGCCGCCTTTTCTGCTAATCTGTATTAAAGCCCTACAGTAAAAGTATGGACGACTGTCACCACAAAACTGAAAAAAGCTGTTCCAATCGAGCAAAGCGGTGCATTTTGACGGATCGATTGGAACAACTTTTGATAGACGTCCATACTT
Organism: Ochlerotatus camptorhynchus; assembly: GCF_037179485.1. Lineage (NCBI taxonomy): Eukaryota > Metazoa > Arthropoda > Insecta > Diptera > Culicidae > Ochlerotatus > Ochlerotatus camptorhynchus. The sequence goes on from NW_027040988.1 coordinate 5,812,221, forward strand.
TTACCAACCGGTGAACACTCGTGTTTATTTCAGTTACCAAGGGGACGTAATTTGTGATAAGCCCCGGTCCCTATCTTGATGGTGGTTTCTGTGTTGCAATTATTTGACAACCGTTATAACATATGTTATAACCATAGAGGTAACTCTACACACTAACTTTAGATTACTGGAGTCAGTACAATTTTACTGGGTTTTTGAATTGCGGATCGCCCAGTAATCATCACAGACATAATTTGCATTACCGAACTGTCCGTAAAGTCAATCTGTCAAAAATAACTGTTCATTCAGTAATTGGTTCGAGTTGCGTATACTGGAAAACCCAGTATTTTTTTGTTTATTTTGCTGCAATTTAACTGACAAGACAGTTATTTGGTTCATTATTGTACCGTGTTACCAACAATCAATACGAAACTAACGATTTTAAATTGGCTCACCACTTTAGTAGCCTATTGGTCCCAAGCAAACGATTAACGTACCCTATTCTAGTTGAAATTCTATTACTACACTATGTTTGTTTTGATTCGCTATGAAAGTTTGACAGATAACATCAGGGGTGTGTCGATTCATGCAGAACATGCAGGGGTGAGTGAAATAGCTTGGGACTGCTTGGGACCGTTGTTCTGGTACTGAGTGAGCCAAAAATAATAATGATTTTCTTCGGGACCCAGTGGTCTTAGAGTTACCTCTATGGTGTTACCAACAATCAATACGAAACTAACGATTTTAAATTGGCTCACCACTTTAGTAGCCTATTGGTCCCAAGCAAACGATTAACGTACCCTATTCTAGTTGAAATTCTATTACTACACTATGTTTGTTTTGATTCGCTATGAAAGTTTGACAGATAACATCAGGGGTGTGTGGATTCATGCAGAACATGCAGGGGTGAGTGAAATAGCTTGGGACTGCTTGGGACCGTTGTTCTGGTACTGAGTGAGCCAAAAATAATAATGATTTTCTTCGGGACCCAGTGGTCTTAGAGTTACCTCTATGGTAGTAGGGTGTTGCCATGTGGTACACTGAAAAATTGCAATAGCAGGTGCGTCACCAAAGTTTTCGAGCCGCTCCGTCTGTCACTTCGTTTGTGCTAGTACTCTCTTCGGTCCCTAGCTAATCGATTCACGGCTCAGCTCTGGTACTATCTTCGGTCCCAAGCTAATCGATGCACCCCTCGAAACATAGGAAAATCCACGAACCCCTCATTTTATCTGTCAAACTTTCATAATGAATCAAAACAAACATTGTGTAGTACTAGAATTCCGACTAGAATGGGGTACGTTAGTCGATTTGCTTGGGACCAATAGGCTAGTCAAGTAGTGAGCCAATTTAAAATCGTTAGTTTCGTATTGATTGTTGTTATAACTGCTCAGTCTGGACAGCGTTTAAGAGAGGAGCGGATTTAAAACAAACTGCCTTGGCAACCTATGGCCAAAGATGAATGTGAAACGTCATTTCAAATATAAGGACCGTACATAAATAATGATACAATTTGAAAGGGACCGGGGCTAATCACAAATTACGTCCCCACGGTAACTGAAATAAACACGAGTGCTCACCGGTTGCTATGGCTAGATGATTTCTTGCAACACTGTCAATGCAATCAAGATATACGCTGCTCGATTGGCTCCGGCTTTGACAATTCGTTTGGCTCAAAACCAGCCTGTGCGCTCCTATCTTATACTAGACCCTCTATAGTTTGCGTTACCCGTAAAAAAAAGATCCATAGAAGTACAATGCAATGTATTCCCTAATGAACAAATACCATAAATTCGGGAGACGAACCAGCCCAGGGCTGAAAGTCTCCTTAATAAAGATATAAAAAAAAATACCATAAACGAACTGTATTCCGGATGGGAAAACTATCCCACAAATGGTTTGGATGATACCCCGAACACGTCGTTAAGCTCTTTTATGGTTATTTTTATTAGGGTTGTTACCAAACAATAGAATTTATTGTATTTAAAATGAACCGTACTGTCCACAACGATAAAATAACCATATAATGTATTGTTTCCCCATATAATATATGGTAAATAGGGAAATCTACAATAGAACAAGGGGATTGTTATGTATCTTAACCGCACAAAAATTCACTTTTCCCGAACAAACTGGAGTCATATACCATTATTTTTATTGTGTTTCTATTGTTGAAAATTCATGCTATATGGAACGTATTGTAGATCTATTGCAATACCATAGAGGTAACTCTAAGACTAGAAGGTCCCGAAATAACGTGCTCAACTTTTTGGCTCAGCTCTGGTACTCGCTTCGGTCCCAAGCTAATCGATTCACCCCTCGAAACACTGGAAAAACCACTAACCTCTCATTTTATCTGTCAAACTTTCATAGCGAATCAAAACAAATATTTCGTAGTACTAGAATTTCGACTAGAATGGGGTAAGTTAATCGTTTGCTTGGGACCAATAGGCTAGTCAAGTAGTGAACCAATTTAAAATCGTTAGTTTCGTATTGATTGTTGGTAATACTCGTTGTAATAACAACAATTTAAATTTACTTGTGTGATGTACAATAGGATCGATTGTTGGCAATAGATTTTGTTGTGATTGTATTTTATTTTATAAAAAAATGCGAGAGTAATTGTTCGGTTATTTATTTCCGGGAATGTCTTCCCAAAATTGGGTATTTTTCTCTTTTTTCTGTCACTGTCGCCGCCAAAAGCTACTTTCTTCTCCGGTTAGGGAGAGTCTTTCGCTTACTAGGTCAGACACTGTTTCTCGATTCTAGGAGCTACTATTTTCTCCGGTTAAGGAGAGAAGTTTTCACTTCCAAGTCAAGAGTTCTTCTAGGAGCTACTTTTTTCTCCGGTTAAGGAGAGAAGTTTTCACTTCTAGGCCAAAAGTTCTTTCGGATTCTAAAAGAGAACAATCTGGAGTAACCTACGAAACTTAATTTTATTCAACAAAATTGTACAAAGTGATCTTACGGCTATGTGTTGCATTAGCAACTTATAATTATGTAAAACCTTTACATGATTTGTTCAGGGTTTAACATATCCCTTTCAATACCGAACTTTAACCTAATTTTGCCTATTCTAATTAGCTAGGATTCCGATCGCCCTTGAAAGGGTAAATTTGTGTTGTTTAGACCTTATATACTATGCCCTCTCAGATCTGGGATTTCTCAGATATCTTGTAAGTTTATTTATTTTTGTAACTCAGATCTGATTGGCTCTACAAATAAGAATGTGACATTTGTAACGTTTAAACATTATAATTATATTCTTCGTTAAGGATAAACAGAGAGGGAAAGCTAAACGTAACCCAGATGCGCAAGCATGCCATGCGTGGGCGTGTTTATCCCACTTGAACGCAGAAACGTTCCTAAGTAAATACTGCAGTTAGATTATGTAAAACAAGCTCTCGCTCCTTTTGCCCTACTTTTCATTTCATATTCTTGGCCTTGGTATCAACGTCAGCTAGGCTAGAGTCGGTGTATAATGAGTCACGCCAAGAGAAAAACAGTTGAACTCGCATCACGGTTTTCGAAAGATTCCAATTCTTTTCACTTGGCAACAGAGGACTTCTACAACAACTTCAAATGACTTCTAGCGAGAGAAAAAAATACTGCGGCTGTAGTAAATCATTATATCAGTGATTTTGTCAAATTATCTTAACAAAAAATAGTATAAATTCTCATTACTAATCATTACCGAGCGTATCCCATGACAATTTAACGCTCACTGCGTGTTTATGCTCATTTCTTCGATTATATTTTATATTTTATTGCAATACCTTTCGTGAACCTTTCATAGCATCGTAATGTTTATTTACTTTGCACGATAGGTAGCCGCTTTGACAGTTCAATAGGTAGACTTGGCTTCACTCTTGGCGTGACTCATTATACACCGACTCTAGCTAGGGCTATGCAAACGAGATGCAACTATGTGGTTATCTTATGGTTTTGGTTTTAAATTAATTGCCTCGCGGTAACAGTTACCATGATTTACGTATTATTTGAATGGCCCGTAGTATATGCGATACATAGCTAACGCGTTTCTGAAGGGCGTCCATGATGTCTGTCAATGACTTTATATAAGGTCTGGGCCAACAGGCAGCTTGCTGGTGTTAGAAGCAAAAATGTTGTAAACATTGCTGAACATCTGCTAACAGATAGATATACGTCACTGCCAACATACTGAGAACAGATAGAAATACGTCACTGCCAACAGCTGTTTCGTGTAAAAAGATAAACATTGCCATATAATACGAACACCACTAACCATTTGCACATTTCACTAACACCAATAAGCCCTTTGGCCCAGACCTTATATAAATGTCATTGGATGTCTGTCACTGCGCCGTTAAGTTTGTTTACGATATACGTCAATCCTCACGTCAATCACGTTTTGTGTCTTGCGAATCGCGAAATTCTTCCTGTTTAATTTTCTATTGGATTTATGATGGAATTTTTCGCGTACTTAGTCGCAAATAAAGCCTCTACCTCTAAGACAATCAACATCCGCAGAGTGTACGTAAATGAAGATCCAAATACGGTAAGTTTTTAACACATAACAGCCGGATTTAGTTTGACACTCTTGATTAAAACTCCAATAGGAGGAAACGGAACCATGCCCCAAATGTATGGCGCGGAATCATCAGAGTACCGTTCGGTATATGTATGTGAACCTGCAGGAAGCCATCTACAAATGCGAGTCGCCATTCTGCATGTATCCATTCCAGAATTTCAAGTTCAAAAATTACACCGATAATACGGTGTACTATTATTCATCAGCTGCCGAAGAAACGCCATTGGAAGATTTTAGCACAACGTTTACGAACGTTCCATCACCGTTCAAAGGTGCACACGAAGGGCACCAGTCGGTAAAAGCAAGTCCACCTATAGCATTCAACATGCATTTCCTTTCTCCTGAACACAGCCATGCTGATTCGAAGCTTGCAGAGGTTAGCCCTGGACTAAACATTTTCGACAGTCCTTCCCTTAGCTACAAAAATTTGATTCAGGATTTCGATACCGGTTTCATAGATGATATTCTGCAGGATTTAAGCCAACCATCACCGGAAAAGAAATCAGTGCTGGTAAGCCCGGTTCGTGTTGTACAAAATGATCCTTCCACTACAAACCGTCAACTGAAGCGATGCCTGCAAATGTTCAAAGATAGCAGTGCTTCGACTGAAGTTGTGTTCAAAGTTCCTCCCCTACCCGGATCGGAAGTTCCTAGTTCTCCAAAGATTAAATCTAAGAAACTGTCCCCATTGCGTCGACACAAACATGTTCGTCGGACGCATCACTCCAACAGTAGTTCGGTGGATAAAGTCTCCAGGAAATGCCGAATGAAACCGTTGGACTTTATTGAAACTATGAATAGCATACAGCCAAAGGAAGCTCCACCTGCTGAGCCGAGATTGGCGGGAGTAAAACCGTTAAGTAATCAAAAGGTGGAAAGGATGTTAAACTTTATAGAGCGAAGTATGAAGAAACGAGAACCCACACCGGAGGCTACCGTTGCACACGTAGAACAACCGCCGAAACGTTCCATCGAACAACCGGTGAAGAAACATCGAATTCACAGGCAAACAAAGCGACTTTCCCTCTCTGCCGCTGTTCTCCAGGATAGCAAGTTCGATTACAGCACATCGGAATCGGAACAAGAGGACATATCAGATTCTGTTCCATCACCCTTCAAATCGGTCAACAGCGGTCTGGGATCGCTCAGTCAACTGCCATCGGAAAATGATCAGAATCATTCGTTGCCTTCGTTTGAAAATCTCCTGATGCATATTCATCCCGTGCAGCCACAAGTTCAGCCGTACCACAACATTCCGGCGATCGGGTTTCGGTCCGCTGAATCTTCACCCACCCGTGTTCAGCAATGGGAGAAGACACCTCCTCGGAGGATTCACAGTATGGGATCGCTAAATAGCTTGCTGGAATAAATATGCAGTTAAATTGATGATTGGTGATATTATTACCAGGTTGAGAAAGTCACGTTGTTAATAAATCTCATGTTTCAAAAGCCTTCATCATTTCATTATCGTATTAATACATCTCTTAAAAATGGCTCCTTTGAACATGATTCCTAACCTGTCTTGTTTGGTCAGATAGCAACCTAATACATATTTAAGCACCTACTTTCACCCCCGAGTGAAATTATGGCTGCCCTACACTGTAATCGTTTAGTATTTACGCGTTCCTATCCTTTTAAAGTATTCATCCAAATACCTAGACACTGTTATTATTATTTACAAAAGTCTCAATCATATTTTGCTGCAATTCCATTCCCCGACCAAGATTTCAGAGCTTATGGAAGGGTTCCTAAATCAGGTTGAAAGCATGTCTTATTGCACTTATCAAGTTAATTACAAGCATTCAATCCCTCGTCGTGAGGTGTCCTCTTTCAGGAAACAATTCCTCCCTGGCCAAGCCGATGATAGCACACGCAATTCGATTGCCCGAATTTCCGGTGGTTTTGCTGTAATCGTGACCTCCTTTGCCCAAATCATCCTCAAATTCCGTTATTGACAGTGTCCTCCCCAGAATACTGTGCTCGCCAACCAGCGTTAGCTTGTGATCCACCATCTGGATCTTTGCCAGTCCCGTAATGTGCGCTACAATATTTCCCAAATCACCATCGTGCCGGTTCTCATCATCTGGGCCACCGTGATCCTTGCCGTAGGGATTGTAGTGTGGTCCAGTCGAAAGGCAACCGCGTGAAAAGTCTCCAAACTCATGGATGTGGATACCGTGCTTACCCGGGGTCAATCCTTCTACGTACCCGGTGATTACTACTGACCCACCCTGTAAGGCGATGTAATGTTTAGAATGTACAGAAATTGAGATTGCTGTTCGGATACGGAAGCATTGTTAGTCACCGAATGAGTGATGTACTTTCAGTTTTATTCAAACCAGAAAAATAAACATTAAGGAATTTGTTCATTGAACTTATTGATACAATATTTTAGGGACCACCTATCAGAACCATTCCCGGTTGAGGACACGGATACCACTTCCCATGGGGTTTAGTAAGGATACGACTTGACATGACCATTAGAATGTCTTTTGAACTCTCCGTTGATGCTATAGCTTGGATGATTTATGCTTTGCAAATCCCAATCACACCGCAGGCCAAACGAGCACCGGCATTTCCGGTAGACTTGCTCAGTTCGTGACCTCCCAGACCCAGATCATCAGTATCGGCATGCACGACAACGGTACGTCCCAGGATGCTCAAAGGTCCGGTCAGAGAAATCTGCTTATCGCTGAGATCGACCTTGGCGGCACCACTGTCATCGGCCACAACGTTTCCCAAATCTCCGGCGTGTCTTACAGCAGCATCCGGGGCTCCATGTTCCTTTCCGTGGGGGTTAAAGTGCGGTCCAGCCGAGGTGCACCCGTTGGTGTTGTCACCGAACTCGTGAATGTGGAATCCATGGTTGCCCGGTTTCAAGCCGGTAACTTCACCAGTAACCTTAACTGCATCCGAATCACCCTGCAAATGTGAGAGAAGAAATGTGCGCGAGACACAGATAATGTATGTTAGTGATGCGGTGGCATGAGATCGTCGGGTTCAAATAATTAATGAATTTGCCATTAATCGATGATTTAGCATTAATCGTATAAACTAACCAAAGAGAATTAAAACCTGGAGCAAAATGAGACGAAGAGGGTTTAGAAAATTCTTTCTGAGGGTCTCCTAAATTTCTTCACAAGTTAGAGGTCTGTTCATTAACTACCCCTTGCCCCCCTTGCGTATATCATTTTTCATACACATTGGATTATTACCAACCAACCCCGTTTAAATAACGTTTATTTTGGCAAACATTGAATGATGAACATGTGATCCCAGCGATTTATTTGTGGAATGCATGTAGCACTAGAGGTTTTCTAAGAAGTGGTAATGGCCTTAATAGTACCTACCTAACATAACTGTAACTTGAACATAGCTTAAAACTGAAGAAACTCAGCGCTAAGTAATAGCAGTTTTTAGAAATGCCTCAAACGACTGAGACGAAATGAATCTCTCTTAGGCTCTGAACCATTTGGTGGATTATTTTAACTTTTGGTTAAAATTTGACAGATGGAAAGTTATCGATTAACCCTGCTATCCGAGCGTGGTTATTTCTGACAGACAAAAAGTTAAATTTTGACGACCGTGGCTCGAAAACCGGTCGATCGACAGCACGGGGATTTTCGAACATAAGAAATAACTTTCGAAATGTCACTTTTAACTACGAGTTAAATTTAACTCGGCAAATGGTTCACAGCCTTAGTTATTCTCATTGGCCGTGTCCAGTTTGACGAGTGTCTAGGGTCCATTTAAATTTCTAAAATGTATGTATGAACAGCCGCTGATTGAATCTGATTTAAACTGTGTCAAGAACTTCATTGCCAAGTTCAATAGCACATAGGCAGTATTACAACATTTTAAAATTCCGCGACGCAATGTTTTCATCAGCATCGCGGTAGTAATTGTAAATATAGATTGCTTACCTACAAAGTAACTAGTAGTAGGTGTAGATATATTATGTTTAAGTACACAACAACACCAACACAAACACAATTCATTGAGAAAATCGATTAAGCGGAAGATATCACATCTTGTATACATAGGTATGAAAATAATATTCCACTATCTAATCATCGTATTCAAGTGAATGATTTTTGCACACGGCACCATTGTTAGTACAATACCGGTAGAATTTGTAAAAAAAAAACAATTTTCTTCTAGCAAATCCAACTATTATGCATTCACAACGAATCAAGTACTTCCGGAATCCAGAATATTCGGCCACCATTATTCGAACGATAGCACGTTTAACGTTATATACAGTTACATAAAGCGGACATTTTCCTTCCTGATAATTGCACTTGCATATTTATACGAAAGGTGACGACACTGCTAACAAAATGCCGAACAATACTTACATTCTGTTCGAAAAAGATGGTGCCCTTGACATCACCGCTCAGTACGCACACTGCTTTTGTCTTCATTTTGATGTGGGGTTTACTGGAAGAATAATTTGAATGCAATTTATAGGGTCAGCACCAGAGGTTAGAGTATCCTGAAAATAATTAATACCTTGAAGAAATTTGCAGCAAAAATGTCTAGACTTTCCGGTGGCTTTTAAACGAATGGAGAATGGACTGTTCGCAGTCGGCTATTTTTGCATTGCAACGATTGCAACCGAACAACGGTTGTTTTCGTTGCGTGATAACGACGAGGATTTTTTTGTGCGACGATTCGTTGCTCACAGGGTTGCTTTCGAAAACGGTAGAAAACCTTTCAGAAACGTAACTGAGAAATAAAATCAACTCTCGCGTCACTTTTCAAATAGACCAATGTAACATATCCACCATTTTGAGAAAATCGAAGTTGAAGTTCGACAGATTATTATTTTAACTGTTTAGAAACAATACATTTTGCATTACTATTTTTAATGTAGTCAGTGAATAATAACGTTGAAAATTCAGTACACGCTAACTTGAATGTACTCATTAATGAGTAAAAAAAGACCCATTTTGAAGAAAAGTGGCTTAACTCATTAATGATTAAACAATTTTACCCATTAATGAGTATCTGTTACCCATTAATGATTAACAATTACTCATTAATGGGTAACAGATACTCATTAATGGGTAAAAAATTTACTCATTTAATGAGTTAAGCCACTTTTCTTCAAAATGGGTCTTTTTCAACCATTAATGGGTACTTTCAAGTTAGCGTGTAGAAACGGTAAAATCACAATTTTACTATGAATTTCATGCTACAATATAGAAAAAAACACTAATTTGACTAATCACGTTGTACATCCAACATGTTATATTGGACGTTTTGTCTACATGATACTAGATCCCCTTAAACGCTGTACAGACTGGAGAGTTATAACATGTTATAACGGTTGTCAAATAATTGCAACACAGAAACCACCATCAAGATAGCGCTATAACATGTTATAACTCTGTAGTCTGAACGTACTATTAAACACTGTCCAGACTAGAGAGTTATAACATGTTATAACGGTTGTCAACTAATTGCAACACAGAAACCACCATCAAGATAGCGCTATAACATGTTATAACTCTGTAGTCTGAACGTACTATTACTCAGATTTCAGAGTAGAATACCTAACATTAGATTGGCCCCGTCCTAGGCGCCTAATACATAGGTGCCACAGTCGGAAGAAGTGTTAAGGCCGGCGCACAATAGATACGTTTTCGGGTTTTTTGACAGATAATGCATGGGCTAACTGTCAAAAAACCCGAAAACGTATCTATTGTGCGCCGGCCTTTAGTTTGTTTACTAAAATGAATCGCCCATTTTGTTATGGCAAGTTTGCTATAAGAAATGCTCCTCGTGTTTATTAGTGAAATTCACATCAAAGATTGATTAATTGCGTAGGAAATCAGTTTGGCACGGCATTTGTAACCAGCATACACCTTCCGGTCGTATGAAACAGGTCAAAAACTGTCCAAAACCGCAGATAAAAATTTTTGTTTTGATTTTTGTATAGCAAAATAGTGAACTTTTCGTGAACATTAACGGCAAAGAACTCACCAACACTGGAAGACCGTGAGTTCCTGCCCACCTGTCATCTTCCATCTCGGGCCCCGTCTTTAGAAAATGAGCACCAATCATGTTAGACAGTCCGAATGACCGAAGTAACAATCATTTCAAACTGTACATTTGACATTTTTTGACCAATGATTATCTTAAATACATGAAAGTAAATTTGGATGGATGTTTTTGTATCACATACAATGATAGAAGAGCAATAGTTTGTATCGCTTAACTCGATTTGTTTACATTTGTTGTTTATCTAGATAAAGTATTGTTGAAATTAACATGCTTTTGAATTTAATTCAAACATGCATATTTTTGTTAAAACATGTTTTTAATTTACTTTGAACTATTCATAATTTTATATAATAAAAATATATAGTTTTGAATTAAATGAACAAAATTTGGTTCCGTGATTCACTGACTATATTAAAAATAGTATTGCAAAATGTCGAGCAAAATGTATTGTTTCTAAAGTTAAAATAATAATCTGTCGAACTTCAACTTCGATTTTCTCAAAATGTCGGATATGTTACATTGGATACACCTCGGTCTACACTCAAAGATAAATTAAATCAAAAAAGCTTAAAAAGTATGCAGATTGCCGCTTCACCTTATTGAGTCCGAGCCATGATTATTTCGGCAGTAGTCATGCATGATTAAAATCGAAATAATCTTTTCAGTATTAAATTTGATTCTTTTTCAATACTGATATATCAGGCATAACATTTGATAACGGCACAAAAGCATTTGTAAACAAACTTTCTAAGGCCCTTTACACGTGAACCAAAGTACGCCCACGCAATCCTCGGATAGGGGCAACTATCAGCTTTCCGAAAGTGGTATTGGTTTGCGTGGGCGTTCTTTGGTTCGCGTGAAAGGGCCTTAGAAAGTTTGTTTACAAATGCTTTTGTGCCGTTATCAAATGTTATGCCTGATATAATCAAAAAAGATTAGAATTCAATAAAAAATTATTAAAATAGAATCAAAAATGATAAAAATTTATTCTAAAAAAGATAATCTACACGCAGAAAAAACTATGGTCGAAACAAAAATATTTGAGGAAATTTAAACGTAAACTCAGTTTGTTCTGGCCACAAACATAAATTAGGTTGATTTCAAACGTATTCCATGTTTGAATTCATGTGAAATCAATGTTTAAAATAAAAATAATGTTACGTTTATTTCAAAAATATTCGTATTTATTTTTGTTTGGTTTGACAGCTATGCGAACAATAATAAATATGTTTATTTTAAACATGCTTCTCATGTTTAAAATAAACATACATATTTTGGAATTATTTTAGTAGTTGAGTGCAGGGTAAAGCAAAATAAAACGGTTTGCAAAGAAATGAAAAAAAAAAGATCTGCGGGCAGGGCATCTTAATTCCTGCTCTTTTTCGGGTGCGATTAAGGATGACCTGTGGGTATTGAGGGTCCTAGTCTGGGATGCGAGGACCCGTCGGGGTTGGTGTCCGGGGGTTCCAGTTCAGTGGAACCGATGCAAGTTTGTGTTATTAGCGTCGTTTTGCCGTTTCTGCCACTGGTCCTCATACCGGTTTCTTTCCATGTTCGGTATCGGAGGAGGATCCGGAATGGATTCGGAATGGATTGTCGTTTTCTGTTGAGATTGAGCAAAGCTGGGGCAACTTTTTCCGAATGTACACGGCGAATGCGAACGACTCAAATTTGAGTTTAGTTCACTCATAATCGCCAAAAGTGCAGGAACTCAGCGATGAGTAAAATTTGTCCCATGGTTTCCTGTGGAAAACCCAAAAAATCTGCCGGAAAATAAGGAAATTGACGAAAATTTTATTCAGTCTCGGAGTAGTACCAATAGACTGAGTGAATCCAATCTTTACTTTTCTCAAATTCGGGAATTTTTCCCTGGAAAATCCTGGAAAAACCTGGGAAAACATGAGGCAAATTAACTCATCGCTGAGTTCCTGCACTTTTGGCGATTATGAGTGAACTAAACTCAAATTTGAGTCGTTCTCATTCGCCGTGTAACAAGAAGGAAATAAAAAGGCATGACACGCTAAAAACCGTTTACCCAAATCCTATATTGTTGAAATAAACATGCTTTTGAATTTAATTCAAACATAAATATTTTAGTTTTAAAGATGCTTTCAATTCACTTTGAATAATTCATGAACAAAATTCGTATCCGTGTTCTTGCTCACACTAGAGTCGGTGTATAATGAGTCACGCCAAGAGTGAAGCCAAGTCTACCTATTGAGCTGTCAAACCGGCTACCTATCGTGCAGAGTAAACAAACATTACGATGCTATGAAAGGTCCACGAAAGGTATTGCAATAAAATATAAAATATAATCGAAGAAATGATCATAAACTCACAGTGAGCAATAAATTTTCATGGGATACGTTTGGTAATGATCACTTATGAGAATTTCTACTATTTTTGGTTGAGATAATTTGATTAAATCACTGATATAATGATTTACTACAGCCGCTATTTTTTTTCTCGCTAGAAGTCATTTGAAGTTGATGTAGAAGTCCTCTGTTGCCAAGTGAAAAGAAAGGGAATCTTTCGAAAACCGTGATGCGAGTTGAACTGTTTTTCTCTTGGCGTGACTCATTATACACCGACTCTAGCTCACACTTGTTCGATTTAAATGGTGCAATCACTGTAACTGGCAAGTACCCATTAATGGGTGAAAAAGTACCCAATTCGAAGTAAAGTAGGTAAACTCATAAAATGGGTAAAACGTCTTTACCCAATAATGGGTAAAGAGCTTGTACGTCAAATCATTGGGTCATTTTTACCCATTTTCAGAAATGAAAAGTTTTAGAAAATGGGTAAATGATTACATTTTCGATGATTGAGCTATTTAGAAATTAATTTTAATTTGATTTTTCACATATTTCTTTGAAATGTCGGAAACATTAACATTAAAAACTTGTTTTTATTAATTTAGATAATAATTATTGTAATAATGCCGCTTCCAGCGAGGTTCATACATCAGCCACTTACATCCGCAGAGTCTTCTTGTGCTCCTAGAAAGATCATACCGCTTTCCTACTTGGCATCCACTGTCCCTGCTGTGCAATGTGTTGCTTTTGCTTCCGAAGTTCCTTCTTGCCAAACATTCCTGGAACACTTTGTGCTCGGCCACTTCCTTGTATATCTGAAATTAAGCAATTGAAAATCATTAAATTTCATCTGAATTTCATAATGTACAGCGCCTAGATATATTCCAAATAAAAACTTACGTTTCAATACTCATTTTATTAGGCACAGATAGCATAAAAATCCATTTTGAAGGCCTCGTAAGATACTTTGTGTTAGACAATATTCACTATTGATTAAGATAATTTTTACCCAATAATGGGTGAAATAATACTCATTTTTCTTCCCTGAAGAGGTCAAAAAGATGGGTACAAAAGAACCCATTTTCGAAAATATTCAAATACCCATTATTTGACAGCTTCATATACTTACTAATATTGGGTACTTTTATACCCATTAATGGGTACTTGCCAGTTACAGTGATTGCACTACTGTATTCGGGCACGAATACCACGAATACGAATGCATTTAATGATCATTTCTCGCGTCACTTTTCAAATAGACCAATGTAACAAATGTAAACAAATCGAGTTAAGCGATACAAACTATTGCTCTTCTTTCATTGTATGCGATACAAAAACATCCATCCAAATTTACTTTCATTTATTTAAAATAATCATTGATCAAAAATTGTCCAATTGGCGGGGCCAATCTAAAGTTAGGTACTATACTCTGAAATCTGTGAAAGGGAATCTAGTATGATGTAGACAAAACGTCCAATGACTCATTGATTATGTCATTGAGAAAAATCGTCCAATGTAACATGTCCGATGTACAACTCGACTGGTCAAAACGCCCTATGTGGTTATTTCTATGTTGTAGAATGAAATTCAAAGTAAAATTGTGATTTTACCGTTTCTTCTGAATTTTCAACGTTATTATACGCTGGCTACATTAAAAATAGTATTGCGAAATGTATTGTTTCTAAACAGTTAAATTAATAATCTGTCTAACTTCAACTTCGATTTTCTCAAATAGGTGGATTAGAGTCGGTGTATAATGAGTCACGCCAAGAGTGAAGCCAAGTCTACCTATTGAACTGTCAAAGCGGCTACACACAAAGAAAAGTCGTTTATAAAATTAAAAAAACCATTGGTAGATTTAAAAGTTTGCATTGGTTCTTTTTGGTAGAAAGCGGTTAGCTTTCAAAATAAAAGTCAACCAACCGTCAATTCAAAAGTTGTCCGCTCGATACTTTTAAAAGTTCAAATTTTCAAAATGAATTGTAGAACTGTCAAATGAAAAATATATTAGTGTTGAAATTAATGGTGGATTATTTTTGACTTGAAAATGTGGCATAGTTAAAATTAAATGGGCATTTTGAATTTAAATTAAAATATTTTCAAAAAATATTTATTTTGCAAAAAAAAATTGGTTTTAATTTTAGTGGATAAATATTCAATCTTCTTTATTATTATTTTTCAATAGGATAAGATCCATTTTTTTTACATTGTTATTGTTATCTTTGTTGATGTTTACGTTATTGCGTCTTGGAGCTATTCTCGCTTTGAGTAAACCTGCTACAGTAACAGGTACATGGTGATGTCACATATGCAGGGTTAAGGACAGAAGACAACCGTAGACCGTTTTCGGTGAGGGTTTCTGTGGAATATTAATTAAATATTGTTATATACCTTTAACATCTACTGTTGTAGTAGTCGTTGAACACTCACTTTCATTCCTAGCCATCTCGTCCGCTCGCAGATGACTATTGTTTTGGTTTATCTGAAATTAATAAAAATCTCTAATTAAACTCTACTATTGTTCTTAAATTTGATCGCTTACCTGATGCGATTATTATTTTCCATGGAGGAAAATTATTGTCCTTCCCAACTTTTCCTCGCTCTTCGTGACACATCTGACGTCAAGCCAAATTAAGCGGCAAAACGAGGTCCAGTGCTGCCAAAAACTTTGCCTAGAAAATGTATTTTTGACAGTTGAACAACTTTCATTTAAAAAAAATGCACTTTTAAAATTACAAGTCGAACCTGAAAGAAAAACTTTCAAACCAAAAAAATAACTTTTATTTTGAATATTTTCGTTGTAAAATTACGAAATTTATGAAACTTTTAATTTGAAATGGCATTATTTTTATTAAAACAATTTTTGTTTTTTGTGTGTACCTATCGTGCAAAGTAAATAAACATTACGATGCTATGGAAGGTTCACGAAAGGTATTGCAATAAAATAATAAATATAATCGAAGAAATGAGCATAAACACGCAGTGAGCGTTAAATTGTCATGGTATACGCTCGGTAATGATTAGTAATGAGAATTTCTACTATTTTTTGTTAAGATAATTTGACAAAATCACTGATATAATGATTTACTACAGCCGCAGTATTTTTTCTCTCGCTAGAAGTCAGTTGAAGTTGTTGTAGAAGTCCTCTGCTGCCAAGTGAAAAGAATTGGAATCTTTCGAAAACCGTGATGCGAGTTCAACTGTTTTTCTCTTGGCGTGACTCATTATACACCGACTCTAAGGTGGATATGTTACATTGGTCTATTTGAAAAGTGACGCGAGATTTAACCTATATACCACCGACAAACAGACATAACACATTGAATATTTCTCACTGTAAAACAGCGTCGCTAAAACGTTATCGCCATCTGTTGAGTACACTGTGGTGAGGAGTACGCTGAACAGATGGCGGTAGTGTGTAAACGTCAAACGCAAGAGAATTGAGTATGCGCGCCACAGGTGGTGGTACTACTAACTGGGTTCTTTAGGGGTATTGAGGTTATTGCATTTTCGTAATCTGCATTACAAATGGAAACAAAATCCAAAATTTCATCAATTTTGGAGCACTGGAACTATTTTAAATAAGTGTGATTACATTAGGAAAAATCACCACCTTAGCGCCCCTTGGAAATACTTTGTATGGGAGTGAGATGTAATTTTGTTAGGTTTGTGTCAAACAGTGAAGTGATTATTTTGCTTTAAATCTTGATTTAAAAATCGACATGGATGTAAAAAATATCGTTGTGCTCAGAAAACGAAGCTCTTTCAGATGATCTATAAATACCGACATTTTTTGAAAATTAAAGAACCCAACTACGATACTTTTAAATTGGCCGTTAAATGCTTGTTCGATGAACAACTTGCGAGTGTTATGTCTGTTTGTCTGTGTATACACGGAGATTAAAAACTACGCAAAATTAAGTAATTTTCCCTCGATTCCGGGGTTCAGTTCAATAACCCAAATTTGAGAATATCGCATATAGTAGTTTCCATTTAACACCAGCAAAAAAATAACCTAACCTTAAGTATTGCGGATTTCACACCTGATTAGACTCCTGCGCTAAAAATAAGTACACAGTAATATTTTCGCACTGGCCTTAAAAGTTAAATATGGAGCTTCTTAATGCTTTCTAAAGCTTTAATTCAGCAGTGTAGCTTGCTAGTAATGTTCTAAAGCTGTTACTGCTTTCAAATAAGTGGATTTTTAAATTTTCTGGCCTGTGCGAAAATATTACTGTGCAATTATTTTTTGCACAGGAGTCTAATTTGGTGCAAAATGCGCAATATATTCTACCCAAAATTAAGTTTAATTCACGTAAATTTGAGAATATGCAATTTACTCCAAAAGTAACTTATTGGGCTGAACTATATCGTTGGGTCGAATCTCTCGTTCCTTTTTTTGACAACAATAACGAGTGCAAGTGAGAAGCTGAAGTCAATATTAAGTAAAAAGAACTCAAATTTTGGGTAGTATTTTTTCTCCGTGTATACTCTTCATTGGTTGAAGTCAATGAGTATATACAGGTGTGCCACAAAAGGGTATTTGATGGTATTGTAGCAAAAAAGAGGTAAACAATCGGTGATGACGAAAACTCCTAAAAAATTTACATGAAAAAAGTGGAGTTTGATGACACGGAAGGTATATTCCACAAACACTATGACAAACTTTGCACTACACGAATACCATTTTACCATAATTTCCTCACCTGTAGGTTCAGTTTTGAACAATCTGGGTCGACTCTATCCAAATTTAGGGAGTTTTAAAATAGCGTGTGCACTTCACTGATAAGATGTCATTTTAAAAAAAATTAGAATGTTGTTTCTGGTTCATTGCCGCGTAATAATACGATACGATAAACATTGTGAATTCGTAAACTTGTAAAACAAATTAGTACATACACGTATTTTTCACTAATTGAGCGAAATAAGGATATAATTTAGATGATCATAAAAGTGTGCTTTTCGAACTGAGTGCGTCTATCATGTTTCGGCCGGCAGGCTATTTCTCCGATTCGGAAGGGGATTCCGATTTCGATTACGACTTTTGTTACAGTAAATCAGAGGTATGAGAGCTTTATTGAACTTAGTTTTTATTCATTATAATGCCACTTAATTTTTAGGCAAAAAATGAAACTCCAAGGACGGAGGATTCACCTCCGGTGATGGTAGAGAATAACGATGATCTGCTGTACAAGGGCGTCATAGAGGGCGACTTGGTCGAAGTAAAACGAGTCCTGGAACTTGATCGGTATTTGCTGACCGGTTGTCTGCGGCAAGGTTGGCCTGTGTTGCTACTAGCATGCAGCGAAGCTCAGTATGAAATAGTCAAATATTTGCTAGAGGAGCGGCGCCTTGATGTGAATCAACCGTACGGTTTGAATACTGCCTTGATGGCAGCTTGCGAGTCCAAACGTAATCCTGAAGCGGTACTGAAGGTAGCAGATCTGCTACTGGAATTTGGAGCTGTGATTAACTGCAAGGATGCCTACGGAGTGACGCCGCTTATGTTTGCCATTATGAACGATCACACGGAAGTGGTGAAATTGATTATTGATCAAGTAGCAATAGAAGCAACGGATAATGAAGGATTGACTGCCCTGTTCCATGCCGTCAACAATAGACGGGAAGATGTTGTTAGGATGCTTCTGAAGGCTGGCGCCATTGCGGACATTGTGAACCGAAGGGGATTCACTCCGAAGCAGGAGGCTGAATTCAGAGGCTTCTTCGAAATTGCCGAGTTGTTTCCAACCGAGACGAATTTTTTCAACATTCCTAGCAAGTACTTGAGCTACGCTCACTATCAGGATATCACTCAAGGCGAGACGGAACAGGAAATGCCTGGATATCACCAAGAGATTGGACTGCTTTTGTACGGAATGTATAGCGAGCAACACTTGACAGTGTTTGCAAAGGAAGATTTTAATTTGCTACGATTTCTAACACTGACGGACGATGATTTGAAGAATCTGGACTTCAAGCTACCATTTGAGCGGAAAAAGATTCTGTTCGGTTTAATAAAGTTCCATCGGCAGGCTTGGAGCAAGCGAAGTATGAAAAAGTTTCCCCAAGATCATCTATACGAGTGAGTGACGGTTGAAAATACGTTAGAATCTATTGATCACTTAATACATTCCCAATGTCTTTCAGTTCGTATGATATTCTCGAAATGCTAAGCAACCATCTCAAGCAGCTAACCGTGATGCAATCTTCGCTGATTTTCGTAGCGCAAATGATGCCAGCTGAAGAATTCAAGACTAAATTCAAGCCAGAGCTGGACAACTGCCTACGTAAGGTAAATCAATTGCAACAGGCGATTGCCAGCTTCGATGAGGAAATGAAACGAATTCATACCATGACGGCACCACCACTAGTTCTACACGTCGATAAAAAACGTTGCCAAACCGGACGGGTTTGTTGGTTTGCCCGGGCCCTAAAGCTTTCCCTACTTTCAGCGGTTGTTTCACTCATAGTCTATAAAAGACTAAAAGCGTGATGATAGTTCCTCAGGATAAGAAAATATACTATTTAAGCTTCATGTTGATAGCTACTATCGAATGTTAATAAGGATATGTTTCTAGGCAAAGTCCATTTTGCAAAGTTTCTAGTATTTTACGTGCCACTATCCGAACATCCTTGTATAGTCGTTGTACGCGGTACAATGTTTAGAATGAAAATTTCCATGAACTAATATTACCACCTGATTGATAAATCTGCTTCGCTGACGTATGCCAACGTTGAATACTCAACTAACAGTACAAACAAGTTATCGAGGTTCGGAAATTCATGCGCACATGTAAGATGTTTAACATGTGCTTGCCAAATCCCGCTTCCATAATCGAGATGCATCATCTTTTGCAATAATCGGTTTACCGCCCGCGCTGTTCTCATCAATCAGTCAGTTTCAGTGTTCGTCTCTGCAGCTTCGGTATGAACCTTTGAATACTATCAGTGTGCTCTACCAATGGAAGATCGTCTCAAGGTACAGTTCGGGGTGATTGTTCTAAATTCGATCAAACATTTGCTTGATGCTCTGCTCCACAGAATGCAAAGCCACGCCATGTCAGCGCGTTGACCGGTACATGGGTGGCGAACAATGCTGCAATGCAACAGCAAACTCGTAGAATGGGATTGTACGAGCAGGATGACGACGCCCAAGAACAGGATGAAGTACTTACGAAACGTGGTTCTTGGACGGGAAGATTTGACTTCCTGCTTTCGTTGTTGGGGTACTCGGTCGGGTTGGGAAACGTGTGGCGGTTCCCGTACTTGTGCTACAATAACGGAGGAGGTAAGTCCAAACATGAATTCCTATATAATATAATGGATTCTAGAACATTCCCCAGAAAAGATGATGAAATTGGTAATTTATCACCTTTTTTGGTCATTTGATATTATATTTCAGTGTTATATTACAGAACAGCTTAATATATACATAATTGATTTAATATATTTTTCATGATAAAACTCTCTGATTAGTTTCACTTTACTGATACACTACGTTTACTTTTATGGAACTATGTATTCATCAATTCCAATTCATTTTATAGCTCTTTAGAAAATGCCAACCTTCAAGTTTTCGAGCGCTTCGTTCATCATTCAAAAAGTCAAAGGGTCTATTATGCAATCCAATTCAACCAGTCGGAAACTGTTAAACCTTATCGAAGGATTGTTCGACCTGAGTTGAAATTTCTCGTGATGGATTAAAAAATCGGTGCATGGAACGTTGAACTACCGATTACAAATTTATAGCATTGATCCACACGTTATTATCCCAAATGGTCAGTATCCCGAAGCTATTGATTATATATTTTCCTTATATATTTAAAGAATGGAATATTACCTTCTATTATTCATCCAAAGAATTAATTATGTTCTCTTTTATATATTAAAAGAAGGGAATATTCCCTTCTTTATCGCATATCCAAAGAATTAATTATTTTCTTTTCTTATATTTTCAAAGAAGGGAAAACCCCTTGATCCATTAAGGTCTTCTAAAACATCTTGACCCATTAAAAAGTTTTCTCTTCTTTTTATATACGCGAAAGAAGATTCCACGAGTGACTATAATAAACAAATAGTCAATCTAATACATGACACACTTTTCTGGGGAATGGTTCATTATGGGGAATGAGATTCTGGGAAATGGTTTTCTGGGGAATGTTATAGAATCAATATAATGTGATCTATTCTTAGTGAATTTGACCCAACCAGGGCAGTTTGACTGGCTAGAACTTTTGAAGGAGATCGAAGCAACTCGGTGAAATTATAATAATCCTAGTATGCTATAAATGTCAATACTGCATCAATAAAGTATAGTTTAGTCTCATGTTTCAACCCAACCGGTCGTATTAACTCCCTCCTCTAAGAGGTTATGGGCCCAGGCTAGAGAGGACGTTACCATGAAACTGAACAACTGAAAAAAATTTCACGATGGAGAGATTGGACATAATGAAACTCAACGGAGCGAACTACAGCGTCTGGATCAACAAGGTTGAGTTCCTGCTAATTAAAGAAGACCTGTGGAAGTATTTTACCGGTGACGGGCCGGTGGACATCACTACCAGTCCGGCCACTGAAGCTACTAGGACAGCGTGGAACAGCGGTGACCAAAAGGCGCGGGTGACGATCGGCCTCCTGCTAGAGGATAACCAGCTGAACCTAATCAAGGACTGCAAAACGGCGAAAGTGACCTGGGAGAAGCTGCCGGGACATTACGAAAAGGCAACACTGACGTCCAAAGTGTCGATTCTCCAACAAATCTGCGAGAAGCGCTATTCCGACGGAGAAGACATCGAGCAGCACATTTTTGAAATGGAGGGTCTGTTCGAGAGGCTGACGCTGACTGGAGAGAAACTGAGCAAAAGTTTACAGGCAGCTATTGTGCTCCGGAGTCTTTCGGAATCGTTCTCGACTCTGACCACGACGTTGGAAAACAGGTCCAACGACGAGTTAACGCTGGATCTGGTCAAATCCAAGGTGGTCGACGAGGTGGCAAAACGTTGCTCGAGCGGCGGACTGGACTAGCCGAGAAGCGGACAAGCGAACGGAAATCATCAAATCGCCAGCGAAACCAACCACGGGTGCGAGCAGCTCGCGATGAAACCCCGAAGAAGAAGTATTCGTTCGCGACGAGAGGAACTGCAACGGTATCAAATTCATGGATCATTGATTCCGGTGCAACGTCGCACTTGTGTGTGGATCGGGCAATTTTTATTGAGCTGAATGAGAGTCATAAGCAGGACGTGATTTTGGCCGATGGTACTGCGACGAAGGCGGAAGGCATCGGTCCATGACAGGTAACTATGCTGTCTCCGGAGGGTGAGCCATCAATAGTAACCCTCAAGGAGGTGCTGCTGGTACCGAATTTCGAATCGAGCTTGATTTCCGTGAAGAAGCTGACGGCAAACGGAGCTACGGTCATTTTCGACGTCAACGGATGTCGAATCTTGAAGGACAAGAAGGTGATTGCGGCAGCAACGATTTCTGGGAGACTGTACTCCCTGAAGGTACCCCAGGAAGCACTGGCCGTCAAACTGTCAGCACACTTGGCACCGTGTGTTGGGGCATCGTGACCATGAAGCTGTCCGTGAGCTGGTGACCAAGGGTTTGGCAACTGGAATCGAGATGGAAGAGTGCGGCTGCCGAGTCGTCTGTGAATGCTGTCTTGAGGGCAAGCTGACACGTCTTCCGTACCCCAAGAAGTCGAAGCCAAAGTCCAAGCAACCATTGGACCTTATTCACACCAATGTGTGTGGACCCATGCAAACCGTGACACCCGGTGGGTGTCGTTATTTTCTCACCATGATTGACGACTTCACCCGGTTTACCGTCGTATATTTCCTGAAGCAGAAGTCCGAGGTTTTTCCAGCGTATTCAAGGGTACGTCAAGTTCGCCCAGACGGAATTTGGAAAAACCCCCGAAGATCATCCGTTCCGACCA
Source organism: Ochlerotatus camptorhynchus (assembly GCF_037179485.1). Classification (NCBI taxonomy): domain Eukaryota; kingdom Metazoa; phylum Arthropoda; class Insecta; order Diptera; family Culicidae; genus Ochlerotatus; species Ochlerotatus camptorhynchus. The sequence continues at coordinate 5,835,031 of NW_027040988.1, forward strand.
GGGAGGTGAATTTCGGAGTGACGTGTTGGATGCGTTCTGCCGAGCGCAGGGGATACGTCAGCAATTTACCACCGCCTACACCGCAGCAGAACGGGGTTGCGGAGCGGAAGAACCGCTCACTGGTGGAAATGGCGCGCTGCATGCTACTGGACTCCCGAATGCCGTTGAAATACTGGGCGGAAGCGGTTAACACTGCGAACTATCTACAAAACCGTTTGCCGACGAAGCCGCTGAAGAAAACGCCGTACGAGCTGTGGTATGGCACGAAGCCGGACATGAGCCACCTCTAGATGTTCGGTTCACCGGCGTACGTGTGGATCCCTGGAGAGAAGAGAAACAAATTGGAAGCGAAATCTCGGAAGTTGCTGCTCGTTGGTTATTCCTCCCAACACAAGGCGTACCGATTCATGGACCCGGACAACGACAAGCTGACCGTCAGTCGGGACTGCAGGTTCCTGCCATTGGACGAGGTTCGGAGTGCCGAACCTCAGAAGGGAAGTATCGTTGATTACACATCTAGACTCCTAGAGCAACCGAAAGCTGAGGTCGGGGACCAGCAAACGTGAACGAGAGCGAGGACGAATCGGATGAGTTCGATCTACTCGGGTTCGACGAGGACGAGAGCGTGAACGTATCGGATGAGTTCGATCTACTCGGGTTTGAGACCAGCTACGACGATGCTAATGCGGAGACGTTTGTGGAAACAGAAGCGCAGGAGGCGCTTGAGACATCCGACTATCAGGAGGAGCAAGACGTCGTCGGCGAAGTTGATGTACCAGTAGTCCAACGATCGGAGTGTACCACAAAGGGCATCCCGCCAGAACGGTACCAAGACACCGTGCGCATAGCAGCGCAATATGTCGACGAGCCACGCACATTCGAAGAAGCAATGGCTAGCCCCGAGCGCAACATGTGGGAGGCAGTCATGGAGGAAGAGATGAAGGCGCATAAAGAGAATTCCACATGGGATGTCGTCCGTTTGCCGCCAAACAAGAAGGCTATTGGCAGCAAATAGGTATTCACGAAGAAGATGGACGAGGGCGGAAACCTGATCCGCTATAAGGCTAGGCTGGTAGCGCAAGGATTCAATCAAAAATACGAAACCAACTACCATAAGGTATTTGCGCCAGTCGCCAAGCAAACCACTTTTCGGACCCTGCTGTGTGTCGCCGCCAGACGAGGAATGCTGGTGAAGCACGTCGACGTGAAGACGGCGTACCTACACGGAGAGCTGGAGGAGACCATTTTCATGAAGCAGCCGGTAGGATCAACAATTAATTCGAAACTAACGATTTTAAATTAGCTCACCACTTGACACCATTGGTCCCAAAGAAAATCGATTAACGTATCCCATTCTAGTCAAAATTACAGTAATACACTATGTTTGTTTTGATTCGCTATGAAAGTTTGACAGATAAAATGAGGGATTATTGGATTTCGAGGGGTTATCCTACGTTTCGAGGGGTGAATTGATTAGCTTGGGACCGAAGATAGTACCAGAGCTGAGCCAAAAAGTTGAGCACATTTCTTCGGGACCTACTAGTCTTAGAGTTACCTCTATGGTAGGATTCCATAACGGGGTCAAGGACAACGTACTGCATCTACGAAAAAGTCTCTACGGTCTGAAGCAGGCTGAAAGGGTGTGGAATGAAAAAATCACCGAAGTCTTGAAGCAGCTGGACAACGTACCATCTGAAGCAGACCCATGCCTGTTCGTAAAAACTTTGAAGAAGAAGAAGACGTTCATATTACTATATGTGGACGACATGCTGATTGTCACTAACACAGAAGTGGAATACGAAGCCGTCCGGAAGCATTTAGCGGAGCACTTTACCATTACGTGCCTTGGAGACGTGCGACACTATTTGGGAATCCGAGTGACAAGATCCAGCCGACAGTTTTTCCTGAACCAACAAATCTACATCCAGAAAGTAGCCGAACGGTTCGGACAATCAAAAGCGAAGCGCTCGCCGATACCCACCAGAGCCTGGTGGGTGCTCTTCTATACATCGCGGTCAACACGAGACCGGACATCGCCTCAATTCTGGGCCGCAAGGTGAGTCGACCAACGGAATCAGACAGGACCGAAGCAAAACGGACGCTCCGGTATCTCAACAGTGGATTGTAGCCTACGTCTAGGGTCATCCGGACCGCTGGAAGAATACGTCGATGCAGACTGGGCTGGTGACATGACAGACCGGAAATCAAACACCGGTCTTCTGTCTTGGAGGATCAATCACTTGGGCAGCCCGAAAACAACCATGCGTAACTCTTTCGTCTACCGAAGCGGAGTACGTGGCGCGGCGCCTGTGGTATAGTGGTAGGCATAATTGCCTCTCACCCCTAAAGGCTTGGATTCAATCCCAGTCGGTGGCGTCGGGATTTTCTGAGGCATAACCCTTCGGAAGGGTTGGTCCCCGGTTCAAGAGCTGATGGGTCGATAGGTGGTAGGGTCCAGATGTGAGAGCTGCCTCCCTGTTGTCGGTACTCAGTACGGAAAGCAAACCAAACAAAATAGTTTTTGCAGTGCTACAAAAAGTCATTATGACAGCTATCCGTACAAAATAATCCGATGTTCAAAACACAGTTTAAATGTGTAAAATTCAGTGTCTCTTAAATTCTGTAAGTCGATTTGGGTTTTTTGAAATTGCACCCCAAATATGTTGCCAATAAAAACAAAGGCCGAGTGAATGTTAATTTGCGAAGGTATTCAGATGTCTAAGGTAATTAAGAAGAAAAGTGGCTTAAATAATGAAGATACGTTAAAGTAAAAAATTAAACTAATTTTTGCAACAATTTTGAAGAAATAGAACAGAATTCAAGCTGAACATTGCATTCTGTTCTAAGTAACATTGACAGATTTTCTTCGTCGACTTTGTTTGCATCCCTACGGCCATGTAAAGATATTCCCAGGTATTTTCAGCACATAGATCGATTAAAGTAGCTTCTATCTATCATCTAATACGACGAACACAAGAAACGGTTATGTGCTCAAGTTATTAGCGAAAGAGAAAATCGACGAAGAGAATCGATCAATGTTACTTAGGACCTAATGCCGAGGGGGACGACTCTATCTACGCTGCAGGAAAGATTGTGTTTAGAGTCGGTGTATAATGAGTCACGCCAAGAGAAAAACAGTTGAACTCGCATTACGGTTTTCGAAAGATTCCCTTTCTTTTCACTTGGCAACAGAGGACTTCTACATCAACTTCAAATGACTTCTAGCGAGAAAAAAAAATAGCGGCTGTAGTAAATCATTATATCAGTGATTTAGTCAAATTATCTCAACCAAAAATAGTAGAAATTCTCATAAGTTATCATTACCAAACGTATCCCATGACAATTTATTGCTCACTGCGAGTTTATGATCATTTCTTCGATTATATTTTATATTTTATTGCAATACCTTTCGTGGACCTTTCATAGCATCGTAATGTTTGTATACTCTGCACGATAGGTAGCCGGTTTGACAGCTCAATAGGTAGACTTGGCTTCACTCTTGGCGTGACTCATTATACACCGACTCTAATTGTGTTGTGCTGTGGCTAGCTGCTCGCACGCTGAGTAGATAGAAAGACGATTGATGACGATTCTGAAGATTTCCTGCAAAAAGATGATGCTCGATGCAAGTAGATGCGAGAAATTCAAGAAGATTTTTCGAAGATTGATTCGCTAGTGTGAGATGTTTTGAGCATTTAAAATTGAGATTTAGATGTGTCGCCCCCTCGCCTAATGCAATGTTCAGCTTGATTTGTCAAATGAATGTCAAGATTTTTTTTTGGAGAGAATCTTTAAAGAGTTCCGTAGAAACATCCTAGAATGATGTAGGCATTACATAACTGACCGTTTGGATAACCCTAGACTGAGAAAGACATAAAAAAGAAATTTCGTTACATACTAGTCGAACAACCTATTACATGTGGAAAAATTTTCAGGGGAATCTTCTGGGGCATCCCAGTAAGATTCCCAAAATTTACATAGGGTATTCTGAAAAGAGTTCTGGAGAAATACTGGCATACTACTAAGGAAATTATTTAAAAAGAAGCATTCCATAAGTTTGATATCCGTAACCAAGGCCAACAAGTAAAACAAGCTGTTGTTAAGAGCTACTATTTATTACGTCTATCTTGGTTGGTGGTCGAATAAAGAATCAATCTCTAACTTATGACAGTTAGGCAAGGCCTATTACATCTCCCTACAAATGGTGAGTCGACAAACTGGAAGGAGTGTTGTCCCAACAGCTCTGGTCCTCACAAGTTCCTACCTCACGCTTCCACGGGTCAGCCGATGACAAAGACCGCCAGCAAAAGATGCTGGTAGCGTAGCCTGGGCAATGTCACCACGATAAAAACATGGATCCGGATCGTGGTGATAGCAAAGTGAGGAGGTGCGACCCTCGAGCGTCTGTTCACCATGGAGGTGCGGCTCAAACAGCGTCTGTCTCGGAGCGAGCGGCTGAATAAGAAATGCTGTATCACGTCAGCTACACCTAAGGTGGCAGCCCCACCAACATGATGTAGGTATCGCGACCCCGGTAAGGTAGCATATTGAAACCCCCAACATTACTCAGAAAAACGAAGAAAGAGAAAACAACGAACGGAATTTTCGGCAACCGACCCGGCAACGAAATAAGGACAATGAATGGAAACTCGGTACTTGGAATGTCAGAACCTTAAATGAACCTGGACGAGCGGGCCTTTTGGCTCGTGAACTGCAAAAAGTGAATGTGAGCGTAGCTGCTTAGCTTAGCTTAGCTTAGCTTAGTCTGACTGCACGTATCGATAGTTGCACTCCGTGATTGATCTGAACCAGTGAAATTGTACAAAGAATCAACTGAATGGGGCTTGGTAGTAACCTGCCATTCTCAGTGTACATGTTCCAGTGACTCCTACCTTTAAAGATCAATAACGTCACCGGCCACGTCCTTGCAATCAGGTGGGAGAGGGAAGGAATGTTAGTGTGTGACTTTTGTTGTTTTGGGACCGTGTTTACCTCTGCATCCCACAAAAGTCACAGGAAGGAGGTTTTGTAAGTGGGTTAGGTTCGTTGGATCAGGATTCACCTTGATAAGTGATGCGATCTTTTGTTTTGTGTAGTTATTTATAAGTGTTTTCGATTTATGCTCTAAACAGCCGGCTGTCTAGAGATGTAGATCATTATTAGATGTGTGTATACCGATTTAAACCAACAATAAGGATACTGTTGGGGCCCCTCACAAAGTGTGATGATGGTTTATTTTATTTTATCAATGACCAAAATAATTAATTATAAGCGGTTTGAACCGATTTAAACCAACAGCAAGGATGCTGTTGGGACCACTCACAAAGTGTGATGGTGGTTTACTTGATTGAATATAAAATAATTATTAGAACCGATTTGACCCGATTTAGACCAACGGCAAGGATACTGTTGGGGCCACTCACAAAGTGTGATGGTGGTTTATTTAGTTCGGAAGAAAATGAATATGTATACTTCTTTTTTTTTATATAATAGAACGAATTTGTACTGATTCAAACCAAAAGCAAGGGTTCTATTGGGGCAACTCACAAAGTGCGATGGTGGTTTATACTATAAGGGCATAAAACAAAATCAAGAGCCATTTCGGTTTCCATAGCTTCCTAGACACTCGGCCGCAAAATAATCTTATCCGACGGAAACGTCTCGATCATCGCTGCACAATGGTTTATTATAGCATTTATAAAGTAAATTTGAATACCTTATTGTTTATTTATTATCCATTTTGACTTGACTTGGTACCGTTCAGTTTTATGATGACAAAGTTGCCTGGAGAAAAGTGACAGTTCAAAATGTTTCGGAAGGGAGTCAGCTAGTGTCGTCCAAGTTCAAGTGCGGAAAAAATGCCATTTAAAGTGGTACAAACAATTGAAAGATGCGAAACATGCCTAACCGTAATTCTTTCTGGTTGGAAAGAAGCTGGAATCCTACACTGGCCGGAAAAAAAACGCGGTAGCGAAACTCTCTCAAGACGAGTTCTCCATGCCAAACCCAATGTGGGAACGTATCAATTGAGTGAAAAAAAGAGAGTTCAAGACTCGCTTGGAGGCTGAAGCAGAATTGGAACAGATGTAGCCAGTTTCGGATACGGAGACGAACGAAGGGAATAATCCACCACCGTCAAAGAAAGTTTGCCCCGAAGTCTACAAGTCCCCCAGTCGGAAGGGAAACACAATAAGAGACTTTAACGAAGTTTTCCTTATTCCTGGGCAGGAGGTTGACACCTGTGAAGCTGACTGTAAAATCCAGAATCAGATGAGATTATAATATATGCGACACAAATTCACTTTTTTATAGGGGAACATGTGATGTGAATAGAACCCACCATCAGTGCAAGGATTACATATGACTGCAGATACTTCACTGGTTGTAAAGTTCTGCCTGATGGTTTGTTGCAGCTGGGTGAATCAACTTCATTGAAGACCTTTGGAAGACAAACGACAAGATGTACGTCTATCAACACGTGACAAGGGACTGGCAAATCCACGAACACTTGTCCAGTCTACAAATCCATTGAAACCCTTAGGCTGCCCCCCCCCCCCCCAAACCCAACATATAATAATGTTTGATTGATGAAACGTATTCAAAAAAGGGATATTTAGAGAGAACAATCTTCAACTGGAACGTACTCACCAAATCAATACATCCGGGAGCGCATTCTCGATGCTTAATTTTCTCTAGTCATTTTTAAACAATTCCTCCTCCAGCGAATCCAAACACACAATAACTAAATATCACTTTTCTTCTTCATGTCACTCTGTGCACAAAAGCAATGCACACCGCAAAAACCTAATAATAGATCAGCGCGGTCGAGTCACACTGTCAACAAAGGGAGCGAGAGCACACCAGGCACCAAAGCAACAGGGGAAAAACATCAGCACAAATCATTCTAAATAGAATTATCGCGTCCGGGACATAACACTATTCAAATGCGAGCACCGAAAAACTACACGGCAGCACAAAGATAGCCCGAGCTCTAAAAAAAAGCACGCAGCGGAGCAAAAACACACAACCGTTCTCGGACGCTTCTCAAAGCGGACTCCTGAATGTGAGCGTAGCTGCTATTCAGGAAGTACGGTGGCCTAGATCCGGAGAACGTGAATTCCGGGCGGTGGATCCCATCGCCAACACTTCCTTCAAGTATCATATCTATCACAGCGGTGGCGATAGGGCAGAACATGGAGTAGGGTTCATAGTGATCGGGAAGCAGATGAAGCGTGTTATGCGGTGGAGACCGGTAAGCGACCGCATCTGTGTATTAAGGATTCGGGGCAAATTCTTCAACTACAGCCTGATCAACATCTATGCGCCAACCAACGATAAATCCGATGACGTGAAGGACGCGATTTATGACAGTCTCGATAAAACTTATGATGAGTGCCCAAAACACGACGTGAAGATTGTAATCGGAGATGCAAATGCGCAGGTCGGGAGGGAAGATTTCTTTCGTCCAATCATTGGTACAGAGAGCCTACATACAGTAACCAATGATAACGGCCTGAAACTGATAAACTTCGCCGCTGCTAGAGGTATGGCCATCAGTAGCACCTACTTTGCACGCAAGAATATCCGAAAGCACACCTGGAGACACCCAAATGGCGAAACTTGCACCCAGATCGATCACATGTTGGTGGATGGCCGGCACTTCTCAGATGTCATTGATGTAAGGACTTTTAGGGGGCCTAACATTGACTCAGATCATTATCTTGTTGTCTGCAAAATTCGGGCGCGTCTATCGACCGTTATGAATTCAACGAACCGGAGATCGATGCGTTTCAATATTCATCGCTTGTCAGTAGAAGGTGTTGCTGCAGAGTACCGCCAGAAGCTTGATGAGCGGATTAGCGAAATCAACGTGAACGAGGACCTCAACAATCTGTGGAACACAATCCACGGAGCGGTGAACACAACAGCACAAGAAGTGATAGGTACAGCTCAAAGACGACCACGTAATGGCTGGTTTGATGAGGAGTGCCAGAGGTTGACGGATGAGAAGAACGTTGCCAGAAGCCGGATGTTAGTGTCTGGTACCCGGCTGAACAGAGAGCGGTACAAGGTAGCAAGGGCAGCTGAGAAACGAACCCACCGCAGAAAGAAAAGGCAATACGAAGAACGCGTGATTGCTGAGGCGCAAGAAAGTATGGAACAGAACGATATGCGAAGGTTCTACGCGACTGTCAATGGTGTGCGGAGTAAAACAGCGCCATCTCCCGCCATGTGCAATGACCTTGAGGGGAATTTGCTGACAGATAAAACAATGGTGGCTGCCAGGTGGAAAGAACATTTTGAGACATTGTTGAATGGAGAGAGTGAGGGAGTATCGAGGAACAGAGTAAACATCGCAGACGACGATCAAGCTGTGGAGCCTCCAACGCTAGACGAGGTTAAAAAGGCAATACGTGAGCTGAAAAACAATAAGGCTGCTGGGAAGGACGAGCTCCCGGCCGAACTTTTCAAACACGGAAGTGAGCAGCTGCATCAAGCAATCCACCGTATTCTAACGAAGATATGGGAGGACGAAGAACTGCCTGCTAGCTGGTTGGATGGCCTCATTTGCCCATTATTCAAAAAAGGGCACAGACTCGAGTGCGCCAATTATCGAGGAATAACTCTTCTGAATTCGGCGTACAAAATACTGTCACGCGTTCTGTTTAACAGATTGAGACCGCTTGAGGAGTCCTTTGTCGGTGAATACCAGGCTGGTTTTCGTGAGGGCCGATCAACGACGGATCAAATGTTTACCCTGCGTCAAATCCTTGATAAATTCCGGGAGTACAACTTGCAGACTCACCATCTGTTTATTGATTTCAAAGCAGCATACGATTCAGTGAAGAGAAATGAGCTTTGGCAGATTATGCTAGAACATGGTTTTCCGGCGAAACTAATTAGACTGATTCGCGCAACGCTAGATGGATCGAAATCAAGTGTAAGGGTTGCAGATGAGATTTCGACCTCGTTCGTGACCTTAGATGGATTGAAGCAGGGTGATGCACTTTCAAACTTACTGTTCAACATTGCTCTTGAAGGAGCGATTAGGAGAGCTGGTGTGCAGAGGAACGGTACCATCATCACAGGATCGTACATGCTCCTTGCCTTTGCGGACGACATCGATATCATCGGAATTGACCGTAGAGCAGTGGAAGAGGCGTTTGTGCCTTTTAAGAGGGAGACGGCGAGGATTGGGCTCACGATAAGTTCTACCAAAACGAAGTACATGGTAGCCGGTAGACAGCGTGGGAGCAACAGTGGTGTTGGTAGTGTAGTGTTGTTAGATGGTGAACAATTTGAGGTAGTGGAAGAATTTGTGTAACTTGGAACACTAGTGACATGCGATAATGATGTTACCCGCGAGGTGAAGAGACGTATTGCAGCTGCAAACAGGGCCTTTTACGGATTACGTAGCCAGCTGAAGTCCCGTAGCCTGCAAACGAAAACGAAATTCGCTCTGTATAAGACGCTGATACTTCCGGTAGCCCTCTACGGCCACGAATCGTGGACGTTAAAAGAGTCTGACCGGAGAGCATTTGGTGTCTTCGAGCGTAAGGTGCTGCGAACAATACTCGGCGGTAAACAGGAGAATGGCATCTGGCGGCGTCGCATGAATCACGAGTTGTACCAAGTGTATAACGGTACGGATATAAGGAAGCTTATAAAACACGGCAGACTACGGTGGGCTGGGCATGTTGTGCGGATGCCGGAAGAACGACAAGCAAATATTATATTCAGCAGAGAACCCGGTAGAGGTCGTCGACTCCGGGGTAGACCTCGGACACGTTGGCTATTTGCAGTTGAGGAGGACATCAGGTCGCTAAACGTTCATGGCGACTGGAAGCGATTGGCTCAGGACCGAGTCCAATGGAGAAGAGTACTTCGTTCGGCGTTGAATCAACCTGGCGATTCGTAGCCCATCAAGAAGAAGATTACATCTCCCCCTTCTAGAAAATGTCATAGGAAGAGAGCCATCTTGGAATTCTTGATTCTCGTACAGAACGTCGAATAAAGTCTCCAACTGCTTCAGATGACACGGGCTTTTGTGCGGACTGAAGTTCTCCATTTTGAGCAGCAGGTTCATGATCGATTGTCGAAAAAGGATTTTCGCCAGACGTACTTGCCACTTGACCATCAGCTTCGAGTGATACGGAACCAACAGGGATAGGGACATCGAGATTGAATGGCACTTCTGGATCCAACAGTACAGCTTCATCTTGAATTTCATCAAGCAGGATTTCTCATGGTAGTTGCTGCGTCGCTTGCTCTGGATCATCAGAAGTGTGACGAGGGCGCATTTGGTTTACATGCGACCTCACCAGCTTCGGTCTCCCGTTCATGTCCAGTGCAACGATATAGTTGACGGAACCTTTCCGTTCGATGACTCGACCAGGAATCCAGGACTTGGCGTTTCTGCGATGCTGTTCAACGTAGACCAGGTCATCTTCTTCAAACTTGCGCTTGACTGCTCCATGCCGCCAATTGAACTGTTCGTTTTGTTTGTGGTTCTTGACAGCTTCAGTTACAGGAACAGGTTTCTTCAGTAGGTCCAAAGTGGTGCGCACTGGTCTTCCGAGGAATGCTTCTGCTGGAGACGTCGACTGCGGTGTGTTTCGGTTTGGGATTGAACGAAACACCGAAAGGAATGTCTGCAGGTGCTCCAGTGTGGGTGATCCTTCTAGCGCGTTGTTCAGCCCGTCGAATAATCGCCACATACACGGACTGATACATTGTCCGACTTGCGTACGACGACTATTGGTGCTGCCCAGTCCGAGAATTGAACTGGAGAAATTATACCGTTTTGCTGGAGCCTCTCAAGTTCTGCGTCCACCTTGGCGAGTGCAGCGTACGTTACTGGTCGTTTCGGGCAGGACGTGCGTCAGGATTGAGGTACAACTTCACTTGCGCTTTTGTGCATCTACCCAGCATGCTTCGAAAAACTTCCGGAAACTGTTGCTTGAGTTAATGGTGAACTGATCAGAACGTTGGTGTACGACGTTGACCAAGCTGCTTATCGGCACAGACCACCAATCGAACAGATCCATAGTCTCGATTCCTAGAACGTTGAGTACAGCGCTGCTTGAGATGAAAATGCGACCAGTCTTGGTAACATTCTTGATGGTGATTTCGGTCTGGAACTCAGCGAGAAGGTTGAGATTGCCACCAGAAGCTGTAACTGCAGATTCTTCCGTCGGTTGAGTGGGTGGCTGTCCGATGCTGATCCATGTTTCTTCTTATGATGATGTCGGACGCCGAGTCGTGTTGAAGTTTGACTGCTCGCCCACTGGTCACCCACCATAGCCGGTCGAACTCCGGACGAAGCTAGAACAGCACTACCGTTCATACTGGCGACAACGCTCTGATGAGACAACGAAACCCTACCCCAAGCTCCTCCCCTGATCCTATCCTTCGAAAATGTACCCTTCTAACCTCGAGTAAGCCGCGAGTAATCGGCCCAACTCCTACTAGACATAGAATTAAGTGAATTTTGTTACACACAGTGAACAATGAATTATCGGCTTCGTAAAGCTAACGCGATTGAGCCTTCCAAATAAACGAACTAGATAAAAAATAAAGTTTGACTGCTACACCATTGAGCTCTACCGGGATGAACTTCCGCTTGCTTCCGATGTTGCGAACCGTGTAGATGCTTTTTGTCTTCACGTTCTCTTTGGATTTGGCCTGTTTGGACGGTTTCGACGGCGCATTCTTGTTGCTGTTGCAATAACCTTCCTTGTGTCCTTGTTGCTTGCATCTGGAACAGGTGTGCGAAGCGAACGGACACTCACGAACATAGTGCTGGTCGCCACACTTCCAACATGGCGTTTTCGGCACTTTTTCGTTAGCTGCAGGATGGCGTTCCGAAGATCCTCGTCAGACATTTTCTTGCTTGAGGTTTCTTGCTTCGAGGTTCGAGGTGCTTCCAAAATTTTCCTCGTCGCCAATTGTTATATCCGTACCAAGGCCAACAAGTAGAACAAGCTGTTGTTAAGAGCTACTATTTATTACGTCTATCTTGGTTGGTGGTCGGATAAAGAATCAATCTCTAACTTATGACAGTCAGGCAAGGCCTACTACATCTAGGCCTACTACAATAAGTTAGGTTTTGTGAGCAGACTTAACTAAAAGATTCAAACTTACAACTACAGAAAATTGCCTGTAGTTCAGTTTTCAACGACAACAGAAAAAAATGTGATCTGTTCCGGCCGAGGGGCATGCAATAGCCTTTAATTCCAACGCAGGCAAGAGGCGTAATTAAATTTATTCCATTAATTACAGCTTTAAGTACTCTAATTACACCCTGCTACTTTTTAAGTCCATTAATTAGAGTCGTAGTTTCGTAATTAAAGCCCATTAACTACATTTTCAATACTTTTGATTACGTTAGGCACCGTAAAATAATTTTCATTACTTTCAACAAAAATGCTTAAGTACTTTTACTTGGATTTTAAATCTGGTCCTGGGTATTGCGTGCCCCTCGGTTCCGGCCTTATTACTAACTAACCATCACTTCAACCGCCAGGTGCCTTCCTTATCCCGTTCACCATCATGCTGGTGATCGCCGGTCTACCGTTGATGTTCATGGAACTATCGATTGCGCAGTACGCAGGACTGGGACCGGCTGTACTGTTCCAAAGATTTTCCCCGCTCTTTCAGGGAGTGGGAGTCGGCATGGTTCTGATCGCCGGAACCGTTATGCTGTACTATAACGTTATCCTGGCGTGGACCTTGTACTACATGCTGGCGTCATTCGAGGAACCACTTCCGTGGAGGGGATGCGACCATGCGTGGACTAGCAAGTATTGCTATTCGTACGAGGCGGAAAACAAGTGTGTCAGTGGTAATGGAACCTACTATATGAGGCAGTGTTACGCGAATGCGAGCTTGATCGCAAACTGGACGAAGGTTCCGAAGAAGCCACCAGCGGAGGAGTTTTTCAAGTAGGTTGATTTAATATTGATTAAGGATTTGGAATGTAGAGGCATAGTTTTCTTCTAGGAATTACGTGCTGCGAATATCGCCTGGCATTGAAACTACAGGAAACATCAGTGTCACGTTGGCACTTTCCCTACTGGGGGCATGGTTGATCGTGTTTCTCTGCTTGTGTCGAGGTGTTAAATCATCCGGAAAGGTGGTATACTTCACAGCCCTGTTTCCGTACGTAGTGTTGGTGATGCTGTTCGTGCGAGGCATAACCCTTCCTGGGTCATACAACGGAATCATGTACTACTTGGAACCCGATTGGGAGAAACTGAAAAGTGCCCAGATCTGGGGAGATGCCGCTGTACAGATCTTCTTCGCACTGAGTCCCGCCTGGGGAGGTCTCCTGACGTTGGCGTCCTACAATAAGTTTTCGAATAATTGCTACAGGGATGCGATCATCGTTGCCATCTCCAACATTCTGACGTCGTTTTTCGCTGGATTTGTGATATTTTCGATTCTGGGATTCTTGGCCCACGAGCTGGACACTGAAGTGGAAAGCGTGATCGACCAGGGAGCCGGACTGGCGTTTGTCGTGTTCCCGGAGATGGTGACCAAGCTGCAGATGCCGATGTTCTGGTCGGTGTTGTTCTTCTTTATGCTGCTGACGCTCGGGCTGGATTCGCAGTTTACGCTGATGGAAACGGTAGTGACGGGAATACTGGACACCTTTCCTAAGCTGAGACAGTGGAAGATGCGAGTCGTTTTTGGAGTGGCCGTCGTTGGATATGTGGGAGGATTGGTGTTCATCACAAATGTAAGCAATCTACACTGGGGTGGGCGGAATGGTGGAGGCGCGTGGTATAAATGTAGGTATGTAAATAATTCTTTCCCAATTTTCAGAGTGGAATGTACTGGTTCCAATTAGTAGACAAATATGCGGCAAACTGGTCGGTTCTGCTAATTGCCATAATCGAGTGCGTGTTGATTGCATGGATCTACGGTTCCGAAAGATTCATCTCCAACATTGAGGAAATGATTGGAAAACGATCTTTGTGTTTCACCTACTTCTGGACTTTTGCTTGGAAGTTCGTTACACCTATTACGCTGATGGTAATGTGATCATTTAGATGTACTATTTTTTTTTTAAATTAATTAATTTCTATTACTCTTACAGTTCATACTTTGCTTCAACTGGATTCAGTACAAGCCAGTTTCGTACGGAAAATACGTCTATCCGGACTGGGCAGACATTGTCGGCTGGCTAATCGGACTGCTACCAATGATAGTGATAGTGTTTACAGCGTTTTATAAAATCGTCGCCGATACTTCGGATCAATCACCTGTACAGGTTAGTCTTAAAAATACCGAACTCACACAAGTTTCCTAAAAACCGTCCTAATAACCCCTTTGCAGATAATTGGAAAGCTCCTCAAACCAACGGCGGAATGGAAGGCTGCAAAATCTTCGTTGTATCGCTTTGAGTACGACGACAATGGCATTGAAATATGAGAATAGAGATACCCCCTTGATCTTACTGCTTATTAGGCTTTAAGACGACAAGAACAACAACACATACGGTTAGTCTAGCATGGTAATTATTATCATATTATTCATATTGCATTATCGTTCGCTGACTCTTTGCGTTTGCTTTTCCTCTAGCCCTCGATTCAAATGGACTGTAGGTGTTTCCAGTGCTCTTAATAATAATTTTACATCCGTGTGTTTTCTTTGCTTTGTAATTGTCTCACTCTGTCGAGTTTGGCACGCTTCAGCTATGTTGCTAGCCCTGATAATATACAGTAGCTAGGTACAGGTAGAAGGAGTATCTCTGATCAACGTTATCATTGAGTGGTTAAATACGAGAGATAAATATTTTGCTCCACGCGCCAGTGGCATATTATTATTAATACAATGATCAATGACCAAATTTGCTGGTTGTAAAATGAGGGTAATTGGGTAATTATTTATATGTGATAATTGGGGACTTACCATGTGGGTTAAATGCAGTGATAACGATTTTTATAGTGCCTGCAAGCTTATAGTCATGACGACAACAGACTTGTTTTTACGCTTTCTCAAGTTGTTTTCCATTTTAAGTCCACCGCTAGTACTCCGGCTTGAAGCCAAATTCTTTCTAAAGTTATTATCTAGCAGGTAAATCTAGCGTTCAGAATCTTAAGGTCCTAACTGCAATGATCGATTTAATCTATTTTCTTTTTACCCTTCTTACAAAGAAGGGTATAGATATCACTTGAAAAACCGACTATCGATCCGAGGCCCGGAGGGCCGAGTGTCATATACCATTCGACTCAGCTCGACGAGATCGGAACATGTCTGTGTGTGTGTACGTGTGTATGTGTGTGTGTATGTAACGAAATGAATGCGCTCACGTTTCTCAGCAACCGCTCAACCGATTTGGACAAACTCGGCGCCAAATGATAGGTCTTGGGGTCCCATTGTACGCTATTGAACGGTTTTGGAATCGGTGAACCGGTTCTGGAGATATGGCCGGAATAAGATCCGGTGAATATGGGCCTTCACGCTGGATTTAACGGAAAACGTATCAAAACCATCATGCGACACATCAAATTACTACAGAATTCAAAAATAAGATCAATGCAAGTCGTGTTAAGGTTCTATTTACTTTGATGCATTTTTTTTAAAATAAAAAGCAGTTTTTTTCGACGCATTATTTTAGATTGCAAAAAGCTCGCGTCATTTTGTGTAAAATATCAAAAGGAATCGAATAGTGCGAGCTTTTTGCAATCTGAAATAATGCGTCGGAAAAAACTGCTTTTGAAATTTTCCAAAAAGCATCAAAGTAAATTGAACCTTAAGTGTTCCAGACCACATTGGACACACTTGGACATGTTCCGGGTACCCCGGGGAAGTTGTTTGAATATGAATTGAATTAAAACCCATTAAATCACATTAAAATTCGATGATAAGGTGATTGGTAGCCTCACCAAATAGACTACACCCGGATATATTCCGGGTACCCCCAGGCAGTGGCGTAGCGTCACTGGATGACACGGGGGTGGGGGGCTTGGTCACTCATAATGACAATAAAATAAATAAACTTGAATAAGTAAGAAGGGTCTGATCACACCATAGGTGGATAAATTCGGGTTTTTGATTTTGTCATTAAACTCGGCTTGATTAATACTCCGCATTGCGCACATTACAAGTTTAGAAACGCTTAAAAGTGCGCCTCTATGTTAAATCATTTTTGGTGCATTCGGCGCACTTATTCCTAACGAAAAAATGCGCAGAAGACACCAGAACGATACACCGTAAAAGCGCACTTTTATTAACGATTCCGCACACTTGAGGAGTCCAGTTTTAAATGCAAAATACAATATTTATCGGTGCAATTGCTGCTAGCTAATACAACCTCTTATAGAATTATACTGGATAAAATCCAAAAAAGTGGTTCACTTAACTGTAAAAGTTCAAATCAATGAAGAGAATCGATCATCGCAGTATGGCCCTTATGATTTCCGATTGGTGTTACTTGGTTCGAAGAATAGGGGTAATGGATTTTAAGTCAATAAATATTTTGAATTGGAATGGAACGATCTCTTAAAGATAATGAAAACGAGCTATTTAACTTTTCTGTTTCTGTTGAAACAAAATTTGGACAACTTACGTTTAAAGCTGCCTGTTGGCCATTCCAATGCGTAGGCCAGCAAAAGAATTTTCTCAAGGGTGACCTTCAGAAACTTACCCATCATAGGTCTAAATTCTTCATTATTGGTGATTTTAATGCAAAACATCGCTCATGGAATAATGCTCAAAGCAATTCCAATGGTAATATCAACAATCAATACGAAACTAACGATTTTAAATTGGCTCACTACTAGCCTATTGGTCCCAAGCAAATCAACTAACGTACCCCATTTTAATATAAATTCCAGTACTACACAATGTTTGTTT
This sequence comes from Ochlerotatus camptorhynchus, assembly GCF_037179485.1. NCBI lineage: Eukaryota > Metazoa > Arthropoda > Insecta > Diptera > Culicidae > Ochlerotatus > Ochlerotatus camptorhynchus. The sequence continues at coordinate 5,851,894 of NW_027040988.1, forward strand.
TAATTCGCTATGAAAGTTTGACAGAAAAAATGAGAGGTTAGTTGATTTACTTATGTTTCGAGGAGTGAATCGATTAGCTTGGGACCGAAGATAGTACCAGAGCTGAGCCAAAAAGTTGAGCTCGTTTCTCTGGGACCTTCTGCAAGAAATCCCTCAACTATTGATTTGGTCTTAACTGATTCATGTCAACTTTGTAGCGAATTGGTTACGCATGCTGACTTCGGTTCTGATCACCTTCCAGTAACTATTGAAATATCCCAAGAAATAATTTCTAATCCCAACGGCTCTATTTTCAATTACCATAGAGCTGATTGAGAGCAATATCGAACATTTATGGCATATATCTTCGATCCAAACATTCAGTTGCAAACCAAAGATGATGTTAATTATACTCTTGAATCTCTGACTACTTCTATAGTTGAAGCAAGAGCTGCCTCAGTACCAAAATGCGAGGTTAAATTCGATTCAATTATAATAGACGACGATCTTCAAAGTTCTCTGGCGGGATTTGCAAAACACAAATTAAAAAGCGATTCTCTGCCCTGAGGAACAAAACTTTTGAAAATATTGTTTCTAAATTAGACCCAAACTCCAAACCCTTTTGGAAACTCACAAAAATTTTGAAAAAACCTCAAAAGCCTATTCCAGCGCTTAAAGAAGGTGGTAAAATTTTGATCACAAATTTGGAAAAAGCTCAGAAACTTGCTAAGCAATTCGAGAGTTCCCATAATTTCAGTTTGGGTCTTACTAGTCTTATTGAGAATCAGGTTGCTCGGAGTTTTCTGAATATTTTCTCTCGGGAAAATATTTTTGATGATTCCTGAGGGACTGATTTGGACGAAGTAAGGCCTATAACTAAAAAGTTTCATAATATGAAAGCTCCGAGGATGATGGAATTTTCTAGATCCTCATCAAAAAACTCCCAGAGAGCACCTTGTCTTTCTTGGTAAAATTATTTAACAGATGTTTCCATTTGGCATACTTTCCTGATAAATGGAAAAATGCAAAAGTTGTTCCAATTTTGAAGCCAGATAAAAATCCAGCTGAAGCTTCTAGCTACCGTCCAATAAGTTTGCTTTCTTCAATAAGAAAATTTTAAATAGAATGATGCTTCACATCAATACGAACTCAATTTTTTTTCAGATGAGGAGTTTTGATTTCGCCATGGGTATTCAACTACTCATCAACACTTAAGAGTTACCAATTTAATTCGTTCAAACAAATCTGAAGGCCACTCAACTGGAGTTGCTCTTCTAGACATAGAAAAAGCATTCTACAGTGTTTGGTTAAATTGAAAAAGTTTAATTTTCCACTCTATATTATGAAATTAGTTCAAAATTATTTAACTGACTGAAATCTGCAGGTAAATTATCAAAATTCCAAATCTAATCGACTACCTGTTAGAGCAGGAGTTCCTCAGGGTAGCATTCTTGGGCCTATATTGTATAACATTTTCACTTTGGACCTCCCGAATTTGCCTCAGGGTTGCCACAAATCTTTGTTCGCTGATGACACAGGCATTTCCGCTAAAGGAAGGAGTCTTCGTGTTATTTGCAGCAGACTGCAGAAAAGTTTAGATATTTTCTCTTCTTATTTACAAAAATGGAAGATTTCTCCCAACGCTTCCAAAACTCAACTTATAATATTTCCACATAAGCCTAGAGCTTCGTTTTTGAAACCTAGTAGTAGTCACATAGTCACTATGAACGGAGTTCCAATTTCCTGGTCAAACCAAGTGAAATATCTTGGATTAATACTTGACCAAAAATTAACTTTTAATGATCACATTGAGATCATTCAAGCCAAATGTAACAAATATATAAAATGTTTGTATCCTCTTATAAACAGGAAATCCAAACTTTGCCTGACGAATAAACTTCTAATATTTAAACAAGTTTTTAGACCGGCCATGCTTTACGCTGTTCCAATATGGTCTAGTTGTTGCACTACCAGGAAAAAAGCACTTCAATGGATTCAGAACAGAGTTCTGAAGATGATTTTGAAGTTGCCTCCCTAGTACAGTACTACCGAAGTACATAGAATTTCGAATGTTGAGACTTTAGAACAAATTTTCAACAAAATAATTAATAATTTCAGACAAAAATCGTTGCAATCCTCAAAGATTAATTCCCTCTATACTTAGATAAGATTTAGTTTTAGTTTTTAGTTTTAAGATTTCAATTGTTATACTGACATGCAGGTTTCAAAAACATGTTTAAAATACTGAATTTCCAAGGCAGAAACAATGTAAAATTACTTAGATATATATCATAACAATTAAGGCTGGTAAGTTACTGTAGTAACTGGAGCACCTAGGTTAAAATGAAATGTAATTTATTTTGAACTTGGAACAAATAAAGAGTTAAAAAAAAATTTCTTCAGCAAACTTGTTTAGGAAGTCAAGATCTTTTCGTTAATGGATAGGAAAAAAAATTCACTACGTGGCGCTAGTATACACGTGCAATTCTTGCATATACAATAGCTCGAGATCTTGACCAGCTAGAAAGGCACTGTCTTTGGTAAACTTGTTTAGGGTGTCAAGACTTGTTGGCTGGTGGACAGTAGTTTAGAATTATCTTACCACGTGGTGTTAGTTAACATACACCACCGATTTGAACCAAACTTTGCCAAACGCTAATTTTGGCATGCTGAACAAACGCCTGTTTTTCCTACAACCCTGGATTTTCGAGATTTGTAGAAATTTTATCTGTAAGAAGAGATTACTCCACAACCAAACAAGCTATCTTTTTGGTATGCTATTTTGAAGGTATATTTTCCTTGATTTGTTTTCCGAGCTGAGTACCAATGCTACCGACGCCAGGGAGACAGCTACTACACCTGGACCCTACCTATCGACCCATCAACTCATGAACCGGGGACCAAGGGCTTTACTTCCCTGATCGGAGATGTTATGCCTCATAGTGGTGCCAAGGGCATCAAAACACGCGCTTTTTTATTTACTCTGAAATGGTTGAGTAAAGGTACTAGGTGTCTTCTGAGAAGTTTCTCGGGATACAACACTCCTTCTTATGGTAAAAGAAAATTAAAAATTAATCCACCTAAAAGTGAGATGCAAAAAAATTTTTTTATCAATATAATAAGATACAAAACAATTGTGTTTGGCAAAGCTGTAGAGAACATTACTGTTAACAACTTTGCTGAAAACTATAACTATCTAGCTCTTATAACTGCTGAGATATAAAGGTTATATTGCGGAGACATTGTTAAAATCAGTTTTGTATCTGTAACTTTTTCTATAATATTTCTACATGTTTGGCATGTTCTACAAAGATGTTAGATATAGCAAATTACATATCATAATTTTCAGAAGACTTCAAATTGCTATCATTAATATTTGAATAGTTACTTACATTTTTTGGTTGAAAATTACCCAGTTTCTAATACCAATAACTTCTAAAGGGGCAAAAACGAGCAGGCCATTCTTTGAGCAATTGAAAGTATAAGAAAATGCAAATGATGAAGGAACCAGACCGCCCCCACTTGATCCTTAACCGAAATACTTGCATTGAAACTTGTCACTTTTCAGAATTTGAAATGGCGATTTTGTGAAACCACGGGACTGTTATCGAGTAGGTGTGAAAAAAGGCATACAAATGGATAACCAAGCAACCTGGGTTATTTCTATTGACTAACAAAATGACTCGGGAACAAAACCAGACCACCCCCAAACGACCCTTGACTGAATCGCTTATGTACTTTAAATATTTTTCGATTTTGTCAATAAGCAATACCAACATCATTCATGTTTAATGTTTATTACGTTCCAATTCAAATTGTACGAATCTTCGTCGATATCACTGTTCTCGCCGTTGTCATCTGTGATGGCCAAAAGTTGCAGAGCATCCCCGGAGTACACCTCACTTTTGTTTTTCGGTAGTTAACTCATGTTGCAACATTGATATATGCAAACTTGGAATCCAGTTTCTTTGGCGAATGTGGTTCATCGGTGTTGACTTCCAATGGACAATGAGGCACAGGTGCTATTGTCGTATGCCTAGGAGGTTCTTCTATGGGTTCTAGAAATATGATAAACATTCCAATGGAATTAAAATTAATAAATCATAAAATAAACCTACTTGGAAACTAGAATACAGACTGTGCCGCTAATGGACTAGGATAGAAACCTAAAGTACCTGAATAGCTGAAGAAGGTTGGAGAGTACAATCATAGAGGTAACTCTTAGACCAGAAGGTCCCGAAGAAACGAGCTCAACTTTTTGGCTCACCTCTGGTACTATCTTCGGTCCCAAGCAATCGATGCACCCCTCGAAACATTGGAAAATCCACGAACCCTTCATTTTATCTGTCAAACTTTCATAGCGAATCAAAACAAACATAGTGTAGTACTGGAATTTCGACTAGAATGGGATACGTTAATCGTTTGCTTGGGACCAATAGGCTAGTCAAGTAGTGAGCCAATTTAAAATCGTTAGTTTCGTATTGATTGTTGCTAATATTATGCGATATGACATATAATTACTATGCGATATTAAATCTCGCAACACTGCCAAGTTTATCGCTCTGATGCGGATCTACCTGACGTTTGAGACGACAAACCGCCATTGTAATTCTAGTAATTCTAGTACTACACAATGTTTGTTTTGATTCGCTATGAAAGTTTGACAGATAAAATGAGGGGTTAGTGGATTTTCCTATGTTTCGAGGGATGCATCGATTAGCTTGGGACCGAAGAGAGTACCAGAGCTGAGCCAAAAAGTTGAGCTCGTTCCATCGGGACCTTCTGGTCTTAGAGTTACCTCTATGATATTAGTGTAATATTAAACAACTATTTGTTGAATGACCTATGTGCTGCTGTTTCTGTTAAATAATTATGTTATTTATATGTGAATATTACACAAATGTGACGGAATGAAAAATAGTCATTTTGTTTATGCGTAATTCGAAGCGCGATATAATATTACATCGAATTGGTGTTAATTTGCATATATTTCTCACAATTACATCTAGTTTCTTGATACGTTAGCATCATTACGTTGAGGCATATTACTTTTTTTTTTTGCTGAGCACATAAATTATCCTTCGACTCCATTTTCAAAACTACTAAAAATTTCACAATGATACTCACACAGGGCTGGTAGTGAGTATGAGATTTAATAGTAGTGACTTTAGTGACTAAAATAACGAAAATAGTGACATAATAGTGACTTTTAAACAATGAAAAAGTGACCAATAGTGACATTTATTAGTCAGAAAGATATGGTTTCAATATTCCATTAATTTCGATTGCCACTTCGAGAAATTTTATAAACTCACAAACCCGCATTTTTCATGTTTCTAAAAAATAAAACAAACGGTTTATGCATCCCATTATCCTCAAAAACTAAATATCAATTGAATAAGCATTTTTTAAACAAACTATTTAGTATTTAATAAGTTGAGATAAGCATCGAAAGCACACATTTATGATTAGATCGCAAAGTTGAGGCACAGAGAAAAATGTTCAAATTCAATGATTTAGACAAATTTTGACAATTTTATTAAGACAGTCAATTTTAAATATCTAGGATATTGATGAAGCGATGCGATAAGCGATTAGTATTTTAATTAAAAAAAATCGTTCTCCTATTTGTAGCCGCTATAACGCACTGGTCGTCTACATTCCTTCCAAGAAGAGAATCTTCTGTAACACAAGGAAACAAACTCATAACTGTGGGACATAGACAACTTTTCTAGATCGCAGTTTTAAAAAAAAAACCTCTCATTACTGTGCAACGAAGAAAATTATCCCAGATGGAAAGATCACGGACATAAAACAAAATTTGAATGCGTCTAGGTCTAAAAATCTCGATCGTGAAAAATTACGGATTTAGGGATGCATTTTAGAGTTTTGGACAAAGGGGTAAGTCACTCAGCACATTGTGCCGAAATTAGATTCGGCACAGCTTGGGCACATTCATCGGCACATCTTCGGCACAATTTCGTAGGCATTGGATCATTTTAAATAAAATGGGAGCACTGCTAGACAACTGTAACATCCTCTAATTGAATATACCAGAGGAACTCAGACTAGCAGTTAAAATATAGATCTAAATACGAAATGTAGGTTCTAGAGTGGGCTCAAGAGACAGAGGCAGTTAATCAGACCTCGTTAATACCCTTAATTCAAATAATGCTGCAACTCACACCAAACAAACTACAGAAGTCTATTCATCATCCTCTATCCAGCTTTCCATGCTCGGTAATGGCGGCCTGTTTGTATGAATAAATGTATCCTTCACTGTGCTTTTTGACACTAACTGGAGGGCGTATGTTGTTCCATTTTCTTCTGTTCCTGGGAAGGGGTTGAAATTCGAACATCCAGATAGTGTCAAAAAGCACAGTGAAGGATACATTTATTCATACAAACAGGCCGCCATTACCGAGCATGGAAAGCTGGATAGTCGATCTTGAACCATGTTCCCCACCGGTTCCAACTCTTTTCGGCCGCTAATATACCGTTGCTTTTCACATCACGAAAGGCTAGGTTTCTGTTCTGCCTTTGAGGGCATTATAAAACCCTAAAACACAGAACTTTTATTATCCTAAGAACACAAAACACTAAAATTTCGCACACCCGCCACTTCCCGCGTCATCCTCAATCCGATTTATCCCTGTGATTTTAAACAAAACATTCAAGGTGTCAGAAATACCGGGTTGCCGGGATGGGTATTTTACAAACAATCGCAGCTTGCTCTATGACCAGCACAATCGGCACACCTGTATAATACTGACAAAAAAGATGACCCAGAATTGATGAGCGGAGTGACCTACCCCTTGATTTTGGACCATTTTTTTTTTGGGCCTAAAAATTCGAGATCTCTAACACAACCAAATTGAGAAAATTGCAGCCTGCGATACCTCTTCCAATTTGTGATAGGTATATAACCAATTCGAGATCAAACAAATAAAAATATTTGTGATTTCGTCAACATCAATTTTCCAGTTAACATTTCCGTCTGTTCGCAATTTTTCTTGTCCGTCAGAATTTACACGCATTTTCAATGAATCTTTCTAACACACATTTTTTACCAAATCAACCTGTGATTTGATGTGAGTTTTGAAGTTTTTTTTACTCTCAACATCGGTGGTAAAAAAGTGACTTTAGTGACTAAATTTTAAGGAATAGTGACTTTAGTGACCTTTTGATGAAAAAAGAGACTTTTTAGTGACTGGCTTGAAAATAGTGACCAAGTCACTAAAAAGTGACCTGCTACCAGCCCTACTCACATCAAACTGTCAAACTTTCATAGAGAATCAAAACAATCACAGTGTACTACTAGAATTTTGACTAGAATGAGGCCGGCGGTGTAGTGGTAAGCGTTTCACCCCAATGGGTCTGGGTTCAATCCCAGCCGAGGTCGGTGGGTTTTTCCTGAAACATAAACATCTCTGGTCACGTCTTCCTTCGGAAGGGAAGTAAAAAAAAAAATGGGTGAAAAAATACTTCGAAATTTCATTGTCTCATTTCCGTCACCGATTCATTGGGAATGCAAACAGTTACTGTCCGCAGCATATTTAGCGAAAATAGACGATCTCCAGAAAATTTTAGAATCTGAAACGTTGGAGAGGCTAACGGATAAGCCAATACAAATTATCTAATATGGTATTATAATATTTCGTGTAATAAAATTTGAGCGGAACACCTGCATTTATTTTCAATGTATTAGAAAGTTTTTTTTTATCAACGAGGACAAATAACCAAGCGCTTGCATCCTCCATTTGTAAAAATGGGTATTTTTTCACCCATTTTACGGTAAACACAATTTAAGAAAATGGGTGAAAAATCACCCATTTATTGACAGACCTCCCATTTACCCATTAATGAGTAAACCATAGTTTACCCATTAAATGAGAAGGGGCACTTTTAGCGGAAATCGGTATTTTTTACCCATTAACGGGTTTTCGCGAAATACCGTGTTGGTCCCGGCCCATGTGTGTGTTGAAGGGTTCGATATTCTACGCAGGAGTGGAAGCTGCCTTCCTGCACATTCGATTGCCGTCAATAGATCGCAATCGATGTCCGTCGATGATTGGCACTAGATTGTGGAAAAGAGACGTTAAATAAAGGAAAGAAGAAGGAGACTAGAATGGGGTTCTTTAATCGATTTGCTTGGGACCTAGTCAAAGTAGTGAGCCAATTTAAAATCGTTAGGATTCACCGGTTGATTTAACTGTGGACACGCTTTACTCAGGGTAAATCGTGAGGATCTTATGATATGATATGATATCGATTCCGATAGTTATTTTCGTGCTAGAATGCTCCAAAACCTTATTATCCGAAAAAAAACAGTAAGCCGAGATAAACGCTGTTGAAAATTCAATTATCCGTCCAATCTTGCTATTTTTCGCGATATTTTCTGAAAAAAAAACATGTGGCTACAGGTAGTTTACAATCGAGTCTAAGGGGCTGTCCATAAACTACGTAGACATATTTTTCTCCATTTCCAACACCCCCCTCCCCCCCGTAGACATCCGTAGATATTTAGCAACTCCCCCCCCCCCTACCAGTCTACGTGGTTTTTTCCAATACTTTTAAATACGCTGAAAACCGAAAAAATAGAATTCTTCTGAAAAACAACAAATTCAAATTTTTATTTTTATACGTAGATATAACTAAAATATAACAAGAAGAAAAACTCAAGAGTAAAGTAAGAAGTAAAAAAAAAACAAAAAAAAACAAAAAAAAAACCTTAATAGTGACTCTCAATATAGTCTTCAACAAAAGGTTGCTAATACCAAACGTTGAAATTGTCAATCAACGGGAACTCCATGTCTGAATTATTGAACAACATTTCATCAGGAGGCTACTCAACAGAAACGTTATCCAGCCAGACAACTTCCATGACATCTGCTGGGCCGTCAACCACACAAAGCACTTCCTCCGATCACTGCTTCAATATTTTAAGTGGCCGTGCCTTGAATTGACTGCCAGTCAGTTTGTGGAAGTTTTTAATGTGGGCTGCCACATTGCTCTTTGATGCAAAGTATAGGCCATATACAGTGCACACGCGTCCTGGAAAAAGGTAAACATTAAGAAAATAATCGATACCGATTGTCGTTTGGGCAAATCCAGACCAATGAGCTAAAATCGGAATTTCAGACTCGACCCTTTCAGATTACCGTGAAACTTTGCAAATTGTTCGCTATGGGAAATCATTAACACTCCGGATAAAAAATTTGGGGGTACCCCCAAAAAAACATACAATTTAACGTAAAATTTCCATTTTCTGTGTGAAATTTGAAAGATATTGAATGAAATTTACTTCGTAAGTATTTGGATCCATAAGTTTTGTAAAATAAAACTTCACCTAAAGTTACATTTTCCCAAATTCAAATTGAACAATCATGACTGATTTTCTCAGAATTTGGTTGGCCAAATTTTGAAATTAAAGTGGTAGTAGCACCCTTATTGTATACCCATCAAGCACCGTTCATGATTTTTTTTTATTTTGAAAATATTTTAAATAATTAAAATAGTTAATTATGTCATCGCTCGCATGTTTGGAGTCACCCTAAAAAAACTGAAAACCTCGTACGTTGATAATTTATAACTCATTGTAGAAATGACGTTGTATAGAGAAATGATAAGAAAATTATCTCATCAATACATTCAAATAGCAATCTATCTATCTGAAAAATGTTTTCAACGGCATTTATCACAGTGGAGGAAAATCGAAAGAAAAATCAGGAAAATCCTTCGCCAGGTTTATGAAAATTTTCTTATGGTTTAATACATCCTTGAATACTTCTTATCTTTCAGTGGTAATACTAACGACCGGCCATAAGATCTCCAAGAAAACTATCATTTTCTTGTTTAATGATTTTCATAAAATGCCCCATAATCGTCCATTAATTTTTCCGATAATTACTTTAAAACGGTAAAAGATACCAGAAATTTGCACCAGTAAAAGATAAGAAGTAATGTACACCGGGGTAAGTTGAAACGGTATTTTGAAACTTGAACTTTAAGGCTCTCTGGAACAGTAATTAATTTAGATACACCAGATGTTTTTACACCAACAGTTTCATGAAAGAGTTTTCGAGAAGCATATTTGTTAAGCATACAATAATAGTGTGTATTATTTCATTGTTACCCCATATAGTGGGGTTAGTTGAAACACTTATTATACAGCAGTTTAACGATGAAAATTGTAAAAAAAATCCTTAAAACACGTTTATTCATGTATAAAATAACCCTTTGAGCCATCCTCTTTTTTCAAAGTGCCCAGACCATTGGAATGATCTTTAGCGAGTATTTTCTGCAACCTAGCAGTTGCTGGAGTATTTTCAATGTTCTCACATGTATGCCTCCAGTGTATCCTCTTTGATCTCCGTATTTCCTTATTATAAGCGGTGAGGGATTTCTTATATTGTTCCCACCGTTGTGTTCGTTTAGCCCTATTGAAAAGCTTCCGGGCTTTTTTACGAAGTTTCTGTACTGTAGTGTACGGTCGGTAGTGTAATACATCCAGACAATAATCAAGGAATTACAATGAAATAAACATTAAACAAAATACTTTCAATTGTTGACAACTACTCGCATTATAAATGTAATTTATTAGCAATATGAACATATTTAGTGTTACTACAATAAGTTGACCCCAGTCTGTCTGTAAATGCATAATACATTTATGCGTTATAATAATTTGTAACAATGAAAAACATTTTAAATGATCGGATAGAGCAACAATCAATTACTCGTCATCAATCACTACTATTTCCGGTTTGTCCTCCAACCAACTGCACTGTTTTTTTGTAATAAGATTGTGACAATCATCATCCATTTTAACTTGCTCCTGTACTCATTTCATTTTACCGTATGGGGTGCAAAAATATGGGGCAATTAGTGTGACCGAAATTTTGTGTGCAATCACTCTAACTGGCCTTCATATGTACATCACTGGATTAAATTATACAAAACTCATCTTTTTGCAGAAGATAACTACTTCCAACTACTTGTTTTAACAGTAAAGAAATGCATATAGGTGCTTATGATACTGAGTAGTTTCACGCCAAATGACGAGTCGATCAGACGCGACCTTCTCCGATTTGAATGAAACTTTTCATAATTGTTTGTTATGGTCAATCATGTACATTTGAGCTAAAATTTGGCGATTTTAAATCTTGTAAAAAAAACTTCAAAATGGCGTATTCAAAACTTTTCAATGAACCATAACACGAAATCGTTACTTCCAATCAAAATGACGTCTGAGACAAAATTGTAGGAAAAAAATGCTTTTCAGAAAAAATATAAAAGATTCACCAAATTAATGTAACTTTTGGTACAAATCCATAAAAGTGTTAAAAACTTTAATCACAGAAAATGACCCTCTTCAATATTTTTGAACCATTTTTATTCAAAAGCATACTCAAGGTTCTATTGTATTGTGAAATTTTCAAGTTGAACACTTAAAAATTGAAAAAAATCATGGCACAAATTTAAGACTTGTTGTTTATATGTACAAGTTTTTGTAAGTTTTTTCACAGAAAACAATTTATTAGGTCTAAGCAATCAAATTATGTGCAACAATATACCAAAAAATCGTTTTAACAAAAAGTTAAAACATTTGACTAGAAGTTCTTGTTCTATGATATTTATCAATTTTTAAGTGTCCATTATGAAAAATTCTATTTTTTGTGAAATTTTCATGTTGGACACTTAAAAATTGATAAAAATCATAAAACAACAACTTTTATTCAAATATTTTAACTTTTTATTCAGACGATTTTTTGGTATATAGTTGAACACAATTTGATTATTTGGACCTAATAATTTTTTTCTGTAGGAAAACTTGCAGAAAGTTGTATAAACAAAAAGTTTTAAAGTTTTTCCATGATTTTTGTCAATTTTCAAGTGTTCAACTTGAAAATTTCACAAAAATAGAACTTTGAATATGCTTTTTAATAAAAACGGTTCAAAAATATTAAAAAGGGTCTTTTCTTTTATTAATGTTTTTAACACTTTTTAGATTTTTTATCAAAAGCTTCGTACACTTTTGTACCATTTATATTTTTTTCTGAAAAGCATTTATTTCTTCCTACAACATTGTCTCAGATGTCATTTCGATTTGTTGTGGCGTTTTCGTGGATTTATTGAAATATTTTGAATACGCCATTTTTAAACTTTTTGCATGATTCAAAATGGCTTCGTTTTAGCTGAAATGTGAATGATTTACCATACAAGGCAACTATTTATATAAAGTTTCATGCAAATCGGAGAAGGTCGAGTTTGAAAATCTTTTTTTATTTGCTATTTGGTCTGGAACTGCTCTGTTCAATCACAGTGATATCACACTTCCGCTAATAGTTACGCCTTCCTTTTCAACTTACCCCGGTGTATCTTATTCAAGCATAAAAAATGATAAGAAAAAATGTTTCACCCTGGCAATGATTTTCCGGATTCTTCATGCGGGTTTTTCGTGGATTGCTGAGATGATTTACTTATGCCACGGATACACTTGTATGAGAATCTATGAGCATAAGCATTATTTGTATAATAATTATGAGCACTTAGCATAAACTAGTAATCCTATCCTATATATACCGCCGGCCTTCAACCGTTTGCACTAAGTGAAATGGAATCCTTTTAGATGAATTGGAACAGCATTTCGCTGCTGACCTTATATTTTATTCTAACTGCATAATACTCCAGATAGTGGTCATTTGAATTTCATAGACTTAACAACTAATCAATAATCCAAAAAGGCCAATAATTCTGTCAGCTTCGCATCCTGATTTATCCAAAACTGAATTTAGGCACACCACATTTTATGCAATTCAACTGTTTATTCCTGTGGGTTATGTTTCATCATAATGTTCAATGATTGGGATATTTTGTGGTTTTGTTCTTGATCTCTTAATGAAAATGTTCTATTCGGAATAAATTTGTAGATGGAAGCATCACAATAGTAAGCGGCTAAATACATAAAAAAAACTGTTCTAATAAAACCACGTAGACAGGACCTTCACCCCTCCCCTCCCCCCGTAGACAAACGTAGACATTTTTGGAACAACTCCCTCCCCCCCAAGTGTCTACGTAGTTTATGGACAGCCCCTAATGGATAACTCATTTCTGCTATAAATTCAAATGGGACTGTTATGCTTTTATGGGCCTCTTCAGGATGAAGGAAATTTGCAACAGGCTAAGTACAAACCGCATTAAAGTTAAATGAAATACTTACAAGTAATTTTGACGAATACCAATTCGGCAACAGCTGTTGTCTGCCGCTAGATAACGTCTTGCAATCTCGCCGACCAACTCAGAGCTATTCCAGACTTGTATAATATTTCAAACAGGCACTTTGCCAGCCAACGATAAGATAACCGCACAAAGAAACAATAATAATAAACCAACTGCACACGAATTCCGTAAAAACCAGCATTTTTCTCATTGTTGTTGTTGTTTTGTTCCATATTTAGAAGATTGTAGTCGCCTAGATGATAATAAAATGCACGGACGTCATCACCGCCAAAGAAGGGAGTCACAAGTCAAGTTTAATTAAATTTTTCGAAATTCTATATTTCACTGCTTCTCTTCTTCCATACAAATAAATATTCGTTTTTTTGTTGTTGTTGGATAATCTGTTTTACTTCTGAAGTAGAGGCTACCAGTTAATAGAATTTTGTTTTGTTTTGTCATTTTTGATATAATTTTTCCAATTGTCACCCGAAATATTATCATCAAATTTTGTATTTTCTTTATTTGCTTTTGGATTGCCAAACAGTTTTAAAACAAGCTACGCATTGAACTACATTTACATGATTTTGTTCCACCTTTCTAGTGGAATTTTGTAGTTTGCACCAATGGATACTTCTAGTTTTTTTTTTTGTTTTGTTTTCTGTAACACTTTTTGTTTCTATTTCTTAAAAGTTTCGATAGGAGAAATTTTGGGAAAATAACTTGTTGCGATTTACATTCTTTTTTTCTTCTAATCATTTACAGGACCGTAGGCGAGGGGAAAACCGGATGGCTATACGCGTTAACGTTTGTGTCATTTGTTAATTATTTTCAAAAACGGGAGAAAGTAACAAAACCAACTCACTATTTACTTCCGCAACTCCTACAGCTTGGTTTACACATCGTCAAGTTTCACTAGAAAAAAAATGTACAACTTTCTTACATGATCGAGCAATAAATATCGCTTTGTTTTTGGATTTTCTTTTTGTTTTTTTATTTTTTTTTATTTTGTTTGTTTGTCCTAAGTGGTTACATAGATGACTTTTGTGTGTGAATTTCCTTCTTTTTTCAATTTGTTTCTGTTGGTGACATTCCGTTTTCGACTTTGGAAAGGTTTCATAGAATTTTCATTTTCATCATTAGAGACAGGATTATTTTTTCAATAGCTACAATCAGTAAGGTAAGTTCAGGTCTTTGAGATTCGATTTGTATGCATTCATGATTGACGTTAGTTGTTCGACGCACTTAGAAGTATGTATATTTGAGCGACAAAACCCGTTCCCATAACAAAGCTACTAAAAATCAAATAAAACTAACAGCAAAAATTTGAGAAAAGAAATCTGTTTCAAGAGGAGGTTTCAATTAACAAAACATATCCAAATAAATTGGAATTTAGCAAACCGAGATCATAGTTTGCATTTCTCTTGAGGTTGAAATTGAACCTTTTTGTTTGAGAAACCACTTCAAAGTCCATAGTTGCAATTTACCCACCATCACTGCGGAAACTCCGCTGAACGAGACAGTGTGGTCGCCACAGTTGCTCGGTATAGTAAAGAAGGAGAAGAGAAAAAAAAAACCGCCGTCATCGTCGAATAGTCCTAAGGCCAGGACATCGACTGGTTTGGCGGTGATGAGCATCATCTTAATTAGACTGATGCATACTTTGCAGTTTAAAGACATACTGTTTGACTGCAGATGGTTTGGCTTGCCCGTTTTCCATGTATTTTGGATGATTTTAGGTTATTTCAGGTATTACATTTGATAACGGCACAAAAGCATTTGTAAACAAACTTTCTAAGGCCCTTTACACGCGAACCAAAGTACGCCCACGCAAACCAAATACAATATCGGATAGGGGCAACTATCACCTTTCCGAAAGTGGCATTGGTTTGCGTGGGCGTACTTTGGTTCGCGTGTAAAGGACCTTAGAAAGTTTGTTTACAAATGCTCTTGTGCCGTTATCAAATGTTATGCCTGATTTGACCTAAATTCGCTTGGGAAAAGGGTCATTTGGCATAATGCATAACATTTTGAATTAAGGGGGTATTCCCGATCTTTTTTTTTCAAAAAATCAAATTTTTTTTTTCACGTTTTTTTGTCTTTAGACTATATACTTTCATCCCCCCAAGCCGTTTTCTGATCAGCGAATTCGGTGTCCAGGCATAGCTGACTAATGGTAAGAACCCCCAAATGGTTTTAACTAAAGTCAAAACTTTAAACGCGTTTTTCTCGAAACCACATTTTTTTTATCGGGCGAAGATTTTTCTCAGAAACTATAAGAGATATTGACTTGAATCTTTGCGCATTTTGTTCCTTATTAAATTCTTTGGAGCTTCTCCCACTTTCAGCCAAAAATATTAACATTTAACATTGTTTGAAGCACCTTAAATCTGCAAAAAAGCGGGCTAAAAATCGCCTGTTTTTTCAAATGGCCGCCATTTTGTTAATTTGCAAGATTTTTTGCTGCCAACAGGAGAAGCTCCAGAGAATCTTATGCAGATTATTAATTTCATCACGAAATCTGATTCAGATGAAGCCGTTTCAGAGAAAAGTCTTCGCCCGTCCAGGCGTTTGCGGCGAACAGGGGTCTGTTTGCCGCCACTTTGTGACGTCAATAATGTCTTTTTTTATGTCGAAAAAAATTTATTTGTAAACTTTAATGTTCAATAAACAAGAATCCCAAAGAGTTAGGCGCATTACTATGCATTTTCCTTGAAAAAAAAAATAATTGAAAAACAGGCCGAAAAAAGGCAAAAGATTGGGAATACCCCCTTAAAACAAAGAGTAAAGTTGTTTTCATTTTTTAAGACATTAGCAGTTATATCGAGTTTTACTGTTCTTGATTGTGTGAGTCAATAGGTATGTTAACATGTTAACAGCAAGGTTGCAAAGACTCATTTCAGCTAAAACAATGTTTTTCTAAATTATGAAATAATTAGATGCCATAATCAAATTTTGAATTGGTAGGATACAAGAAGAGGTTGCAAAGAATGTGTTTGACATATTAAACCTGTTTATTTCACTTCATGAGAGTCACAATCAGCGATTTTTCACAAACTCACTCACT
This sequence comes from Ochlerotatus camptorhynchus, assembly GCF_037179485.1. Taxonomy (NCBI): domain Eukaryota; kingdom Metazoa; phylum Arthropoda; class Insecta; order Diptera; family Culicidae; genus Ochlerotatus; species Ochlerotatus camptorhynchus. Next base: position 5,868,158 of record NW_027040988.1, read on the forward strand.
CACTCACTCAGCGATCAGCAAATCGCTGATTGTGACTCATAGAAAGCAAAATTTACAGGTTTTATGTTTCCAACGCATACTTTGTAACCTCTTCTTGTAAGTTACAAGTAAAACATGCCATCATACCATCTTTTGGTTTTATTATTCCGAAAAACATTATTTTAGCTGAAATAAGTCTTTGCAACCTTGGTTAACAGTGTTTGTTTTTTTATCATTTCCCATCACACGCAACGAGTAGCGCTTCAACCCAGTGTAGTTTTGAATATCTTCGCTGTGAAGTACGAGCGAAACTAATAAATGAGTTCATTATACATCAACGAATACGCGTTTGTTGATATTCACCACTGCTTGATTATCCAACCCGAAAATGTCAAAATCAGAAGCGATCCTCAAAAGCAAAACAATCAAATTCATTTTGGGCAAGATGATTATTTTGAATATTGTCGACTCCAGAGTCTAAAACTTCGATATTATCATCATTTCAGCTCGAGGCAATAATTTTCAAATTCAATCTATGTTTAAAAACCAGCACTATATTTGAGTGATATGAAAATAATCATTATGTATTTGATCCTCAAAATCATCCCCACCAAGATGAAGGTGATTATTGATATTGACTACAACACAGGCGATAATAAACAGCCAGCCACGAATTAACAAAAACAAATGTTGACTTCGATACTCAGAGGTTGCCTTGATCAAGAGAATGTGTAAATGTCAAAATTCAAATTCATGCACGTAGCTGGTCTATCTCTTAAGGTTGCATTAATTTTCAGCTAAGTTGATTGTAGAAGGAATTATTTTTATCAGCATTGCATGTTAACGTATTATGCCACACGACCATTATGCCAAACGACCTTATGCCAAACGTGGCACAATCATTTTGGATGGAAACTACGGTGGTTTTTCGGTATTTTCGTTACTGGCAGTATTTTTGATTTAAAATCAAATTTAAAAAATCGTCAACATTCAAATGTGTTTCAAAGTGAGTGTGAGTGTTCGCGCCAGCGGCCTAAATGCCCCTAATTTGGGCCCATACATAATACATACCCCTATCACACATTTTTTTAGTCTCAAGATGGTCAAACAATTTTTCAACGTTAAACATTTCTTATGCGATACTCTTTCGACTAATTACCTTCCTGTTTTTGGCTACCCAGGAATCCAGAAACAGCTGATGGCCTATCCCGGTAATTGCTGGGAATACTTCTATTCAGTGAACAAATAGGTCCACTAAAATTTTAACTTTCTGAAGTTTATTCCATCCTTCCCCTGGAATTTCTTCCACCTTACCCCGTAAGTTATTTTCCAAATCCTCCCAGAAGTTGTTCCGATTTTCCTTGGAAGCTTCGTCTGACTTCGCTCAAAAAGTTCTTCCATCTTCTCCTGCCAGTTTTTATTCAAATTCCTTGGAACACCAGGGATGCATCCTGAAGTTTATTTCGGTTCTAATGACTGCAGGTATTTTTAGAAGTTTTTAAAATTAAGAAACGTTCAGACTTTTGGGTATCTGTGAGGGTAAGTTAAATTAAAGACAGTTTCATTAACTTCTGTTAAAATTCGAGAAGCCTGTAATTTCAGGAAAGTCAAGAGAACTCCAGTGAACTTTTCACATAGATTAAGACTATTTGTTTCCTTGTTTCAAGATTCACTATCAACAAGGCATAAAAAGTAACAAGGACTAAGATGTGTTCCTTTGATTACTGAAAAATCCTGTTCCCCAAGTTTGAAGGAGTCAGGACTAGGAATCGGTGATAGATCTTACATCCCGTAACGTACCACGAAAAGGTGATCTACCCACGTTACGGGGCTCCAGTGAACTTACGGACGCATCAGAAACATTTCGGAAACTTCGCAAGTCCAAAGAACTTCAAGGAAATTTAATGGTTCTCAGGACAGTTCCATTTGATTCAGAGGAATGCGAAGAACTTTTGGGAAGTTCTGGTAACATCAGGCCAGATCAATTAGTTTTAAGAAAATTGCTGAAACTTTGAAAAAGTTCCGAGAAACTCAAGGAACTTCCGAAAATTTCAGCAAAGTTCCGAGAGGTTCATACATATTTTAGTACCGTTAGGAAAATTGCATATGCATCAGATAATTGCGACAACAGTTTAAGGTAAGTTCCGTGCTTTTCAATTCCATTTTCTAGAACTTTTAAAAATTGGAAAGATCAAGGAACCTTAATGCTGATGTTCGATTAATTCCAAAAATATTGTGAGAGCTCTTAAGAAATTCCGAAATTTCCAAGAAAGCCCAAAGACATTCAAAGAAGATTAGAGATTTTCTGGTAGTTCCGAGAGCTTCAAAACAGCCCCATTAACGTCAGGCAAATTGCAGGAACTTTCAAGGAGTTCCGAGGAATTATGGGATATTCCCAAGTGCATTTCACGAATGTTCCGAAAACTTCAGGGATCTTGTGGGGTCTTTAGGGATGGTTTTTGAATTTCAGGAAATTATCTGGATCATTAGAACATGTAAGGGAATTCAGATAATATAAGCACAATATTCCCTGAATTAATTACATGTTCTCTATCGAATCAGGATCTAGAAAATTTCCTGAAATTAAAAAAATACATGCCATAAATACAATTCAAAATATCCTATAATTCCTCGGACCTCCTTGAAAGTTCCTGCAATTTTCCTGACGTTAATGGGGCCCAGAAATCTCTTTCATCCGAATTTTTTTCCCCCCTTCCAGCGTCTCTAGGAAGTTTCCTCTGTCTTCGCCAGGAAGTTCTATTAATCATCTAATCCAATTCTCCCACAAGTTTTTTTCGACTTCTATTGGAAAAATTTCCGAACTTCTTCTGGCTTCCCCTGAAATTTGCTTCCAATGTCCGAACCTTTCTGGGTTCTTCTGGATGTGCCATTCTATTTCTTTAATTTTTCGCCAGAAGGTAATCAGTATTTGTCTTGGAAGTTCCTCGGATGCTTTTCTGACGTTTCTTACAACTTTCTTCAACCTTCCTCCAGAAGAGCTTTTTTATTCACTCTAAGGAAGTTTTTTCGGCTTCCTTCAGAAGCTAATTCAGAAACTAAATTCCTCGGAAATGTATTTTGACTAAAGTAGTAAATTTTCCGTTCTTAGTCAAAAAGTTTGATTTTTCACCTTCAGAAACGACAGAAATATAAAATTAATTAAAATAGTAAATACCCATTTTTTTTTAATTTGGTGCCGATAGGCATGCACATAATCTGGGCAACGCTGGTTCGCTCAAGCGACATTTCCACCACTATATTTTTACTGTTTCTCTGTAATGTGATGTCTCTGTAACATGAATCCAATAAATACACGATAGAAGCAATGAAATTGGGTTGTTAGCGGAATGCTTAAATAAAACAGCAAACTAAGCATTTTTAATTCCAATCAATTAATTTTGGTATCGATGACAGATACGTATTTCGACTAAAATGTGCAGTCTTCATCAGTGTCAATCCCACTAAAGACTTATCAAAAACCTAACCCCCTTAAGTACTCATCCCCTAGGTAAAAATGACAAGATCACAGGTATAAAAATGAAACTACCACGTGTGGAATCGGAACCTACCTAACTAATAATAACCAAAGATTTAAGTAAAATAAAAGAGAAAAATCTATTCAAATCTCTAATAAGGAATAAATCCCAAACCCAAGCAGAATAAAATACCTTATGGATAACAAATGCAGGTATGAAAATAGAATAACTGGCAACCTAAATCTCGATGAACATTTCAAATGGTCCTACCTGTTTTGATCGATTCTCTTCATCGACTTTCTCTTTTCATAACCACTGCTATACAAACAGATTTCGCGCTAATTCTACCACATAGTTTGATAAAGGAGGTTCTTATCTAGCGTCCAAAACGTTAAATACAACAGGGAAAGGTTTTGCAGCTGAGTTATTGGCGAAAGAGAAAGTCGATGAAGAGAATCGATCAATGCAGATAGGACCTTTTGAAATGTTTATCTAGAATATGGTATTGACGAGGCTGACATAAGAAGCAAAATACCAAAAATAATACCTCAAAAATGTTCTACGAATAAAGAACTAATAATTAATTTAGTTATTATAATTACGGACGGATAACCCGAGCAGAAAAAAATAACTTATTAATACCAAATTCAGGTATGAAAATAGCATAACTGGCAACCTAAATATGGTATTAGTGAGGCTGACATAAGAGGTAAAATACCAAAAATAATACCACAAAAATGTTCTACGAATAACGAACTAATAAATAATTTTGTTAGTACAATAACAAACGGATAATAGACGCTGATCATATTTTGTTATTTTGGTATTCATTTGAATTTTACAAAATATTTCGATTACTGAATATTATCAACAATCAATACGAAACTATCGATTTAAAATTGGCTCACTACTTGACTAGTCTATTGGTCCCAAGCAAATCGATTCACACCATTCTAGTCGAAATTCTAGTACTATACACAGAAATTCAAAACAACCCAAAATTAAATTCTTTTCACTCATCTCCCATGTTCCGTACGATAAGCCAAATTTGGGTAAACCGGCTCAAAGTAGTTTGCATTTAGGCACGGCAAAAAAAATTACCCATCGCTAAGTTATTTTCAATTTTTTCTACCCAAAATTAAGTTCAATTAACTCAAATTTGGGTATATCGCATATTACTCAATTTTGGCTTCTCGTACGGAACTAGACGGTTGAGTCGAATCTTTCGTTCTATTTTTGACAACAATAGCGAGAGAAAATGAAACGGGCTGAGGTCAAATAACTTTAATTTGAGTTTAAAAAACCCAAGCGGTAGGTAGTTTTGTTTTTCTGTGTACTATGTTTGTTTTGATTCGCTATGAAAGTTTGACAGATAAAATGAGGGGTTCGTGGATTTTTCTATGTTTCGAGGGGTACATCGATTAGCTTGGGACCGAAGATAGTACAAGAGCTGAGCCAAAAAGTTGACCACGTTTCTTCGGGACCTTCTGGTCTTAGAGTAACCTCTATGATAATATCAAAACAAGGTTTTATACCACAAGCATACCGAAATCTGGTATCATACCACATTAAGATGTTCATTTGTTTTCGGTTAGCTATCGGTTCCTGCTCGGGAAGGCTTGGTAGCCATCATAATGAAGAATTGAAATTGGGTTATTAGCGTAACCCCTCATGTTATCTGCCAAACTTTCATATCGAATCAAAACAAACATAGTGTAGTACTAGAATTTCGACTAGAATGGGGTACGCTTATAGATGTACTTTGGACCAATAGGCTAGTCAAGTAGTGAGCCAATTTAAAATCATTAGTTTCCACCGGTCGGTAAAACCGAGTTAAGCTAGGTGCCATGCGTGGGAGAAGAAATAAACGCATGCAGTTTTCCATTTTTGGATTAACTATCGGGACCTAAGCTACGTGCTTACGCCAGCGCATATGAGGGGCGTAGGAAAATCATAGAAGTAGAATCAACAATCAATACGAAACTAACGATTTTAAATTGGCTCACTACTTGACTAGCCTATTGGTCCCAAGCAAACGATTAACGTATCCCATTCTAGTCGAAATTCTAGTACTACGCACTGTTTGTTTTGATTTGCTATGAAAGTTTGACAGATAAAATGAGGGGTTATTGGTTTTTCCTATGTTTCGAGGGGTGAATCGATTAGCTTGGGACCGAAGAGAGTACCAGAGCTGAGCCAAACAGTAGAGAACGTTATTTCGGGAGCTTCTAGTCTTAGAGTTACCTCCATGGTAGAATGATTTTATTCTAGAATTATTTTAATGTTTCTCGGTCGCCCTTGCAGGCAAACTCCTTGCGGGATACAGGGGAAATGGATGTAATGTCGGCCTAAATGCCCCTAATTTGGGCCCATACATAAATTCAGCAATCGACTAAATTTTCAATAGCGGCCAAAAATATCCATTACTACCGCCCAATGACACGTTCATCTAGATAAAATTGATAAATAGCAGATTTTTAGCGTTGAGCCTAATCTTAGATCCATGGGCCAACATAAGAGCTATGTATGTGGAATCCCCAATCGTCATGAAATCCAAAAATAAAAGTAGTAATTATCAATTATTAAAAAGTAAAGTACCATAATTTCGTTCACCTAGGTCCCTAATTTCGCGCATTTTTTGAAAAATTAAAAAACAAAATTATTAATCAGGATATTTTTGAATTGAGCTAGGAATTTAGATACGTTTAATTCGCCAGCGGATGGGAAAAATATAAATTTAGAAAATATCACAATATATGGGAAATGTATGTAATGTCGGCCTGAGTGTCCCTAATTTGGGCCCATACAAAAATTCAGCAATCGACTAAATTTTCAATGGCGACCAAAAACATCCATTAGTACCGTCCCAATGACGTGTTCATCTAGATACAATTGATAAATAACAGATTTTTAGCGATGGGCCCAATCTTAGATCCATAGGCCAACATTAGAGCCATTTCCTCTACTACAAATTTTCGATAAAATTGCGCGGAGTTAGGCGACGCGTGAAATTATGGCACTTCACTGTTGCATGTACCACCTATAAAATGATACTTTTATTGAAACTAAACTAAGAACTGATCACAGTTTGTAAACAAACCGTACTGCTGACTTAAAGATTTTATAGGTTAATTGTAACTTCACAGTTCAATTCCTAATACCATCTTAGGCTGCCCGGTTGAGCTCAAATTTTCAGAATTGCCTACTCAATTTCTACAGAACAACAAATTGTAACAACAACCATTGCACTACGACATCATACCTTGGAAATTATAATTTACCACCTAAGTAACCACTTACCGTTATCGTCCACTATTTTCAGTGTAGCTTAGAGCTATCAGCGAGCGAATACTTACGGTTTTAACGGCTATGATAAAAGTGATGCGAATTAATAGGGGGCGCATCAGTGAGGCATAGAATTGAGAAAACTGCACCCTTATTGAACACACAAACACACGGAAAGAAACATCTACTCGCTCTACTTAATCTGAATACCATAGCACCTTATATCACCCACTTTGCAACGTTACTAAACGCAGTGCGTACAGATATTGAACTCCCCAAGATTCACAGAAAAAGACGAAAATCAAACGAAAACGATACGGCAGTCGAAAACGCACATCACTCCGGTCGAGGAATTTTCTTCTAAAATTAACTGTTTGCTTTTGTTTGTAATTTTTCTTTTTTCCTTTCATATTAAATATATAGTTTATATATGTACTTGGATGAAAAAATGCTTTAGTATCACAATATTTCACAAAAAACGGGTGTTTCCTCGTTCCGACAAAACACACTTTTACCGAAGGGCGACACAACCGCTGCTGCTGATCGTGGCCGCCTTGCATCCAAAGTCCTGCTGGAAGAGCCGCACAGCTGCTACTCAAAGTTCGGAGAATGAGACAGAGAGAGAGAGACTAAGGACACACGTGCACCGTCGCGGCACGTGCTTGTAGGTATTACGTAGTATGCACTTAGAATACAAGGAAGAACCAACGGTGTAGTACTAGAGATCGATTCTGCTCACTCTCACCCTCAGTGTTCTTGGCAGATTTCGGTCAGGATTCGCTTCAAGCTATCCAGGCCCCGAAGGAATCCACTGTCTGGACCATGGTGCACCTTGGTATTTGCGCTACACATCGAGGATCCGTTCTTGATCTCGAATGTGGTGTGTGCGAAATCGATCATTCGCACATCTGCCATTCCTAGCGTGCTGGATCCTGCACTGGCTCCACTGATCGAAGTTGACTTCGACTTGGCGCTAAGCTTTCGTCGGAGAGTCTGTTGTACCTTGGACGCTGCACGACTGCCGATGGTTTCTTTTTCTTTGCCGCGGTGCCGTTTTGAGCTGACGGTTGTTTCCTGAAGCAGATGGCCCTCATCGTCCTCGTCTTCGTCGTCATCATCTACGGCGCCTTCCTCTTCGTCATCATCGAGATCATCCACTTCATCCTCGTGATAACCAGCATCGGACTGGTCGTATGCCTTACCACAACTACTGCTACTATTGTTATTGGTATTACTAATATTAATACTGCCACAACAATGCGTGTCCGACGGCGACGCCGTAGTGGTGGTCGTCGTCGCCGTCGTGGTTATTGCAATAGGTGGGACCGTCGTGAGAGATGAAGACCGCTCACGATCTCGCTCCATGGTCTCGACGCTACTTAGCTTTCGGCTCGGTGGAACAACCCGTCCGCTGAATCCTCCGTCAAAGTCCGAACTGGCGTCGGCTTCAGTATTTTGTACATGAGACGGCACCACAAAGGCCGAAGAATAATCATCGCTGCTGCTATTGCTACTGTAGTTCATCCACGAATCCATCGAATGTGGACTGGAGCTGGTCACGTTCTGTGTCGTTCCCATCGGTACGTTCATTGTTACGTCACATACACCGGGATATATCGTTTCCTCGGAGATGGGAACGAAGGGAGTTTTAGCCTTGTTGCCAGTGGTGCCGCTAACAGAGGACGAACTTCCTCCGCTTGAAACTCCACTGGTGGACGTCGCCGACGGAGGTGAACAGGATGAAGCAGCTTTGGCTGCCGTTGCAACCGTAGCCATCGAGGCATTCAATCGCTGATGAGCCGATGTGGACGAAGACGACATATCCAGCTGGTCGTCGTGTGACGAAGAATGATTGAACTGCTCGATCGAACTGTTCGAAGCGTCCGCATCGTAGCAGTAGGAGTTGGATTCGGTTTCGAGCAGGTGGTATTCGGGCTCGGATGGGAAGCTACTACTGGCCGGGGTGGCCGGAGGTTCCTCGTAGCCTTCGTACACGATGAGCAGGGAGCTGGTCGGGAAGAGAAGAGATACATTTGTTTGTGAGAGATTTCTCAAACCGGTTTAAGGAAACATCTATAATAGATCTATGTATGAAGTGTCCCTTACCAGGAATAGAAACGATAGCTGGACTGCTTCTCGATGACCCGCCTCATCTGCTCGAGTTTATCGAGCACTCTGGCGATCACCTTCACACGTAATCGGAACCCATTGTGGAAAAAGTTGTGCAGCGCTTCCTTGAAGCCCTCCTCGTTCAGTTCCCGGCCCCAGTATTTGTCCTTCTTCATGTAGTGATCGATATCCGCCTGGTACACCTGCATACCGCACAGACGTACCCCGAGCGATGCCGACGTACTAGCGGCACATTTGGCCATCTGCTTGCTACGTTTCTCCGCCGAGGCATCGTCCCCGTGCTGGCGAGTACCCATCTTCAGATCCAGAATACACGGCTGTCGATAACAGGACGTGATGTTTTCCAGCATTAGGAAATCTGCGGAGGAATAAGAAAAAAGAAGAAGCGATATTCGCCTATTAGCATTTCCAATTTCCACCGCATTCAGGTTATGCTAAATGAAAGAGACAAGAGTCACACATTTCTTCGCCAATGCCTGGGATGGTGATGCTCGCGCGCATGGATGATGATAATGGACGGCCACACATACGACACTCAGTGGTACGCGGTGGTTCTTATGAGCGGTGATCCAAGGAAATCAAAATCCGGCCTGCAAATAGCGATCCAGCCACCATTATGGACCGTGTGGGAGAGGAACAACAAATATAAACAAACCGAAACCGGTAGTGAAACCAGTTCCATGATTGTCAACATTTGGATTTCAAATTAAGACTAATAGAAATGATAAGAATGAATAAAATACGGACTAAACAGAAGAAGAAAAAAAGCAGGATGTAGAGCAGACATAGCGAACGAACGGACAAAGATGAGCGACCCGTTTGCTGATTGCTAATAGGTATACTAAATGTTAATATTAATTAGGCATGTTTGTTGGAAGGCGATGTGCATTCGGCGCTTGTGGGCTCTCCAATCCGTGCGATACTAACATTGTTTGTTGGAGTTGTCAATCTGTGAAATACTTTTTAACACTTCTGAAGGTATGCCATTCTTATGAATTTTCATCCTGAAAGTAGAAGAAAGAGAAATAAGGGAAAAAGTCTCTGATTAGTACTAGATTGGGCAGCTTTTCAATCTGATATGAGCTTCTTAATAAAAAAAATGAGATTATTATTATTTTTGGACTAGAGTAGAGTAGAGGGCAAATATGATCAATCACGCAAAAAGGCAAACTATGGGACTCTTTCGCTGTTCAATCTAGGAATGAGAGGAACAGACACAGGTATTTGTGGTTGTTGTTGTTGATAGGTAAGTAACAATTTACCATATGTTCACAGATCACTGGCCAGAAGAGAACAAGTGTACGTTCCGCGTGACCCTCAGAGAGTCAGATGGCAGCGAATCACGACAGCCGAGCACATGCCGAGCGGGCGATCTGCTGAAGCTCGAGATTACACTCGCACACTTCTATTGTGTCAGAGAGGCGGCTTGCAACATTCACAACAAGTCACAGGCGGTCTGTCTTGTCTACGTGTGTATGTGAGTGATTGTAGATTGGTCTGCATGTCGCGCACACACACACGGGGCCAATGGTGTGGGACAGACACAACAGTAAGCTGCAATTTGGATTACAAAACACAATGGTAATGGCCAAGGGAAATGGGTTTCCGAATACAGACGGCAGGACACTTACCGTAGTACTTCCTCGCGTTTGCGCTTCGAAGCGGCCATTTTGCGGCCCGGATCGTCCCGGAAGCTCGGCGAGTAGCGTTTCTCCAGCTTGGTACCGCCCATCGTGGTGGCTTGCATGACACCTGGAATAAGAACGGGAGAAAGGGCACATTTTTAGCACGGGGTTTTGATTTTTCGTTATTGTTTGAATACATCACAGCAAAAAAAATAATTTTAATATTACATCCAAGAGGATGCACTTCAATCATGTCAAAAATGTCATGAAATTTTTATGGCCGCAAAAAACTAAACAAATGCAGTAAAAGCAGCGTAATGTTAGTCAGGGTGGCAAGTGAATTTCCATTTAGAAATTCCTGGTTTTCCTGGTAAACAACGCTGGTTTAATAACTCTTATTATTGAAAAGACTCACTGCTGAAACTCCCTTAAGTTCGTAGAGCTTCCCTGAAGCGTTAAGGTCTTTCCTGAAGGGTTCATTGAAGTTTTGAAGTTTGAATTGCCTTAATTTCATGGAACTTCCTCGAAGTTCGAATGACTTTTTTTTTAAGATTTTAGAACTTCCCTGAAGTTTGGAGTTTTTTTTTAAATTTATAGGAATTTCTTAAATATTGTAGAAGTACCACGAAGTTCGTAGAAATTTTCAGCAGTTCGTAAGACTTCCTTCAAGTCCGAAGAACTTTCTCGAAGATCTGAGGACTTCCCTGAAGTTTGAAGGATTTAACTGAATATATAAGGACCCTAAATTTAGAAGAGCTTTCCTGAAGTTCATAAGGCTTTAAATATCGAAGGGTTTTCCAAAAGTTTGTGGGTCTTTCCTTAATTTCTTGGAAATTCCCTGAAGTTTGGAGAGCTCCCATGAATTTCGTAGGACTACCTGTAGTTCAATCGACTTCTCGGAAGTTCTAGGAACATTTTTGAGCTTCGAGAACTATGTTAAGTTCAGAGGACTTCCCAGAGTATTGAAGACTTCTCTGAAGATCGGAAAAAATCCATAAGTATAATCCTATGATCCTTAAGTCTTAAGTTTTAAGCAATGCATAAATGTCGTAGAAGTTACATTAAATCTGCAGAAAATTCTGAACTTCCCTGAAGTTCGTAAGACTTCTCTGAAATTTGTAGAACTTCTCTGAAGGTTCGGAGAGATTTCCTGACCGTCGTAGGTCATCACAGTAGTTCACAGGATTTCCCTGAAACTTGTAAGACTTTCTCGAATTTTATAGAACTTGCATGAAGTTCGAAGGCCTTATCTGAAGTATTTAGAAATAAAACTTTTTATTGAACATTATGAACAGGTACTTCAAAGTATTTACGCGTCGGCACTGCTTAAGTCTGCTATCAATTAAGCACAAATCATACATGCAATTGATTCGAGAAAAAATAAATAAATTAAAAATAAATACAAAATATATTTACTAAATTCTCAGGGTAAAATTTTTTTCATCAATGTTCAGTTGTGTGAAAGATTTAGCTTGAACAAAATGCTTAGTTTTGACCAGATTATAAAAAGAAACTTTGACATACATAAAATTTATAAACCCTATTTAAATTATACAAACAAGATTATTTTCCTGGTGGACTTATGAAATTCCTGGTTTTTTCTCGGTTTTTCCTGGTGAACATAAATTCCCGACTTTTTCCCGGTTTTCCTGGTTCACTTGCTGCTGTTAGTTCATGCACTGTCAAAATCAAAAGAAATCAATTGAAGGGACCACTTTGTATTAGACAAGAACTGAGGACCACTTCAATGGTGGTCGATAGTCGTGAAGATTAATTCGCACTCGCGATGATTGATATACTTCTGCATTCAGTCTATTTTTCAAGATGCTTGACTAATAAAATTAAGCAGAGTGACAGTAGCGAGCGAAAAAAGAATGCGCGAGCATAGAGCACACTTCGATTAGACTAGATTTTCTAAGGAGCCCAAACACAGTAGGTGCCTTTAGAGCAACAGATGCAGCTTGCTTAGACCTTTTACAAACATACAAAGTACACTGTTGAACCATAGAGGTAACTCTAAGACTAGAAGGTCCCGAAGAAAAGTGCTCAACTTTTTGGCTCAGCTCTGGTACTCTCTTCGAACACAAGCTAATCAATTCACCCCTCGAAACATAGGAAAATCCACTAACCCCTCTTTTTATCTGTCAAACTTTCATAGCGAATCAAAACAAACATTGTGTAGTACTAGAATTTCGACTAGAATGGAGTACGTTAATCGTTTGCTTGGGACCAATAGGCTAGTCCAGTGGCGTCGCGTAACCTCACTTTTTACCTGTTCAACAACTTTGAAAACGTTATTTAGGGTCATGTTTACATTCAAATCAGTTTCAAAAGGCATCGGGTCTTCTAGTTTCACTGATGTTTATCCATTGGAACCAATATTGTTTTGTTTGTTTACGTATTGAGAGTTGTTGAACAGGTAGATTGAGGTTAGGGCGACGCCACTGGGCTAGTCAAGTAGTGAACCAATTTAAAATCGTTAGTTTCCACCGGTTAGTTGTACCAACAATCAATACGAAACTATCGATTTTAAATTGACTCACCACTTGACTAGCCTATTGGTCCCAAGCAAATCGATTAACGTGCCCCATTCTAGTATAAATTCCAGTACTACTCTATGTTTGTTTTGATTCGCTATGAAAGTTTGACAGATAAAATGAGGGGTTAGTGGATTTACCTATGTTTCGAGGGGTGAATCGATTAGCTAGGGACCGAAGATAGTACCAGAGCTGAGCCAAAAAGTTGAGCTCGTTTCTTCGGGACCTTCTGGTCTTAGAGTTACCTCTATGGTTGTACCAACAATCAATACGAAACTAACGATTTTAAATTGGCTCACCACTTTAGTAGCCTATTGGTCCCAAGCAAACGATTAACGTACCCTATTCTAGTTGAAATTCTATTACTACACTATGTTTGTTTTGATTCACTATGAAAGTTTGACAGATAACATCAGGGGTGTGTGGATTCATGCAGAACATGCAGGGGTGAGTGAAATAGCTTGGGACTGCTTGGGACCGTTGTTCTGGTACTGAGTGAGCCAAAAATAATAATGATTTTCTTCGGGACCCAGTGGTCTTAGAGTTACCTCTATGGTTGTACTACCGTTGTACTGCTTGAAGTTAGTACCTCAAATTGTATGTTTTGAGGTACTAGATTAAAAGAGTACAACCAACCGGTGGAAACTAACGATTTTAAATTGGCTCAATACTTGACTAGCCTATTGGTCCCAAGCAAATCGATCAACGTTCACCATTCCAGTTGAAATTCTAGTACTACACTATGTTTGTTTTGATTCGCTATGAAATTTTACAGATAAAACGGGAGTTCGTGGATTTTCCTATATTTCAAGGAGTACATCGATTAGCTTGGGACCGAAGATAGTGCCAGAGCTGAGCCAAAAAATTGAACACGTTTCTTCAGGATCTTCTGGTCTTAGTACTACCATAGAGGTAACTCTAAGACTAGAAGGTCCCGAAGAAACGTGCTCAACTTTTTGGCTCAGCTCTGGTACTCTCTTCGGTCTCAAGCTAATCGATTCACCCCTCGAAACATAGGAAAATCCTTCTTCTTCTTCTTCTTCTTCTTCTTCTTCGCATTTCAAGCTTATTGCATATCGCATATGAGCTTATTGCGTGCTCTCAACTTAGTGTTCTAGATGCACTTCCAAAGTTATTAATTGAGAGCTTTCGATGCCTGTACCATTTCTTCATTGGTATTATTGTGTGGCAAGTCCAATCATACTTCTATGCCCAAGGAAGTCGAGAAATTTTCCAACCCGAAAAATTCCTAGACCGGACCGGGAATTGAACCCAGCCACCTCCAGCATGGTCTTGCTTTGTAGCTACGCCTTTGCCGACTGAGCTAAGGGAGGCCCCAGGAAAATCCACTAACCCCTAATTTTATCTGTCAAACTTTCATAGCGAATCAAAACAAACATTGTGTAGTACTAGAATTTCGACTAGAATGGGGTACGTTAATCGTTTGCTTGGGACCAATAGGCTAGTCAAGTAGTGAGCCAATTTAAAATCGTTAGTTTCGTATTGATTGTTGATACTACTTTGTATGTCTGTTGATGGTATTATACTGTTGTCACGTCAGTCATCTAATCACACATAAAATGACACGACTGACCATTCCACATCGCGCCATCAGTTAGCGCTATCGTCCATCGATAACAGAGTGCTAACGATTGTAACTGTCAGCTTCCTGAGATAGCCGCGCCATTAACTGTATCAACTCAGACTGGCACGTGTAGAATCGAATGTAATCATTTGATGATTTCACTCGATCGTCATCTTATCACATTCCCAGTTCAGTGTACATACCTGCAATGCACTTGCTGATTGTTCCGCAGTGTGCCGTTGCTTTTATCATATGAATGAATTCACACCTCAAACAAAAAAAAAACACCGTCCGCCGCACATTACCACTTTTGAACATATTCCCAAAATCAGGGAGGTTTGTTTATTTGAATATCGTTTAACCAAAGTGCTCCTGCTGCTGCTACTTTGTAACACTTTTCCCGTTTGCACTTTGAGAGAACCACCAAAACCAAATCTAGACGAACATGTGGAAAGGGCCACATGGCCCACATGTACACAATCCACGGAAACTAACTACACCATCTGATAGAGTAAAATTTCTCTACCATATGCTGCTGTTGGTTGCGAGAAATCACAGTTACACTTGGCTCGTTTCGCCTTTTCAGATGTTCGGCTAGAAATAACACCGCAGGATGGTTTGTTTATACCACCATGGTGGAAACAGTTTTCCTGCTTGAATCGGAGGATTTCCAATACATTTGGGTATCTGAGGTGGAAAATTTGGCACATTCCTAACCTGTCTAGTAAAAGACATACGGTGGCATCGGGTTGTTACACTTTTGACTGCTTGACCGTGACCAGTTTGTTTACTTAGTTTTAGTTATACATGTAATTGATTTGAGATTTTGCCTCATTACCCTTAACGGTCTGTCTATATGGTCAGGTTGATGGCTTGTTTTGTCGGATGACTCAAACTTCAAGCTAGCTCGTCTATCAAAATAATGACACACCCCAAAAAGGACTGATTATCGCGCTCGTGCATAAAATCAAACGAAAGATGCTCATCTTTCTAGCAGCACACTTGTATAGTGAGTGGTAGTTTACTAGAGCGGCTTTTTTTTTCCTATCCCGTTCGTCTGATTCAGCAAGGCCGGACCGGCGTCGTGGACCAGATTTGTTTTGCGCTCGTTTGCCAACGACGAGCACAACAAAGTTGGTGATGACAAATTTCGTTATTTCATTCATGGTATTTTCTCCCCGATGCTTAATCACACGTGGCAATGACTTTAATTAGTGTTGAATAGGTTCTTTTTTTATTTGCTTTCGCCTCAATGGCGACGTGCGGAGGACAACAAGACGACCCGACCATGGTGGGCAACGCGACGGTCAATCGAATCCTGATGGGAGGCTTGACACGTGCGTGTAATTGGTCAATTTTAGCAGCACATTTCGATCGTAAATACCGACGATGAGCGAGCGACATTGTAGGAAGCAACCAGAAGCACAAATTGGGAAGGTAAACAAATTCCTTGATTCTCCAATTAGGTGCCTCGGAACCATCCTACAGGAAATTGATGTCGATGTTGGAAGCAATAACAGCTCGGGAAAGCGGAAAAATCTTTCATCGTGTTAATCTGTTCCGTCGGGTGGTGGTGGGTGAATAAAAAAGAAGAAAAAATGAACACCACCGGTAAACAAGGAGCTGCAAAAAAAAGATACACAAACGAGTTTGTCCGCACCCAGTTCTGAAAATAGTAACCCCCTTACGAGAGGTGGCGAATTTAAAATCAGGCAAGATTTTGTAGATAAGTATTTTGACTAGCTTTTTTTTTTTTGTTTTCATAGTAAAACCGGTTTGTGTTGGTTCGCATTTGTTTACGTAATTGGATAGGCAAGAGCGGTAACTGGTGTAGCGGAATCGCATATTCAATTAAGTCGAATGGATAGTATTCATGTGTCACCCTTGGAACTTTGATTCGTAACATACTTTTAACCTTGAATAGTCTATGCAACCGAATCAAATCAAGCAAAGTGAAAGCGAACTGTAAACCTTTAGTTGGGAAATTGTGAACAGCTTACTCAAATTTGTTAGACTATTCCGAAATTAATATTAAAAATGCAATTATTTTATTTTTAATATATAGGGGAAATGACGGCTTCAAAACGATGTTCAGGAATATGTTTCTCCTACATGCAAAAAATCAGCGCTCAAGAACATTTACCATTTACCCATTGAAGATATTAGTACCGATGAAACCAAAATAAAAATCTTCTATTTTCGTGAATATATAACTACACAGGTAATGTTTACTTTCGTGTATATTCAGATGCCAAGAAATCCGACCGCGGATTTGCAGTATAATCGTCTCTGTGTTTCCTTATCACGTTCCCAACGAGGTAATCCATGAAGATAAAGAAGTGCTCCGAAACACCAAGTCTCATTTTCAGTAGTGATAAGGAAGTACCATTATTGATCGTGCGTCACAAGACGGTAATAGATAAAGCGGTCAAATCAAAACAAGAGGCAACTGGTTCCCACCAGCCAGTTCCAATATAAGCAATTTGTCTTCCAAAACAATGCACTGCATCATCAAATTTGCACCAATTGAGAATCAAGATAGCCTAGCCATAGCCATATTTTACTTTACCGAGACTACTAGAGACACGTAGTTAATCAATAAAAGCATGTACTGGTTGGTTGATTTATTGGTCGTGATGAATGGTTGCTTTATTGTTCGCGATGAATAATGCACGTCAAACTATTGCCAGGCAAAGTTTATCCCCTTCGTTTCTCGGTTCAATGCTAGCTCCTATGAGAGTGTGAAAAAAGGACTGTCCATTAGACTGATGCAAAATTTCGAAATTTCGCTCCACAATGCTCAAACGGTTCCAAATTTGGTCCTGATTAGCCTCCCAAAATTTGAACTCATTTGAAAAGAAACTGACCTGGCACAAACCATTTGTAATTTATATAGAAATTATTATGGGAAAAACGTTTTGTTCATTATCTTCTAGATGTTGATGGCTGGTTGGCCGTCGAAACTTGAAGAAGTTGTTCGAAGTGGTCAAACCAGCAAACCACTAATAATTGGGAGCAAATTATGACTGTAACGGGAATTGACAAAACAGCTGACGGGATATGTTCCTATTTTGAGCCTAGGACTGCAACCTGCATTCTGAATTTTATACTTTGAATAGACTGAATAGCTTACACAAACTTGTTGCCTTAAAACAAATAGACTTGTCTCAATCGTTAAATAGCGAATCGATCCCATTACCTTAAATGTTTCAATAATTCAGAACACTGATTCTCAGCTGTCAAGTTACGAATTAAGAACTGTCCTATGAAATGGTATGCCATTTCTTATTACCCAAACGACGGGAACTGATGCAGAACAGCGATGGTAGTAAAAATAATCGAGATTCATCCTGTCTGTGGAATTATTTATATTTCAGACGAAAAGCCGTGCATATGGCCGGTGGGATTCTATGCATATTAGCAGATGCGCAGGATGTCCACATTGATTAATGTTAAGCGGAGCTAGGTAGTTGCTTTGAATGCAAAAAAACGATGATTCGGATAAATCAAATTCCCGAGCTTATTGCTGAACACGATTTCAATGCTATATATGCTTTCGAAAAAGTGAGTTATAATCGAAATTATCGTCGTGTTACTAAATGTGCTACGGCGTCTGACTGTGGTCGATTGTAGAGTAACATTGAGTGAAAAGATAAAATTTCTTTCAAAGTGGGAAGGTGTCTTTTATCCGTACAAGTTTGCAGAATAGGGGTGGTGCATGGTGGGTACCTAGATCCCAGCGATGTTGAGATTGTGTTCAGAGTATGGTGACCAGCAAATAATTTTATTTTCTGGAAATTTTCCAATTTATCCAAAATTTATTTCTTTACCCGAAATCTTCAAAATTTGTCTACCTTGAAAATTCGCTTCGAACTCTTAGAATTTAATTGGGATTTTCTTTAGAATAAAGCTCTTTTCAGATTTCTTCTCAAGTAAATTGACGATTCTCTCTGGTTCAGTTTTTTTGTTCATTAATTTTTTTGATAAGGCTCAACCGAATTAACTTTACAGAGCCGAGGATTCTTGGTCAGTATACAATACATCTTAAAACTATAGTCAAAAGGTACAACACAATAAACACTTTATCTTCCGCTATCCAAAAAGCCTCCTCCATCAGAACTGGAGCCGCTTGCAGTGGTTTCATTGTATGGCAGTTACGCTATCGTGGGGCAAAGCGTATCCATTGCAGCAATGGACGCAAAACGTGGTCAATACTCACACACACATCACGAAACGGTTGCTTTCCAAAGTCGACGACGCATCGACCGAAAGAACTGCTGATGAAGAACAATGAGGAGGACCACACAATGCACAGTGGGGATTGTTGCAACAAAAAGGCTTGAAATTGTCTGCCGCTGGAACCACACATTGTAGCATATGCGAGGGGCACGCCCTTCCAGATATAAGTGCGTGATATTTAAAATACATACATCGTAGTAATTTAAATACGTTGAAGACAGTAATAATTTGAATTTAAATATCGGAGACGAGCCAGCCAACAGCTGAAAGTCTCCTTAATAAAGATATAAAAAAAAGAATTTAAATACTTTAAGCGGTATTGAAAATAATTAACAAATAATTAGCGATAATTTATGTAATGACAAATAATTTAACTATATTGTTAATGATTTAAATATAAAATTTGTGAGTAATTTAAGTATTTATTGAAATTCAGAGTTTATTAAAATTATTTAATGCAGTAATGGCAAGATTTTAATTATTTGGTCAGCAGGCTTTGTAGTATTGAAAGACTAGTGCGTGCCCCTCGAGCATATGACTTTATTTGGGGAAAATGTCAAGAAATTTATTCTTCATATTTTGAATCGGCGCACGCTGTGATAAGTGCATGTGTCCTATTTTGCCCTAAAATCCCATAGTTTCTGTGTTTACTGTGTTTCATGTGTGTTACTTCATTGATTCAAATTGTCAGTACCTTTTATCAGAAGTAGCCAATATATCTTCTAGTAGTCAGCTTATGCCTTTTAAAAACTATTAAAAACATATATAGGAGAGCATGTGGTCAAATAAACCAGATTGTTTAATAAAATATAAAAGATTTAAATATGAGAAGCACAAAACACTCAGAAAGTGGATTAAAATAGTCTAAAGGACAAAACTGATTCAAGTGCATGTTTTGAGCGTATTTTTCCCCGGTATCTCATATCAAAACAATTCACTTTATTTGAAAGACTTCTGCCGCTGAAATGCTAACACGAGATTTAGGTTTTCTTGAAGTAAAAAGGAATATAAGCATCCAATGTGCTTGTTTGCATACTGTGTACGAACAAATAAATACATGTTTAAAACCTGATTTACCCCAAAATCATCTATCAATTGAAAGCATTTGAACTGGTTTATTGGCATAAATAGACAATATCTCTCTTTTAAAATATCCAAATATACCATTTAGAAACCAGGAAGTGAGCTTTGATTAACTATTGGAAACATTCATAGGAGAATGAGGCGTCAAATAAGCTTGAACCGGGTACCTGGGATTCCCACGATATACCCACGGCAATAGTCAGCAGACGATGTTTTGTGCGTATTTAGTATGTTATATATTTTATTTGAATATACAAAATGTTTGAAGTCTTGCGTCATCAAAACCACAATCTGCATCACCACAAATACACTTTTCAACAATCTTCAACTGGAACGTTCTCACCAAATCATTACACCCGGGAGCGCATTCCCGATATCCCGAATAGGGGAAATGGCTCTAACGTTGGCCTATGGATCTAAGATTGGGCCCATCACTAAAAATATTTGATCGCTATTGAAAATTTTGTCGATTGCTGAATTTATGTATGGGTCCATTTAGTTAACAAAAACCCTACAATATATCAGCGCGGTTGAGCCACACCGGCAACAAAGGGAACCGAGAGCACACCAGGCACCTAAGCAACAGGGGGAAAACATCATTCCAAATCAAATTATCGCGCCCGGGATACAAAACTATTCAAAACTGACATTATCAATCACACACCTAAAACCGTCCGGGAAGCAGAGTGACAGCGCAAATCAGGCAAAAGCAGACGAAAACTACGAAAGCGAACGCACGCACAAAACAGAGAGCAAATTTACACAACCGTATCCGAAGGGGTTCGAAACTGAACTCTGGCAACAACTGTCTTCGTTATTAAGGCCTGTACTCGAAAAAAATGCACCAGACAAAAGTGTTCGCCAAAAATTTATTTTAAGTCGGATTTTTTTGAAACATATACATATGGATTATGTTTCGGCATAATTACTTTATTCAATTTCCTTTCCATCGCTGAAAGCCCGCACCTTTCCCTTAAGACCCCTCATTACATTTTGTGCAACGGTGGAGCCGACCTTTTTGGTCACTTTCATCCATTCTTTTTTCAACTCCAGCTCGTTCTTAAACACCTTGGACGATTTTCGAACTTTGGCCTTCATTATGGCCCAAAATCTTTCCACCGGACGAATCTGTGGTGAATTCGGGGGGTTGGCGGTTTTTGGTACAAAAACAACGTTATTGTCTCTGTACCAATCCAACGTCGATCGCGCGTAACTGCATGATGCCAGGTCCGGCCAAAATAATGTCTCGCCTCCGTGAGACCGCAGGAAGGGCAACAGACGCTTCTGGAGGCACTCGGTGCGGTAAATTTCGCTGTTGATGGTACCCATTGTGATGTACTCAAATAGTGACAGCGGCGCCGGTTGTGTAGTGACAAGCATGACTGCCTCTCACTCCAAAGGGCCTGAGTTCAATCCCAGTCGCGCCTTCATTCGAAAGGGAAGTAAAGCCGTTGGTCCGCGGTCCATGTGTTTGATAGGTCGATAGGTAGGGTCCAGGTGTGGGAGTTGCCTCCATGGCGTCGGTAGTATTGGTACACAGTACGGAAATTAAGATCGACGAAAAACAAATCTGACTCTAGGAACTTTTTGGGAAAAAGTGACTTTTTGTTGAATGACTTGGAAAAAGTGACCTAATCACTAAAAAGTATCTGCTAACAGCCCTGTGTAGAGTAAGGTGGGGCAAAAGTTCGACCGGGACAACAGCTCGTTTTGAGGTTTTCCCATAAGTTTGACCAAGAAGAGAAGATACAAGCAGAAACCGTCACTCCACGCGGCGATCAAGATCAAGTGTGATGTGCGCGCTGCATACAGACGTCAACATTAACACAAGGTGGGGTTGAATTTGTGTTTTATGTAACCGTTAATAGACCCAACATGATGGGGGATATTCCGAGAGTCGCAGTGACTTTTGTCACTAGTGAAGTGAGAAAAGTCAAGTCATGGAAACGTAAATCTCCTTTTGTTTTACACAGAGATTTTCAAAGGAAATGGATGTAATGTCGACCTAAATGCCCCTAATTTGGACCCATACATAAATTCAGATATTTACTAAATTTTCAATAGCGACCAAAAATATCCATTAGACCGCCCCAATGACGCGTTCATCTAGATAAAATTGATAAATAGCAGATTTTTAGCTATGAGCAGATTTTTAGCGATCTTAGATCCATAGGCCAACATTAGAGCCATTTCCCCTTCTTAGAAGAGCCTCCTGAAGAAAGTTAGAAGAATTCGGAAGAAATTTGGGAGAAAAAAAACTTTGCAGAAGTCGGATGACACTTCCTGGATTAGTTCTGGGACAATTTGACTTCCAGAGAATTCAAAAGAAACTTTTGGGGGGAATTCAATAGGCCTTCCAATGTAAATCAAAATATTAAAATAAAATGCTGGAACTTATTTAATCATTTAGATGTACAGAAGTTCATGATTTACTTATATGAATTAAATACTAAAAAATTTGAATACCAAAATCTCCAACTTTCCTTGCATTTTGATACTTTTAATCAAAAATTTCATAAGGGAACGCATGAAAATTTTATGTTTACATCAAGGCTCTGGGAGAGGTGAACCTTAATCCCCTCCTCCCCTCGCTGCGCTAGTGCCATATTGATACTTTGATACTTGGGCAATGCTGAAAAAACTGGAATTCTGACATAAATTTCAAGAGAATTGCGATAACAATTCGAAAGGAATCTGAATATGAAGCTGATTCGATTACAAAGGAATTCTAGGAATTTAGCATTTTCGAAAGCGTGAGGTTATTTAGCTGTAGTTTTGAGTTGAACTTCATGGAAGTTCAAACTCACAAAATCGGAGGTGTCATAAGAGTTAAGGAGAATTAAAAAAAAAATCAGAACGAAATTCTGGGAAAATTCGAACGGAATTTTTAAGACAAATTATAACGACATTTTATGGAGAATTCGTGAGAAATTTTGAAAAATTCTGAAAATAATTATGAGAATCTAGAAGAAAATAGTTCTGAAGAGAATGCCAAGGAAGTCCTGTCAAAATTCAACGGCATCATAGAAATGCAAGGAAATCTCAATCTGATAATAGTTGCAAAGGAATTCTAAAGCGAATTCCAATTAAGAGGCTGTTTTTTTTTCGAATCACGAGGAAGATTCCAAGTGACTTCTAAGGATAATATTAAAGAACTCCTGGAAACATGTCAAGGAAACTTTTGAACAGAGACTCATTGAAACGATTAAAAATTTAGACGGAATACTTAAAGAATAGTAAGGTGTGTTCCTAGTACCATTCTGTGGAAAATTCAAAGTTAAATAATTCTGGACATAATGGCTATTATTTAATTACAAAGCACATTAAGCATCTTTGAAATGTCCGGTCAGTCTGCGGGCGGGCGTACAAGCGTATCTAAAACTGTGTGAAAATAAGCATACAGTCCCACCTATTTGAAGTCAATTTTACGATGGAAATTATTTATAGTTACATCCTGGTCCAGTTCAAACGATTCCACGACCAGTGTGATTGAAACTTACAAACACATCCAACGTCCAAAGCAAGCTATCCAATGCTACCATTTTTTTTTCTTCAGGCAAGCGCCGTTCAAATCCGGATCTGGCCTCAGAGCAATCACTCTCTGTGTGGTAGCAAATAAATAATACACGTCGACCGACTAGCAGAGTGAAACGTTACAATTTTAATGAGCATATTTAGGACGAAATTTTTGCATCCGTATGGCTGAGATTGAATTCTTCAGGTTTTAATTTTCATACGGCCGGTAGGTATAGATCATTTAAAATGTTTTCACTTGGATAATCTTCCACTCTACGCCGACGTTGGAATTTCACTTGACCATCACATCTAGGCGCCGCTGCCGCCTTCGCCGCCGGTCGGTATTTTGTTGTCGCCATCGCCGTTCATTCAGAAGCTGTTGCTCTTCAACATAAGTATATACTGGTAAGTCCAGATTTATGGACCGACTTTTATATTTTAGGCGCCAAACCGACACTCAAGTCCGGATATAAATATCACTTTATGGATTTGGTTGTTTTTCTCAACGGATCATTCGACGTACTTGACCCGTGAAATTCCGACGGCATGACTTTTCATCGAGTGGCGTCTGTGAGCTTCCTCATGACCAACCGAAGAGAATATATAAATTATGTGAGGATGTTTTCACCGGCAGCCAATGCGAAATAACTTCTCCGTCTTGCCCTGGTGACCGATAGAATGCATCCGAAATGCGTGGGAAAATTTGTAAGTGCGGCGTCAGAAATGATGTTTTCGTTTCAAATCGAATGGAAACGCACGGTTGCCCAAGCGTGACTTTCCGACAGCCAAGGAGCTGGTAATATTTCCTCGAACACAACTACGCGCAAATATACACATGTGAGAAACTGGCGCTCGTCAGTTGTCGGTCACGTTTCCATCCAATTTCGTCATACAGGTGTGCAGCTGTTGTTATTGTTGTTGTTGATATTTGGTGCCATTTGGCTTGTAGTTCGTTTGGTCTGGCGATTACACTGGGACTATTGTGGCTCCTACGCATTATCTAATCACATATTTAGGACAGGACTATGCAATCTGCAGTAGTTACATAGCATGCAACTGATTTACTATATACAATCCGCAATTTGACAATGTCGTAGGATTTCACTATTGCAGTAGGTTATCAAGCATGCCGTCGCAAAATTGCTGTGTTAACCTAATTATGGTTAATATGTTGAGTAGAAGATGAAAGATGACCAATAGAACTTCTTAGTTATAGAGTTAAGTTTATCCTGGGGCCTCTCTTAGCTCAGTCGGTATAGGCGCAGTTATAAAGCAAGGCTATGCTGGAGATAACTCGGTTTGATTCCCGGCCTGTCAAGGAATTTTTCGGGTTGAAAACTCCTCGACTTCCTCCATAGACTTATGATTGTACTTGCCACACAATTACACTATTCCAAAAATGGTACAGGCATCGAAAGCTCTCAATTAATAACTGTGGAAGTGCATCTAGAACACTAGCAGAGAGAGCAGGCAATAAGCTAATATGCGATAAATAATAAGCTTGAAATTTGAGTAAGAAGAAAAAGTAATCCTAACAGGTGCAGACTTAATTTTGAATAAATATTTCCGGAACATTATTGTCGTAGACGTAGAGCCTAATGTTTATTCATGATTTATCGACAAAAGGTAGTGCTCAACCTTGCACCATGACCCGCATCGTGCCAATATTTCAATACTACATACAGCCTTTAGTTCACCCATTTGGAAGCCCTCTGCTGGCGACAGTTTCTGAATAAATGGCTCCTGAGGCTCCCAACCGTACACCCGTAACCAGCAGAGCGATGAATCAACAGCATCCCCCCAAAGGGATAAAAGGAAAAATGTTCCCTGCCATAAATTATCCAACAGTTTTCCTTCATTATCGGTATCCTCTTATGCGCGAGCACAGGTTTCCCAGAGAGACTGACTGTTGGAGGGACATAAATCTGTTGTCACATTATGCACATAAACAAGAACCATCCTGAATCTTCATTTCATGTGCTAAAAGTAATAACGATTATAGGTTTTAGTAGCTAATATGATCGCATACTTCAACCACTAGAAGGCAATAGTTGCTCCTTGGTCAGCCTGCATGTTTGTTCTCTGCGGTGAAGATCTGTCTCTGGAATGTTCTTCATTCGTTAGATAGAGCTATATGGACATGAAAACCTCCATGGCATAGCAAATACAAAGGCGCGCCGTGGACGGAAATATATGGCCGACCAAGCGCCAGTGGAATGCTCCCTTTGTGTATGTGGCCTTCTTCTATGTGCTCATATTTTTTCATTTTTCTCTGCATTGGACCACTCTTGACTCTTGACTAGTAAACGTATGGCAGCGAGGTTAGAAAGAGCAGTCCTTTCAGTAGACTGAAAGGGCGGTTTTTCTTTGTAAAGTCTACACAGTTTAAAAAAAAAAGCATAAATTGATGTTGTGTTACTTGCATCATATATTGATCTACATCACGGAATTTATGACATATTACATGAAATAATTCAAATATTGTATTAGAACACCATTCTTGTGTGCAACCTGTAAGCAAGATACTTTCTCTCACTCTCTCTTTTTTTCTAGGCTTTTAAGCTTTGTAGCGATCATTTTTCTGGCTTTCAACTTAGTGTTCTAGATGTGCTTCCACAGTTATTAATTGAGAGCTGTCTATGCCAACAAATGCATGAATTTGTATACTATGTGGCAAGCACAATGGTATTCTATGCCCAGGGAAGTCGAGAAAACTTCCAACCCGAAAGATTTCCTCGATCAGACCGGGAATCGAAGCCACCCCGCCTCCAGCTTGGTAATACAGTGCCTTTACTGACTAGGCTAGCTGAGCAAGAGACTCATTCGTGCAGAAATAAAACAAATATTGACATGCCCGGCTGGTTACGTCACATGTCATATTCAAAACTTTGTACTGTGTACACACTGCTAGACATCTCTAGAGTACAGGGCTCTGTGCGGAGAAATCGCCATCACCATTAACCCTGACCACGGGTGCTGTGCGGTTTGCCTGTATCCTGCAGCTAGTTCTCATAGGCTGGTACTTCCTACATAGAGATATAGCAGCTCGTCTGCATAGCTAGGGTAGATGTACCAGTTATGACTATACGTTCCTATTACCGTGTGTTCCAATGTAGTTCCTATATCCCATAATTGGAACACTCCATAATAGGAACGTATGGCAATAGCTGGTACATATACCTTATAACAATATAATAATGTCCATAGGAATATAACTGTCAGGAAAAGGCCATGGTTACAGCAACAATCGTGAGCTGCCCTATCTCTGCGCCTGACTGGTTGGTTGCAAAGTTATTGGGAAAACAGACGATGGAAAGTTTACTCTATAGCTAGTGTAAAGCGTGCTAGAGAGCTGCATAGTTGTGTATGTGTGTATGTACGTACATGACAGATTACTAACTAGACGATGGGTGCATTGTTATACATTGCAATGGGTCGATCCTGATATAGAGATATGCGGTGAATGTTTTCAAGTGGGTAGCGTGATGAAAACTTGATTATATAGGTAGGTTAAATATATCCAAAATCAGCAAAGAAGTATTATGTAACTTCAATAAAAAAGATAGTATGACAAATTTCATACATACAAAGGGTATAATCACATTACATTCAAGCCCAATCTTTATACCCTGGTGCAACCATTTGAGCTCTGTATCACTAATATACAGATCACTTCTAGTCTAAAGACA
Source organism: Ochlerotatus camptorhynchus (assembly GCF_037179485.1). Taxonomy (NCBI): domain Eukaryota; kingdom Metazoa; phylum Arthropoda; class Insecta; order Diptera; family Culicidae; genus Ochlerotatus; species Ochlerotatus camptorhynchus. The sequence continues at coordinate 5,895,302 of NW_027040988.1, forward strand.
CGTGCCCACCGATGTTTCGGCCATATCTCCGGACCCAGTCAACCGATTCCAAACATATAGGGGAAATGGATGTAATGTCGACCTAAATGTTCCTAATTTGGGCCCATACATAAATTCAGCAATCGACTAAATTTTCAATAGCGACCATAAATATCCATTCGTACCGTCCCAATGATGCGTTCATCTAGATAAAATTGATAAATAGCAGATTTTTATCGATGGGCCCAATCTTAGAGCCATTTCCCCTATAATAGAGTTCTAGAGTTCATGATTCCTTTCACAGGTATAACATCACTGCCTTATAGAGTTAGTTAGTTAGTTAGTCATCTTTATTAAGGAGACTTTCAGCCGAACGCTGGTTCGTCTCTGGGCCTTATAGAGATTAGAGACGTTTAACGCACGCACACTAGCGGGTGCATCGCCGTGTAAAGATGTTTTATATTTTCGTCTGACTAATCTAAAAAATGTATGAAATTAGATCTGTCAAAATGACCGATGGATTGACCTGGTTGCAGCAGTTTGGATGTAATATTCAACAACTTTTTTTTCTGTGTATGGAGATATTTTTAAAAGTCTAGGTAACTCAGCTTATGAGTATCCTACGCTTTTATAAATATCTCTATACGAATGAGTAAAAGTGACTCACTCTCTGAGTATGATTCGTTTTCAGACACTCTATCATTCAGACATCTCGAATCTAAAGTCGGTTCTTTGAAAGAAGGGTCGAATACATCCAAGCTACCAAAATGAGAACCACCACGCGCTTAGTGACAGATAGAATTTGTATTGTTGAAAATACGTTCTACCCAACATTTTATTAAAGTGCTAAACCGATTATTAACATCAGATTATCACCTCGATCTCGCAAAACAAAACGCAACAGATCACAAGCCACGATGAGCTGTCTAAGTGTTTATACTCTTAGTGCCAAGTAGCTCACCAAATAATGAATGAAAGTAAAATCAGCTTGTTGAGGCGCAAAAATGATTCATTCACACTTACAAGTGAACTTTTTATAAAACTTGGTATAGTTCAAACTAGTAGCACCTATCTATAGAAGCTAATCGAACCAACTAGCCTATTTTGAGAAAATCTAGCATTCCGCCCTAATCCCACGCGCCATTTTCAAACCGTGCAAGCATCCGCCGCTCGCTTTAAACAGTGCATTATTTTCCGATCCAAAATTGGATTTCCGATGCAGATCGGTGTCTGAAATCGGTGCCAAATATTCCAAACCGATGACGACACGGCGTCGTTCTGCAAAGTGATTCCATTTTGACGACACGCTGCCGCCGTCCACGCCGACCGAGAAGGTCGCCATGGAGGCAAATTAATTTTAGATCCCTCGCCATCGTAGAAAAATATCATGGAAACATTCTTTGACATTTTTTGTCGTATTTTGAATGAAGCTGGCTTGGCAACAACACAAAAAGAAACAACGATTCATGACGTTTGAGAGTTTCTCCATTCCAGAGCGCGTCGAGTGTATGAGTGAGGGACGAGTGGTGATCATAAAAGTGATGTAGTACAGCAGGTGAACTTGAGTTACTTGTGCGGCAGGCAAAGTCTTCACAATTTGGGGAGGATTTTGTTTTCCCGTTGCTACCTCACGGGTGGTGTGGTATTTCTTCGAATGACCGGTGGAAAACTCCAATGGAGCTGAAAGGCCACCTGTTTCTTGTCATTGCCCGAAGAATGGACATACAGGAAGCAAGCTTGGAGATTGTAGTTGTATATTGTTACAAACAGTCGAAGGTGCAAATTTGTATAACTCTGTTCCAAAAGGAATCCGGAATAAGATTGTTTTTTTTTTTTAATTTGATCTTGAAAACGAAAAATATGTTGAAGATTTTGAATATGCCTCACGGTAAAACTTATTTTCAGATTTAAATATAATTAACATCAATGTTCGCATATGTCATCATTCTGATCCACGCTCTTGTTAGTTGTCCGACCAACACGACGTACGATTTGTCAACGGATCAGGACAGGATCAACCAGAAAGAACAGGAAAAAAACACGCACAGGAACACGATCGTCTGGCGCCTGTTGCACCCACCCATCAGCAAACCAAGCATAACACTCATCTACTGGATCAAAGAAGGTGCGACGCCTGTTTCAATGTAACTGTAAATAAGAACTGCGAGACAGAGTGCAGAGTAGTTGTATCTGTCAACAGACCGATGCTGACCTGCACCTTGAAAAGTGTAACAAGCTAGTACCAATGATCGAATGTCGTTGTCAATGACCGTTTGTAGGAAAACGTTTCTCGAAAGACAACGACCGGACAACAAGTTTTGTTTAACAATATCAACGACGTTTATCCTCGCACCATTCATACGAATTCGAAGAATGGAATGTAATTTATCAACAATAATCAGGGTTCACCCCAGCAAGCCTGGGTTCAATCCCAGTCGGCGCCGCCGGAATGTTCTGAGGCATAACATCTCTGATCAGGGAAGTAAAGCCGTTGGTCTCCGGTTCATGAGTTGATGGGTCGATAGGTAGGGTCCAGATGTGTGAGCTGCCTCCCTGGCGTCGGTAGCATTGGTGCTCAGCACGGAAAACAAGATCGATGGAAAATAAATCAGGGGAAAAAATACTGTTAAATCTATCGTTTCAAAAATCCAAAAAGTTCTCAAAACGCGTAAATCAATGAATGCGGAAAGGCATTTAAAAAGGCGACAAATTGCCATAGTATCGTCTGAAAAGGTTACAAATTGCCATAGAAACCTAACAAAAATAGTCTTGAACCCTAATATGCGTTTTCAAACAAAGTATGGCGTATTTTAATAGTTTTTACATCACTTAATAAATAACACTTAATTAATAAACGCCAAAATAAAATGCCAAAAATAACCGCCATTAGCAACACAAATGCAGAACTGGCATCAAAACTGCTGGCATTAAAAACGGTAAACATTACTAAGGCACTCATAAAAATTCCCTATTAACGCTCTAAAATAATCTTACAACTCCAAAATTGCCCTGATTTAGAAAAAAAAAACAAAATGCAATTTCAATAGTAAAGTTATTATAAGCATTCAACAGCATTATATTTAGAAAGATCGTACATTTTATCGAAGGCTTATAATTTTAAATCCACCATTTTGAAAATCATTCGCCATCTTGGAACCAACATTGTGAAAATAAACCAACATCCAAGAATTGAAATGGAAGGACTTCCCTGAACTTCGACAGGACTTCCCTGAAGATCAGCTGGACTTCCCCGACCTTCGGCAGGCATTCCCTGACGGCAAGAGTTTCCTGAACTACGACAGGACATCCCTGAACCTCGGCAAAACTTTCCCGAAGTTCGGCAGGCTTTCCCTGAGCATTGGCTGGACTTCCTTGAACTTCGGCAGGACTTCGCTAAACTTCAGCAGGACTTCCCTGAATTTCGGCAGAACTTCCCTGAGCTTCGGCAGGACTTCCCTGAACTTTGGCAGGACTTCCCTGAACTTCGGAAGGACTATCCTGAACTTGGAATCTTGGAATTGAAGTTGTCATTTTAATAGTAGAATTTATATAATTATACAATAATATTGTATTTACGAATATGGTCCAAATTTCAATATGTACTTCGCATTTTGCTAATTTGCAATGCTTGTTGGAATTGGTGCATTTTTAATTTGGGTGTGGTTCGAACGGGTGTGAAGTCAGTATCAACGGAAAAGCATTAACTTTCACCTTAAAGCGCCAAAAACAACTTTTAAAAAGGAAATACGTAGCCTCTTAAACCAAAATGGCCTGAAATCGCAAAAGGCACGAAAAATAAGGAAAATGTAGCACATTTTGTTGTATGTACTTCAAGAACCAGCATAATCGCACATAAATACAAATAGATCGTTGTGGCCAGTGAATTTTCATATTGAGATTCCCGGTGCAAATCTTAAACAAGAAACGAAAGTGTTCAATAAATTTGGTATTTAAGAAAATTTCCAAAAAAATTTCAACGCATTTGTTTATAGTCTTCTATTACGACATCTGTTCGAGATTTATGAATTATAAAATTTTTCGTGATCATAGATTAAAAACAAACGATTGAGAAAATATTCAAAATGTGGGATCCTGGAAAAAAAAAATCAAGATCCTAGACATCACCTGGAAAAAATAGCAAGGATTTGATACTTAAAAGATCTTTCAGGATTCTTACAATTTAAAGAGATTTTTTGATAGAATTTTTCCAAGAAATCCTCTTGAAATTTGGGGTGGATTTAAGGAATTAAAGTGTTAATTCAAAGCAAATACTTAGGAGGTTTCCTAAAAAAATCCTGGTAAAAATTCGAAGGGAGCTCTGACCAGCATTCCAAATTTTGAGATACATATAGTCCAAAGATATTTTGTGATGCAGTCCAAGGTATTTCTAGGGAGAAGAAAGGAAGTTCTGAATTTAATTCCTAGGTGATTCAGAAGCGACTTTTGACAGAGTTGAAAACAGTGTTTAAAGGGTTCTCCTTTCCTTTATTTAACGTCAGTCTCTGTTCCGCAATATAGATATCGATTGCCATCCATTGACGGCAATCGAACGTGCAGGAAGGCAGCTTCCACACCTGCGTAGAATATCGCACCCATTCAAACACACATGGGCCGGACCCAACGGCTTCCCTTCCAGAGATTTTTATGCCTCAAAAAAATCCCACCGACCTCGGCTGGGATTGAACCCAGACCCATTGCGGTGAGAAAGCAGTCACGCTTACCACTACACCACCCGCGCCAGCTGAGTTTAAAAGGTTATCTGACGATAATTTCAAAAGAATACTAAAGGAGATTCAGAAAAAGAACTTCAAAAGAATTTCGAAAAAAAAAATATAAAAAAGATCATAATTTGAGGACAATTCTAAAAAAAATGAGGACAATTTAAATGAACATCTTAGAAAAGTTTAAGGAAATATTTTTAACTTCGGTAAACTTCTCCTCCTAACCTCAGCATTGCTTTATCACGGAAAGGCACATTTTTGTAAGCCGGAAGAGGAAATTTAATCAGGATTCATTTTGGAAATAGATGCGACCTATCAATTCAGTAATTTAGTATAGAACTCATGACCTTTTCCTCAGTTAGCAAAAATGGTCACCACTTGGCCACCGCACCCCTTCAATCACAACAAACCACGGCGACCAACTATGTTTTTGAGCTCGGATTAAGCATACCTCATATTAAAATTGGATTTTTTCTTCGCATCGGTCCGATCGAGTTCTATAAGTGTTTATTTTCTACGATTTCTTCTACCAAACAACGAAAAAAATAATCAAACACCGTTGCTTAGGCTTCTTATACGAAGGAGTAATAAATACCCATGCTATTCTACTCAGTATACCCATATTCTACTCAGTAAGCAAAAATGGTCGCTACTAGAACACAGAAAAGAAAAAGATTTCGACTTTCGATTCCTAGCGGCATGAAGCTATTTAAATGGAATGGATTTAATAAGTCATGAGGTAGGGAAATATTAAAAAAAAAACACTATAATAAATCTATATTAAGTTGTGCGAAAATTTAAGGTGCAATTTACTTTCATGCATTTTCGAATAATTCAAATCCGGTTTTTATCGACGCATAATTTCAGATTGCAAAAAGTTCACGTCATTTTGTGTAAAATAGCAAAAGGAATGAAATGATGAGAGTTTTTTGCTATCTAAATTGATGCGTCGAAAAAATTGGGTTTGAATTTTTGGACATCGCACCAAAGTAAATTGCACCTTAATGTGAAGGAGCTTGAGATTTAACCTACGATCTTTTGATCCTTTATAGTTAAATGACTTCTGGGTAAGACTGCTATTTTTTTGTATTTAGGGAAACGATACTGAGAAGCTGATACACACGAACATCGTGCGAAAAATTTGACAACCCAACCCAATTTGTGAGTTCAAATCCCGCCGGGTGCCGGATTTTTTTTCTTGAGCATTTATTATGATCCTTTTTATGTTGTGTTGATCATGACTATCAGCTTCTCAGTATCTTTTCCCTAAAGGTTGTCACCGAACCCTTCATATCAAACCACTACAACCTTTACGATCTGAATAAATATTGCATTTATTTGGTTTCAAATGGTTTTACAGCTAACAACAAATTTGATTGATCAAAGATTATAAAATACATAGTCGAGATGTAAATGAGTAATTTTGACTGACTTGTTACATTTTGAAAGCGCAACAAAAACACTGTTTTCGTTTAAAATCAATGTAATAAAAATGTTGCTGCAGTTGACTATCCTTGTGAATTTAAAAAATTCCCTACATTTTCCTGGTTTAAATAAAACCCCGTCATTCCCTGGTAGAGTTGCCACCCTGGATAATGCAATTCATTAGGGATGTTCACTTTAGCAGACAACCGGTTGCCCGATACAGCGTGTGATGGTGAATTCTAACAACGCTATTGACTTGCGACCTTGAAAAGCTTTTGCGCGAGCGCGAGCGCTATCTATGTACTATTACCGAAGAAATGCGAATAATGTACGGCCCCCTTTGCGCCACCCCACCGGCTCGAGTAAATCTAATTTCGCTACTGCATATTCGCATCGTCCTTTCCGCAGTAGCATGTCACTCCGGACAGCAATGGTGGCTTTGAAAAACCTAATGTTACAATTCCATAAATAGAAAAGTGTCCCTTTTCTTCTCTCGAGGGTGTGAGATAAGTGCGAGTCTATACGCGCAAATATATACGTACTCCTACCAGATCCAAGAGCAAACAACTGAATGCGAATGTCAATGGCGTTAGTTTCAGTAGCAGCAGTGGCGTTCGCTGCTCCCTCTGGAAAACGTGCATTCAAGGACAAAAGTGCATTCGCGTTGTGTTTGCTCACTCATTTCACTGCTGGGGATGACAATCGAATTTGCTTGTTGATTGTCTCGCTGATTGGGTATTTTGTGTGTGTGTGTGACTTACCTCTATACTTTGGAACGAACTGCTGGATGTCGCTGGGAATGTTTTGGTAGAACTCTAGTTCTCGTAGATTCAACGGTTTGATAACGGTGCTCTGATTCAGCAGTAGCAGTCGCGTATGGCCGCCGACCTGGTTGTTTCCCGGGGGAGAATAGAGAGTGAAAAAGATGAAACTGTTAGAACTGGTTGCGGAAAAAGAGTCACACAGCACAACTGCATTATACTCTCTAATTGTGAGCTACATTTTTGCTACATTCTTAGAATCGAACTAACTAACTCAACATGCATTCGGCCAAACCTAAAACAGATACGATACCCACCTGATTATTGAGTGGATACAGAGCAATCTCATCTTCGTCACTCTCAGTGTCGTGTTGCTGCTGCTGCTGTTGCTGCTGATGGTACTGATGATGATGAAGATGATGGTGATGGAAATTGAACTCTTGCGAACAACACTGATCACTACCGACACTGACACTATTACTGCTGTTTCGACGATTGCTAAGAAGATGACTGTGCACGTGCTGATGATGCTGAGTATTGCTAACGACACTGCCACTATTGATGTGACAATTGTTGAGCTGCTCCTGCTGTTGCTGTTGCTGTTGTTGTTGTTGTTGATCGTCGAAGAACGGCGATGGATCGGCGTTGGCGCTTTTGGTTAGGCAGAAACCACTAATGAGCGCCGACGAGTCTGTTCCAAACTGCTGTTGCTGCTGCTGCTGTTGTTGCTGATATTGCAACTGGTGATGTCTCTGCTGCTGCAGCTGCTGTACTGCTGAAATATATTCATCATTTCGTACAGAGAGATGCTGCTGCGACTGACTGAAGACGAAACTTTTTTGCTTCTGTAGCTGCACACTATTGGAGACATGCTGAGTTGTAGTGCGTTCAGTATCTCCCATGCCCCAATGTCCCAGAAAATATACCATACCCTTGTGGCGAAAACTGTACCCTGCTCCGGCAAGAAGTGCGTTCGATATCGGGTGGCGGATTCGCAACGATTACCACCGGCGGAAAGTGAAACCTTATTGTACTGACTAAAGGTCGTTGTACGGCCTGCGGAGCCACCTTAACGACTTTTCCTATGCTCTTGAGAACGAAAGGTCCCGTCCCTTGCTGCGGCGTGTTCTCGCGACTGCGAATGCTTTCCACTTCGTTCGGCGAGCTGCGCGGCGGGCTAGTCACGTTAGATAGAACTGAAATGAAACGGAGAGAAACACGGAAAACTGGTTAGATGCTGTAGGTTCTAGCTAAATTTAGATGTGCAATCGGTGAGGGCGTGGTGGTGTGGCGAACACTTGGTCAGGCGAAATGGGGTCAACATCTTCGACGATGATGAACTGCTGATGCAATAATGTAGCCAGTGACTGAGAAAGTACGTCGTCATAGTTTGACTGCTCTCGGATACGGTAGAATTTATTACTTTTTTTTCAGTGGGAACTGATGACGAGGCGGTGACTTTAGTTCGCTGTGATTCAATTGGACCATCTCTGTTTGCACTGGAGAAGGACATTCTATGGTCAAAGTAATTGGCTGCACACAAATTAAACAAATGGCATGCTTCTAATTCCGGGATTTTGGATGTTGGATTTGTAGTTCGAAACTTTAAGGCTTTGATATTTTATAAGATCTTAGATTTAAGTAAATGTTGAACTTAAAATTTTAACAGTGGCGTCCCGTAACCTCACTTTTTACCTGTGCATCAACTATCAAAACCAGATTTAATATTATTATTATTATTTATCTTTATTAGGGAGGCTTTCAGCCTTGGGCTGGTTCGCCTCCAATGACCAGATTTAATACCATATTCATACTCGACACTTAATCTTCTAGTTTACTCGATATCTATCCATTGCAATCAATATTTTGATAATTGTTTACGATTTGAGAGTTGGTGCACAGGTAGATTGAGGTTAAGGAAACGCCACTGAATTTTAATGGATTTTATTGTAAAATTGATCTCTTAAAACTGAATGTCATTTGTTGAAAATATTTTGTTTATAGAAATTAGATAACATCTTTCTTATAAACATGGAAATTATCCATAAAATTGTGGGAAAACCTGGAATACTCAGGAAATTTTAATAAACAAAATAAGTAGACATAAGAACCAGCTGAAATGTTAATTCAGCTACCCCAATTAATATTGACGGCAAGATTAGAGATGGTTCCATTGTTCTGAAACTTACTGATTTGTTACAAATTCATAGCAACAGTTAGGTTAACTTTGACATAAAGCTATGTTAAAATGTGTGTCGATGCTGTGACACATTTAGCAGATTTCAATTGCAATATTGCATTTAAATGGGGTGCTTCGGGGAATACCCCTCACCATCCCTCTTCCAACGGGGGAGTTTGGTAAAGGGATATGATCAAACCGACTTGTACCTTCCTTAAAAGTTGTCCTTGCTCGCTTTCTACAATTTTCACACTGCCGTACTCAAACGGAACTATCGACTCTATACTTTCATCTCCTCATCTATCGTATAAAAATTACCTTAGTCTGTTATTTGAAATTAGCATCTTCAACTATATTAGTAATAGAAAACTGGATGAACTTGTCTGGGGATGACATTTTAACTTTCATTTTAGCCATAAATTGTCTTCAAAAGATTCGTTTGTATGATCATGCTTCACAATGTGAACGTGACAAAAATTACTCAACTCCTTACTACCACAAATTAGTGGCGCCGGTGGTGTTGTGGTAAGTGTGATTGCCTCTCACCATAGCAGCCCTGGGTTCAATCCCAGTCGGCGCCACCGGGATGTTGTGAGGCATAACATCTCTGATCACACCTTGCTTCGCCGTTGGAAGGGAAGTAAAGCCGTCGGTCCCCGGTTCATGAGTTGATGGGTCGATAGGTAGGGTTCAGGTGTGGGAGTTGCCTCCCTGGCGTCGGTAGCATTGGTGCTCAGCACGGAAAACAATATCGACGGAAAACAAATCAAGGAAAAAATACAACCACAAATTGTTGTAACACTAATAGGATATCGGGTCGTACTGTAACCAATACGAAGCGAATTTTTCCATACAAGCGTTCATTGGAAACATGTTTCGTTTCAATCTCACCACTGAGGCTCCTGCGCAGTGGGACGACGCCGGTTGTAATTGATTTTATTTCATAAATTACTAATTTTATAAATTTTTTCAGATTTTCAAATATAGGGGAAATGCAGGTAATGTCGGCCTAAGTGTCCCTAATTTGGGCCCATACATAAATTCAGCAATCGACTAAATTTTCAATAGCAACCAAAAATATACATAAGTAAAGTCCCAATAACGCGTTAATCTAGATAAAATTGATAAATAGCAGATTTTCAGCGATGGGTCCAATCTTAGATCCATAGGCCAACATAAGAGACATTTCCCCTATTTTAGACTTGTATGCAAAATTTCAGAATAATCCGACAAGAATTGAATTTTGTGCATAGCGGAAAAGATGAAAATTCGATGTAAATCAGTAGATTTTTTACCAAGGCATGACACATTGATCTTTCAAGAAATTGAATGTATATGAATAGTAAATTTCAATGGACTCCTTTTTTCTCAAACCTAACGAGAATAACTAGGGGAAATGTTGGCTTCGGCAATATCTCAACCTATTATCGTCAGGGGGTAAACAACGTCCTTGAGAGCATCTATTGGCTAAATTTTAGTGCTCTGGGACTTTGTTTACCCCCCTGACGATAATAGGTTAAGGTATTGCCGAAGCCAACATTTCCCCTATTTCTTTATGTAATAAAATAATCTACAATCGATTATAATTTCTGTTTACCTAAGCTATTATATTACTAGATCACAATTTTGCATTGAATATAATGTTTAGACTTCTATAACTAAATTGCGCCCAATTGCGTCAATATGGGGTTTGTACTGTCTAAAAGGGTTCTTTCTATATATCTGAACCACATTTTGATCAAGTTTGTGCTTCTAGGGGAAATGGCTCTAATGGATCTAAGGGACGGTACTAATGGATATTTTTGGTCGCTATTGAAAATTAAAATTAGGCCGACATTACATCCATTTCCCCTACATGTTAACATTGCTAATTTTCACGAAGATCTTTTTTTTAGATTATATTTAGGAGGCACCCTAGGCAGGGTTGCTTCTACTCACTTGCTATAAAAAAAAGGATTTTCGCAATACTGAAATCATTTGATGTTATAATGAAAATGTGTACTTGTTAGATCCAAGAAGATATTAAAAGGCAAGTGTTTGACGCATAAAATACTTGGAAGTCTCAGGGAATCTTAGGGAATAACTCAGAAAATTTAATAAATTTTTTTACTAAGGATATTCCAAAGAAAAGAATGCATTTTCTGTCCGTCGGTGATTGGCACTAGATTGCGGAACAGAGTCCGACGTTAAATAAAGGACAGAAGAAGAAGAAGAAGAAGAAGAAGAATGCATTTTGGGATGCTTAAAGGAGGATTACAATTAAATCTGAGAATAACTCCAGGAGATCTTCAAAGAAATTCGGAAAATAACTCCAGGAGAGATTGCCAAACAAATTTAGGGGGAGAAATCTAAGGAATTTGTGAGGAGAAATGAAAATGAATTCTTATGAGGTTTTCAATGTGAGTAGAATTCCAAGAGAAGGAGTGAGATTAAAAAAGAAATCTGAAATGAATTCAATGAAAATTCTGAGAATCTTTCTATATGATTTCTTACTAAGGAGAATTTCAAGGCAATTCCTAGGTTAATAAAAAGAAAATTTGATTCGGAGGATAGTTGCGAGAAGCATTCTAACTATATTTTTGTGATATTTTTTTTAGATATTGCAGAGAAGCGTTCTAAGTGAGTTTCGGGAGAATACGAGCGAATGATGAGGAGACACCTACGATTTGTGCAATCGCATATGCTATGCTATGATGAGGAGAACTCCAAGCGAATTTGCACGAAAAATCTCCATTGAATATGCAATCGACTATTCTGAGGTCTCAGAACAACTTGAAAGTTCCCAAAATATTCCTGAAGTTAATGAAGCTGCCTTGAAGTTCTTTTGTAGTTTGAGAAACTAGCCTCAGCGGCGGCGGTGGTGTAATGGTACGCGTGATTATCTCTCACCCCAGCAGGCTTTTGTTGTTCTGAGGGCATAACATCTCTGATCACGTTTTCCTTCGAAAGGGAAGTAAAGCCATTTGTCCCCGGTTCATGAGTTGTTGGATAGATAGGTAGGATCCAGGTGTAGAAGCTGCTTCCCTGGCGTCGGTAGCATTGGTGCTCAGCACACAAAACAAATCAAGGGGAAAAAAGAAACTAGCCTGATGCTCGCAATAATTTTCATCATTGTTTTTAACTTCTCTAAACTTTTTCGGACTTCCTAAAGTTTCCACAATTTTCCATACGATCATGAATCTTCTCTAAAGTTTTAACAATTCGCTGCTCTGATGATATCTTTTATTTCTTGAAGTTTTAGCTTTTTAGTGAGATCAATATCTTTCTTGACGTTGTCGAAACTTCTCTAAAGTGTTTGCAGTTCTCATGAAGCGTGTTGTACTACCCTGAATTTAATTGAACTGTTCTAAAAATGCTTAAGCTTCCGTAAACTTCTGGACTTATGCGAAAACCTAAATAATTTTCTTAACATCTCTAAAGTTCTCTGAAAATTTGGGCCTTCTTAAAAATTTTCGCTAATTTAGTGAAACTAATGGAACTGAACTCCCATGAAATTTCCCTTGTTTATGGAGCTTTACTAAATTTATTTGAAATGCTCCCGTAATGTCCATGTCTCGGATCTTCCCTTAGTTTCATAGACTTTTAAAAAAGTTATCGAAATATTTCAGAAGATCACTGTACTTCTGTGAAGTTTTCGAAGTTATTCTAAAATTTCAGGAACTTTTTTAAGCTCCTGCAAGAAATAATTAATATAGTTCTATTATTGTCACCGAAGTTCTCAAGATTTGTCGATTTTCAAAACTAACAGCTATTCCAACAGTCTAGAGATTCCTGATGTTTTAAAACTGTCCAAAATATTTCTCAACTTCCTTAAAATTCTCTAGACTGCCCTAAATATCTAAGTATCTTTTTAAAAGAACCCACAATTTTACTGGAATCGATTCAATTGCCTTTAAGTTTTACAATTTTCGTTATGTTTTATAAAGTTTATAAACGCTCACGAAACTTTGTCTTAAATCATTAATTTTCCCTGGAGTCCAGCCCTAAAGTTTCCTATGCTTTTTTTTTGCTCTGTTCGGGATCTAAAACCACTGCGACCAGTAATTTGATCTATTGTAGTATATACCGTGTCCTAAGTTTAGTGCATGTCGTATTACTCCATCACTATTGAGAAATTATAAAGTATTTGATTTTTTTTACAGTTGTCATTCTCGCATTTATCGCAAGGATCCGACTCTAATTGAAAGGTCCCGCTATTTATACCCTTCGGAGTGTTGGAACATCCTCCAAAGGCGCGCCCCTTTGACAGTCAAAATTGGAGAAAAAAAAATTAAGAAATGACACCATGCATCAGAACCCTAGTCATAACCACTTCAAACTAGGGAATAGAAGATTAGGAATCACATAGATGAAGACTAACTAACTATTTTTTTCCTTGTTTCAAGATCATCCTCGTTGGACAAAGCCGAGTCTTGTCACTATCAACAAGGCATAAAAAGTAACAAGGACTAAGATGTGTTCCTTGGATTACTGAAAAATCCTGTTCCCCTAGTTTGAAGTAGTCGGGACTAGGAATCGGTGGTAGATCTTACATCCCGTAACGTACCACGAAAAGGTAATCTACCCACGTTACGGGGTATTTCTATGTTTACCTTAATTTCTCTAAATTGATGAAATGTTCCGGTAAATTTTCTGATGTATATTTATAATGCCTTGAATCTTCTAAAGTTTTCAGATCAATCATATAATTCTCGGAATATCCCATAATTCCAAGGAACTCCTTGTAAGTCGCTGCAAATTTCTTTAAGTTAATGGGATTTTTATGATCGTCCTCAAATTACTCGCAATTTCACTGGATATAACGAAACAATCTAAAAATATCTAAATTTCTAAGAAGTTCTCTGGAATTTCTTGAAAATATCGGTGCTTGCTAAAAGTTCTCGCATTTTTTTTTTTATTAATGGAACTTCGTTGATGTTCTCTAATCAACTTAGCTAAACTTTCGAAAAAATTTAGATCTTGAAATTTCCATGATATAAGACCCTTGAAATACTCTCACATTTTTCGGATGTTCATATAATTTTTATTGCGTTCCAGAAATTTTTTCAGAGCAAACCGAAGTTTCCGGGAATTCCCGGAAATTTTCTTGAAACTTCTTTAAGGTTTCTGCAATTTCCTTGATTTTTTTTTAACTGCCCTTTAATTCTATGATCTGTCTTGATGTTCTCGGAGCTTCCCTAAAGCTCTCAACTCTAATGAAGATCTCGGTTCTGCTTTAAAATAAATGGAATTCTCGTGAACACATATAAACTTCCCTGGAATTCTCTGGATTTCTGTGAAGTTCCTGAAATATATCTGAAATTTTCATAAATTTTCTGAAGGTCTCTGTACCCATTTTTTTTTTTTTTTATTATAGTCACTTTAACACTCTTGGGTCATTCGTGACTTGTCCGGGGTGAGATTTGAACTCGTGACTTTGGCGTGAGAGGTATGGATGTTAACCACTACGCCGGGGTCGCCCTCCTCTGTACCCATTCTCTCGGATCATCTTAAGGGTTCTCGATCTTATTTCAGCACATTATGGAATTATCCTGAATTTGTCTAAGCTCACGCTTATAGATTTTTAAGCCAATCCATAAATGTAGGCCTACTCTACACACTGCAAGAAGAATGATCAATCTTGAAATAAATTCACGTAATTTTTTTTTTTTAAATAGTGATTGATTACAAGAAAAATTGACTTTAGTGACTTGGTCTTAAAAAAGGAAAAAAGTCTCCTTTTTAAGACCAAGACCAAGTTGCTTGAAAAAAGTGACCAAGTCACTAAAAAGTGACTCGCTACCAATCCTGATATATAGTAATCAGAACTCACCCTTGAAAAAGATTTATTGATTCTAAACTTTCCAAAAAAACTTCAAATCTTGAACAAATAATCAAGATCTTAGACTATTTTTTTTTTCAAGATTTTAGGACTTCAAAAATCTAAATTTTCAGGGTCTCTAGAAGATTTTTTTTTCAAAACTTTCAGACTTGCACAAATTGTGCGGGTGGTTACATTTAAAAATATCAGACATAAAACAAAATGTTTCACTTAGAAAAAAAATAATAAGATCCTGAGGATTGAACAAAAGCTTAGATTCTGTGACTAAGGTTAAAAAAAACCTTAAGCAGACCTCAAATAAGAGACATTTCAAAGTTTTAAGTGTAACAAGACAAGGAAGAAATGCACATTGTAGAAATCTTTCAAGGATAAGGATGGGTCTTAAATGGAAATTACTACACTTGGTAATTTGGTATGATGGTAAATAAAATAGAGAAGACTCTGCATACCCCATAATAGAATTCGATCACCCAAATAAATCAAGAGTGCATTTTAAAATAGAAGTATATGCTTTTGTAAAAAAATATTCAAACATCAAATTGTTGAAACTTTTAGCTCACCCTCGCCCCCGCAAGCTAAACCATCTTTACGCTACCTGATGGTGGCGGTAGTTTGCGTGGGCGGGCTAAGAGTTTCGACAAATTGACGTTTGAATCTTTGTTTACAAAAGCAGATACGACTATTTGAAAATTCACTCTTGAAGTATAAATACTATGTTAAAGTTGCAATCAAGCTCCCTGTTATTTTCCGGTTTTCCCCGGTTGTTTCCGATTCTTAGTTAATTCCCGGTCTTTCCGGTTTTCTCGGTTCAGTAGCTTGCAACTATTCATGACGTTCCCTGGATGGAATGGAGCTCTCCATTGGAAGCGAATGGACACCATTGGTAGTCATCGATGGGAACTTACTGGGAGTTGAGAACTGTGAGGTCACCGAACGGCGTAATAGGTTGTTTTCAATAACATGTGATAAAGCCAAAGTCACGTATAAACTCAAACAACTTCTTGGACATGGTTTTGCACTATTAAGTGCATGCGAAGCGTTAATGATAAACCTTGAACGGTAAAGGTTCGTCTCATTTCAGTATCAGCAAAAATGTAATAATTCACACAGCAAAAACTTCATTATGTTGACATGAACCTAGATTTCACATCCAGACAATATTCTTCAATAAAAATGTTACGAAAACATCCACAGTTCAACAACTGTGGTACAACGAGCTGAGCTTATCTATTAAAACTAATTCCAGCAAATGGGATTTCGATTTTAGGGAAACACTTTATAATCCACAACAGAAAATCAAAGCTGTTTATGTGTTGTGTTTTCAATAACATATTGTAATAAAACTTGCAAATCGCAAATCAATCCAATGCTCAATTGTTCACGATCACTTGTGCTTTTACTGGCGATCGATTAATGAATCGGCACGATCGGACTCGAACCTACTAAACTCTACTGAAATATCTTACGATCCACTTGTAAAGTATACTCGGTAATCCACTTGTGCGAATTTTCCCTGTTTCTGCAGTCTTCGAAGCGTACACTCACTTTATTTTCAATTAGCTTCTGTTTCTTCACTTGTTGCTTTTGCATTCCTGGGAAAAATTACTTGCACTAAGCATCATCCATAAATAATAGAACACATAAATCGGACCACGTTAGCGACAGGGTGTGTTGATCCTTTCGAGACCATCAATCTTCGGATAAATGTTAACCACAACTGAACTCACTCACGCGGCGACGACGTATATCAAAGAACTTTTTCATCCGTTAGCATATCTTATCTTCAATCGCTTATTCCAACACTCGATTGCTTTCCGTTGCCATTTGATATCTTGGCTGCTAACTCGTCGTCTGTCTTGTTAGACACTGCGGCAGTTCCCACCGATTACCATTCAATTTACTTTCATTCGAGTCACCTTACAAATGAAAACAAAACGATTAGCAAGAACACACTACATCGCCATCATACGGAGCCAACGTCATAACATGAAAACCGATCCACACAGTCAGGATTCGACGACGCAAAGTGACGCGCTTAGTCACTCACTCGCCACACTTCTTCCCCATCAACACTTGTACGTGCGCCCGGTAACACCATCTTCTGACCGCCTGATAATTGAGCCAAGTTGAACATTCAGCGATATTCGTCGTCATAATAATCACAACCCTGGATGACACTCTAATTAGGTAAACCATTCCGATTCACCCATGCCAACAATCACCCGACATCCATTCTTACGTAAAGCTTCCCCATCATTTCACGCTGCATAGAAGACTCACTTGGAATACTGTTGACAATTCCCAATGCGTCGAACTGCACGATCGTGAATCACGCACGTAAATTTCCGAAGCAAAACCGAGTTTACTTAAAATGCTTTTTTTTTTGTATATCTCCTCTATACGAGAATACCGAGAACCCACTTGACCACTGCGTAGGCCAAGGGGAAAATTCCTTCTTTGAAGGTAGAGAGTTAACCAGCGACTAAACGTCGTGTCGCGTCCAGCCTAGCGCGCAAGCGACGATGGGCAGCGGTTCTCTGCTCTAGAATTTGAGAAAAACCTACTGCGCTCTCTTTTTTTGCTGAGAGACAGCTACTAAGACAAACCAGAATTAATCCACCTACGGTGAGATCTGGCCCTTCATACTAATAGAAATTGAGACAATGAAGTGATATAATAAAGAAATTCTCAAGTGATTAGCGGTATCGCATCATGGATTATGACCCTAGTTTGAAACTGGCAACTTCCCCGGAGGTATCCGAAACATATCCGGATGTAGTCAATGTGGTCCTAGGCACTCCGAATGACTTCCATTGAACTGGTTTTTGAATACTTTGGAAACTTCCCCGGGGGTACTCGGAACGTGTCCGGCTGTGGCAAGGCCAGTGTGATTCTGGGCTCTCCAAATGATATCCTATAACTATTTTTTGAATTCTAATGTGGTTTGATTTCATCATGTGGGGTGACATGATAGATTTTATTCGTTTCTAGTCAGATTCAGTCTCATTACCCATATAATCCGAAACATTTTCGGGCCATATCTCCGGAACTAGTTGACGGATTTCAAAAACATTGTTATATACACGCACGCACACAGCCATTTTCCAATTTCGCCGAGCTGATTCGAATGATATACGTATACCTTACCCTTTATAAGAAGGGTAAAAATGTTACTTTACCGTGATATTGAGCTCCAATACCAATGTGCTTAGGAGAGAGAGAACAAAGAACGCGCGTGGCTGGCTTGAACGGCCGGTCACTACCTACATATCAAGGGTAGTATTTTACCCAGGGGCGTCACCAGAGATAGCTTTAACGTTCATAACAAAAAATGCAAGAACATTCGTAGACTCATAATTAAGTTGATTTATGTAAACTTAGTATGCATTCAACTTAGGGGATGTTCATAAACTACGTAGGTTTTTGCACCCCTTCTCTCCACGTACACTAATCCATACATACTTTCGGAAATTTGTATGAACTGATTAGATATGGATTGTCAAAACTGATTTTTTCCATGGATATGGTAGCTAATCACCCATATTTTCATAATACTAGATGAACTCAACAATTTTGTTGGAAAAATAGCCAAACGGGTTGTTCCATTACATAATAAGCAATGGTGGAAAGTAACTTTAAATACGTTTTTTTTCGGTTTGCAGATTTTGTGCTATGGTACGGACTTGCCATGAGCGGCAGCGTAGATACTTGCCAAATCCCCTAAAGTGTCTACGTGGTTTATGAACAGCCTCTTTCTATTGTTAAACTTTGAGTAATCTATATATACTAGTGGGGTAAAAAGTAGCCTCCTTTGGAATGAAATTTTTTTATGCTTTTTTTTTATTTTATTAAATATAGTCCCCTTTTAGCTCGATACACTTATTCCAGCGATTTTTCAACTTCATGATCCCGTCCGAAAAGTAATTTTTCGGAAGGTCTACAAAATACTCCTCCGCGGCGTCGATGATTTCCTCACGTGAGCTGAATTTTTTATTGATGAGCCATCTTTTGAGATTTGGGAAGAGATAATAGTCTGAGGGAGCCAAATCGGGCGACCCAACAAACCATTTTAGCTGCAGCTTAGTTTATACAGGCAAAAATTAGCTGCATAAGTCAAATTTTGGGCTGTATAAGCTAATCTGCAGCTAAAATTGTTTGTTGGGGAATACGGTGGATGTGGAAGCAATTGGAGCCGTAAGTCATTGATTTTAGCCGTGGTTGCGATGCTCTTGTTCATTTCATGTGAGGCCATTTTGCAGCGATTTCAGCATTCAATCGCTCCAATATACAGTAATACTTGTTGATGGTTTTTCCTTTTTCGAGGTAGTCCACGAAGAGTATGCCATGACAATCCCAGAAAACCGACGCCATAACCTTTCCGACCCATCAAGCCTCCCTCGGCCGCTTCGGAGCACACGTGCCGGTTTCAGTCCATTGCCGGGCACTCATTCCGTTCTCTGGGATGTAATAGTGGATCCAGGTTTCATCAACAGTTACCAATCGACGCCAAAAGTCCGCCCGATTCCGCATCAGCAAGTCCCAACACTCTTTCAAAGTGCTCTCGCATTCGTGTTTTTGGTCAGGAGTGAGCTTGCGCGGTACCCAGCGGATAACTTTTTCATGTGCAGAATCTCGCCCAAAATATGGCGTGTACGTTCAGTACTAATCTTTGCAGTATCTGCTAGCTCGCGCACCTTCACTTTCCGGTCAGCCAACACCATTTAATGTATTTTTTGACATTGTCCTCTGTAACCACATCGGAGGGCCTGCCGCTGCGGACTTGATCGGTAGTGGAGTTGCGGCCACCACGAAACTCTCGAAACCAATATTTCAGTGCCAACATTTCAAAGGGGCGTAATTGCATTTGTAAACAATGGCTTTAGCCGTCGATTTCTCGCGAACTAAAGCTCACTCATGAAAAATAATGACACCAACAGGTAGATAAATGTTTCTTCTACCAGGTGGCATTGTTATTTTGGAGGGGTGAGATTTCATTCGCGAGAAATTGACGGCTAAAGGCATTGTTTACAAAAGCAATTACGCCCCTTTGAAATGTTGGCACTGATTTGACGGTGTAATCTGACGGAGCATTAGCCCCATAATATTTATCCAACTTTTCTTTTGTTTGCTTCGCCGTTTTGCCTTAATATAAACGGACTACAAGGCACCATAACCTTTTTTGCAGTAGCAGCGCATTCTGGCGGTCAAGGAGGTTGCTTTTCACCCCACCTAGTTTATAAAAAATGAATTTCTGTCTGTTTGTCTGACCCTTATAGATTCGGATACTACTGAACCGATCGGCGTGAAAATTTGTATGCAGGGGTTTTTGGGGCCGGGAAAGGTTCTTATGATAGTTCGAGACCCCTCCCCCTCTGTAAGGGACATACAAATGAAACAGAAAAATATAGCATGCTTTTTTGAATCGGCGCATAAACTCAAGCTAATATTGAATCCCGAGCAAGGCCGCGCACACTCAACAAGTATTTAATAAAAAATGAGGGGCTATAGATGCATTCAGGGCACAATCAAATCAAAGTGGCCCCGTTAATTTCAAAGATGTATAGCCAAGGGCGTGAACAGGATTATAAATAGAGAAGTGCAAGAACTTGAAAAAACTGCTAATATTTCAAATCAAAAGAAATCTACATCTGGAAGTTGATAATTTGTTTTACTGACTTCGATTTATCGCAAATTTTTCAAAGTCTTAGATTTACAAAAATTAGCTAAAACTATAAGTTTGGAAAATTTGCCTAAGCTTAAGACAGTAGGAGTTTTTAATGTGCCAAAAATCTAAAAATAAATGAATTCTCAGACAATTGATTTATTTTAATCTCACAATCTTAAACATTCCAAAATACGGTATTTCGAATATTTGTGTTAGCTTCTTATGTTCCAGAAGCTTGAAAATTTCTCAACGTTCGGAATATAAGAGCTCACATTTTATAAGTCCTAAAAATCGATAAATAAAAATCTCCTAACCTTGAAGATTTTTCTTAATCCAGAATCATAGTTCTATTGATTTTAGGCATTAAATTAAATTAAAAAGAATCGAAATCTCAGAATACTGTTTGCTTTTCGAATCCAATTTTTTTTTTTATCTCGATAATATTTGTGTTTTTGAATCAACTTGGAATTTTACCCACGATTTTTATTAGTATTGTCTCAAACCATTCCTTAGAATCAACTTAAAGTTTCCGCAGAGCTCATCTTAAGTATTCTCTAACAATTTGCTTGCAATTCTCATTAAAATCTTAACAATTCTCGCTGTATTTGCTAGGAATTCCCCAAAGAATTCTTCTGAAAATATCTCTCCTCAGTATTCACTAAGTATTCTCCCTAAATCTCATTGATTAGTCTTCTGAATTCCTTCTATACTCCGCTCAGAATTCTCTTGTAGGGGTCCCGTGAATTCCTTGAAATGGTCCTCAGAATTACCCTAGGAACTCTTCTTTGAGTTCTCAACGATGAACAACATTGAAACTCCAGTGGCGTTTCCTTAACCTCAATCTACCTGTGCACCAACTCTCAAAACATAAACAAGTATCAAAATATTTCTTGCAATTGATAGATATCGAGTAAACTAGAAGATAAAGTGTATTTTTCAACCGATTCGAGTATGAATGTGACATTAAATATGGTATTGAAAGTTGGTGCACAGGTAAAAAGTGAGGTTACGGGACGCCATTGTGAAACTCCTTTGAAATTTATCTCAAAGTTTTGTTGTAAATTTCCTTGCTTTTTTTTTAAATTATCCTCAGAATTTTAATTAAATTCTTTTAAGAATTGCCTTTATATTCTACACTTTGAATTCTATTTACAAGTACCTTGAAATTCTCCTAAGAATTCGCTTTCTCGTTACAAAGAAAAGTCTCTTGAGTTTTAGTCAGAACCAGGGCTGGTAAATATCACGGCCGTCATGTGACAATGAGAAAACAGGTACTCTCACTATCACAGCCGAAACTATCTATCATTAGTTTTCTTGTCATTTTCCAATGATCAACCACTCATGAGAATAATTCTATTCCGGTTAATACATCTACATTTCTAACTGATTTAGATTAATTCAAGCTAGTAACCGTATGTAATCGGTAGAGTGAATATATTATTACGATTTTCTCTGTACAAGTAACTTTAAAAGCAATAAATGAGCTAGTACTTACGATGATCACAACAGGTCAACACGAATGTCACAGAAGTGATAAAGTGTCACTAATAAATAATAATAATAATAATAACAACAGGTCATGTCATGACGAAATGATTCGATGAGATTTTGAAGGAAATCTCTATCATCGTTTTCTCATCTGATGATAGTGACAGAAGTATCTCTGTAAATATCGCGTGAGATCTTTCATTGAAAATGACATTTGCCAGCCCTGGTCAGAACTCTCTTTGAGTTCTCTTTGGAAATGCTCTACAGAAATATCATGTAAATTAACTGTGAACTGTACTCATGATTCCCTTGGAATTCTATTCAGAACTACCATGGAGCATTCCTTACGTTTCACCTGTAGTCTGGAGTTCATCAGAGCTAATTAATCATTTCGTCAAGCTTCTGCATTCATGTTCCATCAGATGTCACTGCTGTTGTTTGCGGTGACATCTATCGGAAACTAAGCATTATGTGTTTTACGTTAATTGTTCACAGAGGACAGTGCAGTGCACAACATGTCTGGTACCTCTATATATGCATTTAGATTAATAGTTGAAGTCCCTCCTTTTTTACACATTCTGCACACAAAACAGTTCACCCGTAACAGAATTTCCCACCGATTTTTATAAATGGGTGGGGCAGAAAGTATCTTTTGTGCAGAATATGTAAAAATGAATGAATGTTAATCTAAATGCATATATAGAGGTACCAGACATGTTTTGTAGTGACAGGTACTCTATTTTGTAATCTGTGAAAGGGAAATCACAAATCGAGTGTCCTCAAAATACATGGCATGTTGAGAGATTGAGGTCGTGAGAGAGAATTTTCTCTCTCAAATTTGAATTTTTTGGCTTTCCGGGGACTGTTAGTAAAGCAGGTAAAATTGTATGGGGAAAAATAATTTTTATTTAATTATAGCTTGTTTAACAATAATTTCCGGGAAAAAACTGAGCGACAATGTCCCTGACTAATAAATTTAGATTGTCGTTCACTTTTTTTGACCTGAATATGCATCGAAAGCGAATTATTCCCACTTCTCTCAATTTCTATATGGGGATTTTTATCACTTCCTACCAGCTGAACAGCGCCATCTCTGTGGAAAAAGACCGGACGATATGATTAATTTGAAAGGAATTCTTAGATTTTAATTTCCTAAAAATTGATTCTTTGATATATTCCTCCGAATACTTGAATTGATATATTCCTAGAGATTCTTGGGAATTCTCATCAAATTTATTCATTAAGGGGAAGCTCACCGCCCCAAAAAAATAATTACGTTTTGATTTTTCCAAAAATATTGGAAAAGGTATCAAAAATCTAAAAAAAACCACATTTTTTCTAATTTTTCAAAGAAAATTCACGTGCAAAAGCATTTTTTTATAAGTCATTATGGCATAAAGTTGGACTCGAAAAACCACAAAATATGATGAGATAGAAAAAAATATTTTTACATGTAATTTTTGACAAAAATCTAAGGAAGAAACTGATTTTCTTGGATTTTTGATAATTTTTCCCAATACTTTTAGAAAAATAAAAAAGTACAGAAATTTATTTTTTTTTATTTTCGGGCCGGTAAACTTCCTTTTGTTGGAAACCTGGGTTTTTTTTGGAATTTATTCTATGTCATTTATTTTAGTTCCAGATTCTTGAAAATTTCTCCATGTTTGGTTTCATTAGGAACAAGTTTCAATCTTGTTTTCCGTACTGAGTAACAATGCTACCGCCGCCAGGGAGGCAGCTCCCATCACCTGGACCCTACACCTTACATATAGACCCATCAACTTATGGACCGGGGACCAACGACTTTACTTCCCTTTCAAAGGAAGGCGTGATCAGAGATGTTATACCCCAGAAAATCCCGACGGAATTGAACCCAGGCCCTTTGGAGTTCTCGCCTCTCGGCAATCACGCTTACCACTACACCACAGGCGCCGCTGAGATTTCATGTTTAAATTCTGTAGAAATTATCCATGTTCCAGAACCTTACGAAAACACAATTCAATATTTTAAAATTCCTGAGAAGATTCTCTAGCGAACTTCAAATTTCTAAAAAATTGGTTGATAAAGAAGTTATTTTTCAATTCGTAGTAACCCTGTCGTATGCTGTCAGGGAATGGAGGGCTCTTATCTCTGATGCAGCCTAGCCTATCAGAGCGTATTTTCTGACAGTTGGGAGCGGCTTAAAGCGGCGTATGTTCTCCATGTTAGGGATGGCTGATCATCGTCTTGGTGCCAGCGTTGGACCACGCCCAAAAAGCAAAATCATCTGCACAGGAAGCGGCGAAAGCGGTCTGACGATTGGAAACTCGGACCATGAAACCTCAACGCAGCCATGAACCGAGTTTGTTGGCGCAACATTGTAACACAGGTGAAATCCTGAAGGGCTTCGGACCAGCAAAAGTAAGAGAGTAATGACTAAGTAGTGCTCACCCTATGCGCCAAAAATGTTTATTTTTTTATCTAGTTCGTTTGTTTGGAAGGTTCAATCGCGTTAGCTTTACGAAGCCGATAGATCATTGTTCATTATTTGTAATAAAATTCACTTATTTCTATGTCTAATAAGAGTTGGGACGAATGCTCGCGGCTTACCCGAGGTTAGAGGGATACATTGTCGAAGGATATTAGGATCAGAAGAGGAGGTTGGGGTTGGGTTTCGTTGTCTCATCAAAGCGTTGTCACCAGTATGAACGGTAGTGCGTCTGCAGTTCGACCGGCTATGGTGACCTGTAGGCGACGATGAGACTCAACGACAAGACAAGCAAAAACTAATAAAGAGAGTCAAAAGACAAAGGAATTAAATTCTTATACTAGAAATTTGCAGAAACTAAAAAAAATCAGTGCGTCCAAAAAGTTGAAAACGCTTTTTTCGCGGAATTACAAATTTCAAAATTATTTAAAAGTCTTCTGCCGACTACATTACAAAATCTGTTCATGCGGTGAAACATTACAAATTCTACATACTTTTTATGAACATCTGTAATAACATCTTCCGAACTGTTCAGAGACTCAACCGATCAAAACTTATTGGGGGCTCTGCTAAATACGAAAACACGTTCAAATTAGCAATGATTAATGTTCAAAGTTATCGTTTTTTATCCTGGGAAAACGATCTAAGACGTAAAATTCTTCCACTTCCACTAACCGTTAATATCAACCTATTTGATAAAAAAACGCTAAAGCTAACTCCTGATCACCCAATGGACGAAGTTTGTACATACAAACTCCACCTAGCGACACCACTGGCAAGTATCATGCTTAATGGAAAACGAAATAATGTTCGAAAATCGAATGGAATTGTTTGACCGCACTTGAGAACAAGTCGTGTGTGGGGGGGATTACAATGCTAGTTAGCTAGCAGCGATATTTAAATTATATTTTATTTTATTTTAGTAATAGACGTACTGACACCGGTCTGGAGGCACGCGCATCACCCCTATAAGGACAAAAGAAACACGTGTTGTCGTGTAATCACGGGGTGCCAAGATTTCATAAATTAATTAACATTTTGCTTGCAGCGATTAAATTTATTGTACACAATAAACAAACTGTTGGTCGTAGCAGGTAAGTTTATTTCGAGCAAGCTGATTACATTGCCTAGGATTGGAATATTTATTAATTTGGATTGTTTGTACTTTGATTCGCGTGTCAAATGAACACCGTTTCAGTGATATGTAACATGGAAATTTTCCCAGAGATCACACTCACTTAGGAAGATGTTAAAAACTGATGGTGAAGAAGTTTCTGGAAGATTTCAAAGCCATACATCTGAGTTTAAATCATTTCAGACCAATTTGTTCATAACATTATATTTCATGGCCAGTGCTACTACCTGTGTCCTCAAAATTGATATGGTAGTCGGTACCACTTAATGAATATAAAAAAATACCCATCGTTAGGTAGACGAACTCGAATGTATGTCAACACAGTGTCGGTTATATGTGTAGCTGAGTGTTGAAAACCTAGATCGAAGTCTTAATTTGAGTGATTAATTTGCAATACGATCATGATGTCGGTTGTCGCCACATTTTGTAGCCAAGTTGAACCGACTTTTTCATACAAGCGTTCGTACGAAAAAGCTTTCGTTTCGATTTCCCCAACAAGAGGAAGAGAGAGTAGAGTTCTTCCCGAAACTCCCTTGCAAATTTTCTTTG
Organism: Ochlerotatus camptorhynchus; assembly: GCF_037179485.1. Classification (NCBI taxonomy): domain Eukaryota; kingdom Metazoa; phylum Arthropoda; class Insecta; order Diptera; family Culicidae; genus Ochlerotatus; species Ochlerotatus camptorhynchus. The sequence continues at coordinate 5,921,492 of NW_027040988.1, forward strand.
AAATACTTTGGTGTTATCCCTAGATTCTCTCAGTATTTTGACAAATATTCGAAGCATTGGAAGCTTGTTTAGCTCAATCAGTTCGAGACCATTTTTTCCTAGACATAGAGTACCATTGTGCTCGCCACACCATATTCAAATGCAACAAGGGAATGAGGCTTAGAAAGCTCTCAATCACCAACTGTGGAAATGCCCAAAAACACTAAGTTGAAGGCATGCGTAAAACTCTAGATGGTACGTATTAAGACGCGATACATACAAAATACCAAATTACAAATTTGTTGAGCCAACATAGTCATTACATCACACATTGACGTCACCAACTTTTACAGACACTCAACAACTAATGACAATACCATGTCGGCTATAAAGATCCCAGACAGCGAATCTTACGATGAGCTCTAAACTCATACTACTTAGCATCACTATCGACCGCAGAGAGTCTCTCGTAATATATTGGTAGCTCTCGTAGTCTCGTCCATACTTAGCCTCTCGCAAAACTCTGCAATCTGTCTCAATGAACAACAAAAACATACACAAGATGCTCCCAGAGTTCTCTACCAAAATACCGAAAACTAACTGGGATAATTGGACGCTACGTGACTCAATAAGGGCAATCAATGGTGATTACGAATAATTTCCTTCCGCGGAACGGTGCAGGTCAGCAGTAAAATAATTAAAATAAATAATGAGATCTCACCCCTGTTTGACCTGCGGGGCAGCAGTCGACAGCTGATGATTAATCTCACACCATATTCGGTTCAACCGAACAAAGAACCCGACCCAGTTACAAGTTCCAAATCCTACAAAGCTAAACAAACGTTTCGGACAAAGATCGCGGATAGTTCCAAGAAAGGAAAATACACTACTGTGCTTCCTCAAGGAAGTTATTCCATGAATTCGTTCGATCGTGTGAGTGTGTGGTCGGCATGGCTCTTGCCTGCGGCAGGAGTAAAATCAGAGTAGCAATTTACTGCTAAACCACGCGAGAACCTAGTCTGAGAATAAC